>NW_027468848.1:42697583-43435127 GCF_046254945.1 Alosa pseudoharengus
CGTCCCTGCTGGCAAAACTCGTGTATAACCCGCCACACATCCTGCAACCTGCTGATCCAGCCAGAGTCGGGCAGAGAGAGAACCAGTTATCCACGAATGAGATCATCAGTGAAGTGTGTTCATGGTGATTTGGTCACGAGACATACATTGCTTGAAATAACAATTAAAAGAACATCCCCATCAGTTCTCTTAACTCAAATAAGCATGACAAAATTCGTGAAAACAATGTCCAGTTTTGCTGCTGTTAAACAAGCCGAGAGTGAAGAGGAATTAGCTAGTAATTACGTTACGTTGTTACAGTGTAGTTGACTGTGTCTGTCCTTTTAACTTTTGACAATGTGACTGAAGACGTATTTCTTTAATAGCGTGACAGTTATAGCAGTGAGACGTATCATCTCTCCCCGGCCTGTTATTTTGAAAGCGTATGTTTTACAATTTGCAGTATGACGTTATCCCTTGCTAAATTAGGGCTCATCATAGACTAGCTAACCACAAAGCTAGCTAATGCCATGAATGTCAGTGGAAGACCGCTAACGTTAACATTAATGAGCTTGGAAACCACAACGAACTTATTCTGCCTAAATAAAGTAGGCCTAATGATTTATAACTAGTATATCTGTAGTTACAGTCCCTGCATTGTAAAATGTAAGTTAGACGTGCGAGGAGTGAACATTTAGACATAGAGAAAAAGTATCAAACGTAGCTTGTGCATAAAAGTTAGCTTTTCTTTTACACATGTGTGAAATCCAATGACGCCAAGTGTGCATTTCAGACTGTCGTTCAGCCGCAGCATTAACGAGTTACTGGATTTAGATCACTAAATAGTAGGTTTTAGAAGGCAGGCAGCAACTGATGATTGAAAATGGTTTGATGTAGCTTGATGGAAATAATTTTAAAAGTGCAGGTAAAGGGATAAGCAAGCTGACATTGTAATTATAAGGTAGCTTATAAGGCAATAGGGACTAATTATTACACACGCACACTCAAACATTTAAGAGTAACCATCTTGTTTAATGATAATACAAATGATGATGATAGTAATAATGTAATCATTATTTTTTGTAATTATTAAGTCTTAGTTCAAAGTTATATTTATGAAGCTTACTAAGTCTTTTAATACTGGTAACTTTGATTTGGTTGTTGTTGTTGTTATTATGTTTTTGTTCAAAAGACTAAGTTTCATATCTTAAGTTTCTATTTTTATACATTTTATTTATCAGAACTTTAATATATTTTGATGTTCCTCTGTGACAATATTATTTAAAAATAAAATTAAAATAAAATAAAAAGTTTGTTTTTGAAATGCATTATCATATTATTTTAGTCAGTACTCATAAATAACTACAAATAACTAATGTTAGGGAAATATGTTAATGTTTTGTTGCGCGTTTCTGAAAAAAAAAAAATATATATATTGGCCGATATATCGGAATATCGGATTTTTAAATCAACAAATATTTGTATCGGTATCGGCCTTCAAAATCCTTTATCGGTCGGGCTCTACTTTTTTATGATATTACTATTAATGCATTTCTAATCTTGTTTACTTTTTTGGCCTTCTCCTATTCTGTTTCGGGAGGGACTTATTTTGAAACCACTTTTTATTTTGAAACCGTTCCTAAACCAGGGGCCGTATTCACAAATAATTTTAAGGCTAAAAGTAGCTTCTAACTGGCGAATAATGGGCGTGTCACACCTAACTTTAGGCCTCCTAATTTTTTTCACTAAAAGTACAACCCCAAAACAGAAGTTGGGACGTTGTGTAAAATGTGAATAAAAACAGAATGTAATAATCTGCAAATCTCTTATTTCATATTTAGTTGCAAAAAGGACACAGACAACATACCAAATGTTGAAAATGACACATTTAGATAGATATATAGAGATAGATAGATAGATAGATAGATAGATAGATAGATAGATAGATAGATAGATACTTTATTGATCCCCAAGGGGAAATTCAAGCATTTGACTATTTCATGGAAAATATATATTAATTTTGAATTTGATACCAGCAACATGTTTCAAAAAAAGTTGGGACGGGGGTAACAAAATGCTAGAAAAGTTGTTTAATGATAAAGAAAACAAAAGGAGCAATGTTTCACAACTAATTAGGGTAACTGGCAACATGATTGGGTATGAAAAAGAGCATCCCAGAAATGCAGGGTCTCTTAGAAGTGGGCTCAGGAAAACCTCTGATAACCATTGTTTATGTGCCCAGTTTGATACTCAATTCAAAAACTGCAGCCAAAATTGTAACAGCTAAAATTGTATTGAGACATAATAAAGAAAATACCACCCTCTTATCTGGGCCTGTGCTTGTTTAAAATGGACTGAGGTAACGTGGAAAAAGGTCCTATGGTTAGACCAATCAAAGTTTGCCATTCCTTTTGGAAATCATGCACTCGGTCTGGGCTAAATAGGAGAGGGCCTATCCAAGTGTTTTAGTGCTCAGTTCAAAACCCAACATCTATGCCGGTGTTGAGGAGCATTAATGCCTACAGCATGGGCATCTTGCACATTTGGCAAAGCACAATCAATTCTGAATGATGTATACAAGTTTTGAGCAACATATACTGCGATCCAGGCAATGTCTTTTCCAGGGACGACCTTGAATATTTCAGGAAAACAATGCCAAAATGAATTCTGCACATATTTAAATAGTATTTCTCCATAGAGGAAGAGTCCAGGTGCTAAGGTGGCCTGTCTGCAGCCCAGATTTATCAAATTAGGTGCATAATGGAATGAAAAGCATGACTAAGAATACCCCATACTGTTGAGCAACTGAAATCCTATATCGGTGAGTAATGGGACAACATTTCATTATCAAAACTGTAGCAAATGGTCTCCTCAGTTCCTAAACATTTACAGAATTGTGTTAAATGAAGAGATGAAGCAGCACAGTGGTACACAACCTCCCGTCCCAACTTTTTTTGAAACATGTTGCTGGCATCAAATTCAACATTAACATATACTTTCCATGAAATAGTCCAAATTTTCATTTTCAACATATGATATGTTGTCTATGTCCTTTTTGCTGCTAAATATGGGTTTACGAGACTTGTATATTATGACATTCTGTTTTTATTTGCATTTTACACAACGTCCCAACTTTTTCTGTTTTGGGGTTGTAATTCAAGAAGCATTTTAGACCTAAAAGTAGCATCTAAGTCTGGGACAGCTTAAAAGAAGTCGAAAGGACTCCTAACTCACTAAGACCTATTCACTAGGGATGGGCATGATTAATCGACGATCGACAATTGATCATTAAGAATTTCGTCGATGACGTTAATTTGTTGTCGATTAAACTAATGCAGGTTGCGTTGCGGGGTGTGAGTCTTCAAGCAATGGAATTAATTTCACTGTGTGGCAGCAATTAAACATTTTACCACAGGGGGCAATAGTTGACGCAATACTAGTTACCTGTGAGTTTCCGTTTCGATTTCAAAAGTAGGCCTAATCATGAAGAGGTCACGGCGTAGTGTGGCGTGGGACCATTTTGATTTAAAAAAATGAATTAGTTCACTGCAAACACTGCGATGCTGTGTATAAGTACAGCACAAAGTGCATCCGACCCTGGTCAATGTCGGTGACGGTGCGTCTCATCCTAGCATCACCTCTGCGTTTTCATGCAGGAGCTGCGATGCACAACGAGCAGAGAAAATTACAAAAGGGATCTGCAAGTTAATTGAAATGGATATGCTGCCCTTAAGTATTGTTGAGGGTCAAGGTTTTCGAGACCTGATAAATTTATTGGAACCAGCATATCACATTCCGTCACGACGAACCATCACCAGACTAGTAGAAACTCACTACGAAGAACGGAAGCAGGAGCTGTTAAAAGAATTGAGCACAGCTGAGAGAGTTGCTCTTTAACAGCTGAGAGCTACATCACCATCACTTGCCATTACATCAGTGATGACTGGCAAATGAACTCAGCAGTCCTGCTCACAGAAAGTCTGCCAGGCCGGCATACAGCTGACCACCTCGCTGAGAAATTGAAAGGAGCTGTTGAGCAGTGGGGACTTGAAGACCAAGTTAATGCATGCGTTCATGACAACGCGGCCAATATTGTTGCTGCCAACAGTCCCACCAGAGTGCTCTGGATTTCCGTTGCCTGCTTTGCACACACCCTCCAGTTGGCCATAAATGATGGATTTGCACTGTATCTATATCGGGTAATATCAGCGGCTAGTAAACTCGTTAGCCACTTTAATCACAGCACCGCAGCAACCAAAGCGCTCCAAAAGAAACAGGAGCAAATGGGCCTCGCAACTCACCGGCTTATCCAGTTGTGTAAAACACGGTGGAACTCTGTGTGTGAGATGTTTGATCGGCTGGTGGAGCAGCGGTGGGCTGTTGCTGCTGTGCTGTCGGACCGAACCGTGACCAAGCTTCAAGATGCCAGGATCCTGGAGTTAAAGGATGAGTACTGGCAGCTCATGGAGGACACACAGCCTGTGCTATCAGCACTTAAATGTGCCACAACCGTTATGTCTGCAGAGAAAGACGTCTCCATCTCGAACACTTATCCCATCACCTTCGGCCTCATCAATATCCACATCCTATCCAGTGAAGGAGACGGGCCCAGACTCATCGAATTCAAGACAAAAGTGTGTTCCTCCCTCATCAAGCGAATGAATGTAAGCTAAATGTTTTATCTTAGTTTACATGATATACCTAATTACATGCATAGTTGCTTATTATCTGCGTTGTGTTACCTATTTAGATACAGCATTTTGTCTGATTATTGATTCCCCCATATATACAGGTTCAGTCTGATGAGTTTGTGTCATTCGTCCCCATGATCTCATCAATGCTGGACCCTCGTCACAAGCACCTGGGCTTTCTTACACCAACACAGAGACTGGCTGCTAATGCGAAACTAATTGAACTGGGAGACACAGTGGAGATCGGTAGGGCGGCTATCCCACAGGCTGGGGGAGACGAGGCTGCATTTTCTGACACTGACGAGGGGAGCGCAAACACTGAAGTCGCGGCCTCCCAGTCCTCTGCTATGGCACAACTCCTTGGGGAGCACTATACCACTCAATGTGAGGCTGGCATCAAAGCAGAACTAGATAACTTTCTGAGGGAGACTCCCCCACCCCTGGATTGCGCCCCGACAGACTGGTGGAAAGTGAACGGAATAAGGTTCCCCGAGCTGGCCAAGTTAGCGCGGAGGTACCTGTGCATCCCGGCCATGTCCGTCCCCTCAGAGCGGGTGTTTTCAGCGGCTGGACTGACGGTCACCAGGTTGCGGTCGCGTCTGACCCCAGATCATGTCAACATGCTTATCTTTCTCAACAAAAATAAGTAAAGTGATCCTGAAGTTGTATGTGAGTTAACCTACTAGTTATTTTTTTTAGGCTTAGTTTGTTAAGTAGCCTAATTAATTGTTATGAAGGCTAATCTCTCTCACCCTCTCCATTCTCGACTCCATACCTTGGATAGTTTTCAGTTACATTTTGACAAAACCAGATCTAAGTATTATTATGTTTTTGGTTAACTTATTGTTTAACATTATTCTTTATAAAAATAATAATGATTAATCAATAGTCGATCGTTAATTCTCCCGACGATCGACGAAGAAAATTTAATCGAATGCCCATCCCTACTATTCACAAACCGCTTTTTGTGGCATTTCACGTCGCGATGTTTTGAAATGCGTAGTCTTCCAATCACGAGGGAACAATTTTACATTGTAGGCATAAAAGGGATGCAATAATGCCACCAACAACAACCAAAACTACTCATTGTCAACATGTAAATTAAATGTAACGTTTCATTGTGAATCAAATTAAAATATTCTCCTCTTTGCAAACGTAGACATAGTTATGGTGACAGATTAATTTAATAATGTTGCAAAGATACTGCATTAATGTTTCATTAGGCTACTAGGCTATTATTCTTTATTAATTTTTCCTTACTAAGAGTAGGTCTGAAAGGCTTTGTGAATAAATCTTAAGAGAAAACTCCTAGCTAAAATCTTTCAGTGTGATTTAGGAGTACTCCGAGTGGTAAGATAAAAGGCTTTGTGAATACGGCTCCAGAGCTACAGACTAACTTTTTTCACTAGGAGCCCCCAACTGAAAATATTACGGGTGCAACTAGATTTAGGGGCACACACCGTAAATCAACATGCTAACCAAATATTCACATTTCTACTAATTCCCACTGTATTACTAATACATACTTTCAGGCATGGAATTTCATAATTTTAGGGGCAAGGCCACTTGGCCTTCAGTTGAGCATATTTGGTGGGGGGCAGAAAGGGCACCAAGGCCAAAGTTAACTATACAGTAGGCTACATAAAGATTATGTATTATGAGTTATATTTAGCCTAATCACAGCAGCAGACTTGCATCACGGTATGAAATAGTACAAAAACATGAACTGTAAATCATAGAACTGATTTTAATATTTACAGATATCTAGGATATTTTTAACATTTATTTTCTATTTGGCCTGTTAGGAAATCATGTAGGCCTATTGAACAATTTAAGCACAGTTCAGCTTTAAGAAACTCAAATAGCCTATGAATGCATAGCATTTTGTGATCATTAAGGTTACTTTGACAAACTCTTAGTCAGCTGTATATTACGGTGGTCCTTATCAAGTCAAATTTTTTAATTTTTTTAATTTTTATTAAATATGCAAACATTTTGACAAAAAAATTATATTTAGAGGTAGCTCAATCATGTGGAAGATTGCCTATGTTAAGCTGTGCTGCGTTATTGTGATATGCAAGTAATATTAAAAGTTGCTGCAAATGAACTACATTTTATTGAAATCAGAGCAACACTGACATGACAACAATGACAACAATCTAAAAAAAGCAAAGTTTTCAACAATCCCTCATTTCTGATACTCAGCAGCCAGTGTTGACTTTTTGCAGTCTGGATAGATCCGTCAGTGATCTTCCATTCTAATAGATGGCAGATTTGATCCAACTAATTCTGGTATGGTGGAACCAATCAAATAAACTTCACTTCTTGTTTTTGCCATGATTTTGCTCTTGGTACACAACACAACTGCGTAACTGTGTAAGTGTGGTGCTTTTTTGGGCCTTGTTAGTGGTATAGAAATAGCAATTTCTTTTTACTGTACATGTGCCCCGAAGGCTAGCGTTAAACACTAATTAGCGGTTTGCAATACAACTGGTTACATTTGACTAGCATGAAAACAAATGCCAGCGAACGGTCTAACTCGGTACTCATGTGTTATTAACCCCTAGGTTCATTTTGCACCGGAATTGTCCTTTAAAGTAATTTTGGACTGTAACCAGATCTTCTTTTCTCATGCTAAGTTGAGTAAGTTAGTGTTACTTCAATACCGGTGATTTCAGAGTAGCAAGAGGGGCTTGGGAGGCTAACCCCTCCCTGCAGTACTCCAGTTTTTAATTTTTGTTTGGTGCCCTCAATTTGTTTGTTTCCGCTGACTGCACCAAGATTTGGTGACTGTGGAAGCCATTTGAGCATGGTGTATCATTGAGATGATTCAAGCTTTGTGACATGGTGCGTTATCCTGCTGGAAGTAGCCATCAGAATATGGGTACATTGTGGTCATACAGGGATGGCGAGGGTCAGCAACATGGCCTTTAAATTGGTGTGTCACCATCAGCCTGAACCGTTAATACAGGCAGGATGGAAAGAAATTAAATGCATGATGCGAATGTTTTGCTTGAGAATGTTTCGCTTGAGAAAGTAGTTCACCATGTCAAATTGCTTAGTAGCATAGCAAAAATAGAGTTGCAGTCATACCTTGGGTTTGCCAGAACGGTTGGTGACCAGACGGGTGGCTTTTATTGTACCATGTGGTTTGAACAGTTCCTCCAGTTGCTGCTGAGTGCAGGTGTAGGGCAGGCCGGAGATAAAGATCTTGTGTTTCTCCAATGATGGACTGTACTTGAATACCTTGCAGAGCCAAAAGACATGATTGTTAATCCATTGAGACCACGTGTGTCTATCTGACCATTTTTGCATTACAAGGCTTGGTTAATAAAAAAAGTGGTGGTAGTGTAGTGGTTAGGGAATAGTGTTAATTTTGTCACCTATTTTTAATTTAGTCTTAGTCTTGTGACAAAATGTCCTTTTTAGTCTTTGTCATATTTAGCCATTCAAATATAATTTTTGTTAGTCAAGTTTTAGTCGACTAAAAGTCTTGTCTTTTTTATAACAGATTACTTCTGATTACCATTTCAGTCAAATAGTGTTTCACACATCTTAATGGTGATTACTATTGTCGGGTGGTGGTAGTGTAGTGGTTAAGGAGCTGGGCTAGTGTGCAGTAGCCTGAAAGTTGTCGGTTCAATTCCCGGCTTCCATCGTTGTGCCCTTGAGCAAGGCACTTAACCCCGAGTTGCTCCGGGGACAATGTGATCCCTTGTAATATAGCTGACATATGTAAGTCACTTTGGTCAAGAAGTGTCTGCTAAATGTAATGTAATGTACTATTGATTACCTGATTACCATTTCAGTCAAATAGTGTTTCACACATCTGCGAATGGTGAGTCCCCAGACCCTACATTTTAATGTGGGTCTGGCTCGTCAGGCTAACTAGGAAGCATGCCAGTAGAAATATATACTTATATCTGTGTAAGTAGGATTGTCTGAAATCTGGCAATATAAGAACCATTACGGTGGGATACTCTATGGTTAAGTAATTTACAAAAATCTATGTACTGACATAAATAGTTTAGGCTACTTTAGAATACGTTATAATTTCGGCCCAAGTTGGAGACCATGCAGCAATTTGTTTCAATTTCAACAGATTTCTCGGGGACTGCTTATTTTAGAGACATGCTTTATAACTTCATATTCTGTAAGGTCTGTTGTTTATTCTGATATACGGTTTGCCATGTGTTGAGTGAAGAATTTGTGTGATATTGTGATGAGTAGGCCTACTCCGCGAGAAATTTATGCTTGTCTTTGGGCTTGTAATCGCCTGAAACATAACCTTTATAAAGCCTACATGTCATAAATAATAAGAGGCTAAGTGAGGATTTGATGCATTTAACTTAGTCATGACTCTCAGAAAACAATTTCATCAGGAGATTGGCTTGATGAAGTGATTGATTAGGGGCAGCCGTAGGCTACTGGTTAGGGCTTCAGACTTGTAACCGGATGGTTGCTGGTTCGAACCCCGACCAATAGGAACGGCTGAAGTGCCATTGAGCAAGGCACCTAACCCCTCACTGCTCCCCGAGCGCTGCTGTAGCAGGCAGCTCACTGCGTCGGGATTAGTGTGTGCTTCACTGTGTTCACTGTGTGTTGAGTGTGTTTCACTAATTCACAAATTGGGATTTCCCTCACGGGATCCAAAGAGTATACTTATACTTATACTGAATATTAATATTTAACTAGGAATATGTTAGGGAATGATGATACAGCTGTAAGGCCCGTCTTTTGCCCAAACCTTATGCATTTCTAAAGAATGCCTTTTGCAGTCAATTTACATGTGTGGATGCCTGCGTTTGATCTGTATTGTCTTAGCTGGCCATGGCCAAAGATTCCCAACACCCGCTCATGCCTAAAGTGACCATTTGGTCCTTGTTCTGGCTACTGAGAGATAACTCAGTCCTGGGCCTACTTGATGTCTTGTGGTGAGATAGGCCAACCTCATTATCATACAGTATTGCTCTGTAAATATGTGTTGTGAATAATACATTCATGTTTGGTCTTGAATTAATACTTGTAATGTGGGCAACAGTCTGATTATGGTTTTGGTACAATTGAATGTATCTGTTCATAATTGTAGATTAAGAATTAAGCTGTAGCATAAAGTTATGATATCCACCTGGGCCACACCCATCCACCTCAGACAACAAAGGCTCTGATGAGTCGGGGGTGGCCCAAGTGAATGATAAAAGTGGAGGCTCTGGTCCTCCAGGCTGGTCTTCTCTCTCTTCTCTTCTCTTCTCTTCCTCTCGGCTCTCTCTGCTCTGCTCTGCTCTTCTGTCTTCTTTCCCATCTTGGGGCTCTTCCTCTCTCTCCCTCTTCATCTCCCTCTCTCTCCCCCTCTCCCCCTCTCTCTCTGTCTCCCTTTGTCTTTCTCTCTCTCTCTTTCTCTCTCCCCCTCTCTCTATCTCTGGGTTTGTATTGTTTTATCTGGTGTATCAGTTATCTCTAACTTGTCAAGTTTACCTCTGTGAATTGGTTAAGTTTTCTTTGTTACCATTTGCTACTTTGTTACAGTAGACCATGTGAGTTTTCTTGTACATTCAACTGAAGTGATATTGGTTACATTTACCTTTAAGACTTAATGCCTATTAAATTGTTCATTTGCCTACCAATCGGATAACTTCAATTCTCGTAGTGTGCCATGCCATTCTCCTCCATAGCTGATAAGATAGTTACTTGGTAATTGATTGGTGATACAAATTATTGATCAAAATGGAGTCAGATTAACGAGTATGTAATAACATCATTGCCATTTAACTCTTCACCCTACTTGTCCACACAAGCTCCTTTAAGTGATGATATAGCTCGACGTCTCTATATGTTTCCGAGGCTATATATATTTATATATCTATATATATATATCTATATATATATATATATATATATATATATATATATATATATATCATTTTATGAGCGTTCTTCTTACAGTGGTGACCCCGACGTGATCGATTTAATGTGATGACCTAAAGTTCTGTATGCTTAATCTGGTGAGTAGATGATCCGATAATCTCAAAACCGTATAGCAACGTTGTTTTCCTGAGGTTGTATTTCTAGTAAGGAATCTGCTTAATCAGATACCTAAGCAATTAAGGTGTGAATCCTAGTTAAACGGTAGCCTACATATATTGAGATGTAACCCGTCCCTGAACTAAGGAATATTGCTAAAAGGTGTTGGGTGTTGGAGCCTAGGCCTAGATGGCCTATGATTGAACAGTATTTCATAGAGAGATAATTCTTTGGAAACACGTTACGGATTGTTGATTGTTATTTCACCGCCAACACGTGGCTATCTTGCGTAAAATTTCACCGAAAACATCCATGACTTGGCTCTCTCCATTAAACGAAAAACGAACATGGACAATTATAGACATTTGGGTGAAATGGATCTATTTAATGAATGGAGGACAAGAGTAAATGGCACACTACAGAAATTACAAAGTAAAGGCATCACAATTGACAATAGCGAAAATGAGATATATGAGTGGTGGATTCGCAATGGAGCGCTTAAGCCAAAACGAAAACGGCTTCAACTTATGGAGGGCGTTATGTCTTTGCTGTTTACAAAGAAAATGGAGGAAATTGAAAGACTTCGCAGTTTAGTGAAAATGTCTGCGGATGTGAAAGATGTTGCTGTTAACACAGACGAAATTCCTAACACTGATTTTTCTGATATGAGAGACGATGTTGCTGTTAACACAGAGGAAGTCTCTGATAATTCTGATTTGTCAACATCTTTGCAAACTTTTTCTGATGTGAGAAATGCTACTGATGAGATTCCAGACCATGTTGTGCAAGACTCGTTAGCAGGCAACCAAAGCTGTGGGCCTACCTCTTCTGAAAGTGGCACTGCACCGAAGCCAACAGCTCAACCTGATGAATGCGCTGTGGCTACAATCCGACGCATGGACACAAGCGGCCAAAGCCCGACCAACAAGCGGAAAGGCCAGACAAGAAAAGCCAGCAGATTCTGCCATTCGTGCCACAAAGTGGGCCATGACGAGCGAAAATGTTGGACGCTTGGACTGGGGAAACCTCCGCCATATTTCCTGAGACGCCGCGAGCGAACGAACGAACGAGCCTCGTGACAAACAACAAAACGGTCTGAAAGATGAAACTTTAATCGTGATCAAAACAGCAGTTAAAAATGAAATATCACGCCTTACTCGCCTGTTTAGCCAATTCCTAACAAAGATCTAACAATGTGTGGTTCTCCTAGCATCTCCATTCCTCCAGTCCAGACCATCCATTGTTCTAGGTATTAACGCTCCAATTGCTTTGTGTGTGCTGTCACTGGGACAATGTAACAGATTTACTGATACTTCTCGCCACTTAAAAACATGGTAACACAGATATCTTTCTTACTTCTAAATTGATAAGATTTAGAAAGACATTCGGAAACAGATATTTCCATGATTATACTAGCCTTCTATTTAAATGTTATGCCCAATAGTCTGCCAAGAGGGCGTCCACACATGGCTGACTGGGTGTGTGGCAGACACATAGTGCTAACATTTAAATGATCACTCAATTTTATGTACTAGGTTTGTTGTATGCTACTGTATAGAGCAATAGACTCTGTAGGTTTTTTGTGTTTTCAAAGCACCTAGACTGTACAGATAACCTAAGGCAGACACATAGTGTTAACATTTAAAGGTTCACTCAAATTTATGTACTAGGTTTGTTGTATGCTCCTGTATAGAGCAATAGACTCTGTAGGTTTTTTGTGTTTTCAAAGCACCTAGACTGTAGAGATAACCTAAGTAGTAAAATTATTCCCTACAACTGACAGGAGAATCTTTCAAATATTCATTCTTAACAGTCCCGACAGGATTATGATTGTAATGTCCAGAAGTGATAAAGCACATATACATACTTAACATTAATGCCACAAATTGAGGAATTTGGATTGTTGGGAGTAAGATACATGAAAATTGTCCTTTTGATTTATTTGACTTTCTTTTGGTTTTGAAGTTTAATGTTTTCATCAACAAGAAATGATTTATTTTATGTAACAACCTTTTCAAACTGAGATACACCAGAAACTTGTTTTATTTCTTTTATTCCAGAATTTGCATATTGTTTTTGCCTGTTCTACTCTCTCCCCTATCTTTTCTCTTTCCTGTCTCTCCCTATCCCAACTCATAGAAAATAAGACTGTTGCTGTTCGCCCACAATGTAATGAGATGTTATGTCAAAGCTATGATATTACATGTCTGATTTCAAAATCCCAGTTATGGATTTGAGCCGTTGCCAGGGTCTGCTCAACTCCCCAGGTCACCTTTACACAGAAGACAAAGACATTCGCACCCAGAGGGTGTGACAGCTAAAGGACTCGTGACTGGAAACCTGGATAACTAATGCCAAACGCATGGCACTGATTTGAGAGTCTCCTTAGGACACTATGAACAACAATGAGAAGATGGACGACGGGTCTTGTTTTGACATCTGTGAATTTATGAGTGACTCACGCTGTCAACTGGGCGATCTGTAAGGCCCGTCTTTTGCCCAAACCTTATGCATTTCTAAAGAATGCCTTTTGCAGTCAATTTACATGTGTGGATGCCTGCGTTTGATCTGTATTGTCTTAGCTGGCCATGGCCAAAGATTCCCAACACCCGCTCATGCCTAAAGTGACCATTTGGTCCTTGTTCTGGCCCCTCTACTGAGAGATAACTCAGTCCTGGGCCTACTTGATGTCTTGTGGTGAGATAGGCCAACCTCATTATCATACAGTATTGCTCTGTAAATATGTGTTGTGAATAATACATTCATGTTTGGTCTTGAATTAATACTTGTAATGTGGGCAACAGTCTGATTATGGTTTTGGTACAATTGAATGTATCTGTTCATAATTGTAGATTAAGAATTAAGCTGTAGCATAAAGTTATGATATCCACCTGGGCCACACCCATCCACCTCAGACAACAAAGGCTCTGATGAGTCGGGGGTGGCCCAAGTGAATGATAAAAGTGGAGGCTCTGGTCCTCCAGGCTGGTCTTCTCTCTCTTCTCTTCTCTTCTCTTCCTCTCGGCTCTCTCTGCTCTGCTCTGCTCTTCTGTCTTCTTTCCCATCTTGGGGCTCTTCCTCTCTCTCCCTCTTCATCTCCCTCTCTCTCCCCCTCTCCCCCTCTCTCTCTGTCTCCCTTTGTCTTTCTCTCTCTCTCTTTCTCTCTCCCCCTCTCTCTATCTCTGGGTTTGTATTGTTTTATCTGGTGTATCAGTTATCTCTAACTTGTCAAGTTTACCTCTGTGAATTGGTTAAGTTTTCTTTGTTACCATTTGCTACTTTGTTACAGTAGACCATGTGAGTTTTCTTGTACATTCAACTGAAGTGATATTGGTTACATTTACCTTTAAGACTTAATGCCTATTAAATTGTTCATTTGCCTACCAATCGGATAACTTCAATTCTCGTAGTGTGCCATGCCATTCTCCTCCATAGCTGATAAGATAGTTACTTGGTAATTGATTGGTGATACAAATTATTGATCAAAATGGAGTCAGATTAACGAGTATGTAATAACATCATTGCCATTTAACTCTTCACCCTACTTGTCCACACAAGCTCCTTTAAGTGATGATATAGCTCGACGTCTCTATATGTTTCCGAGGCTATATATATTTATATATATATATATATATATATATATATATATATATATATATATATTATATATATATATATATATATATATATATATATATATATCATTTTATGAGCGTTCTTCTTACAGGATACAGCTAACTTAACTACCTTCAGTACAAGCTAGCTAGATAGCTAGGAATAACTGGCTAATAACATTAGAAAACCCTCTCTACGTAGTTCTGGTTAAATCGAGTGATATAAGATAAATCCAAGATGGTGGTGTGGATCCATCACAAAGCCCTGTCTCTCCGGATTTTGCAAATTAGTGGTAATCTGTTTGTTTATTTCAAGTATTTTCACTAAACATAGTTTAGCGCACATATCATACAGCTGATAGGAACTTTTGGACATGGGTTGCAATACTAACATCTTTATCAATACCAGAGATTGCCAGAAAAGCTAGCAGGTGCCGAGCTAGCAGGTGCTGCATCCTCCGAGCAGACAGAACAGCTGTTGACTCCGGTAAGACCAGAGGTGGGGGTTTGTGCATTCATGTAAACAAAACTTGTTGCACGGACACTACCATCAGCTAACCTAGAGTATCTCATCGTTAAGTGTAGACCTTTCTATCTGCCCAGAGAGTTTATCCACTGTTATAGGGCGGTGGTAGTGTAGTGGATAAGGAGCTAGTGTATAGTAGCCTGAAAGTTGTGGATTCAATTCCCGGCTTCCACCGTTGTGTCCTTGAGCAAGGCAGTTGTAACAGTCACTTTGGACAACAGTGTCTTCTAAATTAATACATGTAAATGTTATGACGGCAGTCTATGTACCCCCGG
Source organism: Alosa pseudoharengus (assembly GCF_046254945.1). Lineage (NCBI taxonomy): Eukaryota > Metazoa > Chordata > Actinopteri > Clupeiformes > Clupeidae > Alosa > Alosa pseudoharengus. The sequence continues at coordinate 42,712,690 of NW_027468848.1, forward strand.
ACACGAATGCTTAGCTTGCCATGAAAGAACTGCATACTGCATCAGCAAACAACAGACTTTGCATCCCGAGGCAGCCTTCATTGTCATGGGTGACTTCAACCACTCTAATATAAAGACTGTACTGCCTAAATTTCATCAAAATATTTCCTGCCCAAAAGAGAAGTCAAGCCCATGTATAATACTATGATACAATAACATGGCTAACACGTACAAAGCCGTTCCCTTCCCCCAACTAGGACCACCTCTCATTGTTTCTACTGCCAAAGTACTCAGCACTCATCAAACGTGTGAAGCCCATAATGAGGACAGTCAAAGTTTGGCTAGTGGAAGCAGAGTCGGTACTTTGGCACCTCCACCCCCTTCCCGTTCAGAAGGATCTCCTAAACAGCAACAACCTCTTAGTTGATATCCTCAGCTGGCACATAGCACGAAATGTGCAGTGGAGAATTCTGATGGCAGCAGCAGGGAACCAATCACTGATTTTGATTGCAATACGCTTGTACTTCTAAATATCAGATTCAAACAAGTCATTCTTTATTAATGATCTGATTTGCACACACAACCTTGATTTTTTACTACAACTGAGACACGGTTAGATCAAGCAAACAGTGCTACTACCCTCATCGAATCAGCTCCCCCAAATTTCAGTTTTTTGAGTGCTACCAGAGCAAATAAAAGAGGTGGGGGGGGGGGGGGGTAGCCTCAATATTCGGTGACTTTGTATCATTTGAATACCTATGTGCATGTATTAAGTCTCCTCCTCAGATTTTATTACTGACTATTTACAGGCCTCCAAAACATTCAGCTAAAGCATTTCTTGAAGAGCTAGGTGAACTACTGTCATCCATTCGCATAGAGGTTGACTGTGTTATTATAACAGGGGATCTAAACTTGCATGTGGATAATCCTGAAAACAATTTTGCCCTTTATGCCAATTATACACCTTCTCAACCCTCACCCTAAACACCAGCGTACCAGAGGACAGTGTGCTGAGCCCTCTCCTCTACTTCCTCTTCACCTATGACTGCACACCTGTACATGGACACCATTGTCAAGTTTGCAGACGACACAACAGTAATTGGTCTCATCAGCAACAACGAGACGGCCTACAGGGAGGAAGGAGGTTCAGCACCTATCAACGTGGTGCACCGACAAAAACTTGGCTCTCAACACAAATAAGACCAAAGAGCTCATTGTGAACTACAGGAAGTCAAACTGGCACCCCCCCCCCCCCCCCATTCTCATTAATGATGCTGAGCTAGAGTGTCACCAGCTTCAAGTTTCTGGGTGTCCACATCTCTGAGGACCTCTCTGAGATGTGGACACCCAGAAACCACCTCAGATCCTTGTGAACCTGCACTATCGAGAGCATCCTCACCAACTGTCACAGTATGGTACTGCAACTGCTCTGCCTCTGACCAGAGGGTGGTGAAAACTGCCCAACACATCACCTGTTCCTCACTCCCCTCCATCGAGGTCATCCAGGGCAAGCAATGCTTGTGCAAGGTGAAAAGCATCATCAAAGACTGGTCTCACCCCAACCACAGACTGTTCAGCCACTCCCCTCAGGAAGGTCTCTCCGCACATGGTGACAACAAACCACAGGGTTCCTACACATTTTCCATTTCAAAATTCCATACTTTTTCCATACTCAAATATCCAAACTTCTCGTTAGATTTTTCTGACCATATTCTCGACATTGCGGCCACTTCTGGTTTGGGATAACTCGGTGAAAACAAAGGTATGGACAACTGAAGTGAAATAAAAAATGACACTTAATATTCGTCCATTTAGCTTGGTCATTTTTAGTTGTATCATAGTTGTATCTTGACGATGGGGACTGACAGTTAAGCTATACAACAGTAGGAATGGTTCATTATGACCTGAGTGAAGTGATTAGTACTGCAAATGCAATAGTCTGGAAACACAAATATTTCTCCAAACCCTTGTTTCTTTTTTCCATACTTATCCAGACCTGGAAATTACTAAAATCAAATTCCATACTTTTCCAGGTTTTCCATACTGCGTAGGAACCCTGAAACCAACTAATAGTCCAACAAGAGCCTCCTGATTAGGGTTGGGTATCGTTTGGGTTTTATCCGATACCAGTGCTAAATCGATACTTTTAAAACGGTGCCGGTGCCGAAACGGTGCCTGAACCGGTACTTTGTTTTTAAAATGTTAAAATGGTCTAAAGCATGAATTGCTTTTTTTTTATTGATAAGACACATTTGAACATGAAATTTAACTGTTATATTCAATTTACTATCAATATATCATTGCTCCTACGAATAATACATTTAAATGTTAAAACAGCTTGCCATGCATGCACACACAATGGTAAGCTTTGCTTTCAAGTTTACCCAGTGTAGGTGGTTTGCCATAAGGTATGTTAAAACCGCTTGCCATAAAACTGCCAGGTCATGGACAACGGCATTTGCAAGCAAGCTAATCTAACAGGGACTCTACTTTCCAGTTAATTCAGTGTGTTCCCAAATGCTTCAAGAAATTTCATGTCTTAACCCATAACACGCAGTAGTTTTGAACATGTTAGGCTACATGTCATTGTTGAAGTGTTTAGATTCCCAGCGCTAGCCTAGTAGGCATTTTAACAGCAACTATGGCTATGCGCTAACACCAGTCGGAGTTTAATTAGCGATAACGTACGGAGATGATTTCGTAGCCTCTTTGACAGCTCAGTGACATCAGGTATGTAACCTACATATTTATGTTTTTGCCAGCTAACTTTTAACATGATCTTCATATTCATTGTGATGCTATATGGGCCTCGTGCACATGAAAGATTAATATCATGCCATAACATGCCGTGAAATAAAGTTTTCACCTTACAACTTTGCTAATAACATTTAAAATAATGTCAGTTAGCGCATTAGCAAGGATATTGTGTAACGTATAGTCTGTTGATGTTGTTTCATAGCCTTTTGCTTGTGTGTAGTTAGGCCCACTGCTAGATTTTGACAGGAGCTCGCGATATCGCTTTAAAGTAAGCTACTTTGGGCTCACGCAAGCTGTCAAACACTGTCCACTCGCCTATGTGGTGCACCCCTCTGGTTTATACATCCAGTGTTTATCATATGTTAGCTAACTGTATCTGGATGTGTTGCTATCAGAGCAAGATGTTAGAGATGGCGCATGACATGCAGTGATGCCTCATAAAAAAATTAATTAAAAAAACGCATTTAAGCACCGAAATGAGGCACCGAAATCCACGTTGTTATTCGATGCAGTTACTACCGTTTGCGTTGGCACCGGTGCCATATTAGAACCGTGTTTCGGTGCCCAACCCTACTCCTGATCTTATAGTCTATTAAGTGCGTTGTTGTGAAGTTTCCATATAGTAGAACAATATTTGGCTATTGACAATGCATCATGAAAAACATGATTTATGTTCTTTTTTTGCAAGTCAGCATCAGTCAGCATCAATCTGTGCAGTGATGTAGATTTGAGATCAAATTGTTCCTTAATATGGGCTTCTCAATTTCTGCTGTACTTAATGTATTTGCAAAATGACTAGATAATTATCCTTACACTAATGTTGGTGATAATTGCTAAGTAGCTATATTAGTGTTTTTGGATTTCCTGGTGTCATTTCTAGCCTGGGTAAGATTTACACATTATTATCATTATTATAATTAGTATGATTATTATTATTTGTATTATTATTATTGTTATTAGTAATGTTATTTAGAATCTTAGTAGCCTAAACTTGATATGGTGTAGTATATCTTTGTTGTTTAATTGTATCACCTAGTATCATATACATATACGTACAGTCAAGGTAACTGACAGTGATGGGACCTGTGATTACCAGCAGTTCCACCAAGCAGGTGAAACATGCTATGAAACTGACCAATACATGTTGATTTTGCAACCTTCTGACAACAAGTATGAATGGCGATATGCCACTCTGTGCAGTCATAAAAAAGATTTCGGCAGCCAGTAATGTAAGCCGTTTCGATAAATGTAACATCACGTCCTTCAATGTTCATTGTTGATATTGGAGTGCAACTGGTTGAATTATGGTATGTGGTTATTTGTTATATACACAGATGTCAATGAAGTTCTTCAGAGAAAGCCAGGGGGAGAAGATTTTTGAAGAGTACAATAAAACAGTCACAGTTAGATGGATCCAGAAGACAGCTTGTGAATATCTTTTTGCTGACATGGTGGATGTGCAAGGGTATGTTTCAAGAGCTTTTGATGGTCAAAATGCATTTGATGTCCCAACACCTACTTTTAAAATGTTGTTCAGATGGATCACTTCCCAGGCTGTACAAGTAAAGTATGCCCAAAGCGAAGGGGGTGTTAAACTCGTGGTCATGGTGAAAAAGTCCCTGGGTTCAAATTACTCTAATTACAATTTTCTTTACAAACCATCTCTCAATCTCATTTTCATACATTCAACAGAAAAATGGGATGCCCAGATGTGACCTGCAACTCTATTTTCTAAATATATTTTTTCTATTGTCACATGGACCTACCTTAAAGTCTTGGTTCTTCTTTTTGTCTATGCATGGTGACACAAACATAGGTCTGCCCTCAAGCTCCTGCCGGTCTAGCTTCAGTGCTTCAGCGACAGCTAGTGGGTCCTGGAACTGCACATAGCAGTAACCACGAAAAGTTCCATGGCCTGAGAAAATAGGTCGAACCTGCTTTACAGTGCCACAGGTCTGAAAGATAGTTCCCAGTTGTTCCTCTGGGTTTTGTAAGGTGAAAGCCAGGTTGCTGATGAAGACACTGCAGTTGTCTTGCCACTTGTCTTGTGTAGCCTCATGCTTAATCCGAGTTGCCTCTGGTTGCACTTGCTGGTTCCTATTGGCAGCTCCAAAGTTACCTATGTCTTTATGATGGGGCTCTTCAAGACCAAACTGCCCAGCCTCAGTTTCAACCCCCTCTGGATCACCATCTCCACAATGTCGCTTAAGCGGGAGCTCTGGAATGAAATGTGATTGTTCATTGTCCTGTTACATGGTTAGATTTTCAAGGTAGCTACACAATACATTTCAGGTTACCAGGAAATTGGCATGTACCCAGGGGGAAATCAGGGGGTATATGATGAGCCTATTTTTTTTTTTTTTATCTAGAATTGCATTTCATGAAGGAAACATACCAGTGCATGCAGAGAAAAAAGTTAAAACAATTATTTCATTTCTTAAGTAAAAGATGAAACCATTAGGAGTAAGTCAGTGCACTTACAGATTGACCAACAAAGGAGAAAAAAGAAGACAAAGTGGAGAGTTGTTTTAAGACTAATAGACTGGAATAAAGAGAGAAGCAATGCTTGTGGACTGTGGGCCAACTTTGTTTGTTTAAACTTTAGGTCTTCAGTTTGTACTGAAATCCGAATGTTCAGTCATAAAGGATATGAAAGACGACGGCATCTCTTCAAAGTTTGTTTCTCTGTCTTGCTAAGCTCCACTCACATTGGAGCAGTCAGCTGTGCTGATGTTTTTTCTTCTCTCTCGAACTCATTTGCATACAGAGCGCATAAACCTATTGAGGCTTTGCTACATTAGCAAAGAAGTGCTGATAGGTTGCAGAGGTGTCAGGGCCCATCCACTGGATATCTGGAACTGTTCTGTGAATGTCTAACATGCGTATAGTTTGCGGCACAATGACAAACTTTTGCAAATTATAAATGACCGATGCACAGACTTTTCACGGTTCACATATTGAACAGTAGGGGACGTATCGTTCAATAATGTACCGTGTACCGTTGCATCCTTAGTCATCATGCAGCCACAGTGACGGTGCGTTTCTGATGTCAAATTAATATTTACTAGACTATTCTCACGTTGCAGTGCTTTACGTGGGGGTGGGGGGTAAAAATAATTAACCAGAGGGGGGGGGGGGGGGGGGTATCAACAACAGAAGAGGGGTGGGAACCCCCACATAAATCACACCCTGCTTTTAAGGTCCAAGATACAACTGACCTTATCTTTCACATCTATCTTAGCCCCTTACTATGATACAAATATGCAGAAACACAGCTTTTCACCTGATGCTTCATAGATGTTATCTTTTTCAGCTTTCCTTTTCTCCGCAGTATACTTGCTTTTGTGACTCTTTTTCAGGGTTTTCTTGTTGGCCTTGACCCTTCTCCGCTCCTCTGCTTTTACCTCCTCATGTTTCACCTGATTGGCCTCCTTTTCTGCGGTCTGGATATCCAAAAGTCAAATAAAGAGTCAAAAAAGAATATAAGGGCATAGGCTGGGGCAGGTTTGCCAGAGAGATAATACCTAATATAAGCAATCTCAAATGGTAAAAACCTTCTTCAGTTGAAAGCTTCCATCAATTATTCAAACCAAGTTCTGAACTGAACTAGAAAATGTAATTCCGAGGAATTCAGTGCATGAAAATGCAAAACAAACTTTTATTTGGAAACAGTTGTGGGCAGAGGAAACAGTTGGCATTTCACGCAAATGACAACATTCAGGGTAGCCTAAAGTTAAAGTTGACACTCCATTTGAGTTGTTTGTTGTAAGAAAGTAGACATGGGTTTGCAAATAACATTATTGCATACTACTATAAGGTAGCCTAGCTTAGCTAATCTGTCATGTATAGGCTACTTTCCTGTCAGTTAATATCCAGCACAATGCATTTTGTGCATTGTATTTCAGTCAATCGTTCAATGTGTGGCCAGTGGCATAGGCTACTTTATCAATGTAATTATCCTCTGACCTTCGCTTTGGACAAAGGTGTCTGCTAAATCCATAACCATAACCATAACCATAACCTCAGGTGAAATGATTGCCCACCCCCATCATTATGTAGCCTTTGAGTAGGTAATGTTCTCGCTTTAATCTAAACTAATTGTTTGTGCAGTCGAAGCCATAACATTAGCCTAAGCCTAACCTAACTTTACAGTGACTGGCCAAATGTTTAGCCCATAGACTGTAGGCCTATATATAGAACAGTCTATGGTTTTAGCCTACCTTCCGTAAAACATCTGTTTCTTTTCATAGCTAAACCTGCTACACCTCTAGATGAAAACAATCCAGACTTGGCTACACCGAAATATTTAGGCAATATGCTTTTATTCTTCATCTTATATCAAGTTCAGCCAGCTTGCTTTCTATGCTCTGTCCGCGTAAACAAACTAGTGCTTGTCCTCCGAGTTCGGGACCTGAAACCGGTCTATAGTTGAGTAGTATAGTTGAGAATTGTTAAATTGTTTATGGTTATGGGATTTTGCAGATTTAACAGTTAATTATTGTGGTGAGGACCTTTATTTTGAAACAGTTGTGGGCAGAGGAAACAGTTGAACAGGATCTGTAGTTTTAAGAGAATGAGATTGTATGCTTAAGGGCCTGAATCCACCAAACATGTTTTTTGCACCGACAGCGGCTATTTTCAATACAAATCCTATGAAATTCAGCGTTCACAGCACTCAGCGCCCTCGGTGGAAAAAAGCCCTCGGCGCTGACAGTTTTTTTTTACGCAGCGCTCTGAGCGCTTTTAGGACAGCGCTGGGCTCGTCAATGTCACTTCTCTCCTGCTAGCCAATTAAAATCAAGGAAGGGGCGGGACCTACACTGTTAACAATGTTGGTAGTGGCAGAGGAAAACTCAAATCAGCGAAGTCCTATTGTGACTAATATTAAACCACTGCTGCAAACTGAACGCAAATTACGAAGCCTAGAGGGATGATATCCTATTGTAATGCCAAATTAACTCATTTAATCAAAGTCATATTTAGCTGAACTGAGTCCTGAACGATTGCTGCCATTTCAGTTAGCTAGTTAGTTAGCATTAGGCAACGTTCCAAAAAAAGTGCTGACAGATGGTTTTAGTAACATAGCAACAATAACACTTGACCGAAGTGCTCTGAAAATGAGGTTGAGGGCGCTGTCGCTGCAAAAAACGCGATTGGTTGACACAGGCCCTTAAGCCTGAGAAACTGACAGTTGGTGCGGGTGGCCTAGCCACCAGGCACAGGATTCTAATTGCTTAATGGTCCTATTGTGATGTCATCAGCCCAATGTTAAGTCTATGGGGATTTTTTTTTATAGTTTTTAATTAATAGTTTAAAAAGATACATTGCTCACAAGTCCTTTAGAAGTTTGAATGAAGTTTCTACATTAAAAGGTTCAAGCTGAATTGGACGCAGAAAAAGTGGTTGGAAGAATAATAAGTAAGGGATAATGTATAGAACGCTGGTTATTAAGTATAAGTATATATACTCGTTTGATCCCGTGAGGGAAATTTGGTCTCTGCATTTATCCCAATCCATGAATTAGTGAAACACACTCAGCACCCAGTGAACACACAGTGAGGTGAAGTACACACTAATCCTGGCGCAGTGAGCTGCCTGCAACAACAGCGGCGCTCGGGGAGCAGTCAGCGGTTAGGTGCCTTGCTCAAGGGCACTTCAACCGTGCCTACTGGTCGGGGTTCAAACCGGCAACCCTCCGGTTACAAGTCCGAAGCGCTAACCAGTAGGCCACGGCTGCCCCTCATTATTGGGAAAATAAGTTCTGACAGGGCGAACCGGACCCCGATGCGTAGCGGAGTGGTCTTGTTCTGCCCTGAAGGGACTTACTTTCCCAATAATGACCAGCGTTCTATACATTATCATGCTTATTACACGGCTACTTGCCAAAACGAAACAATAAACTCCCCACGATATGACTCTTTAGCCTTATATAGACTAGGCTATAGCCTATTTGTTACCGTTCATCGTGGCTGTTGCTATGAAACAAATAGTTTGCAACACACTCTGAACTTGAATCAAACATTCTTTAGAACACAGCTAATCAACTGTTTGCTTTTCACTTTTGAATGAAGTTCCAGTAGTCCAGTAGCACAAACTCCGCTGCCATTGACAGTGGTCATTATTTTTTTCAGGTCCTTTAGTCGAAAATAATGACCGCTAGAATTTTGGGAAATCCCATTCAAGTCAATGGAGCGTTCTACTTGCATTGTGAAAAGCTGTGGAATAATAATAGGTAATAATAGATAAGAAGCCCAGAGATAACAGTACAGTGCATTTTCATGCACTGGAAGAAGAAGAAGAAGAAGAAGAAGAAGAAAACTTCGGATAACAGAACAGTGCATTTTCATGCACTGTAAGTCTACTTAATTAGGGCCGTCAAAGGATTATTTTTTTCTTAATCACAATTAAATGCTGAATATTTATAGTTAATCATGATTAATCACAGAATTTGACAGGTTCTGATATTGATATACAACTAGTGCAGTGCCCGTTCAAACATGCCATTCCTAAAGAAAACCCGTAGCTCAATTACATGCCCACAGGTATGCCTGCTTTAAAAAATAGGATGATAGGGAAACATCATTCCAGCTAAGCATTCAATAATGAATACTGAATATTATAATATATTAGCCTATAATTAATGTGGCCTCTAATAAATTTAGGCATGGCTGCATGTGACATTTCTACAGATCAGAATGACATAATGACAACTGTTTTGAGTTAAGGCTAAATGTGTATAGCTTACTGAATAACTTCCTAATGCTATTCGAAGCTTGCACATACTTTTATTTTGAGTGGTCACTACATACCCGTGTTTGATGGCGTGATAAGTGCCGTCGCTCAGTCTGCAACTTGTCTAACGTTAGCTATGTGGCATTAGACTATCGCTCGTTTCAATTTGGGACCTTGCAGTCGGAATTGTCGTTTTAGTCAAAGTCTCTTGAAAGTCCAAAGTAGCCTGGGCTATTCGAGTGGTCACTACATACCCGTGTTTGTTGTCGTGTTTTTGCAAGTAATCATCTTATGCAAGCAAACTGCATACAGGGAGTCTTTATTGTTGAGGTGAGACATGAGAATCATCTTGCATCTTAACCCACAAGCGGTTCCAGAGTAATCCGTTTAAATTGCGACTGACTATCATCAAAGTGAGACCTAGCAGAGCCCGTTCTCTGGACCTAGCTACTGTCAGTACACGATCCATGGGGTGGAGCTCCCCTGAAACTGGTCCCCTTGGAAACAGTGCAGTGCAGCGATAAACGTCCTACGTAAATAAGCATATTTTGTAATATGCATTCAAAAATCTTCAAAATCGAGAGTGCACACCTTTGTGCCACGCGCGAGCCACATACGAAATCTTAGGTCAGTCTGACAAACGGTCAGCGAGATATGCATGCCACAGACACACACACACGGACACACAGACGCTTCTTGCTTTATAGATAGATGAAAAAATACTGAATTTCTGATATTCATGACAGCACACATGATGCAGATGATAGCCTAGGTACTATTTCTATTACAGCTATCAGCAGCTCTGGTTGAAGCCTGGACATATTATAAACAAAGTAGGCCTAGCCTAGTTGGCTAGCTTATCATAGTCTACTGGTTGGACTGTTCAGTTTCTCCACGTATGTTTAAGTTTCAAGGTAATACTTTTTCTCCTTGGGACAGGCTCTTTTGAGTCTTGGAAAACATTGGTATAGAGATGATCAGTCAACTTGAATTTGAGTTTGAAACAAATTTGTGCAGTGTGCTAATGATGTTATCCAGATTTAATAACAATTTAGCTTGTTGTCTTCTATGCGTCCTTGCTTTCACGATTGTGAATGTTTATTTGGATTAAATGTGTATGCTGAGGGGCGTGTCCATTGATCGAGAAAGAGAGTATCGGTATCGGAGATGTACCGGTAATTAAGGTGGGAGACGCTAAAGCACTGAAAGACTTTACCGCAGGGTCAGTATTTATAAGACTACAATTAGATTCCTTTAAATTATTTCCCATCGTGCAATAGATAAACAGGAACTCAAACAATAGCCTACTCAGATCAACGGCAAATCTAGAAAAAGGCTGACTCCGACTGACTTAAAACCGCCAAGATTGGCACCTTACACTAAACGTTTTAGTTGACGGGAGCGCGCCGCGACTCTAGTACAACTCCCATGATTTCTGTCCGACTTTGGAAATTTAGTTGCCTACTGTGAAATCACACGAAAATCATACAATGTAAGGCCGGCTTAAGCTGCAAAGCGCTTCGGGAAACACTGGAATTCTGCCTTCTCACACCGCGACACAGGTTTGTGGATATGATATTTTGGTTTCGATATGCATATCATTATAGCCCTACTCCTGTGTATGACTTGCTAAACTAATGTCTGAAATGTGACATGCATTTTTCATTGTCGGTGCACTTAGAGACCAAGTGATCAGATCAATATAGAGAAAGTGGATTTAACACTTATAAGTTTGCTAAAATGTGGCTAAAATGTACTATTGCAAGAAAAAGCAATTAAACCTACACACCACCAATAGATATGTGTAGTAGTTTAGCTCACAGGCAGGATGTGGCCTATGCTATTAAGATTTCATTTTCAATTAATTGTAAATGAGGGGTACCCCCCCCCCCCCCCACCCCAAGGCGACTGCCACCACAAATAGAATCAAATATCAAATTCTGTGGGAAGCACTGAAGAGATATACAGCAGGGCATGAATTAACAATGACAAGTGGAAAGAGGCAGGTTTCTTACTCTGGCTCTCTGCTCACTGATTCGGGAGAGTTTGCTTTCTGTCTTCAAAAGTGCAGAATCCCAGTCCTCCAAAGTACCTGAGGCAACATGGAGACACTTGTCAGAAGAATGACCTGGAACTCAATCACACAATTGTTACATAATACATAAGAGTAGACAAGGTAATATAAAAAAACTATAGAAAAAATCAGTGCAAGAATGGGTTGATGTAATAGGGTTGCAGCCATTATACAAGTATTGATTATAAAGCATTGAGTATTAAGTATAGGTATAAGTGTGGCCACAATCCGGCTGTGGGATGGAGGGAGGGGTTATGTGCTAATATAGCATGCAAACAGTGAAGCAGTAAGACAGTGGTAAAAAGTGGCTAGTGATGGGCAGTACACAAACATGGAGAGGGTGGAGAGGCAGACAGACTATGCGGAGAAGTCTATCTCTCCTCTTCCCTTAAATGAAGCATTGAACAGTTCAATGGCCCTGGGGACAAATGACTTCCTCATTCTGTCTGTTGTGCAAGGCAGTGAGGGAAGTCTCCAGCTGATCAAGCTCTTCTGCTTTGTAATAGTGCTGTGGAGTGGATGACACTCATTGTCCAAAATGTTGATCAGTTTGTTCAGGGACCTTTTATCAGATATTGAAGTGATGCACTCCAGTTCAGCTCCCACTACAGAGCCAGCTTTCCTTACCAGCCTGTCAAGTCACCCAGCATCCTTCTTTGTGCTTCCTCCCCAGCATACCACTGCATAGAAGAGGACGCTGGCAACAACAGACTGGTAGAACATCCTGAGGAGCTTGCTGCAAACATTGAAGGACCGCAGCCTCCTCAGGAAGTACAGCCTGCTCTGCCCTTTCTTGTAGAGTGCTTCAGTATTGACCAGACATGTGGACTCGAGTCACATGACTTGGACTCGAGTCAGACTCGAGTCATGATTTTAATGACTTCAGACTTGACTGGATAAAATTCGGCATGACTTGCGACTCGACTTGGACTTCAATACTATTCACTCGAGACTTGACTCAGACTTTGTCTCTTTGACTTGTGATGACTTGACATGTCTCGAATCAAAAACTAAATTTCCCGATCGTGGACCAGTCACCCCAGAGACGCTTTCCCTCCACGACTAAAAAAAAAAATAAAATAAAAAATAGCGGAGACAAGCAGCCAGAGCACAGTTCAGTGCTGCCGCTACCCCCACACGCGTTACGCACTGTGTGTAGGGCACCAAGAGACAGAGGAGGACCAACATTTAGCCAATAAATAGTGCAAACTGATTTGCACTCTTGTTAGAGAATGTTCAATGTTAAAATGCACCAACAGCATGTTACATAAAGATGATACTTGACCTCTCCATGAAGATCCAACTTGAACTTATGATAGCCTACTGCATTTAATTGAGAACGCATCTAAGCACGCACGAGAGGGAGAGAAAACGAGTAGGTTCCAGCTGGCTTGTCATTGTTGATGATGATTGATATCTTCTTTTAAATATAAGAAACGTATAAAAGGAAATCGTGAAGGCAACAAATACAAGATTAGAGGAGATTAGGAAATTTATCCGGTTCTCACTAGCCTACTGTTATAAACTATGAGATCCAGGTCACTATGACATACTAGCTGCACTCACTGTGATTTGGAAAGTGGACAAGAATATGAAGAGTTGTCTTTGCCTTTGTGTAATGGAACTGGTGAGTCTTGAAGTATTCTATCATTTATTTACATGAAGCACATAATATGCCGATTGAAACGCATTCCACTCAGCTACTGTAGCTAGGTGGCTACTGGCTACCAGGCTCATAATTCGCTTTTAATTGCAAACAGAAAATGCCAAGCAAGCATCATGTCATACATGCTTCTCTTTCCAAAGGAATGAAAGCTGTTTGTGCCAACTTAATATCATGCTTATCATTGTTAATATTGTGCTATACATGTGGCACAAACAATGTTTGAGTTTGTGGACTAGCCATAGACTGAATGGAGCTGGTAAAAAAAGATCATTATGAGAACGTGTGGACAGTGGCACACAATGGGCTTAAAGTGACAGTGCACCATTTACAAATGAGATAAACAGCATCAAATGTGTAGTATTTCTTAAGAAATGAATACTTAATTAATACAATATTACTGTCATTATTATCTTTTAAATAATATAAAAGTGTTGACCTTGGCTTCCCTTATGAGTCGCCACTGGCAGACAGCCTAATAAATTGTTTGCAGGCAAATCTGTGGCCTAGCGCAGTGAAATGCCATCAGTCAAATTATTAGTCATCCTTACAGTGGACTCCGCAATTTGGAAAAACAAAATATATATTTGCAGCTGTGCTGAGTGTCATGTAGCTATCCGTTTTGTACAGATTACTCAGGTATGCACATGTGTATATTACACAGGTATGCGCATGTCGTAAAAGATTACAAAACAGAAACATTAGTATCTTTAGTGTCTTTTACTGTCCATTTTAGTCATGTGGATTTGTTTTTTTTATCATCCGATTTATGTTGTTGTGTGTGGTGTCATAAGCTACTGGGACCTTGAATTTCCCCTTGGGGTGGGTGGGTGGGTATGTATGTATGTATGTATGTATGTATGTATGTAATGTATGTTATGCATGTTATGTATGTATGTATGTATCTATTTATCTATCTATCTACCTAACAAATCCTCATGAAAAATGTACAGTTGCAACATATTACAATAAAACAAACTTTCTTACTGGTGTAACATCCATAAACGTATTAGCTTATTTTTGATAGTTGATAGACTTTTTGTCAATGAATACACATGGATAAGTACATGGTGTACGTGTTGAACATATTTTAATCTGTATTTATAAAAAAATACTGTGGATTAGATGTAAGTGCTAAAATTATGATCGATAGTCTAATAATGGCATTATTAAGTGAAGAGTACCTGATGACTTGTTTAGGACTTAAAAAAAGATTGGGACTTGGACTTGGACTCGGCTTTGATGTGACTTGGACTTGGACTCGACTTGCCCTTCTCTGTATTTACTTGGGACTTGACTTGGACTTGACTGCTAAGACTTGGGACTTACTTGTGACTTGCCAAACAGTGACTTGGTCCCACCTCTGGTATTGACTGACCAGTCCAGTTTATTGTCCAGGTGGAGACCCAGATACTTGTAGGTGCTTACCACCTCCACATTGACCCCTTCTGACTGGCAGCACTATCATAAAGCAGAAGTGCTTGACCAGTTGGAGACTACGTTCACTGCCATGCACAACTGACAGACTGAGGAAGTCATTTGTTCCCAGGGCCATACAACTCTTCAATGCTTCACTTAAAGGAAGAGGAGAATTAGACTTCTCTGCATAGTCTATCTGCCTCCACACCTCCCTCTACACTTACACTTCCGTGACCTCTGACTGTACTGACTGTCCGTAAGCCCACTGTGTTACTGCTTAAACTGTCTACACTGTTTACTCGCTATATTATCCCATATGTACAACCCCTCCATATCCCAGTCTAGACTGTGGTCTAACATCACATCATACTTGACCACCATGACACACATCTTACTGAGCACCTTACCACGGCATATTGAATCACAGGGTCAGTCCCTACCCTGTCACTGCATATGCCTCATGCTTATACATTAAATTACATTAATATGGATCATTCATGCTTATACAGTACAGTACATTCATGTGGATCCTTGTTTTAGTATCTTTAGTGTCTTTTACTGTCCATTTTAGTCATGTGGATTTGTTTTTTTTATCATCCGATTTATGTTGTTGTGTGTGGTGTCATAAGCTACTGGGACCTTGAATTTCCCCTTGGGGTGGGTGGGTGGGTATGTATGTATGTATGTATGTATGTATGTATGTATGTTATGTTATGTATGTATGTATGTATGTATCTATTTATCTATCTATCTACCTAACAAATCCTCATGAAAAATGTACAGTTGCAACATATTACAATAAAACAAACTTTCTTACTGGTGTAACATCCATAAACGTATTAGCTTATTTTTGATAGTTGATAGACTTTTTGTCAATGAATACACATGGATAAGTACATGGTGTACGTGTTCTTTTGTGTTTTGCCCAGTTTTAGCATGGCATTCAGACTTACATAACACCTTCCTTAAGATCATCTTGATCAAGATCAAGATTTACATGAATTCCTGTGGTCCATCTTATGAAACAAATGACTAGTTATTGAGCATGTAAGTAGAGAGCACTTACCCTCAACCCTTTCAAATGTTAGTAGAACCTCGCACACATGCTCAGGGTAGTCAGAGGTGTACTGCACTGCTCTGTGCAAGGCTTTCCTACAGTGTAACGAGTCACCATAGGATCTGCAGGTACAAACATGAAGAAACATGAAATATATGTAAAATAATTGTATTACCCATCTTGATTTTAAAAAGTAATTTATTAACATTTTCCTTTTCTAAATAAAAGCCCAATCAACTCTAAATTCTGAATCTGATCTTACACACATCATAATTACAGTGCATAAAAATATATTCCTAGGCTTCTTATACTTCTTATTATTACAGTGCATGCAAAGCAATGCATGCTTTGCTTTGCAAAAGGCTATTTGTGACACTCAACCTAGCTCAACACTAAACAGAGATCATAGTAGGCTATTTTAGAATGACTTCTATCTATTGTGTAGTTAAACATATCATGGCAGCACCACTGAAACTTTATGGTCAATTCTTTGTATCATTCATTACCTTCCTCAAATTCAATGACTCATGGTGCAGAGCTAACAGTGCCAGGGATGTGGCTCATTCTTTTGTGTCTGTGTCCTGTGTGTGCATGCAGAATTCATTCCCTGTAAGGTCTTTCTTTCTCACAAGATGGCAACGACTGGAATAATAGTAAGGTAATGCACTGACTATACAATCATTTTTGGTACCTTTTCTTTACACTGACAAAGGTAAACATACTTTGGTTTGCCTGCAAGGACCCTCGCCACGGTAGCATAGAAGTGTAATGATTTTCTGAGCCTAGTTAGGGGCTTAACGTAGTGATTCATTTTCTCATTAACACAAAGCAGGACATGTTGACCTAAGGATACAAACTTTATATGACATGAGCAGGACATGCTGACCTAGGGATACAAACTTTATATTTGTGATCAGCCATCTGGGGATACAAACACACTAAAGGCCCGTACAGGGCAGTTCCAGCGTTATGGATGTGACAATTGGACTCATATTGGTAAACAAAATGCCTTAGAGTGGGGGCAAAATTAGTATCAGTGAATTAATTTGCATAACTTTTAATGTAACCTCTGTCCTCTGAATACTGAGAAATCCTCAAATTTCATATAATCAATTTCATCCTAAGAATACAAGGCATTTTATCAGCATTATGGATGTTACATGAAATGGACACACTTTTGTGAGAGATTACAGGTTTTCTACAAACTCTGTGAATTTTTAAGGAAACTGCCGAAACTATGATATATGTAGCATGAAGGAGACTTGAATGAACACAAAAAGTGTGTTTTTTCGTAATGCATTATGTAGGAAAAACTGGCGTTATGGATGTGACGGTTTCACGTTATGGATGTGACGTGTCTGAACCAGTCCTCGACAAACTACATAAAACACATAATTAAGTAGTGAATTTTGATATGAAACAATTGAAATAGTACCGTATTTTCCGGACTATAAGTCGCTCCTGAGTATAAGTCGCATTAGTCAAAAAATGCGTCATGAACAGGGAAAAAACATATATAAGTCGCACCGGACTATAAATCGCATTAATTTAGAAATGTAGGCCTATTTCACAAAATCCAAAACCAAAAACAGAGACTATGTAACTGGATTATTGAGGCCAAAAAGATTAATGTTAATGAAGACGAAGGAGTGAAGGCAGCCAAGAGGAGGGCAGGAAGGTCATTGCAAAGCAAAAGATTCACTGAAAGAAAATGCCATGTGGTACACCAAAATGTATCTAAAATGTGGAGAATACAATGCAATCAAGCATTTTGGGCAATGTGGAGTCACAGGCTGGCAGCAGATTAAATGCTCACAAGAGAAAAAAAGATGCAGTTTTAGACGTGACTGAAGCAAGCCAGGCGATAGGCCTATAGGCCCGACTGTAATTGTAAAGCAATTTACAAAAGATTCACTGAACAAAAATGCTGATATGATACATGAAAATTTTGCTAAAAATGTGGAGAATGCAATGCAATCAAGCATTTTGGGCGATGTGGAGTCACAAGCTGGCAGCAGATTAAATGCTCACGATAGAGAAAAGGACGTGACCGAAGCTGAGGCAAGCCAGGCAATAGGCATATAGGCCCGACGGTAATTGTAAAGCAATTTACAAAAGATTCACTGAACAAAAATGCTTATATGGTACATGAAAATTCTGCTAAAAATGTGGAGAATGCAATGCAATCAAGCATTTTGGACGATGTGGAGAGACAAGCCGGCAGCAGATTAAATGCTCGAGAGAGAAAAATATGCGGTTTTAAAAGGACGTGCAGACCGAAGCTGCAGCAAGCAGGTGATATTTAGAAATTTATTTCACAAAATCCAAGACTAAGAACAGACAGACTATGTAACTGAACACATTGAGGTCAGAAATATTGAGAATTCTACAGGGAATCTTGAACACGAAGGAGTGAATAGTGGCAAGAGGCAAGCCGAAGGCTGCTGACAAGTGCCTGACGCTATTGTAAAGGGCAATTCCATGCAAAGGTCATCCTTACCATGGAAAAAAAAAGTTGTGCATACGCAAATAGAACTGTTGTTAAAATCTTCATTTAGGTCTATATTTTATTGTTTGTAACTGATCTGATTGAATTTGATGGAGAATGACACTCTTTTTACATCATAAATATGGTGTGCAACCATACAGAAACAACATTTTTCACATGGTAATATTATACATATTTAAAAAGTGGATAAATGAACCCAAGGTTCAAACAAATTGTGTCATTTGAAAAATTCCAGATTGATAAGGGAATGGTAGAGCAATGTCTATGCTCAGCTTGCATTTAAGAGCACAACTCCTTACATTTGTAAGGCTTTTGTTTTTAAGTCAGCAAGTTCCATGGCCATGTCACATCCATAACGTTTTATAGGAAAAGTTTATGCTACACATACAGTGTTGATGCGACAATGTCCATAGTGTCTGTGCAAAGCTGATTTATATCAATGTAAAGTGTGATGACCAAATTGTGCCCCTTTTTTACTTTTAAAACCTTTAATGGTGCGTTATGGATGTGACGTTATGGATGTTACATAATGTGAATTTACAAGACTGGGGACTGGGGATTATACCTCAAAGCCGATAAAACGTCTGTTCTGGTGGCATGTCAGTTTCAACACATTTCACCTTAGTGTTTACAATTGACATTTCAAAGAATATTAGGTTGATCAAAACCACAGGGAGGCCTTGCCTAACCATTAGCAAAACAAACATAATATTAAAATACCTCCAGTGATTAGCCTAGCCATAGCCTATTTTCAAGTGGCCTAATAACGAAAATCTGAGCGATTATCTTCCTGTAACTGTCATACTGTTGTTGTACAGTAACTGGATTATCGTGTTAGCTGGTGAAGATGGCTGACTTTGCAGCTGGAGTTAACATAGCAACCTCCTTCTGTTGCAGATCTGTTCAGCCTGCCGTTCACGTCTGCTTAACACAGTTTCATTTTAAATGTGACGCGATATGCCATCATTTGAAGTGTCAGGTCCTCTGTAGCTAATACCCACAGAGTAACATGAGTAAGGGCAGCAATAAACTAGATGTACCGCATAGCGGTACAAAATATGACCGCCTCTCAGTCCTGAATATTCTCTTCGCAAAAATAAATCATGCTTGTCAATTTGTCTCCATCTCCTACTCCTGCAACTCATGTGCATGTAAATGAGTGTGTGCATATGTGAGTGTGCTTTTGTTTGTGTGTGTGTGTGTCTGTGTGTGTGCATGTGCGTATGCGTGCCTGTGTTTGTGTGTTTATGTGTGTGTGTGTGTGTGTGTGCGCGTGTGTGAGTTTGCATGCGCACATGCGTATGTGTGCGTGTGTGTGTGTTTATGTGTCTGCATTCATGTGGGTGGGTGTTTGTGCGTGTGTGTGTGTGTGTGTGTGTGCTTGCCAGTCTGTATGTGTTTATGTGTGTGTGCGCTTGCCTGTCTATGTGTGCGACTGTGCGTGAGTGTGTGTGCATGTGCGTGTGTGCACGTGCGTGTGCATGCTTTATGTGTGCAAATCACAAATGATTGGGTATGGGTTAGGTTGATGCGGGCTCTTGAGACTAACATACCATAAATATTTTGTCATCTTGGGTGCAACGGTTGAGGTAGGGCTAGTTATTTAGGGGAGTGGCCACCAAGTTTCATGTTCCCTGGTGTTTCAGTAACCTGGGAATCACTGACCAAAATTGATGATGGTAAAAGAAAAAAATAAATGTCTTTTTTATATTTTGAATGACTTGTTGTCCTGATTCTTCCTGTGAATCTTAGTGGGCTGAGGAAGCAATAATTTCATCGCTAGTTTTTCATGATTACTATTTCAATTGTTTCATATCAAAATTCACTACTTTGTTATGTGTTTTATGTAGTTTGTCGAGGACTGGTTCAGACACGTCACATCCATAACGTGAAACCGTCACATCCATAACGCCAGTTTTTCCTACATAATGCATTATGAAAATGATGCATAGTTTCAAAAACACACTTTTTGTGTTCATTCAAGTCTCCTTCATGCTACATAGATCAGTTTCGGCAGTTTCCTTCAAAATTCACAGAGTTTGTACAAAACATGTAATCTCTCACAAAAGTGTGTCCATTTCATGTCACATCCATAACGCTGATAAAATGCCTTGTATTCTTAGGATGAAATTGATTATATGAAATTTGAGGATTTCTCAGTATTCAGAGGACAGAGGTTACATTAAAAGTTATGCAAATTAATTCACTGATACTAATTTTGCCCCCACTCTAAGGCATTTTGTTTACCAATATGAGTCCAATTGTCACATCTATAACGCTGGAACTGCCCTAAAGCAATTTACAAAAGATTCACTGAACAAAAATGCTGATGTGGTACATGAAATTTTAGCTAAAAATGTGGAGAATGCAATGCAATCAAGCATTTTGGACGATATAGCGTATTGGCACAAGCTGGCAGCAGAACAAATGCTCGCCGAGAGAGCGAGAGAAAAAAAGATGCGCATTTAAAACCAGGGCCTAAATTTCAGCACGGGATTGCGCATAAATTATTACTACACTCTAAAAAAGACTGGGTTATTTTCTCAACCCAATCGTTGGGTTGAGGCGGTCAGGGCATTTTGTGTGGTTGTTTTTACTCATGTTGGGTTATTTTCTGTAACCCAGCTTGTTGGGTTGATAGTTTAGGACAGCGCCCCTCCTCTCTCCCACCTGACGTGGAGTACACTACCCAGCACCTGGGTGACTTTAACACAGCTGCATAGTTATTTGAGAGTTCGAAAAAACATCGTTATTCTTCCAACCGTCCAGTCCACCAGCTGTCAGCATGCATTGGAAATCAGGCGATTTCGTAAGGTATGTATCTTTAACTTTTTTTAAAATGTTTTATCCAGACTGATTTTAAAAGTCCACCCAGAGATGTAGAAGCCTTCATGATATGAATGGATATTCTGCCTCAAACAGGTTAACAATTGTGTCATTCATGCTAACTAACGTTAGCTAACATTAACTTACAATTACTGTTCATGTTAAATATACACAAAGACAGACTCATAAAAACATAGTTCTTTGTTCACTGGGTATGAACTGCTGACAGAAACAAAACGAACTTTTACAACGAACTAAAATGAGCATACCAAGCTGGTTGACATTAGCAGACCATATAGCTAGCATCAATGCTAATTAAATATGCTTCGTGGTGGTTGTACGTTAGCCTAGACTATGGTTGCAGCTAACATTTGTCAGCTAATATTAGCCAACAATTCATTCAGGGTAGCTCCATATTATAGCCATGTAACTTAACGTTACTGGGTGTTTTTGGTTGTAGCAGAGAAGACGGGCTCTGGTTGTAGTAGCACTATCAGACAGTCATTTAGATAACGTTACCCGGTAACGTTAGCATCTAGAACTAGAAGCTACAAGTTATTATAACTGCATAGGTGGTCATGGTTTCCGAGTGTGTTGCGCTAATATTTTGTTTCCTGGTGGATTTTTAATGTTTGTCAACATCATTCAATGATAATGGTTCATGAAAATCTTGAGATAAAGTTCTGTAAATAACAGTGATTAATGCACTCTTTTTTTTCTTTGATTCACAGGGGTGATCCCCAAAACGGACGGTGGAATCTGCCTGCCTTCATGGAAGTATCACAAGCTTTTTCTAGCTATCTGTTCAAAAAATAAACTGCCAAATAAATAAATGTTGAACTGTTTTATTTCATTGCATGGCTATTGTTGCCCATTGGATGGATTTTAAAACATTATATTGTAACATTAATGATTTGCAAACATTTATTTGAATTATTATCAATTAATAGTGATTGGATTAAGGAGAAAAATAAGATATAAATTAGGTCAGCATAACCCAGAGATGACAGTGAAAATAATATAAATCCTGGGTTATATAAAATAGCCTACCCAACAATTATGTAGGTTTAACCTAACAGTTTTGTTACGATAACCCAATGTTTGGGATAGACTATCAACCCAACTCATTGGGTTAACCGAACAACCCAATTTTCGGGGCTAATATAACTCAGTGCTGGGCTTGACCACTATTTACCCAGTGGATGGGTTGAAATTGGGTTGTTTTTAACCCAATGTTTTTTAGAGTGTAAGTATTGAGCTTACTAATAAAAGTCCCGCAACGCTAGCCATCATAATGCGATAAATTCCCACACATTTTACAGCGCTGTCTGACGTTAATCTAATAATGGAGAGGCCTGAAAACGGACCAACTCTGACTTCAATTGAACGCCATGCAGAGACACACACACGTGTGCGCAGGACCACTTTGGGGGTGCCTCTCTCTCTTTGCTCTCTCTCTCTCTCAGCAGGATTTGTCACCGCTAAAGTCAAATTATTATAGCCTATTACGTGCTTCTACATCAACCGCTATCGACAGGAAAGGAAAAAAAAACATTTAGCGATCAGGAACCCCAAACACAGAAGCATGACAGCCTATAATATAACGCGAGAGAACATGGATGTGTTCTCCATTTGAGGAACGTTATAATCGATTGCGGACGTGAACAGACAGCTACAGACACGTAGCGCATAGTAGGCCTACTTTCACTTTCTGTGCGTATTCACGTGAAAGATAATTAGGCCTAGTAGCAAAACAGCGATCAAATATTACATGGCAGTGAGTTTTGTTTTTAAATGTTTTCATGCATGTCCAGATAACGGGTGAGGAATGTTTAGGGGACAGACTATCGTGAATTCTGAATTTATGGCTGGGCAAAGCACAGCACCTTTATTTGGACCATGGCTTGTAGCCTATTCGAGTCAGCTAGGCCTTCATTTCTTGCGTTTTACTGTGAGACATAGGCCTATACTTTTCGTTTGGAGCAGCATACCAGTAGGCTATCAATGGCATTGGGTCACTATTAAAGGAATTATCCGGAGTAAAATGCACTTTCATTTACGGATGATTGGGGGTACATACGTTGAGTTGACATCAAAATCATGTCATTCGGATGTGTTTTGAGAAAGTTCGATTGTACCGTTTTCAGTCACACAACTCGTAGCCTGGAAGTGAGCAGGGCATTTCAATTTCGCCGCTACAAAACGCTATTTTTATACCTCTTCTACAGTTCCAAACAACATAACACTTACGTGGTAGTGAGTAGAGTGTCCCTAAAGCCAAACCGAAGTATCCCGAGGTCTTTATGTGGTCGAATAGAGAGTCCAGAATGAATTTCATCAAGCCAGTACCTTTCCTTGTCAACTCAACGTATGTACCCCCAATCATCCGTAAATCGATCTAAAGTGCATTTTACTCCGGATAATTTCTTTAAGTTTCATGTATGAAAGAGTGTCGGGATGTCCATCCGCTTATTGCGAGATAAAGCATCCGCTTTCATTCATTCATTCATTCATGGAACGTGTGCTGTGCTGCAAGGGAAACCTTATTCCGTATAGCCAAAGAGGTCTAAGATAGCCTAAATTTAGTTATTTTTTAAATTATGCATGATTTACTTTTTTATAAAATTCGTAGGCTGATGCCTGGCAGCAACAATTGTGTTTAAATGTAGGTTAACCTGGGGCTGCGTGCTACTGGTAGCTTGAGAGCAATGTGTTGGAGACTCATGGTGTAGGACAATTACTTTGTTGGCAACAATATTAAACCAACCAACAATATAAATTATTAAGAAGAGCTATTTTATGAGTTAAATTGAAACAAAATTATACTGGCTTTTATTTGTCCGAATCTGAGGCCCAGCTATAAATAGAATCCCGGCAGTAATTTGAGGATTTAAGTATGCATGTGTGTTTCACGACTTGTGCATTTGAGAGCGCTCTCTCAAGGCTGTAGACGATAATGTTTTATGTAGGGTTCATGTCAGTTAATATAAATTAACATTTAAAAACATGTTCAATTATATAATTTTTTTCATATATAAGTCGCACCTGACTATAAGTCGCAGGACCAGCCAAACTATGAAAAAAAGTGTGACTTATAGTCCGGAAAATACGGTAATCATGAAAAACTAGCGATGAAATTATTGCTTCCTCAGTGCCCACTAAGATCCACAGGAGGAATCAGGACAACAAGTAATTTAAAATATAAAAAAGAAATGTATTTTTTTCTTTTACCGTCATCAATTTTGGTCAGTGATTCCCGGGTTACTAAAACACCAGGGAACATGAAACTTGGTGGCCACTCCCCTAAATAACTAGCCCTACCTCAACCGTTGCACCCAAGATGACAAAATATTTATGGTATGTTAGTATCAAGAGCCCGCATCAACCTAACCCATACCCACTCATTTGTGATTTGCACACATAAAGTACATGCACGTGCACACACGCACATGCACACACACGCACATGCACACACACACACACACACATGCAAACACACACACACACACATGCACGCACGCACAGTCACACACATATAGACTGGCAAGCACACACACACACACACATAAACACATACAGACAGGCAAGCACACACACACACACATGCACAAACACCCACCCACATGAATGCAGACACATAAACACACACACACACAGGCACGCATACGCATGTGCGCATGCAAACACACACACGCACACACACACACACACACATAAACACACAAACACAGGCACGTACATGCACACACACTCACACACACTCTTATAAACAAAAGCAAACTCACATATGCACACACTCATTTACATGCACATGAGTTGCAGGAGTAGGAGATGGAGACAAATTGACAAGCGTGATTTATTTTTGCGAAGAGAATATGCAGGACTGAGATGCGGTCATATTTTGTACTGCTATGCGGTACATCTAGTTTATTGCTGCCGTTACTCATGTTACTAGCTACAGAGGACCTGACACTTCAAATGCTGGCATATCGCATCACATTTAAAACTAGAGAATGTAATTCCGGGGAATTACGAGTGCATGAAAATGAAGCTAGGACAGATATAGCATAGCTTAATAAAAAGTTGATAGTTTAGACGTGGACAGTTTAAAAGTTGAATGTTGATAGTTTAACAGTTGTTAATAGACAGATAGTTTAATAGACAGATAGTTTAATGAATGATGAAAGTTAAAAAGTTATATGTAGATAGTTTAAAGGTTGTTGACATACTGATAGTTTAATGCGTGTTGGTAGACAAAAAGTTTAAAGGCTCTATATAGGTAGATCGTTGACGATAACTGACAGTATGGAATGACTCTAATGTTTGCTAGTAGTTATGCTAACAAAGCTAATTATTTTGACCAAGTAACTTAGCTCATGTTTTCTAGCAGTTTTGGAAAAAATGCTAACAATGCTAACATGCTAACTATGCTAACCATGTGACTCAGCTAACTTAGCTAATAAATTTTAGCAGTTTTGCTAAAATGCTAACAATGCTAATGATGCTAACTAGCTAACTAGCTAGTGAGGACTTTTATTTTGAAAAGGTTAAATTATTTGCTAGATAGATGAGGTTTAATATAGTTGGAATGACTGAACAGTTAAATAGGTGGATAGTTTAAAAGGTTAAATTATTTGCTAGGTAGATGAGGTTTAATATAGTTGGAATGACTGAACAGTTAAAATAGGTGAATGGTTTAAAAGGTTAAATTATTTGCTAGGTAGATGTTTAATATAGTTGGAATGACAACTAGGTAGACGAGGTTTAATATAGTTGGAATGACTGAACAGTTAAATAGGTGGATGGTTTAAAAGGTTAAATTATTTGCTAGGTAGATGATGTTTAATATAGTTGGAATGACTGAACTAGGTAGACGAGGTTTAATATAGTTGGAATGACTGAACAGTTAAATAGGTGGATAGTTTAAAAGGTTAAATTATTTGCTAGGTAGATGAGGTTTAATATAGTTGGAATGACTGAACAGTTAAAATAGGTGAATGGTTTAAAAGGTTAAATTATTTGCTAGGTAGATGTTTAATATAGTTGGAATGACAACTAGGTAGACGAGGTTTAATATAGTTGGAATGACTGAACAGTTAAATAGGTGGATGGTTTAAAAGGTTAAATTATTTGCTAGGTAGATGATGTTTAATATAGTTGGAATGACTGAACTAGGTAGACGAGGTTTAATATAGTTGGAATGACTGAACAGTTAAATAGGTGGATGGTTTAAAAGGTTAAATTATTTGCTAGGTAGATGATGTTTAATATAGTTGGAATGACTGAACTAGGTAGATGAGTTTTAATATAGTTGGAATGACTGAACAGTTAAATAGGTGGATGGTTTAAAAGGTTAAATTATTTGCTAGGTAGATGATGTTTAATATAGTTGGAATGACTGAACTAGGTAGACGAGGTTTAATATAGTTGGAATGACTGAACAGTTAAATAGGTGGATAGCTTAAAAGGTTAAACTATTTGCTAGATAGATGAGGTTTAATATAGTTGGAATGACTGAACAGTTTCTCAGGCTTATAGCATAGAATGAGCCTGTATGCTTAAAGCCTGAGAAACTGACAGTTGATCTAAGTGGCCTGGCCACCTGGCACAATATTCTAATTGCTATGATGTCATAAAGCCTGAGAAACTCAGTTGATCCAGGTGGCC
Source organism: Alosa pseudoharengus (assembly GCF_046254945.1). Taxonomy (NCBI): domain Eukaryota; kingdom Metazoa; phylum Chordata; class Actinopteri; order Clupeiformes; family Clupeidae; genus Alosa; species Alosa pseudoharengus. The sequence goes on from NW_027468848.1 coordinate 42,739,373, forward strand.
TGGCCAGAGCCATATATGAGCCATCCAGGTGGCCTGAACACCTGACATAGGATTCTAATTGCTATTGTGATGTCATAATCTAATGTTAAGTCAATGGGGAAATTTTAGTAGTTTTTAATTAATATTTTCAAAAGTATAAAAGTTACAAAGTTGAAAAATACATAGCTGAAGTCACATAAGTAAGACCTACGCAACGCAGTTTGAATGAAGTTTCTAAGTTAAACGGTTGAAGCTGTATTAAATGCACAAAAAGCGTTAGAAGAAGAATAATAACTAGAAAAGCATTTCCTGAAGGAAATACAGTGCATGAAAATGCAAAAAATATGATGTAAAATATCATACAGAGTAAAAACAAACTATATTGGTTGCTAAGTAGATGAGGTTTAATATAGTTGGAATGACTGAACAGTTCAATAGGTGGATAGTTTAAATGGTTAAATTATTTAGGTAGATAGTTGACGATAACTGACAGTTGGAATGGCTCTAATGTTTGCTAGTAGTTATGCTAACTATGTTAACAAAGATAATAATGTTAACCAAGTTACTTAACTTAGTTAACTTAGCTAATGTTTTCATATTTAGTAGTTATGCTAACTAGCATGTTAACTATGGTAACCATGTTACTTAGCTAACTTAGCTAATCATTTTTAGCAGTTTTGCAAAAAATGCTAACTAGCATGCTAACATGCTAGCATGCTAACTATGCTAACCATGTGACTTAGCTAACTTAGCTAATCATTTTTAGCAGTTTTGAAAAAAATGCTAACTAGCATGCTAACATGCTAGCATGCTAACTTTGCTAACCATGTGACTTAGCTAACTTAGCTAATCATTTTTAGCAGTTTTGCAAAAAATGCTAACTAGCATGCTAGCATGCTAACATGCTAGCATGCTAACTATGCTAACCATGTGACTTAGCTAACTTAGCTAATCATTTTTAGCAGTTTTGCAAAAAATGCTAACTAGCATGCTAACATGCTAGCATGCTAACTATGCTAACCATGTGACTTAGCTAACTTAGCTAATCATTTTTAGCAGTTTTGCAAAAAATGCTAACTAGCATGCTAACATGTAAGCATGCTAACTATGCTAACCATGTGACTTAGCTAACTTAGCTAATCATTTTTAACAGTTTTGCTAAAAATGCTAACTAGCATGCTAACTAGCATGCTAACATGCTAGCATGCTAACTATGCTAACCATGTTACTTAGCTAACTTAGCTAACTAGCTACAGTGGGTAGGAGTCATAGTTGATGACAAGTAACAGTTACAATGGCTGAACAGTTAAAAAGTTCAGTAGTTTAAAGGGTTAAATTGTTTAACAGTGAAATATTGTAGTGAGGACTTTTATTTTGAAACAGTTTTTGGCAGAGGAAGCAGTTGAACAGGATGTGTAGTCTTAATAGGGCCAGTTTGTATGTTTTAAAGCCTGAGACTGGCAGTTGATGCAGGTGGCCCGAACACCTGCCATAGGATTCTAATTGCTTAACGGCTCTATTGTGATGTCATCAGCCCATGTTAAGTCTATGGGGAAATTTTGATTAGTTTTTAATTAATAGTTTAAAAAGTATAAAAGTTACAAAGATGAAAAATACATAGCACCCATGTCCTAAGTAAGACCTACGTAACATAGTTTGAATGAAGTTTCTACGTTAAACGGTTGAAGATGCATTAAGTGCGTTAGAAGAAGAATAATAATAAAATGCCTTGGAATAACAGTACAGTGCATTTTCATGCACTGTAATAATAAAATGCCTTGGAATAACAGTACAGTGCATTTTCATGCACTGTAATAAGAAATTTTGGAAGAACAGTATAGTGCATTTTCATGCACTATAACTAGAAAAGCATTTCCTGAAGGAAATACAGTGCATGAAAATGCAAAAATATGATGAGTTCATATGGTTAAATTATTTGCTTGGTAGATAAGGTTTAATATAGTTGGAATGACTAAACAGTTAAATAGGTTGATCATTGAAATGGTTAAATTATTTAGGCAGATAGTTGACGATAACTAACAGTTGGAATGGCTCCAATTTTTGCTAGCAGTTATGCTAACTATGTTAACAAAGATAATAATGTTAACCAAGTTACTATGCTAACTAGCATGCTAACAATGTTAAAATGTTAACTATGCTAACCATATGACTTAGCTAACTTCGCTAATCATTTTTAGCAGTTATGCTAACATGCTAGCATGCTAACTATGCTAACTATGTGACTTAGCTAACTTAGCTAATCATTTTTAGCAGTTATGTTAAAAATGCTAACTAACATGTTAACATGTTAGCATGCTAACTATGCTAACCATGTGACTTAGTAAACTTAGCTGATAATTTTTAGCAGTTTTACTAAAAATGCTAACTAGCATGCTAACATATTAGCATGCTAACCATGTGACTTAGCTAACTTAGCTAATCATTTTTAACAGTTTTGCTAAAAATGCTAACTAGCATGCTAACATGCTAGCATGCTAACTATGCTAACCATGTGACTTAGCTAACTTAGCTGATAATTTTTAGCAGTTTTATAAAAAATGCTAACTAGCATGCTAACATACTAACATGCTAGCATGCTAACTATGCTAACCATGTGACTTAGCTAACTTAGCTAATCATTTTTAGCAGTTTTGCTAAAAATGCTAACTAGCATGCTAACATGCTAGCATGCTAACTATGCTAACCATGTGACTTAGCTAACTTAGCTAATCATTTTTAGCAGTTTTGCTAAAAATGCTAACTAGCATGCTAACATGCTAACATGGTAACTATGCTAACCATGTGACTTAGCTAACTTAGCTAATCATTTTTAGCAGTTTTGCTAAAAATGCTAACTAGCATGGTAACATGCTAACATGCTAGCATGCTAACTATGCTAACCATGTGACTTAGCTAACTTAGCTAATCATTTTTAGCAGTTTTGCTAAAAATGCTAACTAGCATGCTAACATGCTAGCATGCTAACTATGCTAACCATGTGACTTAGCTAACTTAGCTAATCATTTTTAGCAGTTTTGCTAAAAATGCTAACTAGGATGCTAACATGCTAGCATGCTAAATATGCTAACCAAGTTACTTAGCTAACTTAGCTAACTAGCTACAGTTGGTAGGAGTCATAGTTGATGACAAGTAACAGTTACAATGGCTGAACAGTTAAAAAGTTCAGTAGTTTAAAGGGTTAAATTGTTTAACAGTGAAATATTGTGGTGAGGACTTTTATTTTGAAACAGTTTTTGGCAGAGGAAGCAGTTGAACAGGATGTGTAGTCTTAATAGGGCCAGTTTGTATGCTTAAAGCCTGAGACTGGCAGTTGATGCAGGTGGCCCGAACACCTGCCATAGGATTCAAATGGTTAAATTATTTGCTAGGTAGATGAGGTTTAATATAGTTGGAATGACTGAACTAGGTAGATGAGGTTTAATATAGGAATGACTGAACTAGGTAGATGAGGTTTAATATAGTTGGAATGACTGAACGGTTAAATAGGTGGATAGTGTAAAAGGTTAAATTATTTGCTAGGTAGATGAGGTTTAATATAGTTGGAATGATTGAACTAGGTAGATGAGGTTTAATATAGTTGGACTGACTGAACAGTCAAATAGCTGGATAGTTTAAAAGGTTAGCCTGAGAAACTGATAGGGTGCAGGTGGCCTGGACACCTGGCCTAGGATTCTAATTGCTTAACGGCAGTCTTAACAGAGCCATATTGTATGCTTAAAGCCTGAGACAGAGTATATAGTTTAAAAGTTAAATGTAGATAGTGTAATGGATGTTGATAGACAGAAAGTTGAATGGATGTTGATAGGCAGATTGTTTAATGGATGTTGATGGATAGTTTAATGGGTGGATGAGTGAATGGTTTGAAGAGGATGAATGGATAGAAAGTTGGAGGAAATGTGTCTTATATCCTTGTAGAATGGAGAGACAGAGAGAGTTGGTCTAGTTCAGTAGAAAGCAGTTGATACAGGTGCAATCAGTTGAACTGATTCTTTGATGGGGCCTAGATGAGCAGCTGGAAGATGATACCAGGTGCAAATCAAGTTAATTAGTCCATTGTGATGTCATCAGCCCATGTTAAGTCTATGGGGAAATTTTGAGCAGTTTTTAATTAATAGTTTAAAAAGTATAAAAGTTACAAAGATGAAAAATACAAAGCCCACATGTCATAAGTAAGACCTACGCAACGCAGTTTGAATGAAGTTTCTACGTTAAACGGTTGAAGCTGCATTAACTGCGTTAGAAGAAGAAGAATAACTAGAAAAGCATTTCCTGAAGGAAATACAGTGCATGAAAATGCAAAAATATGATGAGTTCATATGGTTAAATTATTTGCTTGGTAGATAAGGTTTAATATAGTTGGAATGACTAAACAGTTAAATAGGTTGATAATTGAAATGGTTAAATTATTTAGGCAGATAGTTGACGATAACTAACAGTTGGAATGGCTCCAATGTTTGCTAGTAGTTATGCTAACTATGTTAACAAAGATAATAATGTTAACCAAGTAACCATGCTAACTAGCATGCTAACAATGTTAAAATGTTAACTATGCTAACCATATGACTTAGCTAACCTAGCTAATCATTGTTATTAGTTATGATAACTATGTTAATTAGCATGCTAACATGCTAATTATATTAACCATGTGACTTAGCTAACTTCACTAAACATTTTTAACAGTTATGCTAACTAGCATGCTAACATGCTAACTATGCTAACCATGTGACTTAGCTAACTTAGCTAATCATTTTTAGCAGTTTTGCAAAAAATGCTAACTAGCATGCTAACATGCTAGCATGCTAACTATGCTAACCATGTGACTTAGCTAACTTAGCTAATCATTTTTAGCAGTTTTGTAAAAAATGCTAACTAGCATGCTAACATGCTAGCATGCTAACTATGCTAACCATGTGACTTAGCTAACTGAGCTAATCATTTTTAGCAGTTTTGTAAAAAATGCTAACTAGCATGCTAACATGCTAGCATGCTAACTATGCTAACCATATTACTTAGCTAACATAGCTAATCATTTTTAGCAGTTTTGCTAAAAATGCTAACTAGCATGCTAACATGTTAGCATGCTAACTATGCTAACCATGTGACTTAGCTAACCATTTTTAGCAGTTTTGCTAAAAATGCTAACTAGCATGCTAACATGCTAGCATGCTAACATGCTAGCATGCTAACTATGCTAACCATGTGACTTAGCTAACTTAGCTAATCGTTTTTAGCAGTTTTGCTAAAAATGCTAACTAGCATGCTAACATGCTAGCATGCTAACTATGCTAACCAAGTTACTTAGCTAACTTAGCTAACTAGCTACAGTGGGTAGGAGTCATAGTTGATGACAAGTAACAGTTACAATGGCTGAACAGTTAAAAAGTTCAGTAGTTTAAAGGGTTAAATTGTTTAACAGTGAAATATTGTAGTGAGGACTTTTATTTTGAAACAGTTTTTGGCAGAGGAAGCAGTTGAACAGGATGTGTAGTCTTAATAGGGCCAGTTTGTATGCTTAAAGCCTGAGAATGGCAGTTGGGCCAGCTGGCCTGAACACCTGCCATAAGATTCTAATTGCTGTGATGTCATAAAGGGCAATGTTAAGTCAATGGGAAAATTTTGATAGTTTTTAATTAATAGTTTAAAAAGTATAAAAGTTACAAAGTTGAAAAATACAAAGCCCACATGTCCTAATTAAGACCTACGCGTCAATGTTTGAATGAAGTTTCTACGTTAAACGGTTGAAGCTGCATTAACTGCGTTAGAAGAAGAGGAATAATAAGAACTAGAAAAGCATTTCCTGAAGGAAATACAGTGCATGAAAATGCAAAAAATATGATGTAAAATATCATACAGAGTAAAAACAAACTATATTGGTTGCTAGGTAGATGAGGTTTAATATAGTTGGAGTGACTGAACAGTTAAATAGGTGGATAGTTTATATGGTTAAATGATTTGCTTGGTAGATAAGGTTTAATATAGTTGGAATGATTGAACGGTTAAATAGGTGGATAATACTTAACTTAGTTAACTTAGCTAATGCATTTTTAGTAGTTAGCAATACTAACATGCTAACTATGTTAACCATGTGACTTAGCTAATCTAGCTAATCATTTTTAGCAGTTTTGCTAACTATGCTAACTAACATGTTAACATGCTAGCATGCTAACTATGCTAACCATTTTACTTAGCTAACTTAGCTAATCATTTTTAACAGTTTTGCTAAAAATGCTAACTAGCATGCTAACATGTTAGCATGCTAACTATGCTAACCATGTGACTTAGCTAACTTAGCTAATCATTTTTAGCAGTTTTGTAAAAAATGCTAACTAGCATGCTAACATGTTAGCATGCTAACTATGCTAACCATGTGACTTAGCTAACTTAGCTAATCATTTTTAGCAGTTTTGTAAAAAATGCTAACTAGCATGCTAACATGCTAGCATGCTAACTATGCTAACCATGTGACTTAGCTAACTTAGCTAATCATTTTTAGCAGTTTTGTAAAAAATGCTAACTAGCATGCTAACATGCTAGCATGCTAACTATGCTAACCATGTGACTTAGCTAACTTAGCTAATCATTTTTAGCAGTTTTGCAAAAAATGCTAACTAGCATGTTAGCATGCTAACATGCTAGCATGCTAACTATGCTAACCATGTGACTTAGCTAACTTAGCTAATCATTTTTAGCAGTTTTGCAAAAAATGCTAACTAGCATGCTAACATGCTAGCATGCTAACTATGCTAACCATGTGACTTAGCTAACTTAGCTAATCATTTTTAGCAGTTTTGTAAAAAATGCTAACTAGCATGCTAACATGCTAGCATGCTAACATGCTAGCATGCTAACTATGCTAACCATGCTAACTAGCTACAGTGGGTAGGAGTCATAGTTGATGACAAGTAACAGTTATAATGGCTGAACAGTTAAAAAGTTCAGTAGTTTAAAGGGTTAAATTGTTTAACAGTGAAATATTGTAGTGAGGACTTTTATTTTGAAACAGTTTTTGGCAGAGGAAGCAGTTGAACAGGATGTGTAGTCTTAATAGGGCCAGTTTGTATGCTTAAAGCCTGAGACTGGCAGTTGAAACAGGTGGCCCGAACACCTGCCATAGGATTCTAATTGCTTAACGGCCGTATTGTGATGTCATAATCATAATGTTAAGTCAATGGGGAAATTTTGATTAGTTTTTAATTAATAGTTTAAAAAGTATAAAAGTTACAAAGTTGAAAAATACAAAGCTCACATGTCCTAATTAAGACCTACGTAACATAGTTTGAATGAAGTTTCTACGTTAAACGGTTGAAGCTGCATTAAGTGCGTTAGAAGAAGAATAATAATAACTAGAAAAGCATTTCCTGAAGGAAATACAGTGCATGAAAATGCAAAAAATATGATGTAAAATATCATACAGAGTAAAACAAACTATATTGGTTGTTAGGTAGATGAGGTTTAATATAGTTGGAGTGACTGAACAGTTAAATAGGTGGATAGTTTATATGGTTAAATGATTTGCTTGGTAGATAAGGTTTAATATAGTTGGAATGATTGAACGGTTAAATAGGTGGATAATACTTAACTTAGTTAACTTAGCTAATGTTTTCATTTTTAGTAGTTATGCTAACTAGCATTTTAGCAATGCTAACATGCTAACTATATTAACCATGTGACTTAGCTAACCTAGCTAATCATTTTTAGCAGTTTTGCTAACTATGCTAACTAGCATGCTAACATGCTAGCATGCTAACTATGCTAACCATTTTACTTAGCTAACTTAGCTAATCATTTTTAACAGTTTTGCTAAAAATGCTAACTAGCATGCTAACATGCTAGCATGCTAACTATGCTAACCATGTGACTTAGCTAACTTAGCTAATCGTTTTTAGCAGTTTTGCTGAAAATGCTAACTAGCATGCTAACATGCTAGCATGCTAACTATGCTAACCATGCTAACTAGCTACAGTGGGTAGGAGTCATAGTTGATGACAAGTAACAGTTACAATGGCTGAACAGTTAAAAAGTTCAGTAGTTTAAAGGGTTAAATTGTTTAACAGTGAAATATTGTAGTGAGGACTTTTATTTTGAAACAGTTTTTGGCAGAGGAAGCAGTTGAACAGGATGTGTAGTCTTAATAGGGCCAGTTTGTATGCTTAAAGCCTGAAACTGGCAGTTGATCCAGGTGGCCCGAACACCTGCCATAGGATTCTAATTGCTTAACGGCTGTATTGTGATGTCATAATCATAATGTTAAGTCAATGGGGAAATTTTGATCAGTTTTTAATTAATAGTTTAAAAAGTATAAAAGTTACAAAGATGAAAAATACATAGCACCCATGTCATAAGTAAGACCTACGCAACGCAGTTTGAATGAAGTTTCTACGTTAAACGGTTGAAGCTGTATTAAGCGCGTTAGAAGAAGAAGAAGAATAAGAATAAGAAGAAGCCTAGGAAGAACAGTACAGTGCATTTTCATGCACTGTAATAATAATAATAATAATAAAATGCCTTGGAATAACAGTACAGTGCATTTTCATGCACTGTAATAAGAAGCCTAGGAAGAACAGTACAGTGCATTTTCATGCACTGTAATAAGAAGAAGAAGCCTAGGAAGAACAGTAGAGTGCATTTTCATGCACTCTAATAAGAAGAAGCCTTGGAATAACAGTATAGTGCATTTTCATGCACTATAATAAGAAGCCTAGGAAGAACAGTACAGTGCATTTTCATGCACTGTAATAAGCATAAGAATAAGAAGCCTAGGAAGAACAGTACAGTGCATTTTCATGCACTGTAATAAGAAGCCTAGGAAGAACAGTACAGTAAGAAGCCTAGGAAGAACAGTATAGTGCATTTTCATGCACTATAAAAAGCCTTGGAATAACAGTACAGTGCATTTTCATGCACTGTAATAAAATGCCTTGGAATAACAGTACAGTGCATTTTCATGCACTGTAATAATAAAATGCCTTGGAATAACAGTACAGTGCATTTTCATGCACTGTAATAAAATGCCTTGGAATAACAGTACAGTGCATTTTCATGCACTGTAATAAGAAGAAGCCTAGGAAGAACAGTACAGTTCATTTTCATGCACTGTAATAAGAAGCCTAGGAAGAACAGTATAGTGCATTTTCATGCACTATAATAAGAAGCCTAGGAAGAACAGTACAGTGCATTTTCATGCACTGTAATAAGAAGCCTAGGAAGAACAGTACAGTGCATTTTCATGCACTGTAATAAAATGCCTTGGAATAACAGTACAGTGCATTTTCATGCACTGTAATAATAAAATGCCTTGGAATAACAGTACAGTGCATTTTCATGCACTGTAATAAAATGCCTTGGAATAACAGTACAGTGCATTTTCATGCACTGTAATAAGAAGAAGCCTAGGAAGAACAGTACAGTGCATTTTCATGCACTGTAATAAGAAGAAGCCTAGGAAGAACAGTACAGTGCATTTTCATGCACTGTAATAAGAATAAGAAGAAGAAGCCTAGGAAGAACAGTACAGTGCATTTTCATGCACTGTAATAAAATGCCTAGGAAGAACAGTACAGTGCATTTTCATGCACTGTAATAAAATGCCTAGGAAGAACAGTACAGTGCATTTTCATGCACTGTAATAAGAAATTTTGGAAGAACAGTATAGTGCATTTTCATGCACTATAATAATAAAATGCCTTGGAATAACAGTACAGTGCATTTTCATGCACTGTAATAAGAAGCCTAGGAAGAACAGTACAGTGCATTTTCATGCACTGTAATAAGAAGAAGCCTAGGAAGAACAGTACAGTGCATTTTCATGCACTGTAATAAGAAGCCTAGGAAGAACAGTATAGTGCATTTTCATGCACTATAATAAATCGGATAACAGTAGAGTGCATTTTCATGCACTCTAATTAATATTAAGAATAATTCGGATAACAGTAGAGTGCATTTTCATGCACTCTAATTAAACTGTGTTAAACAGATGTGAACGGCAGGCTGAACAGATCTGCAACAGAATGAGGTTGCTATGTTAACTCCAGCTGCAAAGTCAGCCATCTTCACCAGCTAACACGATAATCCAGTTACTGTACAACAAGAGTATGAAAGTTACAGGAAGATAATCGCTCAGATTTTTATTATTAGGCCACTTGAAAATAGGCTATGGCTAGGCTAATCACTGGAGGTATTTTAATATTATGTTTGTTTTGCTAATGACTAGGCAAGGCCTCCCTGTGGTTTTGATCAACCTAATAATCTTTGAAATGTCAATAGTAAACACTAAGGTGAAATGCGTTAAAAATGACATGCCACCAGAACAGACGTTTTATCGGCTTTGAGGTATAATAAAGTCTCCGTCTTGTAAATTCACATTATGTAACATCCATAACGTCACATCCATAACGCACCATTAAAGGTTTTAAAAGTAAGAAAGGGGCACAATTTGGACATAACACTTTACATTGATATAAATCAGCTTTGCACAGACACTTTGGACATTGTCGCATCAACACTGTATGTGTAGCATAAACTTTTTCTATAAAACGTTATGGATGTGACATGGCCATGGAACTTGCTGACTTAAAAACAAAAGCCTTACAAATGTAAGGAGTTGTGCTCTTAAAGGCAAGCTGAGCATAGACATTGCTCTACCATTCCCTTGTCAATATGGAATTTGTCAAATGACACAATTTGTTTGAACCTTGGGTCCATTTATCCACTTTTTAAATATGTATAATATTACCATGTGAAAAATGTTGTTTCTGTATGGTTGCACACCATATTTATGATGTAAAAAGAGTGTAATTCTCCATCAAATTCAATCAGATCAATTACAAACAATAAAATATAGACCTAAATGAAGATTTTAACAACAGTTCTATTTGCGTACGCACAATTTTTTTTTTTCCATGGTAGGGATGACCTTTGCATGGAATTGCCCTACACACCAGATACGATACGAAATAACAGTGCGAAAATGCGAAAAATTTGTGTGCGAAATTTTCGCACTCAAAGTGTACACACCAAGTCCGATGCGATTATTTTAATATTTCGCATTCCATTTCGCACTCACGTCACGCAGTTTCACACAGCGACTTTCAGTAAGCAGGGAGAACTCAAAATCATCAAGATTTGAAACAGATTATAGCCTTGATCATTCATGGAACCGTGTATTGGCTTGAGAGGTGCTGGGGAAATAAAATCTTACGGCCATCCTTCCCATCCCTTGTCTATTCTACTTGTGCTATTGTGATAATTGTGCAGTCGAACCACTGACGGAACACATAAATTGGTTGGGCTCATTAGTGCACCCATACACCCACCCCACTACACAACACACACGCAAACAGATTCTAACGCTAGGCGGGAAGGGACATGATTAACGTTGGCACTAGTTTAAGGATACGCTTTTATAGAGTTAAGCATTCTTCCTTGAGAAAAATTTGAACTCCGAGTCCGGGTAAATAGACGGACACAGAGAGGTCAGCAGGGAATGACGAGCTGATTTTGGGCTGAGCTCAACGTTGCGCTCTGCCCCACATTGAGCCCAGCCCCGATCTGCAAGCTGCAGCCAGGGGAGCCCGCATATTGGACTCGAGGTAGGCCTATGCCATTTGAGCGGACTGGTGTAGCCTAACAAGTTGTAGGGTAGGCAAGGCCTCATTTAAAATGTTACATGCCAAAATGCTATACACCAACACGCTATAAAACGGCCATAGCCTATATCATGTAGGCCTACATCTCACGAAACCATTTCACACGCAGGCTACGTCAAAATGTATCTGCTAAGGAGCGGAGGCACAGAGACAGCCTGTAGAAATGAGCATGGGATAAAATCGCACTGCTGCAACAAGTGGTAAAAATTTATCAGCTTGTATGACGATGATCCAACACACAGCAAAAGCTAATAATGATAGCCTACCAGTTATTAGCTTACCTTTATCCACAGAAAGTTTTTCAGAGTTCCACATTGGGCTATTTCAATTATGAAGCATAAAGCAAAGTTAACGCACCAGGAAATGTGAGGCAAAATTACAATAGTGGTAACCCTGGACATAATGCTGTTGTCAGCAGCATAGCCTATCATGACCTATTCTTAAAACTTCCATTTCCATGAATGCATATTGTATTTTTTCATTGCAAATATGTGCAGTGAGAAGCCCTCTGTTCACTGCTGTAGTGAGATTTCATTCTTTTTGGTTGAGTGTAAAATGGGACGGTGGTAAGAAGTGGGGAAAGCTGTCTGTAAGGAGTTCGCACTACATAAGAAGTTCGTCAGGAGTACTCTTGAACACCTGAGAGAGTCTACTGTAACGTAAACTCTTTGTAACTTTGGCATATAGGCCTATTAAGGAGACTAGTCATCGTGAGCAGTAGGATCACCCAATCTATCAGCTTTTTTTCTGCTCGTCGTTCTATTGTGACATCAATGGAACCCTGCAAAATCATTATTTGATTGGTCAACAGCTCTTTTTCGCATGCGAAATTTCGCATGAAATGAGACCGTTGCGAAAATGTTTTTAATCGCAACGAATAGGGAGGGAAAGTAATCTCATCGCCATCTAGTGGTTGGGTTCCTAGAGTTTAGCGGAGGGGATGGGATTTTTTTTTTAGAAAAAATATATCTCGGTGCACATTGGGATCTTAATTTAATGCCTTCCATATGTTAGGCACTGGGGTCACCTCTATTGCTTCAAGTGGTCATACCTTATTTTTAGGATCAGTTGAATTGTTTTGAGTTTTTGTCGTAACATGGTGATAAACTTCAATTGCATGTGACGTCACAGGTTTGGGCGCTTAATCTCTAACTGATCAATACGGCAATTTGCTTAACTGGCTTACATATTTTTGTAATAACGGAAGGTGATGTAAACCGCGTGGTGATAACCTTTATGTCTGGATAACTGGTGTTGTGCTTCTACTCACATGAAGAGCTGGCAGTAAGTGTTAAGTGGCAATGCTAACCAGGCTAATAAACAAACCATGCTACGTGAGTAACGTCGAAGGGTAAAGTCACGTGGCTTTTTTGTAGTTTGTTTATGAAACAAAAGGAGCAATTTTGATTTTTTTAAATAAGGCAAAATAGGGTCTGACATTTTCACAGTTAGAAGATTATTACTGTATAGACACTGAAAAATATTTTTGGTGGATAAGATCGCTGATTTGGCTTCACAGTTTTTTTTTTAAAAAATAGGTCTATGGGACTTAACATTGGAGCTGCTCTTCGATAGGAACGCAACCACTTGGGGCGCTGGTTTTCACTTTCCCTCCCTATTAGGGGTTTGCACCGACGTCACGTTCTGGCCGGTAACTATGGTAACCCAGCACGTGCGGCCATATTGGCGGTACTCTGTGAATGAAGTACAATGGAGTATTATCAAGGGGGCAGGCGAATTCCCGGAAGTAGAAGAATCAACGTAGGCTGGAGGGACCACCTCTCTGCTAACTCCCATAGAAGCCTATTCATTCTAGGATTTTTTTGAAATACCATAACTTCATATAACATATATCCTGTGCCGATATTGTAGCTTCTGTGTAATCCACATAAACACTACAAAGGCAAAACAGACTCCATTACCTCGTCCGTAACGTTGGTTACCCGTAAGAAGAATGGTTAGCTTGTTCGGTTGGAGGGAAGCTAGCTTTGACGTAATCTCTTCTTCGCGCCGTATGGAGATAACTGTATTGTTTGGATAAGAAGCTCAGTCCACCTTACTGTCTGACGGTAACTCATAAGTAAAACCTAGCATACACGACCGTATGTTAAGGTAAAGCATTACACAGAGGCAACCTAATAATAATACAAAAGTAAACCTATTTTTTTTAAAAACGGCACTAATCATTTCAGAGGTTTTCGATGGATTGACCGTAGGTCGGAAAAGTGGAAAGAAGATTAGCTTCAAGGTTAACTTTTTTGTTTTATTTTAGCATGACTGTTTTTGAAGATGATCATGTAGGCTATGGTAGCTTCAACATTAACACGACTTGGTGAGGATGATATTAATAATAATACATAAATAAATGTTTAACTTTGATGACTTTGAAGGCGAAGGAAGTGTGAGAAGAATTTCTGTGTATCTATCATATGAGTTACAAGATTCAGTTCGATGGCTAACGTCACAAAGTTAAGTGTGAGTCTGCGCAGTACTGGGGGGACCAACTGAAAAATCGTTCTATTTGACTCAGTGCCCTCCCATTGAAAACGACGGAGTCTGTTCGTCCATTTCTTTTACTGTCTATGAGTATTATGCACTTTGGATATCTTACGTGATTGTAGCGTGTCTAAACAACAGAAAAGCTCATCAAAATGCGTTTAAAATGCAAAGGCATATAGGGCAGGACTTGGACCACAAGAAAAGACGCGATATTTCGAGAAATTACAGATTATTGGCAGCGCAGATCCATATGAGTTGGGTGAGGGAGACGAAGTACCAAGTTCAACCACAAGCGCCCCCCTTCCTCTGATAACTTCTGGCATTATTGTCCCTTCTCCCTGGTTTTTTAATAACGTTTGGAAGTCGATACCTACACCAGATGTTTTTCTCAGTCTGACCTATTGGTACAACCTAAAACACGGCAATAATTAACCATTTTCCTTGACGATGTTAGGGATTTACTTCAGTGCCTAATGCTTTCTAATGAGGCGAGTATCTCCAATATGGCGATGTCCAGATCTGATGACACGCCGTGCAAACCCCTAATTTCGTCCTCGGTGTGTACAGACTCATACGAATGCATGTGTTTAATAGGCTGCGTAATTTTGTGCGAATATTTCGTCCGAAAAATCGGACTCTGTGTGTACGGGCCTTAAGTTTCATGTGGATCAGTAAAATCTGGACTGGTGAAGTACACAATATTGTGGATGAGAAACCCAAAAAACCCCAAAATAAAGCGTTGACAAATCCTATATGAGTCCACAATTACTGGAGTCATTTCACAGTGAATCCAGAAATTCTCTTGAGAGATAAGAAGGTTTTGCTAAAAAGGAAGCGTCTCAGTAAATGAATCCTAAATGAATCCTAATAAGAACCCATAGAAAACAAATATACAGAAACTGAGAAACATGGCCTCAAATTATCTCAATGCTCACCTCTCCAGGTTGTAGTATTCCAACCACATGTTGGCATATTTGGCTTTCCCTTTAGTCATGATGCTGTCCCAAAGTTCTCTTGCTTTTTGCATGTTCCTGCAATGCAAGGCCTGAGAGGAATGTGTAAAATGTAAATGTAAATCATTCACCCCTCTCACTGAGAGTGAAGTGTTTAAACTCTTAACATGTAACATGTAACTAGAAATCATTTCCGAGGAACTGCAAAGTGTGCTTGCTCAGGTGCGGTTCACCAACGGGATGTACCATGTACCAAGTTTGGTTTTGATATGTGTAAGCATTGCTTAAAAGAAGATGCAGAAACAGATGAATGTATTCTACTCACCTCTATCCTGGCCCATATCTGCATTATTGTGCATGACAGGTCTTCACTTCCACTGAACCCTACAAGACATAGCATTTGCAGTATGACCAGACTGTATTTCATTACTCTAACTGTATATTTTATACACAGGTGATCATCTAGACTTCTAGACAATACATTAAATCTTTGTCAAGGAGACAAAAGTCAGGTAGAAATATTCAAGAGAAAGAAACCTTTGAAACCCCAGGGGTAGGTGTATACTTTACATTGGATTTTCACAGAAGTGTGTTCACACAATTGTACCCAGTCAACATCCTACTTTCCTAAAACAAAGATCAGAACCCTCTTTTTTGCTTAGCATGGTGAATAACATTTGTGTTGCTCATGATTTACAGAATCCGATCCGAATTTACTTCAACTTCAAAGACTGAGCTGTGACACGCAACCAGACACTAAATAGACATTTCCTCTGGTGTTTGTCATTACGTCATTTGTCTTTACAGTCTGCCCGTCATTATATTTCTGGTTTACTATTCATTATTTTATTAACTACCATTTTTCATTGATTAATTACAATCTTCATGCGTTTTTGTTGCATTTTTAGGCAGAATGATAACATAATGTAACGCAGAATAATAGACAGAATCCAACAAGCGTAACACAGACTTTGCAGCATGCATTTAAAGAGTGTCACCATAATCTAGTACAGATATAAATGTGGCTGCCACAAGTTCTTTTCTTGCCTTATTTCTAAAATAGAAACCTAGCTTGACTAAGTTTCTTTACCAAATTAGATACTATGCAGTTTCAGGAATTTTTATCCCCCTAGAGACGCAATATATTTTACTCTGCCGTGGTAAATGGCCTATTTCTCGTCGCTTGTTCCCCCTGTACACAATGAAAATGCTTTTGTTGTGGAGGGGAAGGATTAACAACAAGCAAAAACTATCTACAAAACTATCTACAAAGAGCTATATCTACTGACTGATAAGACAATGTTTCACGATTCTCGCGAGATGTCTTCGGGTTGACTATTCTTGAAGTTGCATGGCTGGTTCTCTTGTTAGCAACTCGCTACGGCTATGCTGTATGGCTATGCCACGTGAACGATTCCCCTATTACAAGTTTGTTTACCATCAAATTGACTCCCTAAAAGTTCTATTAAGGTGAAAATCTTGCATAGTGTACCTTTAATGTATGTACCTCAAGTCCGGAAAAAGGCTTTCATGTTTGCTGTACTTTCTACTTTCTAATCCAAACCCTGGTAATCTAGAAAGATTAAGGGTCTAGCCACGAACAATGTAATGGCCCAACTCGAGGGGCGTCAACAAGCATGCATTTAAAAATCTCACTGCACGCAATTGGATAACACTAGACCAATGTGTACTGTCCTTAACCGTTGCAGCGCTGTCTTCATCAGTTTAGCTGGTTTCCCGGAATGTTGGGGTAAAAGTAATGTGCATCATTGCTCATTGCCAGAGTGTCTCGCAGAGACAATTCCATTGTACTCTCGCGAGAACTCTGGATTTCCAGGGTACCTTCTACTTCGAATGACCTACAGAAAACTCTCCAACTACAGTGTCTAATATCCTTAAATGACTTTAAAGGTTCTGTTAAAGCCATAGAACACGAGTCCATCCATACCGTAATTTCCCAACTAATAGCCGCAGCTTTTACAGTCAAATGGTCCGGCTTCACGCGTGATTCTCACGTGACCTCAAGCGTGAATCACGCGTCTTTTATTTATATTTCCCCAGTGAAGCTGCAAAGACCCAAACAACCATCAGGTGGCACATGTGAGTAGGGTTAGGAACATCGGCTTTTGCCGCTTTCAATCTATGCGCGCCAGTATGCTACAGTATTAGGGGTGTGACGATTTCAATTTTATATCGAAATCAATCGAAATTACATCTCAATCTCGAACTTCGAACTCAAAAGTAGAATCGACAATGCAGCCAAACCCCACACACGTGCTGAACGGCGGCGTCAACACTCCTCTAATTTTAGGCTGCAGCCAGTAAAAATATAGACATCAACCTACTGAAATCAAAGCCCCACTTGCTACTCTGAAATCACCGGTGTGGAAGTATTTTGTCGTTCATTCACGTCAATTAACACTAACTTAGCCTACTTAACTTAGCAAGTGAAAAGATGATCTAGTTATAAAATTACTTTAAGGCTTAAAATGCACATTGATAAGTACATATTCCATGAACCTTGGGTCTCTTCGGAATGTGCTGAAACAATCAAATTATCATTCTGTGTCGTTTCATTTCACGTTCATGTTCATGTCTCTGTTTAGCCTAATGTTTGTTCTATTTACATTACAACCTCGCGGTTGAAACGGTTTCAAAATAAAAAGTGGTTTCAAAATAACAGCCCCCCAAAACAGAAAAGGAAAAGGCCAAAAAAATTAACATATAAGGAATGCATTAATAGTAATGTAAAAAAAAAAAAAGATTGAAAATCGAATCGAATTGTGACTTTAAAATCAAAAATTAAATCGAATGGAGGATTTGGAGAATCGTGACACCCCTATACAGTACGGACAATATATTTACCGTTTTTATTTAACGTTTATTCAGTTTCCACAATATTACCCCCTGATGAGCTTTCATTTCGATGGCTGATAGGCCTACAGGCCTCCTGCGACAGTCCCAACATTTAGCACTATAATCAAACAATCCAAAAGTGAATTAAATCTCGAAGCAAACTGAAAATCTTCTGCTTTTAATATAGCCTACCGATGTGTTATTTCATGAAGAGGCATCTGGCTGTTTGGTTTATGCTTGTTTTGCTTTCATTAAAAGGTGCTTTAAGCGATGCCACGCGTTTTTTAGGCTAAAACATTTTGTCACTTACTGCAAACATCACCTAACCAACCGCTAGCTGTCTGTGTCCTGAATACTCTGTAAAAAATGCAGTGTTGTAATGTAACGGAGTACAAATACTTCGTTACTGTACTTAAGTAGAAAGTATCTGTACTTTACTTCGCTATTTAAATTTATGTCAACTTTCACTTTTACTCCACTACATTTCCTAGATAAAATGTATACTTTTACTCCGTTATATTTCCACTAAGCATCTTCGTTACTCGTTACTAAAACATAAAATTAGAAGAAATGTGTGCGACAGCAATAAGGAAGGTTTGGCGAATCACTGCTCCTAGATTGCATTACGCACGCTCCGCACGCTGCGCGCTCTATTTCAGCGCTGTTTGTTGCTAAAGGAGGAGGACGCACAACTGAAACCGCCATGAGCACGAGCAACTACTGGAGGACCTCCCGTAATCATACACGACCACCCCGACGATAGTGGTGAACTCGGCGAACAGGGTAGTGGTGAAGATAACGTCATACACCCGTGGCCGTATTTGCAAGAAATGTTTCTGTACATTGGCAGCTTCTGTGAAGCTGAACACTCCGCTACCTGCCTCAGCGGCCTGTGAAAGGCTATTTAGCATGGCAGGACTTGTCTTCGGTCCAAGAAGAGTAAGACTTAATCAGGCCCGGGGTGGGTAATCGGGAGAATTCACGGTGGGCCGCTTCACTTTTGGGCCGGTCGAGAAAAAAAATATTGACATTGGTCACGTCTATCTTTTCTTAAAGTAGGACACTTTCCGCATTCTGTGCATGACACCAATGCAATGACTCTGCATGGGTTGTAGCCTACGTGAGGGAGTTCTCCCCTCCCAAAAAGAATTGGTTGGGTCCATAGCCCGTTTTTTCCAAAAAGTTTTCTCAGATACGGATAGCCGAGCCGGCCCTACAGTAGACACAAGCGTCAGGAAGGATGGATGGTAGAAAGAGGCCAGGTGAGACTGAGCAGAAGATCAACCAGTCGACCACTGAACATGATGAGCCCGAAATTAGTGATGAGGAGGCCATGACTATACAGGGACAAGTAGAGAGGATAAATTAAAGTTATTTAATGTAAGAAAGAGCACATTTGCTCAGAAGAGGGTGTAGTAGGCTAAAAGAGTAGGCTAAATCACCAAACAACAATATAGCCTACCCATGCAAAAAACATGTAGCCTAAACATTAGTTCAATATGCCTCTTTGTGGAAGCGTGGGATAGGTTACATTTCAAAGGCTTTCTTTCTTTCTTTCTGTTTTTGTTAACTTGTGGAATAGTGGAATATTTTTTTTTAACTTCTCAGTTGAAGTGAATAATTACATAACCTTTACACATTTGTTGAACCATGGTACTAATAAAAACTACAGGATAGTAAGAGCTGAAATGTTGCTTCATTTATCCAATTTCCACCACTATAGAAAATGTGGGCCGGTCTTGGGCCTGAAACTCCCGGGCACTGAATTCTGGCAACTTTGAAAACCAGCTTCTTTTGAAGATGAACAGACACCTTTTTCAGTTTCAACTAATGACTGGCATATTAGTAGCTGCTGGACATAGGTGGCATGTGTGTGTGAGAGTGAGAGTGAGATGGTGAGTAAGCCCTAGAAATGCTCATACCACAGGACCAAAATGTTCAGGTCATTTTTATTTAAAGAAATAAGTTATTTATTTTTCATTTTTACCCGAAGTTCATACAAAAGTGACATTTCTGTTTCTGTTTTTTTCTTTGATGTCAGCTCTAAAAATATGCTGTTTGTTCTTTGAACTTAAGAGAATTGTGCCTGAAAAGTCCTAGAAAAGAAGGCGATTTTGATTTGATGAGTGAGATTAAGAAGATATGGGAACCCAGAATATGCTTTATGCTTTACAATAAGAAAGCCAAAATAAAGTTCACAATAAAAGTTAAAAATAAAACCGCTTGCTTTTTACTTTTACTTCAAATACTTAAGTACATTAAATATCAGAAAATTACTTTTGATACTTAAGTACAGTATATATCAGATACTTTAAGACTTTTACTTAAGTAATATTTTAAAAGGTAACTTTCACTTCTACCAAAGTATTTTTTTAGTACGATACTTGTACTTTTACTCAAGTATTGCTTTCTAGTACTTTATACAACACTGAAAAAATGTGATCTCTGTGGACAGCCCAGGCTCCAAAAACAACCTGGGCAAACCTAGCCCATAAAAACATAAACTGTTCCAGCAAATCACAGACAAGATGCGCTTTTAGGAGAGTTTCAATTGCACAGGAGCAGCACGGGAGGGAGGGGGAGGAAGTAGCGAGGTAGCTCTCTGTTTTGTTTGAAAGTCAACAGAAGTGACGAATGAAACAATATACATTCACTGTGAGGCCAAACCCAAGAGCAAAGACACACTGATCTCTGCAATAAAGTTTTTTTGGTAAAACAAACTCACAGCCGATGTCTGCAATAAATACATAGACAATCTGGACAAAGTCATCGACCAGGTCATAGCATGGAAGGGAGAGGCAACTGGCATTTGATCTCCCCTCGGGCCAAGGGATGTCCAAGTTTTCTGCTTTGCCATCTTACTATTACTATTTTCATATCCAGGTGCCAATTGCTATTCGTTTTAACCTACTGGTTAGCGCTTACTGGTGGCCTACTGGTTAGTGCTTCGGACTAGTAACCGGAGGGTTGCCGGTTCGAACCCCAACCAGTAGGAACGGCTGAAGCAAGGCACCCAACCAGTCACTGCTCCCCGAGCGTCGCTGTTGTAGCAGGCAGCTCACTGCGCTGGGATTAGTGTGTGCTTCACCTCACTGTGTTCACTGTGTGCTGAGTGTGTTTCACTAATTTACGGATTGGGATAAATGCAGAGACCAAATTTCCCTCACGGGATCAAAAGAGTATATACACTTATATACTTACTTATGTTTACATTAAGTATTTTTTGCTTGAAACTAGGCTATACGCATTCCAAAACGACTACTGTTCAGGTGCGTGTCTGTAATATATTGGGTAGCCTACTCTGTTCACAGAAACCCAGTCATGTTTTTGAATGGTCGTGCATCATTCCCTCATTTTCTCTTCAGACGGGAGAAATACGGATTTCAGTGTTGTAGTTCCTGCTTACAATGATGTAAAAATCATCACTGTGCATCATTGTAAGCAGGAAGTCCCATATCTTTGTCGAGAAGGTGAGACTACAAACACTCTTTCTTAATTTTTTCAGGGGGTGGGACCCACTCAGGCTACAGACCTATTACAGATCAGTGGGTGGGACTTGCAGAAACTAAAAGAAAAATATCCGGCATCTTTTTTTAAGCTAAGCTAACAGGCTAGGTGCTTGCTGTGCGGAGAAAGCTGGTAAGTGACAACGATGGCAGATCATCATTTTGAAACTAGAGACTAGAGAAAGGTTTTTCTTGCCTGTGTTTGGAATATCGTGTTCTCGTTGACTGAAATGGAGGGAAATCTGTGGTTTTGTTTGATATTGACATGGCAACGAACCGCAAATGTAACAATATTGTGCAGCTATGGTTATGGAGTCAAGTCATCAACTAATTTCAAAAGCTGTGCCGCATCAGAGGGATCAAAGAGCCGCATGCGGCTCCGGAGCCGCGGGTTGCCGACCCCTGGCCTAGGCCTAATAAATTAGACATTGTTCATATATTTCTTTTAAAGTAAAAGTTCAAATTCATGCTGGATGTGGTTTATTTTCTTATCCTTTGTGTTTCTCTATTAGAGCAGCCTATTAGAGAATAGGGAATCCAATTGGGGAAAAAAGGTTGAGACATAATGTTTAATTCCTCCCTCATGGTCCGGATGAATCAAACAGGCATAGGGGACAAAATAAAGCTAAACATGCGTAGTTTAACCTATGGTAAACGTCCAAAAACGTTGTTATTTTACAACATCCTAAATCGGGGGTCGTTTTTCTTACGGTCAGTAGGCTTTGGGCAGCCGCTGAGGGTGGCACAAAAAGTCGGAGCATTTCTTTTTAGCTTTCATTAGCACTAATCGGTTCAATTGCTCAACAAGTCGATCATATTCCTGTATGGGCAGTGCGTAAGATACCCTAGTTGGCTACTTTGCACTGCAAGCGTCTGTCTGTGCCGAGGTCTCAGACACCCACGTGAAGGGGACGGAGAAGGCACTGGTGCCGGGGATCTGTCTCCATGGCTGAAGCAGGGTTATGCACAAATGGCTAGCACATTAGTTAAATGTCGGATATGCTAGCCTATGTTTATGCTGTCAATTCGCGGGACATCTGACCTGGAACTATGTAAAATGTGTGATTTACGTGCAAACAAGTAGCCTAATGATGTGCTGGTAACGTTTGCAAAATAGCGATTTTTGTAAATGTCCATAATGAAGAACAGGACCTTTAATATATATGGCCACAAGAATGAGTGTAACATGAAACAATGATCATTTTAATTTTAGAATCCTTATTAATGCCAAAATGTTACATTAATGAGTCCCTCTGTGCTTGTAGTTCAGTTAGGGCAGCGAAGAGCAGTGAAAGGCAGGAAATTATTGGGGTTGTTGGCTTTCATCCAGATGAGCAAAAAACACTTGGCTTTTTCTCGGTCAAGAAAGCACTGACTTAAATGATGACTCCACATTTCTACTATAGAAAAGACCCAATTTAAATACACATTCATCTTCCCAGCAGTGAAATGCTCCTTTAAATGAAGGTTATAATAATAAACTAGAGAATGTAATTCCAGGGAATTACGAGTGCATGAAAATTACGCTAGGGCAGACATGGTGGTTGCACAGCTTAATAAAAGTTGATAGTTTAAAAGTAGACAGTTTAAAAGTTGAATGTAGATTGGAAGTTGATCACACTAGTTGACTGAAAAGCCCAGGCTGCCAAACAGTTGTGGGCAGGACACAATTGGCGGGAGTCATAGCTGATGACAACTGACAGTTGGATTGGCTGAACAGTTAAATAGTTGGATAGTTTAAATGGTTCAAATATTTCATAGGGAATTATAGCAGTGAAGACTTTCATTTTGAAACAGT
Organism: Alosa pseudoharengus; assembly: GCF_046254945.1. NCBI lineage: Eukaryota > Metazoa > Chordata > Actinopteri > Clupeiformes > Clupeidae > Alosa > Alosa pseudoharengus. Next base: position 42,762,630 of record NW_027468848.1, read on the forward strand.
TGTGGGGAGAGGAAACAGTTGACCGGAGTCAAAGTTGATGACAACTGACTGTTGCTAGAGTAGTTATGGTGGTTGCTATGCTCGTTGCTAGGTTAATGATGTTGGTTGCTAGGTTTTAACTGTGAATGTGGTTGCTAGGCTGTTGCTAGGGTACTTGAAGTCGTGGCTAGGTTATTGCTAGGGTGTCCATGGTGGCTACTATCAGAAATAAAGGAGTTACTACAGTGGTTTGCTAGTATAATCATCTTGGTTGCTATGGAAACTGACATAGATGCTTAATTTCAATGGTTGCTAAATTGGTTGCTAGGTAGGTGGTGTTTTAATATAGTAGGCTAGAGGCATAGTTGATGATAACTGACAGTTGGAATAGTTGAACAGTTAAATAGTTGGATAGTTTAAATGGTTAAATTATTTAATAGGGAATTATTGTAGTGGAGACTTTTATTTTGAAACAGTTGTGGGCAGAGGAAACAGTTGAACAGGATCTGTAGTCTTAAGAGAGCCAGATTGTATGCTTAAAGCCTGAGACAGACAGTTGCTGGAGGTGGCCGGAACCATATGGCTCTGGCCGGAACACTTGGCATAGGATTCTAAGTGCCCTATTGTGATGCCATAATCGCCAATGTTAAGTCTATGGGGAAATTTTTAATAGTTTTTAATTAATAGTTCAAAAAGTATAAAAGTTACAAATATGAAAAATACATTCCACACCTGTCCTAAGTAAGACCTACGTAACGCAGTTTGAATGAAGTTTCTACATTAAACGGTTGAAGCCGCATTAAACGCGGAAAAAGCGTTAGAAGAAGAATAATAAGAAGAAATCGGATAACAGTAGATTGCATTTTCATGCACTCTAATAATAATATATAGCAACCATCAACAGACTTTAGACAATGTTAGATGTAAACCTGAAATAAACTTTAAATAAACTAAACTAAAATTTTTCTCCAAAACAGAAAAATACAAATTTAGTTTCAACTGGTGAGTTGGGGATTCCATGTTTTACTGAACTTTCAGTTTTCCCTGAAAAAAACATAGTCTGAAAGGCAACTATTGTATACCAGGAACAAATTTGTTCCAAGAGACAATAAAGGCACAGCACGGTCATCTGAAGGATACTTACTATCCTCTATATCCTTCAGATACTCAAGAGATCTTGAGAAAGCTCCCCGTAGCTCATCCAGCTCTTTACTCCATTCTGTAAACATACAGTACATGTATAACTGTATTACTATAGTTCAAGTTCAAATTTATTTATACAGCATAACACATAATCATACACAGTGGTCATTCAATGTGCTTTACATGGTATGATACTAGATCAATCAATATATACAACATAAAAAAACAATATAAACAGCACTACAAAAACAAAATAATATTAAGAAAGACAAACAGACCAAAAATGGAAATATTTTTTTATGGCATGGCAACGTGGCATTGCCTCCATCAAGCACAAGACAATACAAACAAGACAGCAAAAAGGTTTAACTGAAACGTGTGTTTGGAAGACGCACACGGGAATAAACATACAGGTTAGCTGGAGATAGGAGATGCGAGTTCGGCCATATTGCTCAACTAAGTAAGTTATATTTCCTTGCTAATTATTGCCAACGTGTGTGTGTGTGTGTGTGTGTGTGTGTGTGTGTACACACATCATGTGATGTGGAATCAAAGCGGCCAGACTGAATCCGTTAAAAAGTTGGTTGTTATTTTGTAAATCAATATCAATCAATGTCTGTTGATCAGTTACAAAACCCAATAGGAGTAAATAAAATAAAATAAAAAAAATATGTAAAAGCAGTCTTTTAGGAGCGAGAGGAAATGTTATGCTGTGTGTTTGACATTTGGCCTACACACACGGCCGGCGATGCACCGTCGATTTATGACTGGCAACTGGCAAAAGTAAATAGAATTTATTGAAGTGAATAGGGCAACGCATACGGCAAGTGGAACGACGACCGTCGCATCGCTCTAATCGCCCCCTTTCTATTTTTCAGGGTGATTTTGATACGTCATTATAGAAAACAGCTGTATGGTCAGTGTATCTCCACTGAAGGTGGTTGGGTGATTGCGTTGCCAGTAGTGTGTGTATAGTACAGCAATTAACAGAACTCCACTGCCACGTTTGTCGCATCTCCATCCACCATTTGAAAATCTCACTGCACGCAATTGGATAACACTAGACCAATGTTTACTCTGAATGATTCCGGACTTCGACGCAATTGGATAACACTACGACCAATGTTTACTGACCTCCAAAGTTGCAGCGCTGTCATCATCAGTTTAGCTCGCCTCTGGGCCGCCTATATCAGATACGCCAATTTGATTGGTTCCCCGTGATGCAAGGAATAAAAGTAACGTGCATCATTGCTTATTGCCAGAGTGTCTCGCAGAGACAATTCCATTGTGCTCTTGGGAGAACTCTGGATTTCCAGGGTAGAGGAGCCCCGGCTCTCCGTGCATTTTAATTTTAATTTTAAAAGCCATCTTGCTTTTAATCCCAGCATATGCCCCCCTAAGGAAAACTGCTCCTACCATCACAAAGACTGTTGCCACATGGCCAGAAGGTGCCTCCCAGCAGCTGCAGGACTGCTTTGAGAGGACCTCTTTGAGAACTCTTTGAACATCAGGACTTGGAGGTGTTCACAGACAGTGTTCTGTGGTACATTAAGTACTGCATAGACACTGTCACAGTGGACAAATGCATTCGGGTCTACCCCAATCAGAAGCACTGGTTGACACGGGGGGTCCAGCAGCTGCTAAAAGAGAGGAACACCGCCTGGAGGTCCAGCAACAAAGACCTCTACAGCACAGCCCGAGCCAACCAAAAGAGGGGCATCTGAGAGGCCAAGGCAGACTACAGGAGGATAGAGGACCACCTGAGCAGTAACAGCAGGCAGGTGTGGCAAGGAGTTCAGCATCTGACCAACTACAGGACCAACCTCGGAGCTGTTGAAGGTGACCCCACGCTGGCAGAGGAGCTGAACATCATCTTTGCCCGCTTCGAGGTCACAGCACCAGAGAGTCCACTGTCCCACCTTACCTGGTGCAGGGCCAACAACCTGCTCCTCAACACCTCAAAGACGGCCTGAAATCCTCAACTATAGTCCCCTGCCCAAGAAACCTCACATCTCTAGCCTCAAGGACTACCGACTAGTGGCACTCATCCCAGTGGTGATAAAGTGCTTTGAGAAACTGGTCCGTAGTCACATCACAGCAGCCCTGCCCCGCAGCCTTTTGCCTACAGAGCGAATCGATTCACAGAGGATGCCATAGCCATAACACTACATACTACAATGATACACACTATCACACCTGGAGCAGCAGGGGAGCTATGGGCGGATGCTCTTTGTGGATTATAGCTCTGCTTTCAACATCCTCCCTCACAAGCTAGTGGTCAAACTGGGGGACCTGGGGCTTCCACACACCACCTGCATGTGGATCAATGTGGAAAGAGGGTCAGAGTGAGCCACCACACCACTACATCTACGGCCCTAAGCCTCAGTACCGGCTACCCCCAGGGCTGTGTGCCGAGTCATCAGCTCTACTCCCTCTACACACACAACCCTGTCCATCACAGCAACACTATGGACCATGGTGAAGTTTGCAGATGTCACAGTGGTGGGGCTCATCTCCGGTGGGGGTGGGGGGTCTGCCTGGTGCAGGGCCAACAACCTGCTCAACACCTCAAAGAACCCATCATAGGCTAAAGGAGAAAGAAAACAGAGATCCCACCATTAATCATCAGCGGGGACTGTGTGGAGAGGGTGTAAGACTTCCGCTTCCTGGGAGTCCACATCGAGGAGAGCCTATCCTGGAGCATGAACACCTGTGCTGCTGAAAAAGTCACAGCAGAGACTACTTCCTGAGAATACTCAAGAAGAATAACATCACACAAAGACTGCTAGTGTCCTTTTACCGTGCCTCCATTGAGAGCATGCTAACATTTGCGTATGGTACGCCAGCTGCACAGTGGCTCAGAGGAAAGCAATCCAGAGGGTCATGAACACTGCCCAAAAGATTGTACGCTGCCCTCTCCCCACACTGGAAGAACTACACAGTTCCCGTTGTCTCAAAAAAGCCCAGAACATTATAAAGGACACCCACCATCCCGGTCACTCCCTGTTTGAACTGTTGCCTCCAGGCAGACAATACAGATCAATTAATGCAAGGACAAATAGACTCAAAGCTGTTATCCAACCACAATAACCACCCTCAATGCTGAAAAGAAATAAGGTGCAATATGACTGTGAAATGGATCAGTGCAATGACAGAAGGCATGTATGTATGTAGATGTACGTTCATACTGTTTTTATGCAATGACTGGGTGTGTATGACTGTGTGTTTATGTATGCTGCTAATGCTATTATATATGTTTCTATTTATTCTTTTATAAGTTATATTTTAATAGACTCATGAATGATACACTGACAGGAAAGCACTTTATTGTCATTGTCACAGGTACAATGAAATTTAAAGACCTATTCTATTCTAAGACCGATTAGACAAATTATGCAAATCATTATAATGATGATTAAATGATTAGAATCAAAATCCGAAATGCATTATTTTACTACAACCTATAGGTGCAGTTGGCTTGGCTGTTAATTGCAGTACTTCTCTAGCCAGTTCACTTCCTGTTTTGGGAGTTGAAAAGGGCTAATTCATGTAAACATTATGATATTCTAGCTGTAACTTTACACTGCTATATAGTGAGCTAGCGAACTACCACCTAGCTCAAAGTCATAAACTCCAAACTATATTTACAATTTGATTTACAGCAGACTGTACCGAATGCAATCCCCTCACCTTTACTGAAATCCACCCGTCTCCTCAGGTAGTCAAGGTATGTGTGCCAGATTTCAACATAATCAGTAGCCTGGACAAAACCAGCATGTAGGGACTTCTCAAAGGTATCTGAAGGAGGATGACATTTCAGATAACAACAATGCTTCATGTCAGTCTTTCATCTCCATCATTAATCTCAACACATGCATAGAGAGAGAAAATACAGTTAATTAATGGATTGTGGAGTAGCACTTGAAAATAACTACACATTACAAAGCATCTGTAAGCTACTAGCATTGTTCCAACATTAATTCAGTACACCAGTAAGTCATCTGTAAACACAGTTATAAAAGTTTTGATCTTGATATATAAGCCCTTTTAAAATGTGTGAATTTTCATAATTAATCAATGATACAGTAACTGTATTAACATGATCAAGAAACTATTTGCAACTATGTATGTATTCATTTAAAAATATATTGACAAACACATACACTACAGGGTTTCCCGCAGGAAATGTGTTAGTCAAGGTGGTAGGTCGTAGGTCCCGGAGGGGGGGTGGGGGGGGGTGGTGGGTGTTGGCGTCTTGTTTGTGCGATACACTACAGACTCTGTATATTTAACAATTATTTATAAAACGGGTCAATGATGTGACGCTCATTTTTTTGTGTACATATGGATTATATACATTTAAAATTGTTAAAATTTGAAAATAATTTGACAAATTATTTTCAAATATCATTTTCATCAAACCCTAATCTTAAAGTTTTGGATTTATTTTGAAAGAGTATTAACTGAATTTGGGTAAAATTGTCAACACGGTGTAACTACAAAAACATGAACCAAATAATTACACTTGCTGAAAAAAATTTAAAATTCTCTCCAAAATCCCTTCTAAAATAATCTGGCATGATCTTGCACAAGAACTTTTCAATATTTAATACAAGTAATGAAACCCCATTGTTCTGAATGTTTGAATTAATATGGGGAATCGTGTCTGTCACATCAACCACTTAAAATGTCAAGTGGTGTAACCACCATTTAAAGGAACACGCCACCCAAAATCAGTAGTAATATATGTTCTTACCTTAACTAACTACCTTAACTTTCACGAGTTGAGTCATACCTCTCCCGCGTCGGTATGTGCACTCAAACGATCTGGCGCGCGGCGCAAATGTGTTAGCATGTTGCTATGCTAGCGGGCTCTGCCGTAGCCGTAGAGGGAGTAAGATGGCATTAATCAAACACATCCACGTTTTCCCTACTTAAATACAGTTGCACAAGTAGATGATAAAAATGTGTAAGGTCACACAACATGAAACGTGACGATTTTCCAAGCGAATAAACAGGAGAACTACAATGTCTGGCGCAATAGCACTTGGGAGTACTTCGACCTAGGTAAATATTAATTAACACCTAATTGTAGATCCTATCCACCACAGAGTTTAGAAAAGATTTTTTTTGACCAATTTTCAAAACCTTGCATTCTCCACATTTTTAGCTAAATTTTCATGTACCACATCAGCATTTTTGTTCCATGAATCTTTTGTAAATTGCTTTACAATAGTGTCGGGCCCTTGTCAGCAGCCTTCGGCTTGCCTCTTGCCACTATTCACTCCTTCTTCTTCCGATGTCATTTCTGAGTCATCTACAAGATGTTTACACACACACACACACACACACACACACACACATTCACCTCCGTGAATAGAACCAACTTGACGTTGACTTCAACCTGTGCTATATCCTAGATGAGACTGCCTGGGTTATTTTGTTTCGATATCAAACACATAGTAATTGTAGCCTTCAGGGAATAGGCATTTAAAAGAGAGACAGAGAGTGATGTGACTTGTATGACTTCTACAAGCTCAATAACATCCACAGCCGAAAAAAAAAGGTAAGAAAAAAAGTCAGAAAAATTAGAAGGCAAGCATGCAAGTTTGGCGGTTACTAAAAATGTGAACATGCACGTTGCACTGTTGTGCGGTGGACTTTCGGAATGAATGGAGTCGGCGTTTCTTTAATATCGAGGCGCTAGTTTGTCCGATCGGCCTGCTGGTATAAAATTAATTGCGCTGTCTGTCTGAAAAAGACGCGCTCTCTTCCCATGCAGTCAAAATGAACTTCAGAACAGGCTTGTCATAGTGTCACCCTGACATGCCAGTGCGTAAAGTAAAATGTAAATGACTTGTTATTTTATCAAGGATTTCTTTCTTTTTGCAAAAAAATAAAGTACAATAGGCATTAATTAGTAGGCCAGCAGCATGTTGAAATGATGTGCCAAATTGCGTTTTTTATTACAATGATAAAATTGTAAAAGGACGTGACCGAAGCTGAGGCAAGCCTGGCAATAGGCCTATAGGCCCGACGGTAATTGTAAAGCAATTTACAAAAGATTCACTGAACAAAAATGCTGATGTGGTACATGAAAATGTAGCTAAAAATTGGAGAATGCAATGCAATCAAGCTTTTTGGACGACGTGGAGAGACAAGCCGACAGCAGATTAAATGCTCGAGAGAGAAAAAGATGCTGTTTTAAAAGGACGTGCAGACCGAAGCTGCAGCAAGCAGGTGATATTTAGACATTTATTTCACAAAATCCAAGACTAAGAACAGACAGACTATGTAACTGGACACATTGAGGCCAAAATTATTGAGAATTCTACAGGGAATGTTGAAGACGAAGGAGTGAATAGTGGCAAGAGGCAAGCCGAAGGCTGCTGACAAGGGCCCAACGCTATTATAAAGCAATTTACAAAAGATTCACGGAACAAAAATGCTGATGTGGTACATGAAAATTTAGCTAAAAATGTGGAGAATGCAATGCAATCAAGCATTTTGGACGATAGGCTATATTGGCACACAGAATAGGCTAGGCAACAGGCCGATCTGCGTTTTATTTGGAGACTGTTTTGCGAGACAGAGACTGAGTTTGCTGCTGATATTCTGGGGATAGGCTACAACATAGCCAATGTAGGACTTTAGCCTTTAAACCCTTAGAACCCTAAGCTGTTTTTAGGGCATTTTCACTACCTTTATTCATAAGGATTTATTCTGGTCATTGTAAGTGCCACACACACATATTATATATTGTTTTTTTCAGCAGAGTCTAGGCTATAGATCTGTAGATCTATAGATATAGATCTACAGATCTGCCATCGTTTCATGCATTAGTACTAGCATTGATTTTATTTCATTTTAAAACATAAAAAGCATATTATAAAAATTATTATATTTCGACATGTATCTCACCACAGCAAGCTCATAGCTCTACATGCATTTCATGTGTGTGTAGGGCAGACTGTCCTGAAACGGGCAATATAATTGCCATGTTGGAGGGATACTCTGGGGCTGAGCAATTTACAGAAAAATGTGGTGTGTGATTTACGGAAATAAATGCCATTTTTTTATTTAGTGATTTAAATTACCTTTCTGCGCTCCATATCTGTGACACGATCTGACCTGACCTGATTTGACCCGAGGTTGCGTGTTAGCCAGCGTGTCTAGGTGTATGCACTCATAATGATTCTCAACTTTTTACTGGATTGCCATGAACAAGGTAAAGGCAAAAAAGCTGTTTCTTGGTTGAACAAATTGGGATGCAATGTGAGCCTTGAATTGGATGCTATGCAGGAATTTGCTAGGATCTCAAAACCGGATTATGAACATGCTTTGCCATAGAGAAACACACAATAGCGTTGGATTATGCTTTGCCACAAAAACAGACAAAAACATGGGGTAAGTCCAGCAACATGAAGTTATTATTTTGCTGTCACTTCGTTTGTTTTATAACCCAGAATGATGGTATGTTGGTATCAAATGATGGCTCTGAGTCTCCTCTTTCATCTGACATGCGTGGCATATCTATCCGATCACGGGTCCGCGAGTAATTCAAACGAGAGTAATTGCTGTGCAGCGTTGGTTTGTGTACATGATGTTATTATTTTGCAGTCACTTCGTCTGTTTTTATAAGCCAGAAGGATCGATATACGTGGTACCAATGGATAGCCCAGTGTCTCCTCTTCCATCTGATATGCTTGCCATATCTATGTGATCACGGGTTCGCGAGTAATTCAAACGAGAGTAATGGGTGCGCAGGTGAACGCAGAGAAGTATAGACTGTAAATATGTTGCAATTTCATTTAATTTCATGATTTTTTTTTATTTTTATACTTGATCATACAGACAAGTGTGTAGTCTCTTTGGAAAGCCCCACTTCTGCTCTGTCATGCAATAAAGGTTTCATCTCGCTGCGATGGACGGATCCGGAGCAATTTAACAGAGAAGAAAGGGTGTGTTTTTTGACGCACTTTGCGTCAATCGGGTTCTAAGGGTTAATATATTCGCTGCATTGGATCAGTCTTTCTAGAAAGAACAGGCAAGAGCTTTCTAGCCTCACGTCAGCAGCGCCGCATCCCATATACATTAAAACACAGCGGATGGCGGGCGGGTGCGGTTTTGAAAATTGGTCAAAAAACTTTGCTGATGGATGGATTAAGTTTTGCTATGCAGTTATGGTTGAAATAATAGCCCATCAGCGCATGTCTAGTGTGTGTGCCTCTCTCTCGCTCAGAGGGGAGGGGAGGCTGAGGGGTCGATCAAGCATGGATTCTAAACTCTGTGGTGAATAGGATCTACAATTAGGTGTTAATATTACTACCTAGGTCAAAGTACTCCCAAGTGCTATTGCGCCAGACATAGTAATTCTCCTGTTTATTCGCTTGGAAAATAGTCAAGTTTCATGTTGTGTGACCTTACACATTTTTTTATCAACTACTTGTGCAACTGTATTTAAGTAGGGAAAACGTGGATGTGTTTGATTAATGCCATCTTACTCCCTCTACGGCTACGGCAGAGCCCGATAGCATAGTAACATGCTAACACATTCGCGCCACGCGCCAGATCGTTTGAGTGCACATACCGACGCGGGAGAGGTATGACTCAACTCATGAAAGTTAAGGTAAGAACATATATTACTACTGATTTTGGGTGGCGTGTTCCTTTAAGGAGCAATTTTGTATGTATTATGTCAGAGAATCATGTGACAGGAAATTATGTCATAGAGAAGGACCCTTCAAGACAACTGCTATGAGTCAAGGTATTAAAAATGTTGATAAATCATATAATAAGTCATAAAATATTCAATTTAATGTAAAAACTGTGTTTGAATATTCACATAAAGGTGAAGTGTGTACATAGTTGTCCATAATAATGCCTGCAAATTTTGCTTTTAAATAGAAATGTCAAATGGTGTAACCGGTTACACCATTTGACTCTTTTCTGTTTGAGACCAGTTTGATCAGATTCAGGGCCAAGAGTATGTAATTTTAGGTGCCAATTGTGTTATTTTTATAATTTAAATAGTGACTAACTGTTTAGCATGAACAGATTTAAAAAGGTTTAATTAGATTGCAATTTAAGCAATTTTTGAAATGTCAAAGCTTTTCATTTTAAATTTAAACTTCCATAATAATTTTTTTATATTTTATTATGATTATGACTCTTTCACTCACTCTTATTCTCTCTCACACACACTTTGGGCCCTAATTTAGCAATATAAAATGCATGGTCACTAGCAAATAGCGTAAATACATTTAGGAATTTGTCCAGTCCACATTCAGGGTGGTTTTGTTATCAAACGTCAGGTGCCTGGCGCAAAAAGGTGGCTCTTATGTTTCTTAATCAGTCATGGGTGTGTTTTGGGCTTAACATCCTTTAAACCAATGAGGAGGACATATGTCATTCCCTTTAACAGCAAGCAGGGCAACTTCAAACAGAGCATCAGTATTTTGATAGTCAGCGGTGTATTTGAAGGAATCTGCTTATACGCAAGACCGTATGGAACAGGTATTCCACTAAGCCATTCTTTACTAAAACCGAGTAGAGTATAGGCTACACACATCTGCACTTGTCTATTAATTGAACATATAGGCAAAGTGAAACTAACTTCACTGTGGTGTCATAGTCAACGACAAAACAGTTATACACAGTTAATTACTTTCAATATTGACTGACAATGAGTTACCAGCAAAAACATAGCCTGAAAAAAGCAAAACTTCCCCCTATAATGTTCGAATGACTGAATAAATTACCTAAGGACATTTATTCTGCAGAGGAATTGCTGCTTACATCTCGTGACAGTGCGTCTTCAGCTATGTTTCATATGCGCCTTTCGCTATAGACCAGGCTTTTCTTGGTCAGTGGCGTAATGCTTTTTAGATGGTATAAGATAGCGATTTTTAGATCATGTGCCAGACCACACCTTATATCGGTAATTGCCACACTCCTGGGCGCATCATTTAATAAAAGTAAGTGTAAGATAGGAAAAAACTTTGCGTCAGAATAATAATACGCTTTGCGCCAGGTTTTGCTTCGCGAAAATAGGGCCCTTTATCTCACTCTCTTTGAAAATAATGGGTAGACTGAAATTGTATGAGAACTGAATTGAAATCAAATAGAACACAAGTTTCTTCATTGATGTTATGAAATTAAATTTGATATGGAATATGATGAATGACATGAATACATATTAAAATATCCAATTCAGTTTACCTTGATGCCTATTTTCTGTGTCAATTTCTTGTCCTATTGCTATAAACGTTTCATGGTCAATTGGTGTAACCGATTTATGTCAATTGGTGTAACCAGTATTTTGTCTAAAATACTAATAATGTACAAAAAAATTAATATGGATAATGATTTAATACTATACTTTACTGTAATAATGGTTGTTTAAACCATTTTTACTCAAATGGTCAAAGAATAGACAGAAAACAAGATGTTAAATAATATGAATACAACAGAAATACAAAGTATACACTTTAGCAAACCTCAGGCATGTTTTGTTTTAAAGGTTTAAACATATTTTTTTATTTTCTCATCTTACCAACCCTTATCGTTCACTGACCCAAACACTACATTATAAATAAATCACCAGCTTCTCAAAATCACAGTTAACAAAGAACAAAGTAACAACACCAAACAAACTATACAACAGTATACAAATATTTCAAAATTTTTGTGCAATTTTAACAAAGACTATTACAAACTATAGAACAAGTGCAAAAGAAAGTGCAAAACAACAAAATGTGCAAATGTGATCAGTCACTACTTATGGCAGAGCTGACAACTAGCATTGTTACAAGCCATCCTCCTTGGCTTTAAAAAGATAATTTCAAGGGCCCTTTGGTAATTGCACTGTTTTACTATTGGACCATTAATGCTTATCTTCATGGAGGCTGTCAGACTGTTGACCTGCAGCCTGTTCCGCAAGTCTGTCCTGATCTATACACCGAGAGTGAATGAAGTTTAGATCATTTTATAGTTTTGTAGCCTGTGTGTTCCCATGCTGCCTTGCGCGCGATTTGATTCACGCTGCTAAGGCAGCCTGGAGACCATGGAGCAAATTTTCGCCTGAGATAGGGAACGATCACAGAACAAGGGGGAAAGCAAGACGATGATGAGCTATACACAAACGCATTTGATAGACATCCGTGGCACCCAATAAATAGCCTGGCTAGCGCCACCACTTCTCAATGAGACGTGGTCTGGGAACCAAATGTTAATTTTCTCGTATTTGAAAAAAATGCCCAGATCCTACCACTAAACCTTTCCATAGGCCTGTAACGTTTATGACATAAAAAGTGGAATATGAACGCATTTCATTACACCTGACAATTAAACAGAGCTGTGGCTGTTCGCGATTTGACTGATTCTTGAGAACGAAATGTTAGCATATCTAAAAACATGCAAAATTCTAAAAGAAAAGAAAAGGGAATTCCAGTGCTAGTTAATAGTGTTGTTAAAGGCACACTATGCAGTTTTTTTTAGCTTAATATGCAAGTTTTTTAGCTTAATTTACCTTCATTTACCAACTTCAGAGTCATTGGAATGGTTATATGACTTTTTTCAGGTTGAATGGTGGCCGTCTCGCTTCCCCCTAGCGCCTGTGAGCTGAAAAACCATCCTTGCAACTGTGGGCCGGCGGGCCGACGGCCTCAGTGTCAGGAAGTATAACGAGTGTAACAAATTGCTCTACTGCATTCAAATACACATACACGCCAGGCACCGGCTAGAAAAAGGTAGCGATGGAGTTTCTCAGACATTCGTCATGACAGAGCAAGCGAAAAATAAGCAAAAACCGAAAAAAACCTTTAATAGTTAATAGTTGTTAAACGCACTAAGTATTATAGGCCGTTTTGATTAACGTGTCTAATTTGTTGGCTGTTTTCGGATCCTGCAGAGATCCAAATACAGTCCACAGTTCAAGTGGACACATTACAAAGCATTGGGAAAACACAGATCAGTTTAATTAGGTTTGGAAATTTTGTTGCATTACGGCGGTGTGGGAGATAAGGAGGCAATTTGGTTCGTTTGTGCCTGGGTTTGTTTAAATACAGCCAGGTTAAAGTATTGGCGGTGGTCCGTTGTTGGGTAAGTGTGGGCTTTTGCTGTGTTTGTGAGACAGAATTATTTACTAATTGATGGTGTAGCCATCGGAGCTTTGCAAACACCTGCTAAGCGCTTAAAGGAGAATTCCGGTGTTATATTGACCTAAAGTGTGTTGAAACATGATACCGAGTGTGAACGTATGTCTCATAGCTCACCTCGACTTGTCCCCTGCACTCAGAAATCTGGCGCTAGTAGCCAATGCTACCAACACAGTATTTCGTTGTGGTGCCTCGGGCATCGGCCTAGCCATGCAAATAAATCACTGTTTTACACCATTTACGAGGCTCAAAGTAGCTCCATACTTCATTGGTAGACTTCCGAGGGCCTTGACATTTAAAACGAGACATAGAGAACTTTGAAAAAGCACTGGTAGTTTATTTACAAGACGATTTATACAGACAGTACCTTAAGGAATTTTACCGTTCGACGCCATCTTGAATTTAGTCATGATAAGTCGAGCGACGAGTACGAACGAACAGGTATGATAAGGGATCAGATTCCAAAAATAATTCAGTGGAAATGCATGGATTCAGTTGCTTCCGTAGCAGTGGACAGTGGAGTTTTGTTATATGTATATACTTATATTTACTCTTTCTGTGCATGTTGTGTGTGATGTCTGTATGCTACTGAGACCTTGAGGGGACCTTGGGGATCAATAAGGTACTCTCAAAATGGTTCTTATTATATCTACCAAGCCTCTCCATGTCTCTTGAATTTCCCCTTGGGGATCAATCAATAAAGTATCTATCTATCTATCTATCTATCTATCTATCTATCTGGTTGTTAAATGTATTGAATTTCTTCTAACGTTTTCATTATTTATATATAACATACATATAGCGCAAGGCCAGAATGATAGCAAATAATTGTTCCTGACTGAAAACCCGGATTGCTGTTAAAAAGGTGTGGTCTAGAATAATTTTAGATAGATAGATAGATAAATAGATAGATAGATACTTTATTGATCCCCAAGGGGAAATTCAAGAGACATGGAGAGGCTTGGTAGATATAATAAGAACCATTTTGAGAGTTGTGACTGCAAATAAAGATGTTTCCATTGATTATTTAAAAAGGGTATGAATAATTTTGGACATGCCATTTTTCATCATAACTTCTGAACCAAAGGTGATCAATTGATTCTGTTTTTTTTTTTTAACTGAGGAGAACACAACACTGTCTATCTTTCACACATTATATCTACAATCGTGTTTTTGATGTTGAATTTTGAAGGTATTGTTTAAAAACAATGTGTGTTACACACAAACTTATTAACTATGATCTATACCATTTTAAAGGGCTAGCAGGGTATATACAGAAATTCTTAAGTTGAATTTAATACCTTTTAATACCTTTTTTAATACCTTCACAATATTTTTTAATACCAACACGACTTCGAGCTGCAACTAGCGGCAACCTTTCGCAGTTCAGTGTTGGGGGTAACTAATTATAAAGTAACGGATTACTGTCATTTTGTTACTTAAGTTTCTGAGTAAGAAAGTGTAGCAATGCTTACAATTCAAATCAAGTATCTATTATTACAGTTACTGGATACTTTGTTCCTTTTTTGCTTCAATAAAAACACTGGCCTATACACAATTATTTGTTATTTAATCCTAACCCAAGATAAAAAGTTATTTCATTGTTATGTGTAGGAGGAGCACACACCACTTCTCCAGCACTACACTCTTTCTTTCACTATCATTCTATCTCAATCAAGACAAAATGACAAATGAAAATCAGAAAAGGTTTACTGGACTTTCTTCCAAATAGGCCCACGACCATACACGCAGTACACACACACACACCCTTGCTGTCTCATATACTTTGCCAGTCAAGGTATCACATTCAAAAATAGGTGGTCACATTTTACAAAAATACTAATTATTGATTGGGTGCTGCTGGAGAATGTGGTGATAAAATACTTTTGGGCCTGCATGCTCCCCGTGACGAAAATTTTGAAAAATAACCCCTTAAATGATGACTTCTGGGGAATTTTGTGGAAACTAATTGATAAATTGACTTAAAATATATTATATTATAATATATTGATAGCATATTACAATACAGCCTATAAAAACCTACACAGGTTGTTATATTAAACTAATTTTAAGCAAGTCTATTGGGACTTTGATCTCATCACATACTACATCAAGGGAGTAAGCCTATAGCTCCTGAGCAAGCTTTGAATAATGTAAAGGTCACTGTTAAACTAACCTGACATGACATTCACTGAGGGTAGAACATTTTAAATCTTATAGCCTAAACCTTATCTTATAGCCTAAACAAAGCAACACTGTCAGGCCTATGTTTTACCTCTATTCTGTAGTCAAGGCAGGGGTAGCTCATTGCAAATAACCCCTTATAACATGTACATCTGTTTACATGTTATATTCTTGTTTTTTTCCACTTTCATTTAATTATAAATTTGTTTGAATGAAAAGGCCTTCTGCCTTTATGGGGACTTTTAATTTGAAAAGGGGTTATTGTGATACTGTATGTAGGCCTAGTTTAGGCCATGTCTGCTGCTCTTACAGCCTGTGTCATTGAAAACGCGATGGCGCAAATGACATACTGATAGCTTTGATTAAGCCTCAATTTTAGCCTCAATGACGCATATTTATGTGGAGAGACAGTAGCCCTACGTGGCCACTGAGCTGGCAGTAGACTCTTCCACCTCTGACTACGTCTGCTTATTCTTGTTTGCTGGCTAGTAGACTCCATACATTCACTCCCATCCAGGTGACATTTATTGTCTTTTTACAGATGTGGCAATAAACCTCTTGGCTGTTGCCAACTAGCCTAAGCCAGTCTTTGAATCTCGAGTCCTCTAACCAAATGTCCGAAAAATTACATTTTCCCATGACTTCGTCAATAGTAGCGAACTTTTGTGAACTGAAGTGGCAGAAAGCTAGCCGTATATCCAGTGAGTTTGAGGGGGCGCTAAAAGTTTTTACCGTGAACGCACACTGGCATATCGCTCAGGTCCTGCTCGCACATATAATGAATATAATATAAATAAATTCACGCGAATATAAGAAGAAAGGCCTGCACCACAAATGGAAAACCTCATAGTTAGTGGTTTGAAAATTTAATACCTCATCAGATGACATTTATTACCTTTCAATACTTTTAAATGACCTTAAATTTGGCTAATTTCATTTACTACCTTTTAATACCTTTTACAACCCCGCGGACACCCTGGCTAGTTCTCCTGATTACAATGGTATATCTTATCTCTGTCATGTAGCATGGCCACACAATAAGCCTTTTTGTTTCACAAGGGCATCAAGTTTGAAAAAAACAGAATGCTTCGTGCCATCTGCAAAGGTTTTGAAAATGTATCATAACTTTTGAACAAAAGGTGACACATTGATTCCGTTTTTATCACCGAGTAGAGGACTAAATTGTGAATCTCCCATACACTCTACATTTTTCTCTATCTACAATAGAAATTGGGGGGGGGGGGGGTGAGATTAATCTTGTATTGCAAGAGTAATATTTTGAACATTTTGGGCACTTATCGGGCATCTATTAAGGCAGAAAGGCACCTGTGCAAGGCTTCACGACACCAACCTTGCTCCAGCGGCAGAGCCGCCATGTTCCCGAGAAGCTCATTAGGACCCTGACTAGTGACCTAGATGAAGAGCTCCCACACTTATTCTATCTGGCAAATTTCTGATAGTGAACGCTTGAATCCTGTTTGAAAATGGGTGGTATTGGTGACGTTTTAACAAGCGAGGGCGTGTCGAGATGTAATGCAGCAGTGGCGGCTGGTGGTATTTTTTTCTAGTGAGGCAGTTATGAAGTTATGACCATCCCCACCCCCGAAAACGAACATTGCGCCTAACACACCTGCCAAAGTTGGTGAGGTTGAATGTATGTCAACACATGATGACATTGAACTGTCTACAATGGCATACCAAAAGCTATGTTGTTTGATCAGTCAGGGAGCTAGACAGAGTAATTTGTTGAGAAAACAAAAACTGTCTGTATGCTACTGAGACCTTGAATTTCCTCTTTGGAATCAATAAAGTATCTAATCCATCCATCTTTTATCTATCTATCTATCTATCTATCTATCTATCTATCTATCTATCTATCTATCTATCTATCTATCTATCTATCTATCTATCTATCTAGAAACAACAACCTTCCAATATTCTAAGCGACTAATTATGCCCCATAAGGCATAGTGCAGGCTCTAAGCAATGTCAAATTCAGTAGCCTATTAAGAGACACATTGTTGCCTCTGGGATACCCGCTCCTTGACACTAGATTGAACCGTTATGCATAACAAAGAATAAACTGTGCATATGCAGCGTTCACTTAAGAAATTCACATTAAGAAATTATACCATGACTGCTGCTCTGGCATATGTTTGACCAACCAGTTTGTTTCTGTCACTGCGTTCCTTATCTACAAAACTAAAAATCCACTTGACATTTGCCTCCTAATACACTGAAGAATCCTAGATTTCTTTTCTGAATCAATCACTCCACTTTACGGATTGGGATAAATGCAGAGACCAAATTTCCCTCACGGGATCAAAAGAGTATATATACTTATACTTCCAGACACATCAACATAATGTTACGATAGTGGACAATTTTACTTTGCGTGAAATGTCAAGTGGTCTTATCAATATGCCACACGAAAAACGGTGCTGTGTCTATTTAATTTTTAAATGGTAGTTGAAATTTAGCTTCAAGCAGATTGTTCTGAATTGTAAGTTGCGGTCAACGATGTTCATCCATTCATCGCCTGAAACTTCCGTCGAATCCAACTTGCTAGGACTTAGCGAGTCACTAACGTTAGCCGACTGGTGGGGAGACCGCTAGCAAGCTTTCCCCCCTAGCTGATGTTAGAAAACACAGAGCTACGCACAATAATCCTAAATAAAAAGTTCTCCCCTACACAAAAAATCTGATGTACCTTACAAAATGAATGTAAAACAAACTACCGTAAGTCACACTTTTTTTCATAGTTTGGCCGGTCCTGCGACTCAGGTGCAACATATATATATTTATATATATGCTTTTTTCCTCTTCATGAAACATTTTTGACTGGTGCGACTTATAGTCTGGAAAATACGGTATGTGAATGAGTTACAGAATTTAAAATGAAAATCTAGTAAAGTCACTGAAGGCAACTGAAAAGTGATGACAAGCAAGCTCACTAATGGAGACAGTGATTGGCCAGAGTGTTGCGTCAATCATATTCAACGGCAGGAAGTGTGAAATTCTGCCCAATTGGTCACTGCTTCACGGGTGGGACTTATCTGCCATAAGGATCAATTGCAACAGAAAAAATCCACGAGCCGCCTGGGGTTCACTCAATTACATTAAGGTCAATGGGGAAAGATATCTATGGTAGTTAGGGGTGTAACGGTTCATGTATTCGTATTGAACTGAAAAGGTTCGGTGCATGAATTTACACGGAGAATACACGGTATAAAAATACATAAAACTCGTGTGCGGATTAATTAATGTAATGCGCAATTACTGTTAAGTAGGCCTACGAGAGTCCTTTAGCGACACCTAACGTTAATCTGTAGCCTCGCCTTAGCTCTGAAGCTCTGTTTGGCGCCTATGTTATTTTTTTGTCTGGTCGTCGGTCGAGTCAGTCAGTCAGAGATAGCAGCACTAAGCGAGTGGTGGTGACCCAGAAGAGTTAGAGGATCCGCTGGTCTCTTTAAGATGGCAAGTTTCAGAAATTCAGTTACAGTAGTAGCCTACAGGCGAGAGAGTGGTGGATAAGATGAAACTGTGTGTGGGCGTTGTTCAGCAGTTGTTGGGTATGTGAGTGGAAATATATCGAACATGCTACACATATTCGAAGCCATCACCCAGATGATGTAGGCTACCAATCACTGAAACGAGAAAAAAAAACACTTCCCCTGCGCTTCACCAGCCTTTGGATACACATACAAATAGGGCCAAAACCTATGGCTTAAATTAAATGATTTCGTAATGACGGAAAGCTATGTAAATCGCATGGTAATTACCTTTATGTTAGGGTAACTTGTAACTTCTCACATGAGGAGCTGGTAGTGTTAAGTGCATAGACAGTAAAAGAAAGTGTCAACGCTAACCAGGCTAATAAACAAACCATGCTACGGTGAGTTAACGTTGAAGGGCAAAGTCACGTGACTTCTAGTTGTAGTCTGTTTATGAAATGAAAGGAGCAATTTGTTGTTTTAAAAGAAGGCAAAATAGTGTGCCATTTTCACAGTTAGTAGATTATTACTGTACACACACTGAAAAATATTGAGGCAAATTGT
This sequence comes from Alosa pseudoharengus, assembly GCF_046254945.1. Classification (NCBI taxonomy): domain Eukaryota; kingdom Metazoa; phylum Chordata; class Actinopteri; order Clupeiformes; family Clupeidae; genus Alosa; species Alosa pseudoharengus. The sequence continues at coordinate 42,782,152 of NW_027468848.1, forward strand.
AGACCTTTCCATATACAACTAAACACGGATGTTGAAGGTCTTGCTTAAGTGGATTTTTAAAAATCATTATTCTATGTAATTTGCACTTTCAGAAATAAGAGATGCTGTAGGCCTATTTTCAGTTTTATAGCTGATTGTCTTATTTTGTTTACAAGTTACAGATGGAGTCTGGGTACTTATTGTACTGCTTAGCCTACATCTTACACACTTCAGGCTGTTGCAGATAGCTCAGGGAAGAGACTGTATGACACTAGGTGGTACAGCCTGAGACATGCACAATAAGAAAAAAATTGCTTTCTGCATTTTTGTTTTGCTTTTCCCTCCATTGTACCGAACTCGTCCGAAACGAGGTATGAACCGAACCGTGACTTCTGTGTACCGTTACACCCCTAATGGTAGTGAAGCCAAACGAAAAGTTGCTGAAGCAGTCTGATTCACTGTAATTCTCTGTTCCACCGCGGGTGGCGATGGCGCTGTTTGTCACTCACAGAATTGATATCAGGGAATTTCAGCTTGTGTTAGTGACTGTATTTCTCTTTCAAAGGACTCAAATTGGGATTATTGTAAGATTTTTTTGTGTTTTGTTTTTTACTTTTTTTTTGGTGAAGCACTGCTTCACCTGTAGTCTTATAGAAGCCTCCTCTGTAATGCGAAGAGTCTAATGGCCTGACAGTCTGAACACAAAGGTCTCAGGGTTATGAGGCTTGTAGACCTGGGCTACTATTATCAGGTGGCCCCCAAATTACCCTAGCCTGGCCCGGCTCGACGGTCTGAAGCTGGCTATTGTCTCTACAACTGTTAAAAACCTGGCCTTATCCGATTATTTCTGAAATCCTAGTTAATCATGAATTGCCATATAGGCGGGTCAATATATGAAAAAAAAACACCTAATCTCAAAAAAAGTGATACAAAAGGTTTTTCAACTGATGATACCTTTAGATGTACTTAATAACATATTAAAAATCTAGTAAAATCTGACCCCAGTAAAGGGGTCATTTTCAAGATGGCATCCAAGATGGCCACCAGAAGCTAATTTTGGCTATATCTGAAGCATTAATCAGCCTAGGAAAGTGTTTTTCGTGTTTAATCAGATTTAGCGGTCACTGATGACTCTTCATCTCCACCTTTTTTAGTGTTCTTATAGTAGGACCTGAGGATGCATGATGTTTTCTCTCTCAGTGTCACCATGCCTTCAAAACCTTTCCCTTCTGTGAAACATATGTCATTCCCGTACCACTCCCTCAGTTTAGCTTTCAGATACTGATTACCGAATGGAATGGAATCAACCTCAATCAAATACTCTTTCATGTTAGATCCAAGTACAGAGACAGTCAACTGTTTAATTGTGTGCATTTCTGCAAGACACTCCGCTGTTCGTGTAGAAGATATGGATTACCTTGCACTGCTGCCTGTGGAACGTGTCAAAATGAACAATGTGACAATCCACACAAGTTCCTTTCAGAGGAGTCAGAGGATGATGAATAATGATATAATAATTATTTCTGATCTACTTATGCATATAGTTTAAGATTCAGTTTAATTAGCTCCCCCCTAATGATAGATGGCAACAATTATTGATCTACACAAATATACAACGCATGTCTATACAGTACATGGGTCATGGTTCATTAAAGTCATAAACCAGCCACTTACTCGCAAACTCTACTCTACATATTGTAAAAGCATATACCCTGTACATGAAATGTAACATTAATCAACAAAATAACATTTCCATCTTCCTCCACACCAAGCATAATACATACTCTATTCTGTATAGGCAAATATAGTGTAAAGCTGATACATTTTGGCATACAGTCCAGGGAAAACAAATGAAACACCCTAAAATATATATTTTCTGAAAGCATATAATCTGTAGATAAAATATAGCACAATTTAAAACATGTCCCATCTTCTTCCATGAATGCACAATACATTGCCCTCTATTCGGTATAGGCGAAACTAGTGTAAAGCGGATACATGTTGGCCTCTTTTGTCCAGGGAAAACAGATTAAACATCCTAAACTATATATTTTCTGAAAGCATTTAACCTGCAGATGAGATATAACACCAGTTAAGACATGTCCCATCTTCCTCCATGCCATGAACAATGCATTGCCCTCTATTCTGCATAGGCAAATCTAGTGTAAAGGGGATACATTTTAGCCTATATTGTGCAGGCAAAACAGATTAAACACCCCAAACCATATATTTTCTAAAAGCATATAACCTCTAGATGAGATAGAACACCAGTTAAGACATGTCTTATCTTCCTCCATGCCATGGAGATGGTTAATAATCCTGTATTGCATTTGCTCTGTATTAAAACACATTGATTTTAATTTATGGCTGAAAAAGGTAGAGCATTGAAACATTTTCAATTTTAACATTTAAAATCATATTCTTGTTTAATTTGACCATCATTTGATATAAATTTCACCCCTGTAGGCTGAATAGTAATTGAGATATAGCCATTCTAACCTGTTGACAGCCATTTTGGCGGCCATTTTGAAAATTACCCCTTTCCCAAGGTCAGATTTTACTAGATTTTTAGTATGTTATTTAGCATGTCCAACAGTACCAGAATCCATAAAAAAACCTTTTGTATCAATTTGTTTGACGTTGAACCCTATATTGACCCGCCTAATACTAGTAAGTGGTTTTAAAACATCTATCAAAACACTCACTAACTGTTAGTATTATAATATTATAATGTATTTATAAAGGCATGCATACATGTAAATAGTTTCTTGATCATCTATGTTGCTTGAGGTCACTGACATTGGCGGAGCTAGGGGGTGGCTTCGGGGGCTCAAGCCCCGAATCTTTTTTCAAAAGCCCCGAATCTTTTTTTTTGTATATGTGTTTTCAATTTCCAACGATTCTAATTTCTAATTTAACTTCCCCTTGGTTTCTCTATAAATGTTACAAAATGTAGGCTACTGCGCAAATAGGATATCCCTTATTTTCAAAACCCAATATTGACAGATAATCTGATTTCCCACACGATGAGTTTAGACAATGCCACAGCCGAGATGTAGCGGTTTACGTCATAAACCTAAACCTGGCAGGAAAGTTCAGAGCGGCGCAGTCAGTTTAAACAGCAAGCGTAAGAAAAAACTATTGTCAAGACATTAGGCAATTAGGCTACTGTACCCCGGAATACAAAAATAAACTTCAAAAAGACAGAAAGTCTGTTGTACTGTATTAATAGAGTCTCAATGACCGAATCAGTAGATTTACCTGTTGTCAGTGAGTTCGTTCAATTCATTTATTGTAGTAGCCTAGGCAAATATGAAACGGAGATGTAACGTGGCTACCGGCGGGATTTTGAATTTGCATGTTTCATGCATTTTAGGGCAAACAATACCATGAGATTGATGTGTTCTCCATTTGAGGAACGTAATCAATTGTGGACATGCACATAGGCCTGTCGCGATATTCAATAAATCAATTAATCGCATGATAATTAAAATTAGCTCGATAATTTTTCTGGCCACGATAAATGCCATTTGCATGCTTGTTTGTTTTCCTCGTCTCTCTCTCCCTCTCTCTCTCGGGTCCTTAGAGTAACATGTCAGTCACTTGTCAGTCGCATGGTGTGTGGGGAGGCGGAACTACTGGCGTAGCCTACCAGAGTGCAGCTAAAGAGCCGCGTGAGAAGTATACCGGTAGGCACTAGGCAGAGAGAAAGCTAGTTGCGAGTTCGAATAGGCAGAGACAAAAAAGATGGAATTGGTTAAGCGAAACGCGACAGCTGCAGTGTGGGAGCATTTCGGATTTAAACCGAATGCCCGTGGTGAACCACTGAACGTGTGCGAGTCGGTGTGTCGCATTTGTTGGAAAACAGTCGCAATTAAAAGCGGCAACACAACAAACATGCATATGCATCTAAAACACAATCATCCGCTGCAGTTTTCCCAGTTGGGGAAAAAAAACACAACAAGTGGGCCGTCTTCCTCTTCCCGAGGAAAATTCTCAGAACGACAATATTATCGCTTATCGCAATAATTTCTGAGACAATTTATCGTCAAGCAAAATTTGTTATCGTGACAGGCCTACATGCACAGACCGCTCAGACACAGAGCGTATAGGCCTAGGTTAGGCTACTTTCACTTTCTAGAGTGCGCATTTATTACGTAAAAGATGCTTCATAGTACCAAAACAACAATCAAACATTATCAAATGTATCATGACGTATCATGATGTATCATGTCACAAAGACTTACTCCAATTAGAAAATCGAAACCATTGACGCATGTAGGCCTATAAGGAAAATGCCATTTTAGTTTGTAAAATGTACCCCCCCTCCCCAACTGAATTAGTCCCCCTATGTGAAGCACTGAAGGGGAGAATTCCCCCCATTTTGAAAAATGAGCTTTAAGCCCTGAATTAAACTTAGCTTCATGTGTTTCATTGAACATTATAACAAGTGGGTTCACAATGTGTGGGGCTGTGCTAAACCTGACCATAAGGCTACTTTTGCCAGAGTTCAAAGTAAAAATGTATTGAGACAAAGTGCCAGTCAGCCTACCTTGAGTCTCACATTTTTAAAGATTCCATGTGTCCATACACAGAATTCACTAGAAGTCATTATTTAAGGGGTTATTTTTCAAAATTTTCTGCCGGGGGTGCATGCCCCTGGACCCCCCTAGCCTTCCTGTGTGTGGCACTGGGCTAAGCCCCCAATGTTTCAAATGTCTGGCTCCGCCCCTGGTCACTGAGTACCGTCGGTACAAAAAAAGGAAAACAAACGAGTTTTTCGAGTTCCAACAGCTAAAGTAGCCGGGCAGCTACAGCGCTACACTCTAGGGGCATGTCCATGAGCCCATGTTCATGCCCCCAGAGTGTAGTGCTGTAGCTGCTTGGTTTCTTTAGCTGTTTTTTTGTAGGCTCATTGAACTGGGCACTAATCCTAGCAACTTTTTTTAGTTAAAAATGTTGCAAAGTCATCTGCAGACAGTGAAGCGACTTGAAAGTTGACAACAAATGTCTGCCGTCTTTGGAGCTTACTGCTCACTGGTAGAAATCCTTTTCATGTCCAAAATACACCCTAGGTTATTCTTAGGCCAGACTTTTTTAACATTTGTGTATACAAGCTGAAAATTCCAATCAATCAAGAGCTGAACTCACAAGCTACAGTGGAGTGATCCGTTGAGTGTCTCTCCAGGGCAAGCAGATAGTTTTTCCATAAGGTCATTGTCCAAGGGCAATTCCTGACTGCTCTCTCATGGGCAGAAAGAACAACATCTTTCAACTTGAGATGGCGATCCTGAAAATTCAAGCATATCATATGTACCTTTAGTATACACTCATTTTCCCATTTCTATCACGTGACTTGTTAGGGCCCGAGCACCGGATGGGGTAAGCTGAAGGAGTTTTTAGGATAACTTGTCAATGGTTGCACAGCATATCACAAAATGTATGTCATAAATTGGTTACTTGGAAGCACATCATTGTACCTCACATATTTGTTGTGTAGCACACTCGGTTTAAAATGTCACATCCAACAGGATATGAGTAAGTGTTTCCAATGTATAAAACGTGCAAAAACAAATTGGTACTGGTCAGGGATCAAACCGGTAACAAGCCCGAAGCCTTAAGCAGTAGGACACGGCTGCCTCATGGCTGTCGCTCTGCAATGTAGACCATGTTTCCGTTTATTTGCAGTACCACGTTCCTTACATGACATGACCTGGTGCCCTTGTAATATGCATGCAAGTCTACAGTATCTAGCATATAACAGCTTCAAACTCATTTTGATGCTACGCTGACTGATAATACAGAGATTTGTTTAAATGTATTATTTAACCTTTATTTTACCAGGAAGGTCCCATTGAGACACAATGTCTCTTTTGCCAGAGAGTCCTGGTCATGGCATGGCATCACTGACACCCAGAACACCAGTTAAAAAAATGATGGAATCACCGCTCTTGGAGGCTGTTCATTCAGCTGTTTCATTTTTTAGAGAAAAGACAAATCACAGGAATCACAGAAAAATATTTTTCTTTAACAGATGAATATTCTGGCAGCAACAATTGTAGTAATTTAAGGCAATTTATTTTTTAGCTCATGTAGAGGAAAAATATGGAATCACTCAATCACTCAATCCTGAGGGGGAATCAAATCTAAAGCATCATAATTAGTACTTTGTTGCACCACTTCTGGCTTTTATTACCGCTTGAATTCTCTAAAGCACTTACTTCCACCAACAGTTCAAACACCATCATCAAGTTTGCAGATGACACCGTGGTGCTGGGTCTCATTTCAAATAACAACGAACAGGCCTACCTGAAGGAGGTGGATGACCTAGCACTATGGTGCCAGTCCAATAACCTGGCCCTGAACGTCAGGAAGACTAAGGAAATGGTGGTGGACTTCAGGAAGGTGTCCAGCAACAAATACATCCCAGTTAGCATCAGTGGGGAGCCTGTGGAGAGGGTTTCTAGTTTTAAGTACCTGGGGGTACATCTTACTGAGGACCTCTCCTGGTCACTGCACACTCAACACCTGACAGGGAAGTCCAGGCAGCGGTTGTACTTTCTCCGCCGACTGAGGAAGTTCAAGGTCTCTCCCTCCATCTTGAAGACCTTCTACTCCTCAGCAGTGGAGAGCATTCTCACAGGCTGCATCACTGCCTGGTACGGTAACTGCACAGCACGGGAGGGGGAGGTCCTGCAGAAAGTGGTGCGCTCTGCGGAGCGGACCATAAAAGCCCCCCTCACAAGCCTAAATGACATATATACCATGAGGGTGGGGGCAAGGGCGAAGAAGATCATGCAAGACTCCTCTCACCCCAACTCCAGTCTCTTTTCCCTGCTTAAATCGGGCAGGCGGCTGCGTTGTCTCAAAACAAGGACTGAGAGACTGAGATTGAGTTTTTATCCACAGGCAGTGAGACTACTCAACTCAGCGCATTTTAAATACGTTTTTCTTCTCCCAAAGACGATATGTTTTTAACTTGCATTTATTTATTTATCTATATATTGCTTTTATTTACTGTGTATATTTTTGCGTTATGTTCTTTTATTTAAATGCAGAGCAAAGGACCCTTTTACATTTCACTACATGTAAAATGTATGTGACAAATAAAAGCACTTGACATTTGACTTGACTTCACTAATGTAGAACAGTATTCTTCATCAATCAGGTTTTAACTTTGTCAAACAGCAGTTGACAGATCAGTTTACCAGGATGGTTCTTCAGTTTGCGCCATACATTTTAAATGGGATTGTATATGCACAAGTATGCATTGAACTTCAGAACATCTGTGATTCCATTAATCAACAGAGGTTTTGGTGATCAGTCATTTACCAGGATGATGCTTTATTTTGTCAAAGAGCAAAACATGTTAAAACCATTCTTCAGGAAAGACATATCAAAATGGCATGGCCAGCCAACAGTCTGGATCTCAAGTTGGAATCAGATTGATCAAGAATATCTACATTAGTGAAGTATATACCTCAGAGAAATCAAGCTGTGCAAAAGAGCCAGAGAAGGTGCAAAAAAGTACTAATAATTATGATGTTTTCGGTGTGTGATTCCATATTTTTTTTCCTCAAGATTGAGCGATTCCATATGTTTTTCCAACATTTTTGGTAATTTTCACAAAGCCACAATGTTTATCTGTTTATCAGAAAAATAGGTGGTACATCTGTGATGTGTATTTTTTTTCTAAAAAATAAAACAACTAAATGAACATCTTTCAAGAGTGGGGATTCCATCATTTTTGGCAGGGGTTGTAGATGTTCTAGGTGTCACTTTGTTGCTAAATGGCAAGACGGTGAGGAGCAATTTACTGAACTTTACTGCACTGACTAAACACAAAGAAATTATTGAACTTAAAAACGCTGACTTTTAACTTCACTCTCAGTGTGGTATGGTGTATGTATGTATATATGTATGTATGCATGCATGTTTGTATGTATGTAGTATGGTGCTGAATGAGTCAAAAGGTTAATAAAATGATCAGTCTATCAAAAATGGGTTGGCGATTTTCTCACCAAGTAGGTAGTGTACTTCTCCCACAAATCTGGTACCAAGCAGTTTTCCACCAGAGCTCGCTCAAAAATGATCTGAATACGGGCTGGATCTCCGTCCTTCACTTCACAGTCAATGTAAGACTGGTATTCCGCAAGCTTTGGAGCTTCAGCGAGCAGCTGAAACAAAACAAAAGCATGTAGGAAATTAAGACACTGTTCAGGCCATCCATCCATCCACACACACACACACGATGCTCCAATTGTTTTGGGGGCGATCACCAAATCAGTGAAATCCAGCGTTTCCCCTACAATGTATTCAGCAGAGCAGCGCAGCGCCGCTCCCAGAATTTAAGCACCGCTGCAAAAAAGTCGCCTAATTCAAAAAAACAAAACAAAACAAAACAAAACAAAACACGGAAGTGAACTTTGGGAACAGGAATTGTTTAATATGTTTAATATATGCAAAAATATGTTACATTATATTTTAACCAAGGAACCAATTGAAATACACCAGCGAGGTAACTCACCCCTACCTTCTGTGTTCTCAGATAAATTAGTAAAGTAATAGGATTATTTTTTTGTAATTAATTGTAAAAAATAATTTTCTGTGTTGTGCGTTTTTGCCAAATCATTTTGTTTCATTTCAATTTCTAAAAATAATGTAAGTAATAATTAAAGAAATTGGGCGCACAGTCCTGTACTTAACAACTTACACATTACACTGCAGTTAAACCTACCAATACACCAGTTGCAAAGAATAAAAATGACTGACAACATTTACAGAAAACTAAATTTAAAGAATATTAGTGCCCTTTTATTTTTCTATATTTCGATAATAATATCATGCATTGTAATATTTGCATTTAGCCTGTATATCAAGTATCCTGCAAAATTGTATTTATTTGTGAATCCATACTGCAGGACTACTACTACTAAAACAAACATCCCATTTCCCTTCAACAACTCAGCATAGCCTAATCAAGGACATTTGTTGTAAATGACCCCATAACAGGTTCTTTAATTTAGGCAATTTATCTGTTTATAAATCATATTCTTGATAATGTAGCCCTGAAATGTGTTTTATTAGTTCATGACTGAAGAGGCCTTATGCCTTTATGTAGTAAGGGGTGAGAGGCTTTTCATTTGAAACGTCGTCATAAGAAGAAACTACTGGATCATCTGAGGTAAAAAAAAGTATTTTTACTTGTTATCCATGTTATTACTTCAAAGTCGTTTTTAAAAGTTATTTTTGCTGGTAATTACACTGTAACATAATGCGTGTGTGTGTGTTCACTTCAGCTGATAATGCCTCGAACAACATTGAATTAATTTACACCTATCGACATATTAGACTTCAATTACACAATTTCCTCATCAAAATTTACAACTAGTCTACTAGATCATATTCCTACCCATCTTCTGAAGACTGCTCTCCCTTTCTTGGATAATGCTTTGCTCCAGATTATAAATAATTCACTGCTATCAGGGCATGTACAGTACCACAGTCGTTTAAGTTATCTGTTATTAAGCCATCCCTCAAAAAACCTACCCTTGACCCTAACAACCTGGCTAACTATAGGCCTATATCTACCGTATTTTCCGGACTATAAGTCGCACTTTTTTTCATAGTTTGGCTGGTCCTGTGACTCAGGTGCAACATATATATTTATATATATGTTTTTTTCCTCTTCATAACACATTTTTTGACTGGTGCGACGTATACTCCGGTGTGACTTATAGTCCGGAAAATACGGTAATCTCCCTTTTATGTCAAAAATACTAGAAAAAATAGTGTCAGACAAATTGGTGCCTTCTTGCATATGAATAAAATCCAAGAATTATATCAGTCTGGTTTCAGAGCTCACCACAGTACTGAATCAGCCTTAGTTTAAGTTTTTAATGACCTCCTCATTGCTGCCAATAATGGACATATATCAATATTGGTCCTCCTGGACCTCAGTGCTGCCTTTGACACCATAGACCATGACATACTACTTCACAGGCTTGAACATTTGATAGGCATTAAAGACTCAGCACTCGCTTGGTTTAGATCATACCTTTCTAACCGCAGACAATTTGTACAGGTTCACAATAAACCATCTACCCAGACTATGGTAAAATACGGGATGCCTCAAGGCTCATTACTAGGGCCCCTGTTATTTTCTCTTTATATGCTTCCCCTAGGCTCTGAAATTAGGAAACATGGCATTAAATTTCATTCTTATACAGACGATACACAACTATACCTTTCTATAAAACCTGACGAATTGACTCTGTTAGCCAAACTTGACGTGTATAAGAGACAAAGACATGGATGACAAATAATTTCCTGCTTTTGAACTCCGATAACACAGAAGTCATGGTTTTAGGTCCTAAAAAGATGAGGGATAACCTATCCTCATCATAGGCTACATTTACTGATCTTCGACTATCCTCATCCACAAATCTAGGAGTTACAATTGACCAAGACCTATCACTAAATTCACTAAATTATTTGTGTCTTGGTGTGATGTCACAGGTACGCTGGCGATTGCGTCGCTCTGTCCAGCATTGTTTGTCTTTATGTGTCAATGTCTTGTGTGTGGAGCGCTTTGGATTGTACTAAGTACATGTTAAATGTGCTTTATAAATAAAAATGACTTGACTTGACTAAATAATCACATAAAACAGATTACCAAAACTTCATTTTACCATTTAAGGAACATTTCAAAGATAAGGAAGTCCTTATCCTTACCAGACGCTAAGAAATTAATCCATGATTTTGTCACCTCAAGGATTGATTATTGCAATGCTCTATATGCTGGCTGCAATAACACCTGTCTAAAGCAGTGTTTCCCAAACTTTTTTTCTGGGGACCCACTTTTTAAAAATGACAGACCATCGCGACCCATTTCACTTCAGATCTAACATGCAACCACCAATATTGTTTTAGGCCACAGGTTCTCAAACTTTTATATGCCCCCTCTAACCATTCTACAGTGCCATACGTAATAGCGCCTATGTCTTGCCTACTACCACTACTATTACAGGGATTGGTGATGCACTGACTCAGTTTCCCACAACTCTGCAATCTCAATTACACATGAAACAATGTTAAATATTTTCAAAGCTATAAAATTCGCCCTCAGTTTTGTACAAACACACAACCTCAGGTTTTCCTCATCCTGCTTTGAACACAGTTGTGTTGCATTTTGGGCACCATCAGCATGGAAAGATAACGTTTTAATGAGCATTCGAGAGTTTGGTGATATTCTTGCATTCTACGCAATCGTCAACATAGTAAGCTGTTCCTGTATATCTAAAGAGAAATGTTGTAGGCTACGTTGCGTTGCAGAGAAATGGATCCATAACAGCGTTAATTTCGATGTAAACAATAACTCAAGTCGTTATATTGTAGCCTATTTCTGGAGGTTTCTTTGGAAAGTTGAATCCGCAAGTTAAGTGTTTGTAGGCCTTATACTAAGGCTGTGTATTGATGTTGTGACAAGCTATGTTGTTGAAAGAATGTGAAATGAATAAATATCAGAATAAGAGGCTTTTGCCAAAAGATAATGGGCTTTTACTGTAGCCTAGTAGAGTTTGCGAGGTGGAAAACAAGAGAAAATAATAGCTTTTAAAATGTCAATTTAAATTGTAGCCTTATATAATGCACTGGTGTGCATTTTAAATCCGAAATAATAAGGAATGTGAGGAGGCTGCTACTAACTTTAAAGAGTGCATCTACAATTGAAACTATCAGCCTTTGACGCAAATTTAATAGCCATGCCCGGTACAGGATGTGTGCTTTAGTTGACAGCATGGTAACTAGATTTTAATCGGTCAACGGAAGCAGCTGTCCGTTAATGTTCATGCTGATTTTGCAACTGCGAGGTCCATGGCAGGCGCCCCACAGAAATGTTTCATTTTGCGAGTGAGATGCACGCTGCCCCCTCTGCGGCGCGTTCGCCCCTAGTTTCAGAGCTATTCTAGGGCCGTGACTGTGGTAAACAAAGTATATCCTAATAGAAAACTGATAGCTTTCCTGGTTAAATGGTATAAGCTAGGCCTATTAGCCTACACAACATAAATTGTGCTGGCGACCCAAATAAAATCTCCTGCGACCCACCTGTGGGTCGCGACCCAGTCTTTGGGAACCAATGGTCTAAAGAGCTTACAGCTTATACAAAATGCAGCTGCTCGCACACTCACTAGAACTAAAAAATATGAACATATTTCCCCTATCCTGGCAATCCTACACTGGCTGCCTGTTAAAAGTCGCATTGACTTCAAAATATTACTTCTAACATACAAAGCCATTAATGGCCAGGCACCTGAATATATTAAAGATCTCCTAGTCCCATATAACCCACCCAGACCGCTACGATCACAGAATACTGTCCTTCTTGTAATTCCAAGAATCTCAAAAACTACAGTAGGAGGCAGAGCTGCTCAGCTAACGGCACCCATCCTCTGGAATAATCTCCCTTCCTCAATTCGACTAGCAGATACCCTCCCTATTTTTAAGTCTAGACTTAAAACATACCTCTTTACTGCCTCCCATAGTTAGGTATGGTGCGGTGTGGAACTTCACCCACCTCAGGGATTTTTGGAATGGACCACCCTGCTGAGTCCTCGTGTCACTGACCATACCTCCGCTGGTGTCGACTACCCCTTAGTTATGCTGCTATAGCATAGTGCCGTCATGGACTTTCATGTGCCACGCCGTACAACCCGCCCTGTCTCCTCTCTCTCTCTCAACTCTCCCTCTCTTGCCTATTCTCACTATGGTATACTGTAACAATATATAGTACTACTGATTACTGATTAACCATTTTGATTTTCAGTAATACTAACCCACTCTACATCTCTCTTTCTTCCCCCTTACCTCACTTGTGAGGTATATCATCACTTGTCATCAGCCATCCGTGTGCTTGGCCATCTTCTCACTCATCTCACCTGAAGTCCCATCCCTATGACTGCCCTATCATCGTCTATTACTGTCACCCTACCTGGATTCCTGGCCCGTACAGCCTAGCGACCCACCACCTCTCTATGACAACTCTGCCCGGATTGCTGGCCCGTACTGCCGACCCACCACATGCCCTTTGACAACTCCTATTCCCCTGGACAATTCCATTTCCTATGCTGGACTATTGAACTTTGACACTAAATTAGCATTAATGCATTATCATACCGGATATGAAATCATCCCACCTCTTGTAACGTTCACCTCAGGTGGCTTTAAACACCATGTCCTATTCTCTACACCTGACTAACATATGCATTTGTCATGTATACAGACCTTACTGTCCTGTTTCTGACCCTAGGCAGATGGGTCAGGCCCTTAAGTCGTGGATCTGCTCGAGGTTTCTTCCTATATGTATCTCCAATTCTAGGGGTGTTTTTCCTCGCCCCTGTTACCCATGGGCCTTCTTTTCTTTTCTTTTCTTTTATTTTCTCTTATTGTCACTCTGTAAAGCGCCATGAGACATGTATAATGTTTTTGCGCTCTATAAGTACAATTAAATTGAAAATTGAAATTAATGATAAACTGGTATTTTAGCACACCGTGGTAGAAAAAATTACTGCAATTATATGATATACTAAATGCTGTCCCCAAATCACTTTTCACAAATTTTTTTTCAAGAGCAATATTATCGGTTATCGTATCGGTATCGGCCACAACAAACCAATAAATATCGGTTATCCATATCGGTGCATCTCTAATAGTGATACAATTATGGTTTTATGCTGTTGTCCTTGAGCAATGTTGATGAGGTTAAAAAGTCCACTGATGTCATCTGAGGAATGTCTGATTCTATACTGGTAGTTAAAGTTTTAGTGATGATTTTCAGATCTGTGTTGATTAAAGGGGTGGTTCAGGATTTTCAAGTAAGCAAGTGTTATATTCATCAGTGGAGACCGTTTTCAACACGTTTCATCCAGTCCTTGTAATTGCAGAGTTCGCAGGTGCTAGGCTAGCGCAAGTCAACGGTATGTGCTAGCCTGCCACTAAAGACAGTCTTACCCACTCCAAAGTACACCCGAGGCAAATTCCAGACAATCGATGTAAATGTCTGTGTTGATAGAATAGTGTAAGAAATACAACTACCCTCGCATCACGTTGCAATAGTTATACTTTGGTCCCTGAAGTTGGTAGTAGTCATTTTGCATCTCAGCAGCGGACTGATATTACCAAGGCTACTACTAAGTATCCCCATTGGAGTGCGCTTTACTGTTTACTTTTCGGCGCAGTACTACTAACCGGAGCAAGTATAATTCCGTCGTGGTAAGAAACTAGTCCCTCAAAATGTAATGCAAGGATAGAATAACGTTAGAAATAACAGTATCAATACAGACATTTACATCGATAGTCTGGCGTTATAATTTATTTGCCTCGGGTGTACTGTGGAGTGGGTAAGACTGTTTTTAGTGGCAGGCTAACACATACCGTTGACTTGCGCTAGCCTAGCACCTGCGAACTCTGCAATTAGAAGGACTGGATGAAACGTGTTGAAAACGGTCTCCACTGATAAATATCACACTTGCTTACTTGGAAATGAGGTCTTATGTCCAAAATCCTGAACCACCCCTTTAATGACAAAGGGCGGTAGCTAGAGGGATGTGTTGGGTCCTTGTTGGGTTTCAGTAAAGTGTGATGAGTGCGGTGTTCATTGTTTGTGATGAACGATTTTATGTGTTTTTAAGCTCACGTGTGCCCGAACGCGAAACATTACCAATCCACTTGAAATTTGCCCAACTCGATTCTCCACTTCTGCGTTGTGACGCCCACCTGGGTGAAAACCACGACACCTATAGGTCTAGTTCAGTCAGTGCACAGAGAGTGGTAGGCCTACAGTAAGTGTCCTGGGCGGCCCACGTGCCTTATTGGTTTCACCTGCACTTAGGGAGTGGGCTATAAAGGGGCTTCTCTCTCTTTCAGGTGGGCACTCTTTCCTTTCATATAGGCACTATTTGACTTCCTTCCTTCACGGACACGCTCTCCATCATTCTTCATCTCACTCTTCTTATCTTAATGATAATTTTCTTCCATTACAGCTAACATCCTGATACTGATCTACTAGACGCTCACTATATCCATACTAGGGATCGACCGATATATCGGCCGGCCGATATATCGGACTGATATTTGCATTTTTTACGTGTATCGGCATCGGCCGATAAGCCGCTGCATTCGCCGATAGTTTTTTCCCCGCATTATTTACATACAGGCGTCCACAGGCAGCTCCGTGCAGACTGCCCCTCCCCCACGAGCAGAGTGCTGAAAGCCTGCTCTTCAAGACAACAGTAAACTTTAAACTTTCAAAGCACTGTTTGACTTAGCTGAAATATTGCGATACCCTTTGAAGGTGGAAGCAAGTTTGTGGGTCCAAATGGAAAACACGAATGATAGATAGGTAGGCTACTTTTTTTAATGCTTAATGATCGTTTATAAAACTGCTTGCCATTGTATTTAGGGAGCTGCAAATAGCTAAGTTGTAGGCTATCCATATTCATGCGGTAGCTGTTACAAACACTGGTCATATGATTAAGTAGCCTAATGCCAACGTTGTTCCGTGGTATTTGTGGGAGTTTTATTCAGCGACCACCTGGCTGAGTGTTGGACGCGTGTGGTATGTGTGTGTGTGTGTCTCCCTCCCTGAATGAATGCCTGTTCTATAAAACATGCTTGCCATTGTATCTAGGGAGCTGCAAATAGCTAAGTTGTAGGCTATCCGTATGCATGCGTTAGCGGTAGCTGTTACGAACACTGGTCAATCATATGATTAAGTAATGCCGACGTTGTTCCGAGATATTTGTGGGAGTTTTATTCAGCGACCACCTGGCTGAGTTTTGGACGCGTGTGGTGTATGCGTCTCCCTCCCCCTCTCCTTTGAGCGGGGCGGAGTTGCCATCGCAGTGATATCAGAGCTTTAATAATGAGAGACGTGTAGTTGAATATTAATTCGTGTTAACGTTTATCATGTACCAGACATACCGTACACGTACCATGTATGCCTTACTTGTTTGCTGTTTACTTGTGAGTCGTTTGCTAACGTTATCATTATCAATCCAGTTCAATGGTGGTTCGTCAGCTACCAAACAGAAGTTTGTGTGTGCGTCTGGTCTGTCTCACTCAATGGGACACACGCATCACAGCGATATGAGAGTGCTGCGCTACCTGAAGGAGAGATTTTAAAACTTTGAGAGATACGTTTTTATACCTTTTGATGTTGATGCCGATCTATTATTTTATATATAAATATCAAAATATTTTTCTGAATGACTGATATTTATGAAAGCACACTTTATGCAGATTAGCCTATAGCCTAGGCCTACTATTTTTTATTACAACTCTACCTCTTTAATTCAGCTGTCTGGTTGAAGCCTGGAAATATTGTAAACAAAGCAGCATAGTTGGCTAGCTTAGCCTATCATAGTCTACTGATTGGACTGTTCAGTTTCCCCATGTGTGTTTAAGTTTCAAGATAATACTTGTTCTCCTTGGGACAGGCGCTTTTGGGAAACGTTGGTATTGAGATGATCAGTCAACTTCAATGCAAGAGTTTTAAACAAATATGTGCAGCATGCTAATGATGCTAAGTGGATTTAACAGTAATTTAGCTAGTCGTCTATGCGTCCTTGCTTTCACGATTGTGAATGTTTTATTTAAGTCGCGCGTGTTCATTGAGCAGGAGGGGGAGGGAGGGAGCACGAGAGAGAGCGGGGCAAGGAGAGGGGGTTTACTTCTATACGGTTTGGTAAAGTTGCACACATAGTCTACAATGAAAGCAAGGAGAAGTATGAAATTATTTATTTTATTATTATTTAATTATTAATTATTATTAATAATTATTTATATAAGTATATTTATTTATTTATTTGTTTTTTGACAACGTAGGCTACCGATAAGTAAAGCGGGAGTTGTGGGTTGCTTTTGCGGCCGTGTAAGCTGCAAAGCACTGCGTGAAACACTAGAAAGGGTGTGTCGCGATTCTGCCTTTTCACACAGCGACACAGTATCGTGGATATGAATGTCGCGATTTTGGTTTCGAATCGTATATCGTTACAGCCCTAGTAGGCATATGACATTCTTTATCAACGCAGTAAAATGACTGTTTCAGTGATACCAAATGCCTTTGCTAGATTTACCCTTTTTCAAGCCAATTTTCTTAAACTAGGTCTACTCTTTCATGTCATTAAGTAACCCACTTTTCCTTTTAGCAGCCTCTTACACTTCTCTTGACATAATTTTCACTCTATTGGCTAAATGCAAGACTGAATGCTGACTGCAAGAAAAATACTTGCCAGAGCATCAAGGCTGATTCACAGAAGCCTTTGGTCAATCATCTGGCCATGGGCAATCACACAATTTCTTATGATGAATTCTGATATAAATGTATTTGTTGCATGCTCAATTACAGTGAACATTATCCTACTAGTTACCAAAGCCTCCTCAAAAGGTTTGATGATCTCCATCTGCTGTAGAGACCTTTTGTAGCTCTGGGAGACCATTTTGGGCACAGCCCCTTCTGTCCATTCACTGTACTCTTCATACGTAGCGTCCATATCTGTGGGGCACATGACAGATCAGAATGATCTTTGAGCCAAGGTTCTTCTTCAAAGAAAAGCCAAAATGTTCAAATTGTTTGGGTGGTCTTGATTTTGACAACTTGACATTAATCAAAGTGACATTACCAGAAGTTGTCTTGGTCATGACAAGTTCACATTAAATATGTTTGGGATGTCTTTGTAATGACAACTTGACATTAACCAGGATGACATTAACAGAAAATGTATTCGTCATGACAACTTGACATTCAATTTGTTTGGAGTGTCCTTATTAAGACAACTTGACATTAAACAGGATGACATTACCAGAGGACGTCTTTGTCATGACATGACAAACAGAAAATCCACCTCTTTCTGTAAAGATTTTAACAGCACATTGTGTTAAAGGGACACCAGGCAAGCCTGATGCTTTTTCTCTAGGAAACACTGTACGTGTTGATACGTGTGCGAGCCCTCGCTCGGTCTGAAGCTCTTTTCCTTTTCTTTGCATCTTCCGTCAAGGGTTTTCGCTGCTTCTTCGCTGGCTTTGCCATTATACACACATTTGCAACAATCGCTAGCATTTCGTTAGCCTGCCTCTGTGCTGTGGATGCAGGATGTAAACTAATCCTGCTTCTCGCAATGTCTAAGACTTTGTGAGACTGATAGTTGGCAGGTACGATACACTGAACTTGCAAGCGGGATATTCTTCCTACAGGCAGTAGGGGCGGGCGAGAGAGTCTTCATTTGCCCTGTAATGAGTCATTTAACCATATACCGACTTACGAAGAAGACGTACACAAAAATGTTACCTGGTGTTCCTTTAAAAAGATTATTTGTTGTGCAATGATACCTAAGCTTATCTTATCCTTCATATCTTAATGACATCAAAATGGTATCACTTGAGTTCAAAGAATTTATTTGTTACACTGTAATAATGGTGTCATGACAGTCAGTTCTATCCTTCATGATATCTTCATGATCAAAATGGTAGCACTTTACTTTAGGTCTAAGAATCTATCCATTACACTGTTATAATAGGCTCATGACATCCAGTTTTGTGAAATATCCTGTCACACATCTATCTGACCAAGTGCTAGAATTGGTCTCTAATCTTGCACATCTAATTATAATAATCATTGTCAAACATGTCATGAACACAAAAAGAGGTGGATTTTCTGTGTATGTCAAGCTGTCATGACAAACTCCTCTGGCAATGCCATCCTGTCATCCATCAATCTCAAGTTGTCCAAATCAAGACAACCCAAACGATGTCAACTTGTCATGACAAAAACTGGATGACAGTTAATGACAGAAGTCATACATGTTTATAATGTTTATGATAGTGTCATGTCATAGTTATGACTTATGTCGACACAGTCAAGTAAAGTGTTACCATTTTTTTTCAATACTGTTAATAAGCAAATACACACAGTATGATAGGCTTGGACCTTCAACAATTCCTCTAACTACCTCGACAAGAAGTAGGCCTATTCCACTTCGAGTCATTCTCCCATTTACACAAGTTCTTCTTTGTGCACCTCCAGTTATGTACCTTCCTATAACACCTGCAGTACATAACTTCAGAGTAAGAGTGGGTCATGAAAGAGGTGTCATTTATTCAAAGTAGAGGAAAACATGATCATTGTTCATTTTTATTGGGAAATGGAAAAATGCCATTACAAATAACCCCAAATGAAAGTATATGTTTATAACATAAATCAAATGGGGATGATGAGATTAACTACTTTCCAGCAGGACTTGGCACCTGCCCACAGTGCCAAAACTACTAGTAACAGGTTTGCGGACCATGGTATTAATATGCTTGGTAGGCCAGCCAACTTTTCAGAATATTGATATTTCTGTATTGTAAACTTTTTTTATTCTAATATTTTGAGATCAGTAAGCCATAATCAGCATTAAAAAAATAAAAGGCTTGACATTTTCACTTCATGTGTAATGAATGTAGAGTATATGAAAATTTCACTTCTTGAAATAAATCATGGGGACTTATGGGGATTGTATTCGTATTCGAGATGCATCTGTATGCATTGGGGATCTGAAAGACCACAGTTTAAAAGAGCAAATACATTACCCATGAGAGGCACGGACAACTGGCGACGGAATAGTGAATTGATGCGTTCAAGCTGGGTATTGAGCAGCTCCTGTTGCTCAGGTGTAACCACATCTCCAGGGACAGGCTGTACAGAGATGATGTGGAAAAGTGAGTAATATGTTATAAATAATATATAAAATATATAAATAATAATATGTTGATCACAAAGGGTCTCAATGTCTCTACAGCTGTTAAAGACCTGGCGTTATCCGATCATTTCTGCGTGTACTTTGATGTGTCTATGTCCCCACACACTCTCTTTGAGCAAGCACTTTCACCGAGTCAAGTCAACTGTCAGACTCGGTAGAAGACTTATTTGATAAATTCAATGCAAAAATGGCAAACATTATGGATGACATTGCTCCATTACAACTCAAGAAAGTTAAGGAAAAACAGAAAGCACCATGGAGGCAAAATCCAGCGGTTAAACTTCTAAAAAGAGAATGTAGGAAGACAAAGAAAATGGCATAAATACAAACTTCAGATCCACTATGAAATCCATAAAGAGATGCTCCTCACATATAACTCTGAAATAGGCAAAGCAAGACAGTCTTTCTTTTCTAACATTATCAGTAGAAGTTCAAATAACACTCGTATTCTACAGTATTTTCAACTGTTGATAAGTTAACAATTCCCCCTCACAATTAGCACCTGATCTTCTCTCAACTAATAAATCCAATGAGTTTTCATCTTTTTTCAAAAGAAAAATTGACAAAAAAGTCAAAAGAATCACCGCTCATCTGTTGAGGTGCTGGATTAACAAGTAATTCAATGAAAAGTAAAGAAAAATCCGCACACTCAAGTCTTTGCAAACAGGTTTTTACTCTATGTGCAAGCTTTCGGTCAGATGACCTTCTTCAGGCAGAGTAAAGCACATTAAGTGAAACAGTGCATGAGGTTACATATAATCATTGATTCATGACACCTGTGTCAGTTTTAGTGCATTCTAGGAATTGTAGTCTTTTACAGAGTCATGACATCCAAAAAAGCATCATGGGAAATGTAGTCCATAGATAGACAATGAAGCTTATCTAAAAACAGGAACTTGAATTTGAAACTGGAATTTGCAATGGACTGTTCACAGGGCCTTCCTAAAAAGACTATTAAACAGCTTCAGGTGATACAAAATGCAGCAGCAAGGATTCTAACAAAAACTAAAAAGAACTGACCACATTACTCCAACTCCCTGCACTGGCTTACAGTAAGTCAGAATTGACTTTAAAACACGAATGCTTGTTTATAAATCAGTAAATTGAGCAGAACCTAAATACCCATCAGACATGCTTCAGCAGTACACACCTTCTCGTCCTCTCAGGTCCCAGGTGAAAAACCTGTTAGTAAAACCTACTGTTTGCACTAAACATGGTGAAGCCGCTTTTAGCTGCTATGCAACTCAGCTCTGGAACCAACTTTTACAAAGTTACAAATTCTGAATCTGCCTTGAAAATTATTCTACATTGCATTACTTTTTTACTACTTTTGCCTTTGTTTTTTGCTTATTAATTATTCTTTTTTATTATTTTATTAATTATTAATTATGATTTTACATTGTATGTTTTATGTTTTCTTTTTATTTTGATCTTTACCTTTTTAACTATTCTTGACTATATTGCCAATCAACAAACATTGCCAATTTAACAATCAGAATGTTGATGGTACATTCATTATGACCGCCGCTAGCGAAGCGGTCATATAGGGATTGTCAAAGTTGTTTTTTTTTGTTGTTTTTTTTTTCCCCCAGTCATCTACTTCCTGAAATTTTGGTCAACCATACCCGGGGCACCGAAACACCGGGGCACATGAAATTTGGTGGGTATGTAGCCCCACTAGACTTTTTCGGAAAAAATTTGTTTGGTCCCCAGGGGCCACTCCCCCTCCGCGCTGGGCCCCCCGAAACCCAAAAAATGCAGTTTTTCCTAAATAACTACCTGAACCGTGGCACCGAGGATGAAGAAATTGTTATGGTATGTTGGTCTCAAGGGCCCACATCAACCTAGCCAATAATCACTCATTTGTGATTTGCACCCCCCCCCCCCCCCCCCCGGTAAAAAATTAAAATGCAATATCATTCTGCTTTAATCGCCCCTCTCTTCAGTAAAGACGTTCAGAACTGCACCAAATTTTATGTGTATGATTAACCTGACATTCTCTGGGGGTATGCCAAGTTTCGTAGAATTTCATCCATGGGGGGGGGGGGGGGTCTAAAAAATTAAGTTATGTGTACATTTAGTGACTGTACACTCATTGGCCTGTATATGGTGGTGCACACATATACACATGCACACACAAACACAGGCACCCACATACTATCGGTATTAGAACGGCCGATACATAATTACAAATTCAGTAGGATTAAAAGAAAGCCAAAATAAATATTCATCATCATCATCATCATCATGGCTGCATTTCCAGTATTGGCGATAAGTAGTCGTTTGTCCACTAGATGGCGCATCGTTGCAGTGAGACATAATTTTGTTGGAAGTTAATCTAAAGTGGGTTGGAAAGACACTACGCTTCCTACAAATACAAATAAATCTGAGAATGTTTATCGGACATGCTTGTTTTTTACTGCAGGTAGGCTACGTTAATCCTATCAATAGCAGAACGAATTTGATTATTGATGTATTTGTAGAAAACCATAAATGCCTTTATAGGCTACCAAGCAAATCGATAACAGCACTAATTGTATCTTTCGACTGTCATCTCATTTGCTTATGACCATAACCTAGGCTACTAACAGGAGCTAAGTGAGTTAGCCACAACACGTTCGCTACGTGATGTTTTTTTAATGGAAAATATACAGGCTACCTGAAAGATAACCTGTCTATGATGCATTCTAAACACCGGGCTGGGACATTTCTGCTCAAGGTCTCAAAAAGCATCTGAGTCAACGTTCATTCCCAAACACCCATATAGGCTACTTCAATCCTCTATTTTCAAAGGTGATTCAAGTAAGGAAGAGCATGGCTCAAAGTAAAGTAACTGAAACTACATAAATTCGTCAAAGTGAATAATTTGTGTCAACTCGCCGCAATGTAGATTTATTAACGCACCCGTGATGATCTACATCTCCATTTAAACCAGATGTTTTAGAGCGCACGTTGAGATGTATTCAGGGCAGGGCTGTACCTACACATATTTGTTGCACGTGCTACAAAAATCATTCTTTGCGATGGATGATTTAGTACCAACGTTACACCGGTCAGATACAGTTTTGCCTATGGCTATTCCGTGAGACTGAGGCGCTTTTTGTTTGTTCGAAGTGCGTGTTTAGGGTGTGAGATACTGTACAGTGGGTTGGGTTCCATTTAGAAGTGTCCACTTCATTCGCCCTTTCCGTGATCTATGTGAAATGTATTATGCAAAACTATTAACTTTTCGCCAAGAGGTGGCAGCTTGATACTGTAAGGTGTAAGCCATTGGTTCCAAAGGAGATTTTATTTGGGTCGCCAGCATAGCCTAGTGACAATTTGTGTTGTGTAATAGGCCTAGCATAGGGCCTACCTTATATAGCTTATAGTTTGTTAACAGTCACGGTTTTGTCATAACTCCCTCTATGCATTTTTGCATTTATAATAATAATAATAAGCTTTATTTGTATAGCACCTTTCATACACAGAATGCAGCTCAAAGTGCTTTACATTTGAAGCATGTAACAAAATAATAGTCAGTCAGTCATTATCAATCACATTTCTTCATTGCTGGGGCCGTTTATGATCCACTCAGCAACATATCAAAAATATAGAAAATGACATGTCATAAGACTGGCAGCCTTAACCCTCTTACCCCCCACAAGCACGCCATATGGCAACTGTGGCAAGGAAAAACTCCCATATTCCAGGAAGAAACCTTGAGCAGAACCTGACTTAATAGGGGGAGCCCATCTGCTTCTGGCTGGCTGCGCCCTCCAATAGCAGCAGATGTAGAATAATCTGAAAAAGTAGTCTACAGGATAAGACGAGTTAACTAAAAGCTTTCCTGTACAGGTATGTTTTCAGATCTTTTTTAAAAATATTTACTGAACTCGCCTGCTTGATGTACAGAGGCAGGGTGTTCCATAGTTTGGGGGCATAATGGATAAAAGCAGCTTCTCCACTTTGTTTGTGGAGCACTTTGGGTACGATTAAAAGATTAGAATTGGATGATCTAAGTTTCCTTTGTGGTTGATAAGATATTAAAAGCTCAGAGATATATGAAGGTGCTGTGCCATTCAGAGCTTTGTAAGTAATTAACATAACCTTAAAATCAATTCTATAGGAAATAGGGAGCCAGTGCAGTTCAGCCAACACAGGGGTGATGTGTTCTCTCTTCTTAGTCTTAGTTAAAAGTCTAGCCGCAGAGTTCTGTATGAGTGCCAATTTCTTTAGATGTTTTTTGGGAAGACCAGTGAAAAGTGCATTGCAGTAGTCTAACCTGCTAGTGATAAAGGCGTGAATTAGTTTTTCTGCATCATTTAGAATAGCTCTAAAACCGGGGGGCGAACACGTTGCAGGGGGGACGCCAGTGCGTGGATATCTCAATCGCAAATTAAACAATATTTCTATCGGGCGCCTACCATGGACTAGGCTGGGTGAAAATCAAAAGATTGCGTCAAAAGATTGAGCTTAACCATGGACCTCATAGTTGCAAAATGCAAGGGAACATGAATCAGCATATTATTTGCACAAACAATAACGGACAGTAGCTCTTCAACTTTGCCCGTTAAAATGTGTATGAACAGTCTCGCAACGCATTTCATGAAGGCCCTTTTGGACATGTCAGTTATTTGCACCACTGGGTAAAACGGCATTTTGTTTTAGACTACTGGTATTTAATTTGTGCATTGACAATAAAGCTGAATACCTCTCTTCTTGATAGCTGTTGAAAACTGCATGGAACTGACAGGGATTGTTTTGTTTAATAATAAATAAATAAATACATTATGCTGCTACCTTCTGCTTTTCCCAAATACAATGTAGCCTACAGGTGTACCTTTCATCAGTCCAGTTGCAATGGATGGACTGTGATGAACTGCCCTACTTGTGATTGTTTAGAGATTTTAAAGGTTTTATAACAATGCTACATTTTTTTTGGCCCAGAAACAAATCTATTCACCTTTGCAGCGCCAGTAGGCTACTTTGTGTGCGGAATGTGTGCAAACACACATTCCAAACAAGCATACACAAAAGTTTCAAGAGTGGGGGATGGAATAGAAGATGGAGACAAATTCATTAATATGATTTATTTTCGCGGAATGGATGTACAGGACTGAGCGGCGGTCATATGTTGTACCGCTATGCGGTACATCTAGTTTATTAAGTATTTACAAATGAAATGAAATGAAATACAACTATTAAAATATAGCTGCAAGCAGCAATGTGGGGGCCAAGCAGTAGTTCAGCAGGCCAGATTTGCCATGTAAGTCAATGCCGTTGCATCAGACATATTGCCTTAAGCAGTCACAGCAAGTTCCATGCCATAAAACACAAGATTGGCTGAGTTACAAGGTCAAGTTTCACATCAAAACATAACTGATTTTGTGGAGCTGAACCAGGGCTGAGTGTCGCCACCCCCTCCCCCAGCCAGCCCACCGCCGCAACCGCCCTTGCCCTCCCACCCCACCCTACCCTTGCACGCATGCTTTAGAATGAACTGGATGGAACTTGCCGTCATCAGTTTCACATCAAAAATAAAAGATTGACTGA
The DNA here is from genome assembly GCF_046254945.1 of Alosa pseudoharengus. Classification (NCBI taxonomy): domain Eukaryota; kingdom Metazoa; phylum Chordata; class Actinopteri; order Clupeiformes; family Clupeidae; genus Alosa; species Alosa pseudoharengus. The sequence goes on from NW_027468848.1 coordinate 42,807,462, forward strand.
GATATGATCACACTTGCTGTGATTTAAACAGAGAGGTCAAAAATTGACGTCATAGGGTGTGTTGAACTCGGCTTGGCCCAAGGATTCCAATGATACCTCATTTTGCCATTCGGGTCAACAGGTCAAAAGTTAAGTCCGTGAACACAAATCCAACTTTGGCCTGTTGGTGGCGCTAGAGCGCTTGAGGTACCGGCATGAAACTTGGTGAAATGAATTATTGGACTGTCCCCAATTAGTGTGCAAAATTGTATAACTTTTTACCAGACGGTTCTATGGGCTGCCATTGACTTCCATTGCAAAATAATGCGCATCAGCCACTACTGGCCAAAATGCATTTTTGTCAATTACGGAGCCCCCCAGAAGTCAAATGTCACCAGATTTCTTGAGCGTCCTCCCGATGGGGTCGGAGGTACATGTACTAAGTTTGGTTTTGATACATGAAAGTGTTGCTGAGATATGAAATCACTTCCTGTTTGGCGGCTTCAACGCAAATTTCGATTGGCTGGTACAGGCCAATGCTTCTTTCAATTGTTCCAGAAATCAATGCACTGATAAGGCATGGTCCGAAGATGGTCTCTGCCAATTTTGGTGAGGATCCGCTGAAATTTGTGACCAGCGAAAACTTGTACGTGTTTTTGATTAAATCCAATATGGCGGCCGAATCAATTACGATGACATCACAAGTCGACATCGGTCGGCCTAAGGACCTCCAAAAGTATTACCAGACACCACTAGTGCGTTTTAATTCTAACCACAACTGCAGCTACAGGCCAAAAGGCATGTTTCTTAATTACAGCGCCCCCTAGAGGTCAAAGGTCACCAGATTTCTTGAGCGTCCCCCTGATTGAGTCCTGAGTCCATGTACTAAGTTTGGTTATGATAGATGAATGGGTTGCTGAGATATGAGCTCACTTCCTGTTTGGCGGCTTCGCCGCAAACTTCGATTGGCTGTTACGCGCGAACGGTTTTATTTCCGAAGACAAAAAGCAATGCATTAACCCTCTGTACCCCGTAACGGCCGTCGCCGGCCGTGCTGTTCTTCCCCGTAACGGCCGTGAGCGGCCAGTGTTTTTTCATGGATGAATACAGGCGATCACTTAATTTCTACAGCTTATGTACACTACAGATCAATATTTTAGATCCCCTTCGATGTATTGTCATAATCAAACACATATGTTTGTATTGATTTATTTTTAGATATTTGCGTTATTTTACGATATGTGCCTGTTTCTGCTCCGTGGCCGCTGTGGTTCAGCTGATATGAATGAGGGCATGTGTCCAAGATATCTAACAAACGTCACTCATCTTGCCATGATCAATTTGGCACAGCAGTCGTAGGATTTGTAACACTTTACTCTTTTCCCCAGCCATCAAAACAAAAAAATCTGCTTGTAGGCTTTGATATATGTTGATCTTTTATGCTACGAGATGTGCCTATCTGCTCCGTGCGGCCGCAGCAGTTCAGCCGATATGAATGAGGACTCAAGTCTCAAAGTTACAGTAGCCTATGCTATCTGCCAAATCGTTACTCATGTCACTGTGTCACATCAATCATAGGATTTGTTACAATTTACTTCTTTTCCCGCCGTCAGGAGCTACAATTCTAAACATTATAGCCTCCGAAATCACGAGACAGAGTAACAGGTAAAGAGATAATGTCTTCTGCACCGAAACGCCGCAGGTTTAGTCTGGCCGAGACGGTTTTGATGTGCACTGATCCATCTCAGGTGCTGGAAGAAGATCTTCCCATATTGGATGGCAATGACACTGATGTAAGTTGTAAATGTAATGTTGGCAATAAAAGAATATGACCGTAAACAAAATATGTCAGTGATCGCTAAGTTGATTGCTAAGTTTAGAGCTAACTTTCACTAACGTTGAACACTAACACTAACGTTAGTTAGTGTAGCACTTCAACAAGTGCAGTGCGGCGCTGGGATGTCTTACCTTTTTGCCGAAAAATTCAGAAAACATGAAATTTCTTCATTCCTGTCTTCTAATCTGCTAGATCCATACAAGACATTGGCATAGATTTGGCATTACTTCCATACGTTGTTAGCTAGCTCAGTATGGCAGTCATCAGAGTAGGCTAATCCATATCGAGTGACAACAAAACTTCTGAATGGATGTCAATTGGTTACGTCAGGGGTGTTCACCTTTGACCTAGATTTTGTTGCGAGAGCTGGATGGATGGATGGATGGATGGATAAATAGATAGATAGATAGAGAGATAGATAGATTAGTATTATTATTATTATTATTATTATTATTATTACAGACTGTAGATAGGGCTAATATTGAATCCGAACAGACTTTTGGTGTGCAACTTTCATTGTCAGATCAATCTGTCGGATGTGTCAGATCACAGCTCTCAAGGTGAGGAGGACAATGAAGTAGGAGAGGCTATGCGAGAGGAGGAGGAAGAGGTGATGATGGAGAGAGAAGAGGCGGAGGAGGCAGGTGAAGCAGTGGAGGAAGAAGTGGAGACCAGAGTGAGAGCCAGGGCAGAGTATAGAAGAGGTCGAGGGAGAGGAGGAAGAGGAGGAGGAGGGAGAGGAGGAGGAGGAGGGAGAGGAAGAAGAGGAGGAAGCTTGGGAGTGAGAGGGAGAAACAGTGGGAGAAGGAGACAGAGAGGAAGGGTACAAACACACGACGATCCACCATGGTCTGACTCTATCCCAGTTCCCTCCATCCAGCCTTGTATGGTTGATCCTGGCCCCAGATGTATCTTGACCAACGTGCTGGATATCTTGTGGCAGATGGTTGGGGTGTTATTCATCTCAAATCTAGTGCAGTTTACAAATATGTATGCTGCATCCAGCAACCCCCCCGCCACGTGGTACGATACAACAGAGGAGGAGATGAGGGCCTTCATTGGTTTCAATATCCTCATGGGTATCCATCGTTTACCCTGCCTCGCCGACTTCTGGAGCTCTGATCCATGTGTCCGAGTGCCATATATCGCTGACCGGATATCTCGCAACCGCTTTGAATTAATTTGCCAATTTTTTCAGTGCAGATCACAAGGAGAGGATACAGATAAGCTGGCAAAAGTTAGGCCATTTATACAAGTGCTACAAGAAAATTTCCCAAAACTGCTTGTGCCCTGGTCTGCGCTGTCTGTGGACGAAGCAATGATTAAATTTGATGGGAGACTGCGTTGGAAACAATATATGCCGAAAAAACCAGTGAAATGGGGCATAAAGTTATGGTGCCTTTGTGACTCTTTGACAGGTTATTGTCTCGCCTTCAATGTTTACACGGGAAAAGATGACGTACAGGGAAAAGGTTTGGCCTACCGAGTAGTTATGCATCTGCTTAGAGGATATTTGGACAAGCACTATCATGTCTATGCAGATAATTTTTTTTCTTCTATTCCCTTGGTGAGAGACTTGCTTGATCATAACACCTACTATTGTGGCACCATCAGAAAGACCTCCAAAGGCTTTCCAAAGCAAATCACGGAACCAAAATTAATGATAGGGGAGAGCAGAAAAGTGGGAAGGGATGGGATGATGGTATTGAGGTGGATGGACAAAAGGGATGTGTATATAGTTTCAAGCAATCATGCAGGCAGAGACCAAATGAAGCAAAGATCCAAGTTTAATGCTAATCTAATCTCTTGCCCAGAAGCGGTCCTGGATTACAACAGGAAAATGGGAGGGGTTGACCATCTAGACCAGTTTCGAAGCTACTACAATGTTGGGCGAACTGGAAAGAAATGGTGGAAGTACCTGTTCTGGGGACTGTTTGATATTGCAATTATAAATGCATATATTGTGTGGCAGCTTCAGCTCAGGCCACTTCCTAAGGGCAGGAAAACCTGGGGCCTGAAAGCCTTCAAACTTAAAATCGTGCATGCCCTATGTGACGATTTTTTTGGCAGGAAGCGGGGTGTCCAGGGCATCAATACCCTGGGTATCGACTTTGTAGTGAGTAGGAATTTAAAAGAAGGCCACTCACTTGTGCGCTTTGAGGGGAGGAAAAAGGGATGTGTAAGTTGCATTAGAGCAGGGCGCCGCACCAATAGTGGGCGGTGCATTGAAACTTCTTTTGGCTGCTCAACTTGTTCTGCGCCATTGTGCAAAATGCCACCATGTTTTCATGAGTTTCATGGTATGTTATAGTTTATTGAATAGTTAATGAAATGTAATCTGTTAGGTTTGTGTTGCTTCGGTCTAATTAATATAATACTGTTGTTATAATAATAAAAAATATATATATAAATACATAATAAGGTTTTAGTCGGAAGTTCTTTCTTGCTGTTTTTTATAATAACAATACCTTTATTATTAGTAGTAGTAGTAGTAGTAGCAGTAGTAGTAGTAGTAGTATTTATATTACTATTATTTGATTGTGTTGTATCAATGTAATGGTCTCCTTATCACTAATAATATTGGCCTATTCTAACTGCTGTAATGTTCTGAAATGGTAGTCGTTAAATGAAAATGACAAAATTCCATCTGCTGCTCTTTGCAGACTAGATAAAAAAAATATTAACCCCTGAACTACTCAACAGTTTCATATTTTTTGCAATATAATAGTTAAGTTGGTCTATCATATATTTTTAGATGATATTTTAAGATTGAAAAGCTTCTCTTTTAGTCTTTTAGTTGTCATCATATCACAATTTCTATCATTTCATTCAGATCAATGGCAGTCTATGGAAATTGTGCATACATAATTGGCAATGTATTATATATATTTTTAAAAAGCAGTTTCTGACCTTTAATATGAATGTAACTTGCATTTGACACTTTGCCTTACTTTTTAAGTTATTTTGCATTATTTAAAATATTACTGAAATTGCCTTTTTTTCCTGGAACTTCCAGGAATCAGAGACATTGTTGTAACATTCTATTGGGGTATAGAGGGTTAATGAGGCATGGTCTGAAGATCATGTGTGTCAAGTTTGGTGACGATCGGACAAAATTTGTGACCTGTGAAAAGTTAGTTTCACTTTCACTAAAATCCAAAATGGCGGAAAATCCATCATGGCGGGAAATGACGTCATAGGGTGCGTTGAACGCTGCTTGGTCCAAGGATTCCAAGGATAGCTCATTTTTCAAAATCAAGCCAACGGGTCAGAAGTTACGTGTGTGAAAGCATGTCCAACTTTGGCCTGTTGGTGGCGCTAGAGAGCTCGGGGTGCGGACTTGGTGAAATTAATCATGGGGTACTGCCTAATTAGTGTGCCAAATTTCACAACTTTTCACCAGACGGTTCTATGGGCTGCCATAGACTTCAATGGCAGAGGATTTATAATAATAAGAAAACTAAGAAACACAATGGGTGCCTTCGCAGCTTCGCTGCTTGGCCCCCAATAATAAGTATTTAATAATTGACAATTATTCATAGGTTACCTATGGTGTCAGTTCACCAAAAAATTTAAGAATAGGCAGATATATATTTTTAAATAATGTTTGTAAAAATGCCATTTTAGTTCATTTAATTTGTGTCAAGATCACAGAGCAAAGACTAATGGGTAGGTCCAGGGCCGGTTCTCCCTATACGCACACTACACAAGTTGCATAGGCCCCCTCCCCCGTCTCCCAAGTAGCCTATACAGTTATAGCGACAGTGCCTCATACATTAAGAAGATAAACATGAAACAAGGAAGAAACGTCACAAGAATGAACAGCGGGAACAGTAGTCAGGTAAACTTGCGTTCGTTCCATGGTTTGATGTCAACATGCATCTCTCCAGCGCGTGTTGTTGGCCTAGCCTAGGCCTACCTAACAGGGAAGTGAATCCCCTGATCTTTCTGCAGCTTTCTTGCCAGCCTTTCACAGTACTTCGCAAAGTTGTGAAATATAATCGCATATTCCTTTAAAGCAGGGGTCCCCAACCTTTTATGTACCATGGACCGGTTTGATTCCTTTTTTTTTTTCACGGACCGGCGGGGGGGGGGGGGGAATTTGGGTTGGGGGTTCAGGGGTTCCATGTTCCATATGTGTTGTGCATGCATTACTTGAAAAGAACTAGCTCCAGTTATGTATGAACAGTGAAGGTAACGATCTCTTGTGAAAAACGTGAACTTGAAGAAGTGAAAATTGAACAATATGAACTATGAATATTGAACAACTTGAAGCTACATCTATAAGTGTGAACATGCTTAACAAAATATGGGAACAAAACATGGGAACTAAACGTGCATTACGAATATAATCGGTGGGAGCCCTGCTTGTTTCCCTGCAACAAGAAGCTTCCATCTGGGGGTGATGGAAGACAGTGACACCCTCAGTGTGTTTGAAATGTCCAGTCGATTGCACAATTTGGTCTTAGTTGCAGTCATTGCCGAAAACCCGGCCTCGCATACCGGTAGATACGTGGTGGGAAACGTTTTCAGCGCTTTTCTCGGGATATTCTGCTTTGGTTTTGATCCAAAAACCCGCCAGAGAGGTTTCCTTATACACACTCTTAAGCAATTTCGATCAACTGCTCTTCCTCCTGCGCTGACAAGTTAGGACTATTCGGGATATTGACAAATGGGTTGCGGACCCACTCATTGGTTTGCCGTGGATCTTTGGAGGATGGGAAGTAACGCTCAAACTCATTTGAAAGCGCAACAAGGTTATCGCGCACCAGCTGCGAGAGAAAGGGCCCTGCCTCAGTCTCTCCCAAAACCCACTACTGTTTGGAACATATCAAATACACGGTCCACTCGTCGTCCCCACAAATCAAGCTTGGCTTTAAATGCAGCGACTTTATCTGCCAGTTTAAAGACAGTCGTCATTCTCCCCTGGAGTGACAGGTTCAGGTCATTAAGCAACCCGAATATGTCACACAGGTAAGCGAGTTAGACACCCAGTCCTCATCACTAAAATGTGCAGCTAACGGTGACTTTTTTTCTGTAAGAAATCTCTGCAGCGGCTCTCGCAACTCAAACACTCTGGCCAGTACACCAGTGACCTGCTAAAGATGCTTGTTTTTTGTTGTTGCTCATTCTAGCAGTTTAGTTAACTTTGTGTGACACTACCGTTCGCCAAGAACTGATCAAGTGAAGTGAGCTGACCTGAGGCTGCGCAGCGCTGAAGGCAATATGTAAAAGTGTTGAAGGCGGGACAGACAGACGTAAGAAAATAGACCTTGCAAAATGCAAACATGCGTGCAATCAAACAACTGCATATAGGCCTATGCCATGTAAAAACGTGACATTATTGCGAATTAAATTTAGTTTAGTTTGCATGCATTTTTTTTTAAACTCATGTCGTAGGCTACGGCCCGGTTAGGAATGTCCTGTGGACCGGTACCGGGCCGCGGCCCGGTGGTTGGGGACCGCTGCTTTAAAGGAACTGTATGTAAGAAATGTGTTTCAATTAATCATAAAATGGCCCTGATAAGTCAGTAGACAGTAAGAAATCATGTTCATTTCAAATACTTATATCACTGACAACAGTAGTCCGGCCAGGATATTATCATTTAAAAAGTGAAGTTGCAGCCCTCAACTGATGTTGATGTTGTGTTTTGTCATGTTGTGTTTTGGCCTGATGCGCCACCCTCCACCTATCTAGTCAGTAGTGTTTCGGCATCCGGGTTGGCAACCTCGAGTTAGGGGGGAGGAGGAGGGGATACACCGCTCTACAGTAATTTGAAAGTGATTGCAGTACCAGTTTTGGCCACAATCTTACATATGGTTCCTTTAAATGTGTTCATAATAACGTGCAGCTGGGGATGAAATGAGCAGTTTTTCAGCAGAAACATGCGAGGACCCATCTAAACTAATGTGATTTCACTCTTCCCATACATTTTTAAAAGAACTAAATTGTTCTACAATATTTCAGTCAAGCTTTAGTTAGCCTATAACGGAACGTATGCAAAATGGAAAGTAGCCTGTATTAACTTTGATTCGCTGTGCTGCATGCACATCATAAATTAGGCCTATATGAAGTATTAAAATGATTTTTTAAAATAGCCTACGTTTGAAAAAATATTGAGAATCAGGGGAGCCAGTTCATAGCCTATGTCTTTGGCAAGTAGCCTACTACAGGCACAGGTGAAGAAGTCAGTCAGCAGGCTAACAGACCCTTACAAAAAAAAAACTGCATTACTTCAAGTGTCAAACTGCAGATTTCTGAGTATGAAAACTGCAGTTTTGGAGAAAATATTTGCAGCTCTTATCTATCTATAAAGCAAGAAGCGTCTGTGTGTGTGTGTGTCTGTGGCACGCATATCTCGCTGACCGTTTGTCAGACTGACCTAAGATTTCGTATGTGGCTCGCGCGTGGCACAAAGGTGTGCACTCTCGATTTTGAAGATTTTTGAATGCATATTTAAAAATATGCTTATTTACGTAGGACGTTTATCGCTGCACTGCACTGTTTCCAAGGGGACCAGTTTCAGGGGAGCTCCACCCCATGGATCGTGTACTGACAGTAGCTAGGTCCAGAGAACGGGCTCTGCTAGGTCTCACTTTGATGATAGTCAGTCGCAATTTAAACGGATTACTCGGGAACCGCTTGTGGGTTAAGATGCAAGATGATTATCATGTCTGACCTCAACAATAAAGACTCCCTGTATGCAGTTTGCTTGCATAAAATGATTACTTGCAACAACACGCCAACAAACACGGGTATGTAGTGACCACTCGAATAGCCCAGGCTACTTTGGACTTTCAAGAGACTTTGACTAAAACGACAATTCCGACTGCAAGGTCCCAAATTGAAACGAGCGATAGGCTAATGCCACATAGCTAACGTTAGACAAGTTGCAGACTCGACGGCACTTATCACGCCATTAAACACGGGTATGTAGTGACTACTCAAAATAAAAGTATGTGCAAGCTTCGAATAGCATTAGGAAGTTATTCAGTAAGCTATACACATTTAGCCTTAACTCAAAACAGTTGTCATGTCATTCTGATCTGTAGAAATGTCACATGCAGCCATGCCTAAATTTATTAGAGGCCACATTAATTATAGGCTAATTTATTATAATATTCAGTATTCATTATTGAATGCTTAGCTGGAATGATGTTTCCCTATCATCCTATTTTTAAAGCAGGCATACATGTGGGCATGTAATTGAGCTATGGGTTTTCTTCAGGAATGGTTTGAACGGGCACTGCACTAGTACAGGGAATTCAGTATTTTAGACGCAAAAAACTGCATTGTGCATAGTACTGTACTACAGAAATGCAGTATTTTAGACATGAAAATACTATACTGCATTGTAGCCTACTGTAGTATAACTGAACTGTAGGCTACTTTGAAAAAACTGCAGTTATTTTTTGCAAGGGGATATGTACAGCAAGCATCAACAGCAAACAGCCCAGACCCTTTATTGGGAAAAACACTATATTTGGTAACTTCCAGACATTCAAAATGGGGTGGGATGATTGTATTGGGAGCACTGAGGTGTTAACCTGACTCTCGCCAGATTAATTTCGTTCCATCTGGCGAGAGTCAGGTTAGTGACGTGTCAGATGGTACTATAAAAAAAATGGTTACATTTTAGGGCTCAGAGTTCAGGTAGGAGGGCCCCTTAGCAGTATTTTGCTTTGGGCCCCATGGAGGTCTGAACCGGCACTGGGTAGATCCTCTAATAAGTGGAGACACATCAGCTGAAAGGGCTGAATAGCTGGAGGTTCCTATACATGTTCCTGCTACATGGGTATCTTGCTTTTATTACAGTTTCTGTAATCGAAACGCAGCTATGGATGCTCTGTTAAAACTTTTCCAAGAAGACTTTTTAAACCTACAATCTATATATTTTCACCACATTTCAGGCATAGGTAACATTTCAAAGTAAATGAAAATGAAAAAACAATAAACTTTTCAAATAGTGTATGTTCCTTTCTAGTTTTGAAGTTACCATGAAGCTTTCTCAAATGTTGAGCTCAGTTTTGTCAAGAGTAAACAATTGTCTTTCTCTGGAAGCTTTGTCACCATGTGAGGTGAGGACAAACTAAGTCTCTATGAGCATTCTTAGGAATGTTATTGATGTGCAAGCTACATTATGGAAAAACGAAATAAACTAAAATATGGAAAATTTCACCATTTCAAATTTTACATGAGATATACCTCATCTCTATCCCATCAAATTTTCAACCACATGGCATCTGACCCACATGATAATTTTAACCACTGATTTTTGTAACATTTTTTCCAAGCTTGAATATGTCCCGAGGGGACAATGAAAGAGAAAATTTAGATCTAACACTTTTAAGCTGTCAGCAGGGTGGCAGACTAACGCAACAGAAAGAAAACTTTGGCTTGTACCTCATGCTGTGGGTCATTAAGATTGGTACTTTTTACAGATAAACCTATATTTTAGAGCCATTGTCATTTGACAGGCGCACCAAATGTCAGGTGTATTTAAGCAATAAGCGCAGTGTTTTAGAAGACACAAATGAACCTCGGAAGTATGTTGATTGTTTGCACACCAATTAATTATGCTTAAAGTAGACTGAAGTAGTTATTGAGACAAACTGGTCTCACAGTAACTTTTCTGAAATTGGGTAGGTATACCCAACAATAAAATTCTCATAGAAATACTCAAAAATGTGGATGTATAACTTCGCAGGCATTCCTTCGCAGGAGCACACAATGGCGAATAAAGAAAATGTGAGGGAGTTAAAGGAGGCACCAGTTGATTTCACATGGAATGACCAATCTGGTTAGACTGGGTAAACCCAGCCCGATCTGCCGGCGATTTGATTTTGCCCTGAAGCTCAGGCTGGAAATTTTCCAAATTTTTCTATTCTACTTCCATTACAAATCTATGGGGACCAATCACGAACTGGCTTATCCACCTGGCGCACCCGGATCGTTGGTCTGATTGGTTGAAGGACTATCAAATTGCATACAGAGTCATTTAAACTATGCCCGCTGATCACGCCTCGTGCAGCAGAAAGTACAGAGCAGACTTCCCAGACTAATGTTCAATTTTAAAAGATGATGTGTCAAGCTACCATCTGGTATTAAACTGCAGCAACTGCATCCTAATTCATCACTCCAGTGGATGTATGTCTTGTTTTCCAATTACCGTAACTATCCATTTATGCATTGCATGTTATAGAGTAAAACTAGTGGAAGCTTTATCATAATCATCTTAACGCAACAACTTATTTGATCAGGCAAAATAAATAAATCATACCTGCAATGATGACATAATAGCCAGCTCAAACTCTCTGTAGGCTTCCCATAAGGCAGCACCTTTTACCATGTGCAAACCCACTGCAGACAGGCCTCTCTCGAAAAGAGTCCTGACCTTCTCAATTCCTCCAGGTGATCCCATACCACCAATGGAGTACTGGGCATACTCAAGCCAGATATCTGGACCTGCAATCACAATGTTTAGGTTATATGTTATTAAATGTTGGACTAGCCGCTTCCAAGTGGTACTGATTATCTCTCGAAATAATTTATTCCTTTAGTAAATTAGCAAAGTGAACTGTAACTTTGAACAGTAGTTCCCAACAATTAAAAGGTAAAAAACTCACAGATGTAGTCTTTCACTGCTTTCTCAAACAGCTCATACATCCTCTCTCGGTCAGGAACATCTTCTGCAAGCTTAATCTCATCTTTTAGCCAGTCAAGCCACAGCTCTACAAATGAATGTCAAGAGAACTTAATAATATTAGATTCAATTAAATTACATTAGATATATGGGTAATTCCACGTCAATTCAACCAGGGCCCAGGGTTTCCCGCAGAAAATTTGTTAGTCAAGGTGGTAGGTGGGGTTTGCCGTCGGGGGTGGGGGGGATTTGTTTGTGCCATATTACAATTATTTATAAAATTATGAATATCAATTATCAAAATAACAGTTGCAAGGGCAATTTTAACACCATATAGGCCAATACAAATCTATACAAATATTTACAAATAGTGTGTTAAAAAGTGCTAAACAACATAACAACTGAAACAAGAACAGTGAATTAATATGTGCAATTTTAACAAACACTAGGCTATACAAACTATACAACACTGAAGTGCAAAACAACAAGGGCCCTAATTGCACTCTTTTGCAAGTGCGGACCATTTATGCTTATTTTCATGCAGGCGGTCAGACTGTTGCCCTGCAGCCTGTTCCGCAAGTCTGTCTTGAGAGTATTTTATACTTTTGTGTAAGATTTACAATTTTTATTAGAAGGTTGGTGAACGATGATAGATAGCGCGATGACATTCAACCAGCAGATGCTGCTGTTCGGATGCATCACATGATTCGGAGGCATATCCTATACCCGTAAATCCTCAAATTATGGCCGGGATGATAATTGCCAGTAGCCTATGGCTATCAGTCCACTAGCACTATAAGACATTGTTTCGATTTAACTCAATGAAATTAAAGAGCTCTTCTTAATAATTTATATTGTTGGTTGGTTTAATACTGTTGCCAATGAAAAGTCATTGTCCTAATGGGTCTCAACATGTTGCTCTCAGTCGCTTGCAATCCCCTTTATGCCAGAGGCTGAAGCCACTACATTTAAACACAATTGTTGCCGCGAGGAATTCCAGCCTACGAATTTAATAAAATAAAAAAGTAGGCTAAATCATGCACAATTTAAAAAAAAAAAAAAAAAAAAAAAAAAACTCAATTTAGACCACCGGCACAGCGCAGCGCACGTTCAATGACTGAATTAAAGCAACTGCCTGTCTCGCAATAAATCCACAGCGGGTGGAATTCTCTACACTCTTTCAACTACATGAAACTTAATAGTCAACCATCAAATACCCCCCAGATTTCAGTGCCAACATTTAGCAATAAAATCAAACAGTCCAAAAAAGTAAATTAAATCCCAAACCAAACCAAAAAAATTGTATGCTTTTGATAGCCTACCGCTGCATGCCGCTCCAAACGAAATGCCTCAGAATAAAACATAGAAATAAAGACCTGTTATGCGGCGCTTGGGTTGCCTTGAATGAGTTTGTAAGTAGGCCTAGCTTATGTTTTTTGTTCCCGTTTATCAACATGAATTTGCTGAATTGTATTTCTTAAAGGGGCAGCGCTTTTTGTTTGTTCTTCTTTTCTTTGAACTCCTTAAAGAAGCTCTATGCAACAATTTTAGCAAAAATGACCTTAATTATGCAGGTTGAGAGTAGTTCTGATGGTTCTACAACACTTTTTGGGTGGTTTGGTGGGTGCTTCGTCTCCCCCTAGTGCTTGTCCGCGGAAAAACCGAATATGCAACTTTCTGGTCACGGTCCAAACAAATCCGGATGTAACTCAGCGGAAGTATATTGCGCCTCGAAAATGTAGTCAGATTGTAGTTTCTAAGAAGACTGCAAAACGGACTCCGACTTTGCTGTTGAAATTGTTTCATTGTGAGCCCTGTATGTGTTTAGCTTGGTTTCTTGATGGCTAGCTCGCTAGCTAGTGGGGGTTTAGCGTAGCAGTCACTGGCTACCGAAGCTGCAGGGGGAGCTATTTCGTGAAAAATGTGAGCCCAAATCAGGCGAAAACCCAGAAACAGCGAAGGAATAACCAGACCTGCATAGGGCTTCTTTAAATTAAAGGCATAGGCCTATTAGTAGCCTTCTTTAAGAGACTAAGTGAAGTTGTGACCAAGTGAAGTTAATATGAATTAACATTTAAAAACATGTTCAATTATATATTTTCATATATAAATCACACCAGACTGAGTCGCACGACCAGCCAAACTATGAAAAAAGGTGCGACATATAGTCCTAGCCTGCGTGCCCTTTTACATTCAAACCCATAAGGGACAAAAACTGCTTTACCTTCGGTAAGTGGGAAAAGCTCGCTCATCTTCAATCGGGCTTTACGTAGACGATGCAGTTTCCCTTCCTGCCGCAAAAGCTTGATGAGGTCCACATGGCAATTGTAGTCAAATGCATTGATGGAGAGCTAAAATTCCAAATAAAATGAGATGAGCAAAACACACATTAAACACTGACCAATTAGGCTTACAGTAACTCCAATCATTGTGCAATCATTGCAATGATTTGACTGACAGTGCATGACTAGGCTTATCAACACGACTGGCAAATATGTCCTCCACTAATTAACTGAGAGAGATAAAGAAACAATGTGTGTGATGTTGACCCTTTGAGAAAATGAAACAAACAAATTGATTCATTTTCAAACATTTGCAGGCCTGATACCATGCCTCAATCATCCAAAATTTCCCGTGAGGAAAGCTTATATGAGGGTTTAGCAGGTAAGCAGATGTAGAAAAAGTATTAGAAAATCATACATTTAGAAAAATGTAGAAAAATATAAGCCTCTATGTGTGACAATCAGAAAGAATTTCCTGTAGCTGTAACAATATTAACAATTTGTTAATTAGATCAATTTTCAATTAGGGATGCACGATATCAGCGGCCAATATATAATTGGCCGATAAGTGAAAAAAATTAATTATTATTGTTTCGCCAAAGAACAGAACACACTAAGCATAAGCACAACCGCAGCTTTTTCAACTCCAGACCTGAAGAGGTCAGAGAACCCAAATGCAAGAGTGGACCTAACCATTTATCCAGCACTGCTGGAGGGACTGCTTATAGAGGGTAGCCATGGCCTACTGGTTAGCTCTTCGGACTTGTAACCGGAGGGTTGCCAGTTCGAACCTTAAACAAGGCACCTAACCCCTCACTGCTCCCCGAGCGCCGCTGTTGTTGCAGGCAGCTCTCTGCACCGGGATTAGTGTGTTTCAGTTAAGTTCAGTCATTAGTGCTTCACCTCACTGTGTGCTGAGTGTGTTTCACTAATTCACGGATTGGGATAAATGCAGAGACCAAATTTCCCTCACGGGATCAAAAGAGCATATGTCATCTGTGTATTCCCTGTCTCTGTATCTGGTATTTCACCATTCTAACAAGATCTGTGTTGAATCTGTGCAGCCCAAAATCCTCTCGTGAATGATCCTCCTTTTAACCTAAGCAGAGCGGAGCTCAGGCTACCCAGAGCAAACTGAGCAAACAAAACAGAGAGCTAGCTCGCTACTTCCTTCCCCTCCCTCCCGTGCTGCTCCCGTGCAATTGAAACTAGTGATGGGCAAATGAAGCTTTGGTGAACCACTAAACCACAGCAGTGTGAAGCTAGCGACACTAATGAAAAAATCCAATATGGCTGCCACATGTAGATTTTTCAACATAAAAGTCCTTACCCAAACCAGTATATGTAACCAAAAATATTGGTTTGCTAAGGACTTTTATGTTGAAAAATGACAGTGTGGCGGCCATCTTTTTGCTTTTAACCTAGTGTCGCTAGGTTCACACTGCTGTGGTTCAGTGGTTCACCAAAGCTTCATTTGCCCATCACTAATTGAACCTCTCCTAAACGCGCATCTCGTCTGTGATTTGCTGGAATAGTTTGTTTGCTTTTATGGGCTAGGTTTGCCCAGGTTGTTTTTGTTGCCATTTTTGGAGCCTGGGCTGTCAACAGAGATTACGTTGTTTTACAGTGTATTCAGGACACAGACAGCTAGCGGTTGGTTAGGTGATGTTTGCAGTAAGTGACATAAAATGTTTTAGCCTAAAAAAACGCATGGCATCGCTTAGAGCACCTTTAACATTGGAGCTGCTCTTCGATAGGAACCTAACCACTGGGGGCGCTGGTTTTCATTTCCCCATAATACGTCAGGTATCGGGGAAGCACTTACGCAATATTAGGTTCACAATAAATAAAATCTGTCATATTTGAATTATACTGTGGTGTCTTTTATGCAATTGGCTGACTGCGGCTTCATTAATCTGTGGTAGCCTATTACAATTTATCATACCTTGACTTTGGTAATAATTTGGAGGTAATAGTTTCATTAAATAGTTTCTGTTGAGCAGGCAGGATACAAGTTAGGACCAACACATCTCTCGTCACATCTGTTGTTGTTGTTGACTGTTCTGTTGTTGTTCTAAGCGTATTTGCTGGTTGGGAAAACTTGGAGCCTAACTGAGGTTGTTACTTATGTAGGCCCTACTCTTAATAGGATAACTGTTCAGTGCTCGAGCCACGGCGAATTTACGAAAGGCTGGTCAGATTTGTACTCCCAAGTTCACGTTCATCACAAAACTCCCACAAACAGCTAGGACTAATCTAAAATCGATCTAAACATGCTATGAAATTGTGAACTTGGAATATAAATCTGACGGCACGCACTTCGCTTTAGCCTGTTGGATTGACTTTGTTTAGCTACTTCTGTTGTAAAGACGATCAAAACAGACTAGATGACCCATGGAGGTATTATATATAACTGGAGAGAGTGACTAAGTCCCGCCCTCCATACAAATGAATGGTGGAGGCTAGGCTAGTAAATCCGGCCAATTCATAGTCAACGCCATCTTGAACACTGGGGTTCGGATCCAGCGCCAGTCGACTCTGACCATGCGCCATAGATATATACACTAGATGTCGCCTTCTGCTTCTCAGCATGCGTAAACACCGCCGCCATCTTGGAACAGGGATCTGAAGCGCTAAACTAGTTCTCCTGTATTGTCAGCGTTACCTATTTAGCGACGTTTGGCCATCCCCAGCGATAGAAAACCTCTTTAGCGATTAACGACAAATTTGGGAACTTGTCACAATGATGGCAGATCGGCTTCTTTGTTGTTGAAACGTAAGAAAATCACCTTTCTCCTGGCTTTGTCATTTGTGAATTCAGCTACATCTCGTTTGCCCATGGCACTGACCCATGATTATAAAAGTAACGACTGGCGTAGCCTATGTAGTAGCAGAGGTAAATGTTCTACAGATCTACAGCAACTTCTGGTGAGATTACAACTTACATGAGTAAACGAGATGAGGGGTATGTGGCCTCAACCAGAGCCTGTCTACGAAGAGCCTGGTTGCAGTTTACTCATTGTTCCTCTAGGGGCCGCCGCTAGATAGTGCAGAATGGGCTAGACGGGTAAAATGTATCTTTATTATCGTCTTAAGCTTAGTTTTCTCTAGACTCAACCATAAATATATGGCTGTCAGTTGGAACAACCCAAAAAACTAGATAATTGCTTGAGATTTTGACGATTTATGGTGATTTTATTTTCGCTAGATCTTTGCCCAGATTGACGCTAATGCATTATAGAGGAGTGGATCACTGCGGCAAGATGGCGTCTCGATTGACGCATTCGTTCCAATGAACAGCAGTAGTCAAGGCGACATCTAGTGTATGACCATGCGCCAAGTTACAAAGCTGGAAATGACGCATGGACCAACGTCGATTTTTATTGGATATTCTGTAAAAAGAGTGTCGTCCTCCAGTAAGAGGGTGGCGATAATGCACATAAAGTCCTTGCCTCATAACAAGAAGAAAAAGTTGCTCGGGAACGCGCATGGAGTCCGAGTGGAGTCGCCCTGAAGCGCAACTTAATTTCATTGGATAACACAGCGGCTCTAACTGAGCGGTCTGCCTGCTGTCCTGCTGCAAATACGCATTCGAACATGACGTGAAATATCCGTAGTCGAACTATAAATAAACTATTCGGTTTTTAGTGCCAAGTGTAGCACATTTTTACAGTCTATGATTAGTTTGTTTTTTATTTTATTGTTTGCCATCTCATAGCGGGTGCTCTAAACTATTCTAGCGTTGGCCCATGACCAAATCAAGCCAATAATAGCCAGTAGCCACAATAATGACTGGAGCCAGAGCCCTCAATAGCCACCCTGTTTTGAAAATAATATTGAAGATATTCAATATTATTGAAGATAGTAAGATAACGCACAGAACGGTCAGCCTGAGCGGACAATTACGTCCCCAACTCATCTAAAATGTGGTGTCTTTACTTTGAGTTGTACATCGCAGATGGTAAAGTAACGGTTAAAGAGAATGTTGTCTGCGGACACAGCAAAAAACAGTTTACTTACGCATCCACGACATCCAATCTTCGCGCTCACCTGTGGAGTTACCATCCAAATGAGTCAGCGGTGTCAGAGGCACAGTAGACGGCCAGAGCATCGCCAGGCGTATGATTGCATTTCCGTAAATCCTAAATTATGTCCAGGGGTCTGCTATTTACTTAGGCTGCAAAGCACAGGTATTTATTTGAGGTAGGCTTATTCGAGGCAGACCTTTATTTCTTACATTGTACGTTATTGTGAGACATGCGTTTTGTTTGGTGCGGCATACCAGGCTATCAAACGCAGACGATTTTCGGTTTTGGTATGGGATTTAATTTACTTTTTGACTTTTATTATATAGTTAAATGTTGAGGCTGATGGGCATTTAAATCTAGAGGGTATTTGATGATCACTGTAAAGTTTCGTGTAGTTGAAAAAGTGTTGGAATTTCCAGCTGTTTATTGCGAGACAAGGCCTTTTTCATTCATTGAACGTGCGCTGTGCTCTAATGGAAACCTTATTGCATAGCGAAGTAGCCTAAATTGAGTTTTTTTTTTTTTTATTATGCATGGTTTATTTTTTATGAAATTCGTAGACTGGAATGCCTCGCGGCAATAATTGTGTTTAAATGTAGTAGCCTAGTGCTTCAGCCTTTGGCAAGCTCCAAAGGGGGCGGCTATAGGTTGAGAGCAACGTGTTGGAGACCCATGGTGTAACGAGACAAGGTCTTTATGCCGCTGTTGTGTAATTTATTGTCTTTAATCATGTTTAGGCTACGTTTGTTCGGGACAAACAACAACGAAACAAGATCAATACAATTTTCTTTATTTGTCATATGATGGATAAACAACCATAATATGCACGTCTTCTCATAGGATCCTCAAGAAATACGCACTGAATAACGTTTGGCTGTAGCCGCCGGATAGGGACCCGCCCACCAACATGTACGCGCATGAGAGCTCGTGCCCAACACGGATTTTCGTGCATGAAGCTGTTTCTTTTACCAGAGCCCGTCTAAGGAGAGCCTTGCCACTCCGTATTAAGTCCCATTGTACCGAATTTTGGTTGCAGTTCCACCATATTTCCACTGGGGGCGATCTAGTTTCCACTGGATTTTTAGATTTTCGGTGCCGTTTAAGTAGTATAGTCTATAGTATACTACTTAAACGGCACCGACAATCAAAAAATCCAGTGGAAACTATATGGCAGAAGTGTGTAGGCCAATCTGCCCACCAGCTTTTTCAACTTCGCTACCTACAGATGTTTTACCGGTATAATATTTCGAAACGCCATGTTATTTCTCATAGACAATCCACGCCCGGAAGTTGGATGGATACGGAAGTTACGGAGGCGGGACTTATTCTGGAGAGGTCAATGAACGTGACATGACGTTTCACGGCCAAATCAAATAACCAATCGGAGACGAAAAAGGCGGTACCAGAGCCCTTCTAAGGAGAGCCTCCCCACTCTCTATTAATCCCATACAAACCGAATTTGGCTGCAGTTCACCAGAGTTCACCTAGATGGCGATCGCGGGCGAGTCCAAAATACATGGGGTCCTATGGAGCTACATGGCTACATTTGTTGTTTTCACCTATTTAACAACTGAAACCCTCAGATTTTATTTTATTTTTCGCAAAATGGATATGGATTTTCAATCAAAAGTGAAATAATCCGGGAGTCATGTCCTTTCGTTTTCTTACAGGTTGGTTCGTTGTTGCCCATAACACGCTAGCATCGATGCTATGCTATGATCATGCTAATGAATGACGTCATTGGCACGTTTGAAAGGCTTTTTAGAACAATTAAGTGACTTTAAAAAACATAATACTCAACCAAGTGTATTGTCTTTGCCTCCCCTTTCGAATACAATATTCAAATTACTTGAAAAAAAATTATATCCCGAGAAAAGTGGATTTTGAGGGGTACAGCTCCATAGACCTCCATTCATTCTGGACTCGCCCGTGAGCGCCCCTAGATGCAGTACCACACCGGAAGAGTTCCGAGAGTGAAGGTTCTCTCCTTATTAGACATTCTCTGGCGGTACCTTCCATAGACATAATATACATAGCATTGGCTGCTGGAAACAAGAAATGCGGCCTCCATCTTGGACCGGTCATACTCCTCGTTGCGTTGCAGCAGAAAACACAAGATGACAGCTGTGCAGCATGTTCCTGCTCAAATCGGCGGACCATACTCGGGGGATTAACTTTTCACAAGTAAGATTTAACATTACCGTACTATTGGTTGTATTTTGTATTTTCGAACAATGTGGCCTGTATCATAGCTACATGTATGACCTTTGCAGCAAAAAAAAACGCGTGAAAATCTGTTCGGTATTCAGTGAGATATGATTAATTAAGTGCGCTGACAGCTCATTGCACCGGCCAAACAGATTACACTGAGTGGAGTGGATGACCGGTCCAAGATGGCGGCTCCAAATCTCGTCAGCGCTAGTAGGGAGCAGCGGTCGATGCGGCGTCTATACGTTAGACCGGCACATCCGGGAACTTGACTCGTGACAAACGTTCCTGCCCCTTTCGGGGGGGAAAACAAACAACCCCTCTCATTAACTCCAACGCAAATTAGGGTCAATAAACGTAATTCATACAGAAATCGCAGGAGTAAATAATAACAAAAAATACCACAAATCAATATGACCACTCAATACATAACCACTTTGCCGGCCGTTGACCGTGAAAGATACCTACAAAAGCTTAATTCAATTAATATAAAAACATGTCCCTTCAGTCTCCCGAGTACGAAGTGGTGCTACAACCCCACTCAGTCATACCCGGACATTTACTCGTAGCCTATCTCATCGAGTCTCCAGGTAAGTAACTAAATTGTTTTCCTGTATTTTTGCCTTCATATTTGAATTTTAAATAGTTGACTCACAGGCTCAGATGTAGTTAGATAATTCTGAGATATGATAATTTCTGTCATAGCCATTAAGTGTTAGCCTAGATTTCTGTTTTCTTTGGTCTGATTCATTTTTGGTGTAACGTTAGTGGTTTGTCTTTTGAAGACTAATGAACGATATTATAATTTCATAAATATTTAATAACTAGGCTAATATTTATTTGCCAGCAAAGCTGTAGCCTAACCCACCTGCAACTTTTCGGCATGTCTACCGGTTCACTTTGGCTTGTTCTGAGGGAATGTTTTCCCCTCAAAAGGGGCATGGCGCAAACAACCTGCTCTGTGTGACGCGGGTCCGGTTGTAAGTATAGTATATTATGTCTATGGTACTGTCACTCCCCGATGTGAGTCGCTACCCGATGTGAGTCACGCATGCTCAGATTGATAGGTTTTACGGCATAACGCCAAGGGATCCGACTGAAATCCATAAAATAATTCACTTTTCTGTTTCAAAAACGTTTTAGCTATCTAAGATTGTTTGGTTGCTAACGTTAGCAAACGCCATTCAAGTGACAGCCTTTGTTGTGCTTGATTGCTTACTTACTTGCCAGCAGTGAACAAACTTCATAATTTTTATTGATATTACAGAAGTCTCTCGCTAGCAGGCTACTTCAGCCTCTAATCTAGAACTGACATTAGAGATTATGCCGTGAAAATGTGATGCCTTACGCTAAATAATACATTACTGCTGTGTAGGCTAATGTCATTATTCTGTGGCTAACAGCACAGGTAGTGGCAAAGTAGCAAAGTGACGCATGCGCGACTCACATCTGGTAGCGACTCACATCGGGGAGTGACAGTACCTTCCCCTACCATCATGGGGAAAAAAATATCGCATCCGGGTCAAAGGACAAGTAAGATGGCGGGCTATTTACTTCATTTCCAACAATAAATGCAGAGAAGTTTTAATAGACCACGGGTTCTGGTACTGCAGTAACGCTCAGATAGATTCGTGTGCCAGGTGTTCAATGGAAAACGGTGTAATCACAGTCAAATGTAATAAAATCGTGCAGCACGTTACGGTCAGTGTAGCGCTACAGCTGCGCAGGAAAACGACCATTCGAGTAATGTTAACTGTTACGGCAATAATTAACATTAATTAGGCTACGTCCTCTTAGTTAATGCATCTAATTGCACATATTGACGTTAGTCAAACGTACGACTAAACCGACCACGGTCAGACTTAATGTCGATATTAACGTTACCTGCTCCTCCAGACGCTGAATTTCAGCTTCAATCTCTCCCTCATCATCAGATGTGTCATCTGATTTGTCGAGTTTCATGCCCTCTTCATCAGACAGCAAATCCCGTTCCTTTCCCCCACCTTCCTCCTCAATTCCAAGTTGTATCAATTTAGTTTCTTCTTCACCTGTGGTTTCCATTGCAGGGGTATTGCAAACCTGGTTTTGCGTGCTGATAATAAAACGATGAAGCTGCGTTAGTCCAACTTCTTTCCTTTTTCATGGCGGTTGTCAAACAACTTTTGGAAGCATTACCGCCACCTACCGAAATGGAGTGTGAGTCTGGATATTTAAATCCTAATAATAGCTAATAAAAAGTAAATAAAGAAAGAGGAATTACTCTATATTCTTCTAATCAGACCAGTTTCTTCCAAGAAGTGAAAGATCTAAAAAAAATTTCACCTGAATTTTTCTGAAGAATTGCTTTTTTTCTCAAAAGGTTCACTTTCTATCTCCAACTCTTGGATAAGTTGCTGTCTCTCCTGGTTTAACTTATTACAGTATTCTATAACATACAGTCTCAGCAGCACCACATACAGTACACTTTCCATCAGCATGCTTTTTTAAAAGAAATAAAGTACTAGCCAAACCAGTATGCCCAAACCTCATTCTTGAGATAATGTTTTCTTCATAGATCTAGTAGTTGGTCTTGCACTGCCACAAACCTTTGGATACTGTAGTATTTCCCAGTGATAGCATTATCCCAGTCACTTTTCCATTTCCCCTTAGACTTTGATTTGACTATGGTTTTAATTTCAGATTTACTATCCATTGTGATCTCAAGAGATTTGCATGCCTTCTTAGCGTTCTTGTCAGCTAATTCATTTCCCCGCACTCCTAAATGCGCTGGGACCCATAGAAAACTGACATTATATCAGAATTTAATCATCTACTAATCATCTGTACAATTTCTAAAACAATGTCCTGCCTGGACTGAGACACAGCCCTTTGGATGCTCATCAATGCAGATACAGAATCTGAAGCAACTAACACCCCATTCCTAGGTCTATTACTCTCAACCCAGGACAGAGCAATAATTATAGCTACTAGCTTAGCTGTGTAAACTGCAAGATCATTACTCAGTCTTTCTTTTTTTACAGATATTGAGACTAGGAATTACAAATGCAATACCAACTTTACCCTCTGTTGACTTTGTGCATCTGTAAATACCACTACTTTATCTCTTTAAGAACAAAATTATTCATACACCTGGCAAATATTGATGTAATGTTGATGTTCTCTTGACCAATATGTTTGTTTTGACTGAAATTGACACTGCCACATGCCAAAAGGTTGTAAGACAATGTGGTAGAAAAATGGAATAAAAAAAAAATCGTTTTTATATTTTTTAACATTTTTATGAAAAATGGCAAGTTCAAAATTAGTCATACCCTTTTTAAATAATCAATGGAAACATCTTTATTTGCATGAACAACTCTACAACTCTAGACCACACCTTTTTAACAGCAATCTGGGTTTTTAGTCAGGAACGATTATTTGCCATAACTCTGGCCTTGTGCTCACTTTTTTGATGGATTGAGGTCTGGACTCTGGCTCTGCCACTCTAAAATGTTGATATTGTTCTCAGTTAACCATTTCTTGCCTTGTTTGGCTGTATGTTTTGGATCATTGTGTGGTTTAATGGTCCAATGATGCCCATTGGGGCAGGTCTCTCGGCAGACTGCCTGATCTTTTCCACCAAAAATGTCAATGTAGCCCCTTGTTTTGTATTTTTCTATGGCCTCTGCTTTATCTTTACTATTTGTGATAACTCTTTGATCATTAATCATTACTGGATACTCAAATCCCCTCCCATTCCCTCTCATCTTCTTGATCATGTCCCATACACTTTGAATTGGAGTTGTTCTTTCAATTGAATCACAAAACTTTTTCCAATCCCTTTTTGCACTTTTGACTGTGCGGCTCACTACAGCTTGACACTGTTTATATTTAATAAAATGTCCAAAATTTAGAGTTTGCTTTAAAGTTCTAAAAGCTTTATTACGGTCCCTGACAGCCTTACTACATTCCTCAGACCACCAGGGTACAATCCTTCCTTTACTACCTGACTTTGACTTGGGAATGGATAGCAACCCTAATTATGCTGTTTGTAACTGAGTAACACATACAGTGGGCATTGCTTCGATTTAGCCAGCTTCCCTCGCGGTCCGCGCGTGGGATCACGCGGTATCACACGACTTTAATTTGTATTTTTTCAGTGACGCTGCAACGACGCTGCAACAACCCAAACAACCGGCAGATGTCTCTTCTGAGCAGGGTGTCTCGTAAAAAGAAATGGAGCCTGGAAAACCCTACACAGACTTCACTACAGACTTTAGGAGACTGGTTTAGAAATAATTTAATAGACAGAAATAGGCCTGCCCTGCCCTAATAAAGAAATATTTGGTTAACTGCGAGTGAATCCCGTTTGCAGCCGTAGAAACGCAGGACAAATGAAACATTCCGGTTTTCTCCGAGTGCAACGATGATAGACAGACATCATTTGGACAAAATATAGAGCATATTAACCTCCGTTGCTCAGCCAAATGCCTTCCTGTTATGTCCTGTTATCACGGAGTTACAGGCGATAAACGATTTTTGATGGTCACAAGTTTACTTCATTAGCGGTTTATTTTTTTGATTATTAAAGGAACACGCCACCCAAAATCAGTAGTGATATATGTTCTTACCGTAACTTTCACGAGTTGAGTCGTACCTCTCCCGCGTCGGTAGGTGCACTCAAACGCTCTGTCGCGCGGCGCGAATGTGTTAGCATGTTGCTATGCTAGCGGGCTCTGCCGTGGCCGTAAAGAGAGGCACATAGCAGTATTCAAACACCTCCACGTTTTACCTACTTAAATACAGTTGCACGAGTAGTTGATGAAAAATGTTAGGGCACACAACATGAAACGTGACGATTTTCCAAGCGAATAAACATGAGAACTACAATGTGTGGCGCAAAAGCACTTGGGAGTACTTCGACCTAGCGTGGTAATATTATTAACACCTAATTGTAGATATCCACCACAGAGTTTAGAATCCATGCTGGATCGACCCTCAGCCTCTCCCTCCCCTCTGAGCGAGAGAGGCACACACACTAGACATGCGCTGATGGGCTATTATTTCAACCATAACTGCATAGCAATTTACAAAAGATTCACTGAACAAAAATGCTGATGTGGTACATGAAAATGTAGCTAAAAATGTGGAGAATGCAATGCAATCAAGCATTTTGGACGATATATTGTCACAAGCTGGCAGAATAGGCAACAGGCCGATGTGCGTTTTATTTGGAGACTGTTTTGCGCGACAGAGACTGAGTTTGCTGCTGATATTCTGGGGATAGGCCTAGCCAATGTACGACTTTTGCCTTTTAATATATTTGCTGCATTAGATCAGTCTTTCTAGAACAGACAAGGGCTATAGCCTCACGTCAGCAGCGCTGCATCACCCATATAGCCTACATTAAAACAACCAGCGGATGGCAGGTGCAGTTTTGAAAATTGGTCAACAAACTTTGGTGCTGATGGATGGCTGATGGATGATACGTTTTGCTATGCAGTTATGGTTGAAATAATAGCCCATCAGCGCATGTCTAGTGTGTGTGCCTCTCTCGCTCAGAGGGGAGGGAGAGGCTGAGGGTCGATCCAGCATGGATTCTAAACTCTGTGGTGGATATCTACAATTAGGTGTTAATAATATTACCACGCTAGGTCGAAGTACTCCCAAGTGCTATTGCGCCACACATTGTAGTTCTCATGTTTATTCGCTTGGAAAATCGTCACGTTTCATGTTGTGTGCCCTAACATTTTTCATCAACTACTCGTGCAACTGTATTTAAGTAGGTAAAACGTGGAGGTGTTTGAATACTGCTATGTGCCTCTCTCTACGGCCACGGCAGAGCCCGCTAGCATAGCAACATGCTAACACATTCGCGCCGCGCGACAGAGCGTTTGAGTGCACCTACCGACGCGGGAGAGGTACGACTCAACTCGTGAAAGTTACGGTAAGAACATATATCACTACTGATTTTGGGTGGCGTGTTCCTTTAAAGAGTGTTTTTCATTTAAAGGTTTGACTTCAAACTTATTCAGTAGAGCATTTAGTGCTCTCCCCAATCCCAGACGTTCACATTACATGTTTGTTTGTAATGGATGCAACCGTGAGATACGCGCTTGACGGCAATATAGCCCAGCAGCAATCTAGGGACTGTTTGTTATTTATTGAAGGGGCCACCGGAGAGATTTTGAGTGCTTCAGTCAAAAGTTGCATGACCCTCCCTTGCCTGCTAGAAATTGTTCAATGACCCTCTGACAGAATTGTCAAAAAAGACATGACCCTCCCCTGCCAATTGTCGCTGTACCACCCGCGCTGCTTTGCGCCACGAAGACACACTGTGATAACGTTCTTAAATCAATCTTTCCCGGGAGCTTGCATGCTACCAGTCCTTCCTTTTCAACTGTGTTGCACCTGTTTCAGGCACGGTACTATGGGTGGCCCTAGGGCTGCCCACTTTTCAACAGGCCCACCCAAAACTTTTCTTAAAAAAAAAAAAAAAAAAAAAATTACATATATTTTAATTTTGTCAAGAATTATTAAAAAGCGGCAAATAATCTCATAATCTGTCCTAAAATAGTCTAAATGTTTGGTTTTCAAAACTATTTTAAAAAGCTGGTGATGTTTCTGCGCAAGTTCAGCAGTGCCAGATAGGCTACGTGAGGTTCTGGGTCGTATCTAGCTTGTCGGTATGCTAGGCTAGCTCCAAGTGATCTGAAAGTGTGAAAATAATTTTATCTATCTGTCTATTAGTTTGATTGATTTGATTTGTTGATTGTTTGATTAATTATTCAATTGATTGATTAAACTTAATTTATTTTATGTTTTATTTCCTCATTTCCCCCCTACATTCACCACTTTACATATAAACACACACTAGCAACACCCAAACATAGCATGTTACCAAAGCCCTTTACCATGACCACTCACAGACCTTTCCATTCAATTACAAAAAAACTGAGTCCCATCCTGTCAGCTCTGTCATCGTCCTGTCCCTCTGCGTGTCTGTCTGTCTGTATGTCTGTCTGCGTGTCTGTCTGTCTGTCTGTATGTCTGTCTGTTTGTTTGTCTGTCTATCTGTCTGTCTATCTGTCTCACTTGTCTACGTTACCTTATTGCGTTTCATGTGTTTTTATGTTTCAATTCACGTGGTGCTATATGATAAGATTCCAGGGTCATATACATAAATGGTTGAGGTAGGACAATTGTATTTGCACTTTGAAAAATATGTTACTTAAATAAAAATAAAGTTGTCCTCCGAAGAGGGGGGGTGGTGGTGGGCCAAAAAAAAAAAAAGTGAAGTGAAAATAATTTCCAGTAAAGGACAGTGTTGCAACAGTCGTTGTTTAGGTACCTTAAACGTGCACAAACGGTCTCGTTGTATCGCTGCAACCAGGAGATGAAGGAGAGCTGAGATCCATAACACCTACATGTAGCACATCTCTATAGCTTAATAATGGCTTCTGAAATGCTTTTTTTTTTTGCAATGCAGCAAACGTTGTTGATATTGTGATTGATCCGATTTGCATTAAAGGGCCTAATGGGTGTGATTGATCTTTATGACCTCTCTTGGAGCATGTTTTACATGACGTTGTCAATGAACAAGTTCTGTGCCCGAGCAGGTGTAGTCTCCAGCTGATTTTGCCAGGGCTTCAGCCCCGAATTAATTTTGTACAGTTGACTAACAAATATGAAACCATTATTCCGATCGCGCATTTAAACTTTGAGATGAGATGGACGTATTTAACATACAAGCGGACACGGGTGAACTCACTCTTCTTCATGCAGCAGATTTAAGTTGAACGTTACCTTACCATAACACATAATTTGGAACGTAGGCTACGTGTGCGCACAAGGTTGGACATGTCATTGTTTGCATTTGATATTTGGTATACGTTACCAGGAAATCATGAAGTCATCAATGACAAGGTGGTGGTGGAGTTCATAGATATATATATAGAACACTAGATGTGTTATAGTTTGTTTCTAATAGCAAATAGAAATGTCAAGATAGCAACAAGTCAATACATCCTCTAATTGTCAAAATATTATTGTCCATAATATTCAATCAATGTGGTGCAAATGAGGCTTGAGTCAGTGGATTAATTTATGAAAAGTAAGCAGCAAGTCATGCAAAATGGGAATTATGAAAACCGTTTAGACTCTGGGCTAAGCCCCGAATGTTTTCAACTGCCCTGCATATTGATTGAAACTGTCGGGCAGTGTGGTTGATCTGTATTCCATACCTGGCTGTGCTTTAGCGCATCTCTAATAGACCTAAGGCCTATAGGCTGTAAAAGTGGGAATCTAATATTTTCCCCAAACATAGTTTAGTTCTGCTTGTATAACATGAGGTTGAATATTTCATTTGTTTCAGGTTTTCAACGGTGCGTAATGGAGATTCCAAAGCGCTCTTATTTGGTCAGAATCAAGGACAGTGATCGAGGATAGGTACGTCCGTCCTATGCACCGAAACTTTTTACAATGCAACAAACTATTTAAAGAGCATCAAGCTATTCAAATCTCTATTATGTAAGCACAAATAATACAACAGTATATTAGTCAGTCATTTTTATTAGGTTAAACAGTGATTTGATAAAGTTTTTTTTTTTTTTAAGGCCCACCCACAATTGGTCTGGCCCATCCAAAACTGGAACTGGAACAAAACAGATGTCTTCAAATCATCGTTTTCCTTGCTTGAAGGCGAACTTAGAGTGATGTTAACCTATTTAAGTTTAACGGCGTGATTGTCATGAGAGCGCGATTCATTGGCGCTTGCATGTTCGGCCATATGTCTACGTGCGCACCTGCCTACCATCAGGCTACTCAGCTACTAGAGAAAGAATTTCCCGTTTGTATGTTCACTCCAAGTTGGCCTACCATATACCAACTCTGCACTGTAGACCCTAAACTGGCTATTTATATTTTTCTGTGAAATAAGCAAATGTGTTCTACTTTATGAAGCAGAATTACGCACTAGGCTACTTGGAACGTAACACATTTTTGTTTGTGCAGGAGAGAATGACAACGATTAACAAATTGCATTTGTTGCTGTTTACTAGGGATCGACCGATATGGTTTTTTGAGGGCCGATACCGATATCAATTATTACCAAAACAGGAGGCCGATAACCGATATGTAAAACCGATATGTCAGTTGTCAAAAAGGGGGGTAGATAGTAAAGGCGATATGCTGCAAAAATTTCATTCAAAAGCATTTAATTATGCAAACTTTTCTTTCTTCTTTTGATACACAATTGTCCATCAACTTGCATCACTTGCAAGTGTAAATCCTGTGTATCATGTTAATCCAAGAGCTGAGTGATAGCAATTATTTTCATAGAGTAGGCCTACACAATAGTCCAGTGGACAGAAAGGTGAACCCGGAAATGTTGAGTACACCAAAGTTTTATGATGGAAATATATAGTATGGGTTCCCAGCATGCAGAAACTGCCGGATGATAATTTGCTTATGTTGGGCAATTTGTGTAATTGAGCTAATTAGCATAAATTAGCATAATCACCTATATTGATCATATTATAAGAGCTGCTTGGCCAAAATGGACAATGCTAGTATGTTTTTAGAGGTTACTGGATACTGTATGCTGAGTCCATATCTGACATTTTCAAGATTCAAAATCACTCATCATTTAAACTTGGTTTGGTCACGTTTTTACTCTCATTAAGCTGATTTTGGGGTTGGAGTTTTTGGGGGCGATTTAGACGGATTTTTGGAGGATAAAAATGTTCAGTGTTTAGGAATAATTTGGATCCTCAAGTTATTTCTGAATTCCACAATCATTTTGGAAATAGCTATTCACTGGCCCTCTGCTGTAACTCACAATTGAGTAACAAAGGGAAGAACTAGCCTCTACTACTCCTCACTGTCCTCATCCGTTGTCCTGTCGCCATCTTCTCCAGACTCTTCATCCCTGTCCTTCTGCTGTTTTTGCTGTGTAAATATATTGCCACATGTAACATCACTGCCTTTGCAGAAACAATAATTAGTACAGGCCCGGCCTGCACTATGTAAACTGTATACACAGTTTTAACCCAGCTTTGCAGGTTAACAGGACTTGAATCGAGGGTGGGCAAGTTCCTCTCCTTTCTTCATACCTGTCTTCTAACTCCCTCCAAACGCGGTTATATCCACAGCCGGTGGATCAGGATGGTCTGCTGCTTTCCAAAGCAGCACCTGTAGATGGGCACGTTTTCCATGGAGGAGCAAGTTGCGTTCTGTAGGAGACAGTGTCTTCAGTGCTGGAGGAGCCGGGAGTGGGAGACCTCACCGCCAGGGATGAATTACTGCACGGGCCTACCGGGCCCGGCCCAAGGGGTCAGGGGGCCCTGAAGCCCAAGCCTTTGCATGAAATCATTGCCTCAATATCAACACATCAGGATGTAGGCTATGAATCTGATTGAATTTAGTATTGGCCATCCCCAAAATGCACCAGAATACAGGAAATCACATCAAACAAATTAAAACATTTCTGAGGAAGGACCTCCAAACCCCCCTTCCACATATGCGACAATTAATGGGGGGCCCTTAATACATCTTGGCCCAGGGGCCCGAAAGTTCATAATCCGTCCATGCTCACCGCTAGGTGGAGGCCCAAGCAAAAGGATCCGAAGAGAACCCTTGTAAGGGGTACTAAAAAGCTTACAGAGGCCTTCAGTAGAAGCCGCAGGAGGAGACCAGCCGTTGCCTGGGCCTAGCTACGGCAGAAATGCTTGCCTGAAGAGGGTTTTGATGCAGTGGCCACGGCGGAGAAGGACTTCACGCGACTGGGAGAGCGGTCTGAGGA
Source organism: Alosa pseudoharengus (assembly GCF_046254945.1). Classification (NCBI taxonomy): domain Eukaryota; kingdom Metazoa; phylum Chordata; class Actinopteri; order Clupeiformes; family Clupeidae; genus Alosa; species Alosa pseudoharengus. The sequence continues at coordinate 42,838,220 of NW_027468848.1, forward strand.
AGCGGCCTTGGAAAATAAGGTAGTGACGCTGGCCTGGGCGCTGACTTCACCGAGAGAAGACCTTGAGCCCCTGCCCCCGCCGGACAGCTTTAGGCTGGAGTTGGTGGTGGCCCTGGCTGCGGAGCAGAGCAGAGGTGGAGTGGCAAGGAGGTGGTGGTTGGCGGAGCCTGTTCGAGTCGTGTGTCGTGTGAAATCCGATGGCACGAGCCAGAGAGAAGGTCTAGGTCTTGGCGCGATCGTGGCGGTGTGGAGTGTCCGGAACAGTGGAGGACAGCTCTGCGACGAGGCAGCAGAGGAGGGACGCCAACGTCGGTAGCTGTAGCTGTGCGCAGCGTGGTCCGGCTGCGATGGAACTGAAGTCTGCTGCCCCGACTGGCGAGACGACGGAGTGGAGCATCGGAGGTGCAGTGCCAGTTACGGTGCTCAGCGCCGGGGAGTCTGTAGCAGTGGAGGCTAGGCCCCGCCAGGTGACTGCTAGCACGCTCGCATTGGGCCGCTGGTGGTTGTGGTTCACCAGGGTGAGGAGGGCTCTTGCGGTGTGTGTTAGTAAGTAAGTAAGTAAGTAAATTTAATTTATAGAGCACATTTAAAACAGTTTCCACTGACCAAAGTGCTGTACAGATGATATGGCTAAAAATAGAGAATAAAAGCAAATCAGAACAAGCAAAATATAAAAGGCAAGCACAGAGAAAGTAAGCAAGACAAATACAGAAATACAATAGACAAATAGACAGCCCTAAACAAATAAATAGCAACAGTACAGAAGACACTTGAATATGAAGAAGAGAGGAGAGAGATGGACAGCTAGGAAGCAGGGAAGGCCAAGGAGTAAAGGTGGGTCTTTAGTCTTGATTTAAAAGTGGTGATGGAGGGAGACAGTCTAACATCTGGGGGCAGACAATTCCACAGACGTGGGGCTGCTACCGCAAAGCCTCTATCGCCTCTTTGCTTGAGGCGGGTGCGGGCCACAGAGAGAAGACCCTTGTCGGCAGATCTAAGGGACCTGGATGCTGAGAGGGGATGGAGGAGGTCTGAAATATATGAGGGAGCCAACCCATGCAGTGCCTTATAAACAATCAGAAGGACTTTGAAGTGGACCCTAAAACTAATGGGGAGCCAGTGTAAGGAGGCCAGTACAGGGGTGATGTGTTGGTATTTCTTGGTGCCAGTAAGCAACCTAGCAGCTGCATTTTGTACTAATTGCAGACAAGAAAGTTGGGACCGGGGGAGACCAAGATAGAGGGAGTTGCAATAATCTAGCCGGGATGTAACAAATGCATGAATTACTGTTTCTTGAGATGGGAAATAATTCTCAGCTGATGGAAGCTACTCTTGATAACAGAGCTAATGTGCCTTTTAAAACAGAGCTCTGAATCAAGGATGACACCTAGATTTTTGGCATGAGGCTTGACAGGAGAGGACCCCACCTGCTGTGTGGCAGTGCCAGAGACTAATTGCTGGACTGAATGTGGGAACGCCTGCGCTGAGGATGGCAATGGCTTGTTGGGGGAGCTGTGCAACGCCAGCGTGCTGGACTGCGCTTGAGATTCCCACAATGTTTCGCGCTGGGGATTCTGGGAGAACTGAATGATCATCTCAATACCAATGTTTCCCAAAAGGCTTGTTCCAAGGAGAACAATATTACCTTAAACACACATGAGGAAACTGAACAGTCTAATCAGTAGACTAGGATAAGCTAGCCAACTATGCTACTTCGTTTACAATATTTCCAGGCTTCAATCAGACAGCTGAATGTGGTAAGAGTTATAATAGAAATAGTAGGCCTAAGCTATAGCCTAATCTGCATAAAGTGTGCTGTCATAAATATCAGACATTCAGTATTCTCTCTTTTTATATCAGGATATAAAATAATACAGATATATTACATTGTAATCCTCTGGTATTCTAAGGTAGGCTATTGAAATGTCTACCCCCCCCCCTCCAAAAAAAAGAAAAATTGAGGTTCATATCAAATTGTGGGTCAAAAATCGTGATACGAATCGAATTGTTAGGTTGGTGTATCGTTACAGCCCTACTGTATATCGCTACAGCCCTATCCTCCAAAAATCTGTCTAAATTGTACCAAAAAACTCAGCAATATCAGCTTAATGAGAGTAAAATGTGACCAAACCAAGTTTAAATAGTGATTTTGAATCTTGCAAATGTCAGATATGGACTCAGCATCTCCAGTAACCCCTAAAAACATACTAACATTATCCATTTTGGCCAAGCAGATCAATATAGGCGTTTATGCTAATTTATGCTAATTAGCTCAATTACACAAATTGCCCAACATATGCAAATTAGCATCCGGCAGTTTCTGCATGCTGGGAACCCATACTATATATTTCCATCATAAAACTTTGGTGTACTCAACATTTCCGGGTCCACAATGGGGCTCTATGGGCTGTCCACCGGACTAACAATGGGATATGTGCTTGTTAAGGGACCTGTCACAAAGAGGATGCTTTGCCATCATGCGTGTGAGTGCACGAGAGAGGGAGAGGTGCACGCGTGATGGCAAGTGTTACGGTTGAATAGTTTAACACAACAGTTTTAAAATAGTTGTTAGGCTATTTAAGCATGCAATTTGTGTCCATATGTAGGCTATAAGCTTCACTTTTGAGAGCCTAAAAGGCACGTTTATAGCCAGCTGAGGACGCGATTTAGGGCCAATCTCAATTCTCTGTTTTACCCCTTCCCCTTCCCCTATCCCTTCATCTTACCCCTAGCCCTTGTCCCTCGAAACCGAGTGGCAAGACATAGGGGTGAAGAATATTCCCCTTGGAAATGAGATACCACTAGCCAACCATGAGAGCTAAATGATTGAAACACTTGAATTAACGTAATTTACAGAGATCGTACCACACTGAAAGCTATTTTGTCACTAGCAACCTGTCTTCTGTCAAATAGGCTATCGTGGCATTTTCAGCTCGGAATAAAACAGTTCAGGAATTATTTCAACAGCAAAACGTGCATGTTCGTTCGCAGCCTACCTTCTGGTCCGGGTGAATGAAACAGGGATGGGGGACAAAATAAACATGCAGTTTGCTATGTAAACATCCCACAACTCCTTCGATATTTTACAATAATATCCAAATGGTCGTTACTTGACATCAGAAGCAATCGCTACCTGTAATATGCGAGGAGTCGGCAGCAGTAGGCCTATGCAGCATTCATATCAGACGAGCGGTAAAAAAGTTCAGCGAATTTAGCTGCTGTTGGACTTTTCATGGTATGCTGCCAATTCGCGGGGTAGACATGGAAATATGTAAAATGCGAGACATTCGCGCAAATAATGATGTGCTGTTAACATTCACAAAACAGCGATTTTTGAAAACTTTCTCGTGAAGAACAGGACCTTCAATATATGGTCACAAGATTGAATGCAACATAAAACAATTACCATTTTAATGTTATAATCCTTATTAATGCCAACATTTAATGTCAATGAATCTCTCGTGTGCTTATGTTTCCGGTGTGAGCGTTGTATGTTGGGTACTTACCCCTCGGTTTCAAGTAAGCTCCCGATCTTACTTGGTTTTAAGGGGTATCTACCCCTTGCCCTTATCCCTACCCCTCGATCGAAATGAGAATTGAGATAGCCCTTCGTCTCACGTGCACGCGCAAAACCAAGGGGAAAGGGGAAGGGGAAGGGGTAAAATAGAGAATTGAGATTGGCCCTTAGTTCAGGTCGGATGAAACAAAACGCACATTCGACTAACGACCATAACCATGTGTGTTTGTTTTTGAAACCATGGCAACCACTGAACAAGGCATCCAGTTAGCAATGTCAGTTAGCTAGTAGAGTTCACAAGACAAAATATAAGCAGAATGGCTGGCTATTTTAACATAATTTCCTCGAGGAAACGTACAGAAAACACTCCAGTCTATCCTTGGTAAGAAAAGACTTGCTGGTTATAACGTGCACCGTGGTGAATGCGCCTAGCATTTGACCCACAATTTGATAATGTTAGAGGCTGGGGAGTGGAATGTTGAGAATCCCGGTGTTGTGTGGCTTCAGGTTTCTACAATGGTTTCCTTTGACTATGCACGCGTTGTGCTCAGACATTCACACGGATTTTAAGTCGTTTTTCATAGTGCAGTGCCCATTGAAACAACATGTCTGTAACGTTAGAAAACCCATAGCACAATTACATGCCCGCAGGTGACGTTAGGCCTGCTTTAAAAATAGAATGATAGGCAAACATATAGCAGCTAATTCCAGCTGAACGAGATAAAACTTATTACGCCGGTGATCCACTAGCATGCGATGCGAACTCCGCGACGCAGTACCAAATCGCGACGCTACCCTCCATGAAGACGCTTTGATGGGCGTTCCCTTTTGTATATGGGTGGAAACTGCAGGGCAAGAGCAGGTAGCCTAGTAAACTTCATAACACCCACCATCTATTAACAATCTCTCCAACTTTCCTCCACGCTTCATTTCACATGAAGTTGTCCCTGTATGATTCTAGCGACACATCATACAAACACGGAAATGTAGACACTGCTATGATTAATTTTTCGTCTGCCATGTTTTTGTAAATTGTTTTGGCGGTAACCACACTACCGGTGTTCCAGTTTAGATGGTGAGCAGGTTAACTTGTGATATTTGCATAAAATCCATGAATATTCAACAAGACCCTGCCTACTTGTTAACAACGCTTTGCTCTGCCTCCGCCCTTCCAGTAGGGGTGGGCGGATCGATCTAAATATCGATAGTATCGATGCCAACACTGGTATTGGTATTTGATCGATACAACTGTAATTGAATCGATATTTTAATTTAAATATCTCTCCTCTACGTTCACTAGTTGCTTGTGTCTTCCACCTCTACAATCCTGAGCAAACGCTGCTTTCACATCTTGCCCACTTTGCTCCTCCTCCCCCTCCTGCTGCTCTGCTGTGATTCGTTGTTGTGTCGTCACGTGACTCACTGACACAACACGCAGAGGAGCAGCGAGGCTGATAGCACATTGAATGAGAGATCAGGATGGACGAGAGGAAAAGAAGTGTTGTGTGGAGCTATTTTACGGCACTAATGATAGTACTGCAACTTGTGATACGTGTAAAAAGAGCATTCGATACTGTGGCAACACTACAACCTATACAAACACTTAAAAACACATGTCAAGGAAAAGGCTGAGCTACAAAAACGAAGAAATGAGGAGGGAAATCCATCCACTTCCAGACCCCCGGCACAGAGACAGAGTTCGTTGGGAGAGTCATTTCAGAGAGGCAGAGAATACCCAGGTAGCTTGTAAGAGTAGGCTAATATTATGTTAGCATGTCATATCCTGTCTTCAGTTAGTGTGATTGCTCAAGAATAAGACATCGCGAAGCTGAGAGCAACCTGACGAACTTTAATTCTTACATTTAGACCTGGGCTGTATTCACTTATCCTGCGCGCCCCCTCTAACATTAGATTACATTTGTGCAACTTGTGCACTTGTTATTTAGGCCTACAGCCTAACGGTGTGCTAATATAATGTCCATTGTCTAGCATGGCAAAAACCTTTGAGCTGTTGTCTAAGATAACAACTGGCTCGTCCATATGCTTGCATATAGGCTATCATGCACTCCTGATTGCTTCCATCTAGTCAAGCATGTCCATCATTATCGCATATTGATAAACTAGAAAATAAACATGAATGTTGTTGAGCAATCACACACATTTTGTTGTAGGCCTAGTATAGATCAGACGTTCAAATAATATATGCAGCCCATTGAAACGTGTTATCTATAAACATAGTATTTTTTTGCTCATGTGACCTGCTATATTTAGGCTAAATTAAAACCAGAAAAAAGGGAGAGATTTTTGTTATTCGTTATTTATTTATTTTTTAAAAAGGCTGTAAAATTTGGTTTGCATTTATTCTACAGTGCCTAATAACTAATAATTCTGTGCACTTCAATACATTAATAAAAACATATTGCCTAAAGAATTGATCATTCATTCACCTCAGAAATAATGACATCCTGCTCTCCCCTACACAAAAGTATTTAGTGAAAAAAGTAGTGAAAAAAGTATCGTATTGGTATCGGTATCGGCAATACGGACCCTATATGTATTTGGTATCGGATCGATACCAAATTTTGCAGTATCGCCCACCACTACCTTCCAGTGCTGGAGATTCACTTTTCACAAGCCTATGTGCGTGACAAAATATGAAGCAAGATCTTGCCGAAAACATGCGGGAATCGCTATGTATAATGCATGTCTGCTTAAGCATCCACACGAAATGTTGTGCAAACAGGAAATGTGTCAAAGTAAATCAGCGAAGGTTTTGTTGGGTTTCGAACATGAGTCTCACTGAGGCAAAATGTTCCAAGCAGTAAGCACTATCACCACTACGCCACAGAGAGCAACGCTTGTCATTAGTGTATTAGACTAGTCTACTAGCTTACTATCCTGATGTCCAGGTTAACTGGTGATAGCCTATAACATGAGCAAACACAGCGAATGCATGCCTTGAATAATGCAGATTAATTTTGCCTCAGTAATTTTGCATCACAAACAGTAACAAATGACCCCATCAGACGTTGCTCGTTTTTTGTGCAGAAACACACATCGTGATTATAATGCGCAAAAATTATGAAGATCACTTGGGCCTCGAACTGCTGACTAAAATAGCAAGCTAGCAATAATAGTCCACCCTGCTAACCAATTGCACCACTGGTTATTTTGTATATATGCAATAGCATGGTGTTCCTATTAAATGAATGTAGGTCTATGTTGTCTTGTGACAGCTTATCGATCCAGATATTCATTATAGCACACATCTAGGCTAAGTGAATGTTTTGCAACAGGCTGCTGAACGAGCAGTAAGTAGGCTAAACTATTTTCTAATTTAGGCTACGTGGGAATCTGAAACAGCAACATCTGTCCTCAAACTCTCCAGCTACATCAAATTTTTGTAATATATGCTACCATGATAACCATTTTGTGTCGTCAAATTAGGACCAACAAATTAAATAATATTTAACTCGGTGAAAATAAGTTTCATGTGTTCACTTCAAATCATTAGACAGCTCACTGCATAACTTCACCGAGACATGACACTAAGTTATGATAATTTTTGAACATGACTGAAATGTTTCAGAAACGGAAAACGGAATAATTTAGGCCTACAGCCCAAAACGGAATAAAGTGTTAGTGGGACATGCCAGTTTGTTGTACATCAGTTAGGTTTTGGTATGTGAGGCAAAGATGAACCTATTTTGTTGTTTTGAGGCTTGCATATGCCCATGTTAAATTGTGATGGCACCAGTTAACATGGGCGTATATTTCTCACTTATGTTAACCTGTGTTAACGCACGCAGCAATTACAAAAGTTGTGGGCTAGGCTATACTTGCTTTATTTTACTATGGTTGCCAGTTATCAACACACAATGTTAAGCTAATTCACTAACTCAAGACTTCAAGGCTATCATGGATATAAAACGTTTTTTGGAAACAATGAAAGGGTGGAGGTAGCAAAGGATGGAGGCAGCAAAACTAGGAGTTATTTCAGATGAACAAGGTAGGCAAATGCTTTTCAAAACGTTACCATTATAATATTTACTGATGTTAAAGCGCGAACGCTGTTTAAAGCCATACAAAACGGTAAACAGAACAAAACTAAAGGTAACTTTACCCTTAGGGTCGTATAAAGTTGTCCAAATGAATAGGTCGTTATTAGGCGTTATTGTTGTATATTGCATTTTGTACTAGGCTACTTTTTAGGTGGCCAATGCATGAACGAAACCGGGAAACGGACAAATATTAAGCCTTTCAATGTTTTGTTGCGCGCGGAGGGGTAGATGCGCTGAACATTCATTCCTGCCGGCGTGCCTGATAGTGACTGCTGTTGTCGCGGCAAGCTTAGGCCTATGCTCCTGCCTCTAAATAGGCACAGTGTAGACTAGACCTACACTGTAATAAATGCAGCCTGTAGCATAGGCTACATCGGCAAACCCAGACCGGTTGTGGCATCAGTTTCGCTTTTAAAACGCAACAGTGTAGCGAGAGGGAGAGTGCGGGCTATTTAATTTGCAGCATGACAGACGAACTCCCATTGTGAGCGCACTCTACGGACCAGTGGCATCTTTAGTAGGCCTAACATTTTAGTACAAATAAGCATCGGTAAATATAACAATTAATCAAGATAGATTTGGCCAAAAGTGGGCCCCCTTTGCGGTCGTGGGCCCGGAGCGACCGCCCCCCCTGCCCCCCCGCTCCCTCCGCTTATGAGCTTCAGGAACCATTATCTCGCTTGCTGCTACTCCAGTAAAATCTGTGCATTCTGATAGGGCTGCAGCTATCGATTCTTTTTGTAATCGATTAATCTAGCACTTTATCGATCGATTAATCGGATATTTTTTTTTTTTTGCATTTTTAAACAACTAAAACAAATAATGCATAACGAAAATGACATGGCTGTAAAATGATCAAGCAATTGGCACAGAGGTATTTATTCAAACTCCAACATTTGGCTCCAAAACTAAGCCCATTTATTGCAATTTACCCATTTAGTGTTTATAAGTGCCAGTGCCAACAATTAAATAATGTTCAAAATGCTCTCTGTAAAATTGCAGCCTCTTGTGCATGACTTAGCTGGGCGAACAAAGCTGTCCATACTATGTTGTGAAGTGCTGGGAGGGAGAAGAGGGAAAGCAATTTAATGTATTAATATGCACAAGTTTCATGCTGTAGCCTAATCTAGACTTGACATCAAAGTAAATATCTGTTTTCTGATTTCTACACCTGCAGCATTTACCATTAGGCTACTAACAAATAATGTTATCATTAGGCTACTAAAAATAGCCTACGATTAGGCTACTAACAAATAATTTTACCATTAGGCTACTAAAAAAATAATTTCTAAATTACCATAGCAAATGTTCTATTTGCTATGGTAACCCAGCAACCTGTGTGTGTGTGTGCACCGGTGTGCACGCGTGCGGTGCGTGAGGGAAGATGAGGGTGCATGCATGTGTGTATAAAAATGGGTTCTTTTTTAGGCATACTGTCTTGCAATTGAACATGAGTAAGTTTACTACTTAAAAACATAAAAAAGCTAAACATCACGACATCGCTACAAATACAGTATGTGATTAAAATCAGCCAACATCAATGTAGGCTATAGCAGTGTTTCCCAAAGTCTGGGTCGCGACCCACGGGTGGGTCACAGGATTATACAGGAAGGTGTTAACACCTGCTGGGCATTACTGCCTGTCGCACCTCCTCCGGTGCCCATGGGTCAGCTGCAGGGTCATCAGCCAGAAACCACCATTCACCAACGTTTCGCTCCTTTAATTCTGGTACGTCTCCTGGTGGCGGAGCAGTGACAGGGACGTCTCCCCGTCACCCCCTGCAGCTGATGGGTGTTGTCCCCTGCGGCTGTTGTCTGGGGTTAGGTGTTCTTCCCCCAAGTTTTGTCCTTCCTCCTAAGCCAGAGCCAAAAGCTCCCTTTTTCAGCCTCCTCTGCCAGATCCTTTATTGGCTTCCTGAGTCTTCCTCCGGTGAGTCCCACATCCCTCAGGAGGCATGTGGTTGACAAGCCCATAGTCGGGTCATAATGTGAGGTTCTGTGACCATCCTCTGGCAACAATGTTTTGATGATTGATTTGACCTCTATGGACCCTTTAGAAAAGATTTAGCCCCCATGTCCCTCCCAAAAATCCCCTTAGGGCCTGCCGTCCTGCCCTGAACCATTCTTCGTCAGGCCCCTCACCAGAGACCAGTTTGTCATGGGAGGCCCTACCAGGAGAACAAGGCTCCAGACAACATAGCTCTCGGGTCATAGGGACACACAAACCCCTCCACCACGGTAAGGTGACGGTTCCCGGAGAGGTTTTTTTTTTTTTTTTTTCGTTTTTTTTTGTTTGTTTTTGTTTTTAATGCACATCGGAGGTACCACCTGCTGCATTATGTGGAGAGGTAGTTATCGTCACCAATAACGGCAACACCCGAAACAACACAAAACACGTATCAGTCTGAATCAGAGCAGTCTGAGTCACTGCTTTCTGAATCATCGGATTCAGATGACTCCACCCTCCTCTGTACAACATCATCCTCCTCTCTCTCAACTTCCTCGTCCTCTTCAACTGGCCCTGGTGCAGGTAGGTGTGTGGGGAGAGCAGGCCGAGTGTGGCGGACAGGACGACAGCGACCACCCACCAACTCCCAACCATGTCCTTCAGTGTGGGGTGGCGCACTAGATACGCCAAGTAGTTGGCACGGAGGCAGTGTTGGTGTAAGCTGTCTGCATCTGGAGGGAGACGGATAAAAGACTTTCTCTTCATGGTCTTCCACTTGGAAGCACGGGCTTCAGCCATGGTGCTACTCTTCTTGTCTCCATAGATCACCTGTCTCGTGAACGCTCTTGCCACCTTCTCATACACTGATGATTTTCCTTTTCCATAGAACCCTGAGCCTGTAAAACAGTGTAACTGCACAATGCAGTCTGCCATCTCTTCTGTCAACAGGTCACGACAGAGGACTGTCTCTTTGTTTCTCTTTATGCATAGCATGCCAGGAAGCTGTCGTGAGATGTCTGATGCTGCGACGTAGACATCGGTATCAGCAGCATCAATAACAACAGGGCCACTATAACCTGACTGCCGTAGACCATCATAAACAGTGAAGAGGATGGTGTCAGCTTCAGACTGCTCAATGGTGTAGTCTTCCATCAGTTGTTGGGTTGACAGGTTCATGCATATGGGGCCAACAGAGTAGACAATCTCTACCTTCACTCTCTGTGCCAGGTCAGTCAGGTGGCTGCATATTCATTTTTGCAACCGTTTCTTGTTGCTGACACTACACAGTAGCATTTTGAAAGCCTTGCAGATGGGAAGGTGTCATCCAATTTCATGTATATGTTTGGTACATGTGCATTACCCTGTTTGCGCAGGTCTCGCTCGTCATCTTTTGTTGAGTATGTTGTATCGTAGGCATCATTGACACAGATGATGCGGTGAGCATGAGAATGGCGAGCAAGGATGATGGATGACACCTTTTGGACATAGCCCAACCACTTGTATGGGGTGCCGTCCTGTGTCTGCTGATCTTCTGCTGATGGAGTTGCCATCCTCCAGATCATGCCCATGTCAATTAGAGCAACATAGGGTTCTTTAATCGCAATAGGTTGGAGGGAGAGCAACAGAACAGGTGCATGGAGGGATTTACTCTTGCTGAACACCCGGTCCTGCAAGAACATGTTCAACTTTTCCTCTCCAGCAGAATGGGCGGATTTAAAGTCCGCAACAAGCTCATCAGAGGCAGGCATGGCTGATTGTAGGGTGCGAAGTGTGGGTGAGGCCGGATTAAATGGGAATGAGTCAAACTCAAAAGAATGACTGAGGCAACAAGCAGCAGCACTAAACAAGCATCATGTGCTAATCTTGTGGGCATGTCAAGGCATGCAAGGGAAACAGTTAAGTCCTGCTGACATGAATCAAGAAAACTGGGTATGATGTGCACAACATAAAATGAACAAATGTAGTTTGAGTGCATTATTCACTGGCCTTTTGTTATTATTATTTTATTTGTTTTGCTTTTTAACAAAAATTAAGTTTTCTATGTACTAGATCAGTGGTTCTCAACCTGTGGGTCGAGACCCCTTTTTTTTTGGGGGGGGGGGGGTGATAATGTAAGGACTCTCAAAGTAAAAGACCATCACTGCATCCAAAGTAATTATCAAACAATAAACTAAAACATTGGCCAAATTGTCAAATAATACATTGGCCAAATTGTCAAATAATATAAGAAAAGGTAAACATTGTGAAAATAGCCCATCTACAAGCCCACTACGCCTCACAATGCGAGGCATTGTGGGCTTGTAGATCAGCTATTTTCTCAATATCTGTATATGTGGAACGGAGTCACACAAATTGGGGGGTCCCCAGTCCAAATATGATTGTTTTGGGGGGTCACGGCCTAAAAAGGTTGAGAACCACTGTACTAGATGGCAGCCATCTTGAATTTCGTGGTCAAAACAATCCTTATGGTTGACTTGTATGAAAAAGTCCTTCATACATGATTCTTGGTCATCCAGATCAAAAGTTATTTTTTAGAGATGGCGCCGGGCGCCATTTTGAATTTGGCTCTCTAGCAAAAAATGCCGGGATTTTTGGGAGGGACATGGGGACTAAATCTTTTCTAAAGGGTCCATAGAGGTCAAAACAATCATCAAAACATTGTTGCCAGAGGATGGTCACAGAACCTCACATTATGACCCGACTACCATGAAGCCTCGGCATCCAACCTCCACTGGGTAGATGGTAGTCTTCCAGCCAGCCTCCCGGCACTCAGCAGCCAGCTCTGAGTACTTGGCCTTCTTGCGTTCGAAGGCGGCCTCAATCCCCTCCTCCATAGGTACTGTGAGCTCGATGAGGATCGCTGCTCTTGCCTTGGCTGACCACACAACTATGTCTGGCCGGAGAGATGTGGTGGTGATCTCCGTGGGGAACTGAAGCTTCCTGTCGAGGTCGACACTCATGCTCCACTCCTGGTCAGGGGAGAAGGGCCTTGATGTTTCTCTTGGCCTGATGTTTCTCTTGACCCCTCCTTCTGCAACAAAGGTGGTGGGGTCCTCTGCAGGTGGCGGTGTTTTACTTCCGTGTCGACACTCCTCCAGCACTTCGGATAGCTTCCTCAGGACTTGGTCATGGCGCCATCTATAGCGGCCCTGTGAGAGTGCGATCTTACAGCCTGACAAGATGTGCTGGAGGCTTACGTTGGGAGTATTGCAGAGCGCGCAATGTTCCTCACTTCCGAACCACTGGTGGAGGTTCCGAGGGCAGGGAAGCGTGTCGTAGTCCGAGTCTTGCCTGTGGGATCTTCCACACGTCTGACCAACTGACGTTCCTGCTTGTAATTCCCTCCCAGGTTGTCCAGCTTCCTTGCCGACCCTGCGACACGGCTTTGATCTTGTAGCGGTCTTCCTCCATCCTCGTCACCTCCGCCACCACCATCTCCTTCCTTTCCTTGCAGTTGGCCTTGGACCAGAAGCGTGGCGCGTCTCCCCATCCTAGGCCTGCTCTTCCTACCTGGACTCTGCCCATGATCTCCTGATGTTGGAGCTGACTGATAGCTTGGTCGACCTCGGCCTGGGCATTCCACTTGCGGCCAGTCGAAACCTTGGCGTTAGCGTTCCTTACTGACTCGTCTGTGGACTCCCTAAGCTCGAGGACCAATCTCTTGCATGTAGCTCAGCTGTAGTGACCCTCTGGTAGAGTGTAAATTGATAGCACCAGACCTTATAATTCCCAGGGTGTTGGCTTTGGTCGATCCTTGCCAGGCCATCACAGAGCTGTTTCACGACGGTTTTCCCCATCTGCTTGTCAGACAGCTCTGCGGTGTACTGCCTCCCCAGGCTTTTGATGGATTGCTCTGCGAGGAGTGGTATCTTCTCCCCTCCGACTACAAAGGTGGTGTTGTCGTTCCTGACTCCTCTCCTGAGTGATAGGCTGCGGGACTTGGAGGGCTTGATCTTCATTCTTGCCCATGACATCAGCTCATCCAACCTCTTCAGCAGTCTTGCAGTACATGCTGCTGTCTGAAGGAGGGTGGTGATGTCGTCCATGTAGCTCCTTAGTGGGGGAAGCCTCTGACCAGTTGGCAGTTTGATCCCTCCTACCATTTGCCTTGCGCCGATGAGGATTATCTCAAATGCTGCTACGAATAGTATCGGAGAAATGGCACATCCCATTGCAATTCCGACTTCAAGCCGCTGCCACCCAGTAGTGAAGTCCTGTGCGGAGAAGCACATCTGCAGGTTGTTAAAATACTGTGCTACCAAGTTCTTGACACAGGTGGGTATGTGGAAGAAATCCATGGCATAGTTGATCAGCTGGTGCGAGACTGATCCATACGCATGGGCAAGGTCAAGCCAGATGACGTGCAGGTCGGTCTTCTCCCGCTTAGCTTTCTGGATTTGGTCCCAGGTCATTGTGGAGTGCTCTACGCATCCGGGGAATCCTGGCACTCCTGCTTTCTGGCAGTTGGTGTCGATATAACCATTCTCAAGCAGGTAGTTGGTCATCCTTCTGGCAAGTACTGAGAAGATCTTTCCTTCTACATTCAGTAGGGCGATGTTACGGAACTGGCCGATGTCTTTGGAGTTTGTTTCCTTGGGGATGAAGACTGCTACAGCTCTTTGCCACTCAGATGGAATGAGTTGCTTTTTCCAGGCAGTTTTCATTAGGTACCATAGCAGCTCTAGTACCTTGGGGCAGTTCTTATAGAGCTTTTAGGGGACTCCATTGGGGCCTGGTGCAGAAGCGGACCTTGCCTTCCCCACGACTTGCCTGACCTCACTGAGCTTGGGAGGCATGGTGTTAAACGCAGCTGTTGGCTGTGCGGGCTGAGGTACGTATCCTGGTGTTCCTAAGGGGACACTCCTTTGCGGATCACTGTACTGTTCTCTGACATGCTGTTCCAACTGCTCCCTGGTGGTTTCGAGCTTGCCAGTCTTCTTTTCCTCCAGCAGCTGTCTGGCGTGCTTAAAGGGATCCTTGAAGAAACTGGCTCGCTCTTTTTGCTTCCGCCTGTTGCGTTTCCGAATGCGTTCAGCTCTGCGAAGCCTGGCTAGTCTTTTCCTGACCTCCTCCCACAGGGCTTTCAGCCCCTCTTTGTCTGCATGGGTTGCCTTTCTCCAGTTCTTACGGAGTTGCCGACGCCTTTGCACCAGCTGGAGGATTTCCTTTTCTCTCCTTCCCTTCTCTCTTAGGGTGGTCCTCTGTCTGGGGACAAGCTCGCCATACCTGTCCTTGCAGGTCTGGTATATGATGTCCCCAATCAGATTTAGCTTAGCCTCCGCCCCTCCATGCAGTGATTCTTCTAGGGTCTTGATTAGGTCTGCATCCAGTGCACGCCATACAGTGGGCATCGCTTTCAAATGGCCACTTCAGTCGCGCATTACGAGGCGTGAAGCTTTAGTACCACTTTCAGCCACTGTGCGTCGCTCTGCCACTGTACATCGCTCTGTCAGTAGCCTGACTGCCGCCCCTTCTGAAAAAGCAGGAGGCTACCAAACATAATTGTTACCGAGAGGAATCCCAGCCTACGAATTCAATAACAAAATAAATCATGCATAATTAAACATTACCTCGATTAAGGCTAGGGTATGGCTTAAGGCTTGACTACACGGTGGTAGCGAAAATCGAAATCTTCTATGTTATTGTCAGTGTTGGGGGCAATGCAACTACGCAAATCAAAGCAGTGTCTTAATTTGCCCTACTTCTTGACTGCAATGTAGTCAATTGACTGCTTGACATGTCATTTTTATTTTTCTGTACAATAAACAAATACATCTGCTTTATGCCGCAGAATTACATTCATATTTGGCTGACTGCAGACGCGCCACTTCCCTCCCGATATTCCAAGATTAAGATAGTATGCTTTTTGTATAGGCTAGGCTACTATCATAAAAATTCGTTAAAACGAATAGCTATTTAAAAATTTGACAAAACACTGGTCCTCATTTTGCGAATGCAAGGACGATATGAGCCTGTTGCATTTAGTTAGATGTCACGCATGTTTGAAAACCACTGGCTCGTAATCACAATAATTTAACACACGACAGTTGGATAGCCTACTTCATCATGTCACCATGCCTACATTTTTGTGAGTAGCATAGAGATCGTTAAAAACAATAAAGTAGCCTATGTCTCTCCGTTTGGGACATCGAAAACTTATATTTTTAATAGGGTAGACTACCGTCGGAGATGCTGACTGGCAAAGGCCTCGGGATAACACGTTATCTCCACTATCATCAGTCATGCCCCTTGATCAAAGTGGGGAATTAAATAAAAGTTTGAGAACCACTGGCTTAACAAGTTACCTGCAGTCCAGAGCAATATTCTGATGATCGGCGATAATATCGGCAAATGTTTGTTTTCCAAAGTAAGAATTTCACTTGATCATGCACCTTCGACAATGAATAGCTCAATACACTTGTTACTGTTAAACGTAGGCCTAACTGGTATCATTACAAACATTATTCTGTGTCCTAAAACTGGCATATTTTATGGCATTGTGTCATGTAAATTCGTTGCAAAATCTAGAGAAATGTGTGAGGTGGTCAGCGGGGGACAATTGAGACACATTGGATTGTGTTATTACTTGAACATTCCACACATATCCACAGCTGTGGTAGGCCTATCAGGGGCAGGAGGATTACTGTTAGCGCAGGCTTTATATAAAATTCTTCAACAGAAGGCCTCGAATGCAGGCTTGCCCTGTGGTTTGCGCAGCCTACAGTAAATAACAGACCCGCCACAATGTGCGGTATGATGCTTTTTTACGAGCAAGATGTTTTTGGTGCCCTACGCACACTGCATGTTCTTAAATAACAATGATCATCAGTAATATTCGACCATTAATTTGTGTAAATGGGCAAGCGTGACCACCTTGATTGGCTGATGATTGTAACACGGGCATGATTCCAAACACCTCCCTTACGATAATGAGTGACAGGTGACAGGTCTCAGAATGCGTGCGCTACACAAGGACGGAAGATGATGAATAACTGGGGCCGTAGGCTATTCACAAAGGCTTTTATCTTACCACTAGGAGTAGGCTACTCCTAAATCGCACTAAAAGATTTTAGCTTGGAGTTTTCTCTTAAAAGTTATTCACAAAGCCTTTCAGACAACTCCTAAACTAGGAGTGAGTCTTCGTTGCTATAGATGACTCATGCTCATGCACGAGCTTGACTGAAGTGACCACCTTGATTGGCTGACGATTGTAACGCGGGAATGATTCCAAACACCTCCCTTCCGATGATGAGTGACAGGTGACAGGTCGGAGAATGCGTGCGCTATACAAGTAGTCAGAAGGACGGAAGATGATTAATAACTGAATAAAAAGGCCTAGCCTAAATGAATAAAGAGTAAGGCAAAACAAATAGCCTAGTAGCCTAATGAAACATAGGCCTATGGATTGATGCAGTACCTTTGCAACATTATTAAATTAATCTGTCACCATATGCCTAGGCTACGTTTGCAAATAAAACATTTTAATTTGATTCACAATGAAATGTTACATTTAATTTACATGTTAACAATGAGTAGTTTTGGTTGTTGGTGGTGGCGTTATTGCATTCCTTTTATGAATGCAAAATTGTTCCCTCGCGATTGGAAGCTCCTGTTGCCGCATAGCGCATTTCAAAACATCGCAGCGTAAAATGCCACAAAAAGCTGTTTATGAATAGGTCTTAGTGAGTTAGGAGTCCTCTCATCCCCCAGACTTTTAGGTGCTACTTTTAGGTCTAAAATGCTTCGTGAATTACTTTTTGTGAAAACAATTAGGAGTCCTAAAGTTAGGAGTGACACGCCTATTATTTTTAGGAGTTGCTCCTAAATTCGCCAGTTAGGAGCTACTTTTAGCCTTAAAATTCTTTGTGAATACGGCCCCTGAATAAAAAGGCCTAGCCTAAATGAATCAAGAATAAGGCAAAACAAATAGCCTAGTAGCCTAATGAAACATACGGATTGATGTAGTATCTTTGTAACATTATTAAATTATTATGTTACTATGCATACGTTTGCAAAAGAGAAAATTTTAATTTGATGCACAATAATGTTACATTTAATTTACATTTTGACAATAGTTTTGGTTGTTGTTGGTGGCGTTATTGCATGTTAGTTATGCCTACAATGCAAAATTGCTTCCTCACTATTGAAAGCTGCATAGGATTTCAAAACACGGCAAAATGCCGCAGGTTTGTGAATAGGTCTGTGAGTTAAGCTGTCAGAGGTGGGAAGGTGTGATTTGTTGGGGGGCAGGGCCGGATTAACTGGTCACAAATGTCTGATGGCCCCCCTTCCCCCCCAGCCAACGTGAATCGGGAGGTCAGTTAATAGGCTGAAGATTTTTCCTGCCATCTAAGGCAGCGGTCCCCAACCACCGGGCCGCGGCCCGTACATTCCTAACCGGGCCGTAGCCTACGACATGAGTTTAAAAAAAATGCATGCAAACTAAACTCAATTTAATTCGCAATAATGTCACGTTTTTACATGGCATAGGCCTATATGCAGTTGTTTGATTGCACGCATGTTTGCATTTTGCAAGGTCTATTTTCTTACGTCTGTCCCGCCTTCAACACTTTACATATTGCCTTCAGCGCTGCGCAGCCTCGGGTCAGCTCACTTCACTTGATCAGTTCTTGGCGAACGGTAGTGTCACACGAAGTTAGCTAAACTGCTAGAATGAGCAACAAAAAACAAGCATCTTTAGCAGACAGTTTAAGTTGCGAGAGCCGCTGCAGAGATTTCTTACAGAAAAAAAGTCACCGTTAGCTGCACATTTTAGTGATGAGGACTGGGTGTCAAAACTCGCTTACCTATGTGGCATATTCGGGTTGCTTAATGACCTCAACCTGTCACTCCAGGGGAGAATGACGACTGTCTTTAAACTGGCAGATAAAGTTGCTGCATTTAAAGCCAAGCTTGATTTGTGGGGACGAATGGGGACGGGGTGTATTTGATATGTTCCAAACAGTAGTGGGGGTTTTGGGAGAGACGCAGGGCCCTTTCTCTTGCAGCTGGTGCGCGATCACCTTGTTGCGCTTTCAAATGAGTTTGAGCGTTAGGCTACTTCCCATCCTCCAAAGATCCACGGCAAACCAATGAGTGGGTCCGCAACCCATTTGTCAATATCCCGAATAGTCCTAACATGTCAGCGCAGGAGGAAGAGCAGTTGATCGAAATTGCAAATGACGGTGGTCATAAGAGTGTGTATGAGGAAACCTCTCTGGCGGGTTGATCAAAACCAAAGCAGAATATCCCGAGATAGCCGTAAAAGCGCTGAAAACGTTGCTACCATTTCCCACCACGTATCTATGCGAGGCCGGGTTTTCTGCAATGACTGCAACTAAAACCAAATTGCGCAATCGACTGGACATTTCAAACACACTGAGGGTGTCACTGTCTTGTTGCAGGGAAACAAGCACAGGGCTCCCACTGATTATATTCGTAATGCACGTTTAGTTCCCATGTTTTGTTCCCATATTTTGTTAAGCATGTTCACACTTGATAGATGTAGCTTCAAGTTGTTCAATTTTCATAGTTCATATTGTTCAATTTTCACTTCTTCAAGTTCACGTTTTTCACGTTTTTAAGAGTTCGTTACCTTCACTGTTCATAGGCTACATAACTGGAGCTAGTTCTTTTCAAGTAATGCATGCACAACACATATGGAACATGGAACCCCCGAACCCCCAACCACCCCCCCCTCCCCCCCCCCCGGTCCGTGAAAAAAAAATGGGAATCAAACCGGTCCATGGTACGTAAAAGGTTGGGGACCCCTGATCTAAGGCACCAGCGCATCTGTGAGGCCAAGCCTCACCAAGTAGCTCGTTTGTTTACAACTAACATTCCATTTAATTAAACTGCTTTATAGGCTATGCCGAAATAGTTTTCAACATTTTGAATATTAGTGTCGGGTAAATTGAAATGTTCTCAAAGTAGCCTTATGGCTGAAAGCTGCTTGGGATCCCCCCGTCAAGCAATATAACCATACAAACGCGCTTCCTGCACTCATTGTTTCAAAAGGAGTAATTTTGGCTTTGTCAGAACTGAAGAGCTGTGGACGGCACGGCACGGTATGCCCAATGAAAATAAATTAACGCAACGCAATGCAACACAGACACCGCTTCTCTCGCGTCAGTCACTGACATGAACGAAACACAGAACACGCTTCTCTCACGGCAGTCACTGACAGTAGCCTAGAATAAATGCATGGGGAAAAACACTTCCCCATGAAAAAGACATCGTAAAACACTGAAAGTTAATATTTTGTCACTAGCAACATATCGGAACTCCCCCTATTACCGTCGGTGCCGTATTTCCACCGTCTTGCGTGTACGTGTCACTTAGCTATATCCATTTCTATACAAACCAAGACAGCGGACTCCTAAAGAGACGCAACCACCCACACCATAGGTGTATCTAAATTAGCTATGTACCAAAGATGACATTTTACCGTGACTCAAAGAGCTGTAAACAGTGTTGTAAGGCTGCGTGTACACAACCGCTTGGAGCTCCAGTGGAATTTTAATTTCACGACAAGAATTATCGGTCTAACCGTCCATGTGCCGTTAAGAACCAAACCAGATTTTGTTCAAATCTACACACCTATGGCTACTGAAAAATGTAAGGTTAATTTAGCAAATGTTATTTTGAAGTGTTAAAAAACATCGTTGTTTTAGAATTTCTGAACAAAAGTGGTGATAATTGGGGGTGTTAACGATACATCTGTCCTTTGTAAAATGTGTTATGTTCCAAGTAGCCTACGCGTAATTCTGCTGCATAAAGTTGTATGTTTATGACATTCAAGCAAGGAAAACGATGATTTGAAGACATCTGTTTCGTTGGAAGGGCAAGGGGTAGCAACAGGGCAACACAGAGACAGGCCCGATGGCAGGGTTGTTATGAGAGTATTAAAATCTGGGATAGCCTATTCTACGGCAAGACAGCGGGGGAAAGTTAAAATACGTGATAAACACGGAAAAAGTTGGCATGCATTGTTTCGGTCCCCATGCACAGGGATTATTTGTCATATTATTAATCACATATGATTATTTGTGAAATTGTGCAAACAGGCGCAACACATTTGAAAAGGAAGGACTGGTAGCATGCAAGCTCACGAAAGATTGATTTAAGAACGTTATCACAGTGTGTGGCTGTGGCGCAAAGCAGCGCGGGCGGAAGACATGCGACAATTGGCAAGGTGAGGGTCATGTCTTTTTTAACAATTCTGTCGGAGGGTCATTGAACAATTTCTAGCAGGCAAGGGAGGGTCATGCAACTTTTGACTGAAGCACTCAAAATTCCTCCGGTGGCCCCTTCAATAAATAACGAACAGTCCCTAGATTGCTGCTGGGCTATATGTCTTGGTTCATGTCCGTTCACAACTCATTGCCGTCAAACGTAGCCTATCTCGCGGTTGCGTCCATTACAAACAAACATGCAATGTGAACGTCTGGGATTGGGAAGAGCACTAAATGCTCTACTGAATAAGCACGAAGTCAAACCTTTAAATGAAAAACACTCTTTAATAATCAAAAAAATAAACCGCTAATGAAGTAAACTTGTGACCTTAAAAAATCGTTTATCGCCTGTAACTCCGTGATAACAGGACGTAACAGGAAGGCATTTGGCTGAGCAACGGAGGTTAATATGCTCTATATTTTGTTCAAATGATGTCTGTCTATCATCGTTGCACTCGGAGAAAACCAGAATGTTTAATTTGTCCTGCGTTTCTTCTACGGCTGCAAACGGGATTCACTCGCAGTTAACCAAATATTTCTTTATTAGGGCAGGGCAGGCATATTTCTGGCTATTAAATTATTTCTAAACCAGTCTGCTAAAGTCTGTAGTGAAGTCTGTGTAGGGTTTTTCCAGGCTCCATTTCTTTTTACGAGACACCCTGCTCACTTGAGCCATCTACCGGTTGTTTGGGTTGTTGCAGCGTCTCACTGGGAAAATACAAATTAAAGTCGCGTGATACCGTGTGATCCCACGCGCGGACCGCGAGTGAAGCTGGCCAAGTCGAAGCACTGCCCACTGTACCTCTGCTTCGCTTGACTTTGGCCACTTGATCTTACTTCTTCTGGCTGGTTTCTTGGTCTCTGCATTTGGCTCTGTTCTATTTGAGGTGGTGAGGACTGGATCTTCATGCTCACGTGGGGGCTCGTTCTCCACCAGTGGACCTTCTTCCTCTGTCGCTCTCATGCCTTCAGCAACGTTGGGTCCATTGGCTCTGTGGTTTTTTCCCGGGCTTTTGGTCCCTCTTGTCTCACCTGCTGTTGCAGTGCAAGGTTGCTGTTGGCCATTCTGGCCACACTTTGCTTTCCCCTGGTGGATTCGAACGCCTCTGAACGTGGTCACTTTCTCCCATCCACATGCACACTTTCGGAGGATCTTGTAATTTCCTGGAGTTCTGGTATTCTCATAATCCATTTCCGTTGCCGTTGTCACCGTGTAGTCCGTCCTGTTGGGCCCATCTTTCATCCCGCCTCTCGGAGGGCCCACGGGTTGTTGCTTCTTGCGATTTTTCGTAGTTAGCGTTGGGTGTCTCTCTACTGAGAGACCAGTGGGTTGGGTAACTAGCCGCCCACACCCGGTGCAGTCTTTCCCTGCTGTCATCCAGTCTCTCCTGGACGTCCTCCAGTCTTCCCTGGACTCCAACTGCCCTATTCACAGTAGTCACTGGGTTTACCAGAACTTCAGGATTATACAGGAAGGTGTTAACACCTGCTGGGCATTACTGCCTGTCGCACCTCCTCCGGTGCCCATGGGTCAGCTGCAGGGTCATCAGCCAGAAACCACCATTCACCAACGTTTCGCTCCTTTAATTCTGGTACGTCTCCTGGTGGCGGAGCAGTGACAGGGACGTCTCCCCATCACCCCCTGCAGCTGATGGGTGTTGTCCCCTGCGGCTGTTGTCTGGGGTTAGGTGTTCTTCCCCCAAGTTTTGTCCTTCTTCCTAAGCCAGAGCCAAAAGCTCCCTTTTTCAGCCTCCTCTGCCAGATCCTTTATTGGCTTCCTGAGTCTTCCTCCGGTGAGTCCCACATCCCTCAGGAGGCGTGTGGTTGACAAGCCCATGAAGCCTCGGCATCCAACCTCCACTGGGTAGATGGTAGTCTTCCAGCCAGCCTCCCGGCACTCAGCAGCCAGCTCTGAGTACTTGGCCTTCTTGCGTTCGAAGGCGGCCTCAATCCCCTCCTCCATAGGTACTGTGAGCTCGATGAGGATCGCTGCTCTTGCCTTGGCACACAACTATGTCTGGCCGGAGAGATGTGGTGGTGATCTCCGTGGGGAACTGAAGCTTCCTGTCGAGGTCGACCCTCATGCTCCAGGAGATTTTATTTGGGTCGCCAGCACAATTTATGTTGTGTTATAGGCCTAACTGATACCATTTGTCATTTGATACCAGGAAAGCTAACAGTTTTCTATTAGGATGTAGTTTGTTAACTACCACAGTCACGGTTTTGTCATAAAAGCTCATGAAACTGGCGCATTCACTGGGGGACGAACGCATCACAGAGGGGGTTCCAGAGCATGGATATCAACCTCTCAAAATGAAACCGCTCTGTGGGGCGCCTGCCATGTACCTCGCAGTTGCAAACTACAAGGGACATAAACATAGATAGTTTCGATTTTAGATGCAATCTTTAAAGTTAGCAACCTCCTCACATTGGGTCATTCCACGTCAGTTCAACCAGGCCCCACTCACTTAGGTCTCAAAAAATTCTGAAAAAATTACCAGGTGTACTTATGTTATCCAGGAGACACACTGTAAAATTACTCGTATGTAAGATCAATACTTTCCAAGATACAGCCAGTTTTACAGGGGGGGGGGGGTGTCGATTTTGTTCAGCCTCTTTTTTTTGTCAAAGTTCACAAGCCCACAGCGCAAGAACTAAACCATGTAGGAGGCTCAAATTTAGCATGCTGGTACATAAATAGGAATAGTATGTAGCAAAAAAATGTAGTACTTAGAGATAAGTAGAAACACTCTCACAAAAAGCAATGAACAGAAAATAAATCCCTTCAGGGTCTGAACAGCAGACCTCACAAGTCTGAAAAATCATTTTGGTTTTCATTTTCAGAGCACCCAAACACCTTGTGGGAAAATACAAAGATTTTTTAAATATGTTTCTCTTTATTCTCCATGATCCCTTCTTTTTGAAAACACCAATTTGACTTGTCTTATGCAAATCTTTCTTTTTTATTTTCCACCCTGAACATGGGCAAAATGCCCCATTGACATCAATATGTTTTGTATAGAGTCACCACACTGCCACCTGTGGTTGTATAGAGTAACCTGTGGTAGCTCTATACTAGTCTGGTCAGTTTGGGGCAAAAATGGGGTCAAGGCTGCAAATTATGATTAACATTTGAGCCAATGTTTTTCTGTTCATTTAGGGCCAAATAAAGAAAAAAATGCAAGGAGCCCAAAAAATTAGGTGGGGGAAGGCCCTGAAACGGCCACGCCCACTTTCTAGACCTGGAATTCTGTATCTCGGCTCCTGAAGGTCGCAGAGAGTTGGTTTTCGGCTTAAAAGATGCGGAAATGCCACATTTATATTAGTGTTATGAAGAAACATAGGCCCTATAACTTTTAATTTCTGAGATATTTGTGAAAAACCTTTTTATCACTGAATCAGCGCCCAAGCCACCTTTTTCTGTAAATCTGCTCATAAAAGCCATGCAGTTTGTTTGGGCAAAAGCTCTAAATCTATTCATGGGGCATAGTGCTTAAGTGGATTAAGGCTCTTTGTTAGAAGATGAGGACCCCAACAACCTTCTAAGAAACAATGTAAACAAAGTGAAATTCCAAAAATTATAGGTTTTTGTAAGGTGACAGCAGTTATCACACGTGATGGAGACCATGGAGCGCCTGGTCTTGTGCATACTAAGACCCCAGGTACGCCATGCACTAGACCCGCTACAGTTTGCATACTAGGAGAAAGTGGGCGTGGACGATGCCATCACATATCTCTTACACAGGACGCATTCTCACCTGGACAAGGGGAAAAGTGCTGTGAGAATCATGTTCTTTGACGTCTCTAGTGCTTTTAACACCATCCAACCCCTCAGACTGGGTGACAAGCTCCTGCAGATGGGTGGGGATGCTCAACTAGTATCCTGGATTGACAGACTACCTGACAGAGCGGCCACAGTTCGTCGGACTGAAGAACTGCCTCTCTGACACTGTGATCAGCAGCATCGGAGCTCCACAGGGAACAGTGCTCTCTCCAGTCCTGTTCACCCTGTACACGTCAGACTTCTGCTACAACACAGAGTCATGCCACATGCAGAAGTTTTTGGATAATTCTGCAATTGTGGGGTGTATCAGGGATGGGCAAGAGGAGGAATACAGGAGCCTGGTGGAGGAATGGTGCAAACTCAACCACCTACAACTCAACACTGCTAAGACCAAGGAGATGGTGGTGGATTTCTGGAGGTCTAAGCCTGCTCTGCTGCCAGTCACCATTGAGGGGGTCAATGTGGAGGTGGTAAGCACTTACAAATATCTACACCTGGACAATGAATTGGACTGGTCATTCAACACTGAAGCACTCTACAGGAAAGGGCAGAGCAGGCTGTACTTCCTGAGGAGGCTGCGGTCCTTCAATGTCTGCAGCAAGCTCCTCCTCTGGATGTCTTACCAGTCTGACTCTGTTGTTGCCATTGCCTCTGCTATGCTGTTGTATGGGGAGGAAGCACTAAGAAGAGGGATGCTGGGCGACTGGACTGGCTGGTAAGGAAAGCTGTCTCTGTTGTGGGAGCTGAACTGGAGTGCATCACTTCAATATCAGACAAAAGGACCCTGAACAAACTAATCAAAATCTTAGACAATGACTGTCATCCACTCCACAGCACTATCATAAAGCAGAAGAGCTTGACCAGTTGCTACGCTCACTGGCATGCACAACTAAATAATAATAATAATACATTTTATTTATAATGCACTTTTCATCAGAAGATCTCAAAGTGCTACAGCTTAAAAACACACACATAAAAAGGTGAGCAGTTTAAGAAAAAAGAAAAGGTTTTAAAAAAACATCTAAAGGGGACCAAAAGCTTTGCTAAAAAGAAATGTCTTAAAACCTTTTTTAAAACAGTCAGTGGATTGTGGTGCCCTCAAGGTGTCAGGGAGGGCATTCCACAGACGTCGGGCAGCAGCACGTCTGTGGAATGCCCTCCCTGACCCCTTGAGGGAAACTGACAGACTGAGGAAGTCATTTGTCCCCAGGGACATACTACTCTTCAATGCTTCAAGAAAGGGAAGTGAAGAGATCGACTTCTCTGCTTAGTCTATCTGCCTCTCCACCCTCTTCTACACTTTTATGACCTCCTATAACAATGTTGTGTACGGACTGTCCACTCACCCACGATGTTACTGCTTACACTGTCTACACTGTTTACAGGCTATACTAGCCCACATGCACAACCCCTCCCTCCACTGTGGACTGTGGTCTAACTTCATACTTGACCAATGGCTGATATCCTATCACTTCAAACTTATCCTTGCACTGCTGCTATAATTCTTATTACTATGCTTACATTTATCTCTGATATTGTCCATATTTAATGCTGGTCTCTTGACTATCCCTCCACTGTTGGACCTATTTGCACTATCACCATGACACACACCTCATAGAGCACCTTACCACTGAAACACAGGGTCAGTCCCTGCCCTGTTACGCAAGAGATTCATGCTTATACATCCTTCGTACATTCATGTGGATCCTTGATTTAGTATCTTTTACTGTCCTTATTAGTGGAGTTGTTATTTTATCATCCTGTTTATGTTGTAGTGTACAGTATGTTGTCATGTCTTAAGTTGGGACCTTGAATTTCCCCTTAGGGGATCAATAATGTATATCTATCAATCTATCTGTTATGTACCTTCCTCCAAGTTCCTGTGGTGGATTTAAAAATGAAAACGTTGCACACATTTACATGACATTTCCATGTCAAGCACATGCCAGTTCAGTCAAATGGAGATCATCAAATCAGGGAACAGCAGAACTTTGGGGGCCTCAGCAGAACACTGATTTTTTAGTACACAAGTTAAACACAAATATAGTCTGATAAACAATACAATACAGTTGTTTCGAACAAAAATTCAACAGTAGAGGTCAACTACATTTCTTCTATCCCAGATTCATCTGATCCATCCAAGTTAGTTTGGTAACTCAGAATAAATTCCATAGATTTAGGTGGTTCTCAAAGCTAAAATACAGATTTTTGCGACAGTTCAGCGACAGTTCTTATTCATTTTTTGCATCAATATTTAAAATAAATTAAAGGACAATTCCGGCGCAAAATGAACCTAGGGGTTAATAACACATGTGTACCGAGTTCGACCGTTCGCTGGGATTTGTTTTCATGCTAGTCGAATGTGACCAGTTTTATTGCAAACCGCTTATTAGCGTTTAACGCTAGCCTTCGGGGCACACGTACAGAGAAAGAAATCGCTATTTCTATACCACTAACAAGGCTCAAAATAGCCCCACACTTACACAGTAGCATAATGAGGGTCTCTACATGTAAACCGAAGCATTGAGAACTTTGTAAGTGTACAGGCAGTTTATTAAAAAGAAACACATTACCGTTGACGTCTGGTTCACATACAGGCAGGCGCCTTGGTTAAACAGAACTGGGATGTGAAGTGAATTTCGGGTGAAACGTTGTTGCAGAAGGACTGTGCAAAAGAGAAGCACTGAACGCAACAGGAGACATAAGAGATGGCAGGTTATTTGAACGAATTTGAAGACATCGAGGATGAACCCTTATTGGACGTCCTTATCTTTTCGAGTCGGAATACCAACGAAGAGCTGCGGGAGCTCCGTGACAGGGCTATGAGAGAGAGAGCTAGAAGCTACCTGTAGTCAATACCACACACAGGCGGCGGCGATCCATACCAGAGGGACCAGATGGATCCACTAAGTAAGTACACTATACAAGTTATGTTACATCGGAGCTATTATTTCTGATAGGCCTATATTCAGCAAATTACGTTTGATTTTAGTTCACATCGCCTGCCTGTATGTGAACCAGACGTGAACGTTTCTTTTTAAGAAACTGCCTGTACACTTACAAAGTTCTCAATGCTTCGGTTTACATGTAGAGACCCTCATCATTATGCTACTGTGTAAGTGTGGTGCTATTTTGAGCCTTGTTAGTGGTATAGAAATAGTGATTTCTTTCTACTGTACGTGTGCCCCGAAGGCTAGCGTTAAACGCTAATAAGCGGTTTGCAATAAAACTGGTCACATTCGACTAGCATGAAAACAAATCCCAGCGAACGGTCGAACTCGGTACACATGTGTTATTAACCCCTAGGTTCATTTTGCGCCGGAATTGTCCTTTAAGGTCATTTAGGGAGTTTGGTGGTTCATAACATTGATATAAGATGAGATTCATACCTAATAAAAACTTAATATGATTCTCTACAACCTTCAGGAGCTGATACATGAAACGTGGCCTGTGCACCATGCAAAAACTAGTTTTTCCTGAATATCTCAAAAAGTTTTTTTTACGACTTATGCTTATTCATAGCACTAATATAAATGTGGTGTTTCTGCATCTTTTAAGCCCAAAACCAACTCTCTGTGACCTTCAGGAGCCGAGATACAGAATTCTGGGTCTAAAAAGTGGGCGTAGCCGTTTCAGGGCCTTCCCCCACTTAATTGTTTGGGCTCCTTGCATTTTTTTGTTTATCAGGCCCTAAATGAACAGAAAAACATTGGCTCAATTGTTAATCATTTTTTGCAGCCATTTGCCCTAAACTGACCAGACTATACAAAACATATTGATGTCAATGGTGCATTTTGCCCATGTTCAGGGTGAAAGGTGAAAAAGAAAGATTTGCATAAGACAAGTCAAATTGGTGTTTTTAAAAAGAAAAGATCATGGAGAATAAAGAAAAAAATATTCAAAAAATCTTTGTATATTCCCACAAGGTGTTTAGGTGCTCTGAAAATGAGAACCAAAATGATTTTTTAGACTTGTAAGGTCTGCTGTTCAGACCCTGAAGGAATTTATTTTCTGTTCATTGTTTTTTGGGAGAGTGTTTCTACTTAACTCAGTAAGGAAAATAAATCAAGAGCCTATGTTGAGTACAAATATCTCTTCTGAAGGCTTAAACAGAGCCCAGCCAAAAACTCCAATACAATTTGTATCAACTTTGAGGGACAGCTATGACCATGCAGGATTATCCAGACCATACGTGACGATTTTGCTACATACTATTCCTATTTATGTACCAGCATGCAAAATTTAAGCCTCCTACATGGTTTAGTTCTTGCGCTGTGGGCTTGTGAACTTTGACAAAAAAAAGAGCCCGAACAAAATCGACACCCCCTCCCCCTGTAAAACTGGCTGTATCTTGGAAAGTATTGATCTTACATAAGAGTAATTTTACAGTGTGTCTCCTGGGTAACATAGGTACACCTGGTAATTTTTTCAGAATTTTTTGAGACCTAAGTGCGTGGGCCCTGGTTGAATTGACGTGGAATGACCCCATTCTTATTTCTGATTTTAAAAAAAATTGCGCAAAAGCCTCTTGTTCTGATATAACAACTATACAATATAATATAATGCAACAATACAATATAACGACTTGAGTTATTTGCTGTTTACATCGGAATTGACGTCCACAGTGTTATGGACCCATTTGTCTGCAACGCAACGTAGCCTACAACATTTTTTTTAGAAATACAGGAACAGCTTACTATGCTGACTAGAACCGATATTATCGACCGATATTAGGCATTTTCCAAACTATCGGTATCGGCATTTATAATGGCCGATAAATGAATATATTTTAAAAATAAAATAAAAACGGACGAAACACCCTTCAACCATGTCATGAGTGTTGGCGTTGTATAGTTAGTCCACCAGAGGGCAATCTGCACCGTCCCTGCTGGCAACACTCGTGTATAACGCCACACATCCTGCAACCTGCTGATCCAGCCAGAGTCGGGCAGAGAGAACCAGTTATCCGCGAGTGAGATCATCAGTGAAGTGTGTTCATGGTGATTTGGTCACGAGACATACATTGCTTGAAATAACAATTAAAAGAACATCGCCATCAGTTATCTTAACTCAAATAAGCATGACAAAATTCGTGACAACAATGTCCAGTTTTGCTGCTGTTAAATAAGCCGAGAGTGAAGCGGAATTAGCTAGTAATTACGTTACGTTGTTACAGTGTAGTTGACTGTCTGTCCTTTTAACTTTTGACAATGTGACTGAAGATGTATTTCTTTAATAGCGTAACAGTTATAGCAGTGAGACGTATCATCTCTCCCCGGCCTGTTATTTTGAAAGCGTATGTTTTACAATTTGCAGTATGATGTTATCCATTAAATTAGGGCTCATCATAGACTAGCTAACCACAAAGCTAGCTAATGCCATGAATATCAGTGGAAGACCGCTAACGTTAACATTAATGAGCTTGGAAACCACAACGAACTTATTCTGCCTAAATAAAGTAATGATTTAAAACTAGTATATCTGTAGTTACAGTCCCTGCATTGTAAAATGTAAGTTAGACGTGCGAGGAGTGAACATTTAGACATAGAGAAAAAGTATCAAACATAGCTTGTGCAAAACGTAGCTTGTGCATAAAAGTTAGCTTTTATTTTACACGTGTGTGAAATCCAATGACGCCAAGTGTGCGTTTCAGACTGTCGTTCAGCCGCAGCATTAACGAGTTACTGGATTTAGATCACTAAATAGTAGGTTTTAGAAGGCAGGCAGCAACTGATGATTGAAAATGGTTTGATGTAGCTTGATGGAAATAATTTTAAAAGTGCAGGTAAAGGGATAAGCAAGCTGACATTGTAATTATAAGGTAGCTTATAAGGCAATAGGGACTATTTATTACACACGCACACTCAAACATTTAAGAATGACCTTTATCTTGTTTAATGATAATACAAATGATGATGATAGTAATAATGTCGTCATTATTTTTTGTAATTATTAAGTCTTAGTTCAAAGTTATATTTATGAAACTTAAGCTAAGTCTTTTAATACTGGTAACTTTGATTTGGTTGTTGTTGTTATTAATTAAATATTTTGTTGTAAGTATTAAATAAACAAGTTTTAAATAAACAAGTTTGTTTTTTAAATGTATTATCATATTATTTTAGTCAATACTCATAAATAACTAAAAATAACTAATGTTAGGGAAATCTGTTAATGTTTTGTTGCGCGTTTCTGAAAAAATATATATATATCGGCCGATATATCGGAATATCGGATTTTTAAATCAACAAATATTTGTATCGGTATCGGCCTTCAAAATCCTTTATTGGTCGGGCTCTAATGCTGACGAATGACGACTGTGCAACATCCAAGAATTTCCCCAATCTTTTCAGTAGTCATTTCCAACTTTTCACGCTGATGGTGCTCAAAATGCCGTGTTCAAAGCAGGATCTAATCTAGATCCTAGGCTATAGCAATGTATGTTTGGGGAAGGCATAGAAAAGTTGGAGAAACAATATTGGTGGTGAAATGGGTCGCGATTGTCTGTCATTTTTAAAAAGTGGGTCCCCAGAAAAAAAGTTTGGGCTACACTGGGCTATAGGCTACGTAGATAGATGATAGATAGGCTAGATAGATTGCAGACATCCCAAGTGTCCCGGAAGTTCCGGGAGTCTCCCGTATATTGATAGCGGCTCCCTGACGCCCGCAAATTAGATAAAATCTCCCCGGAATCTAGAGTGAGCGATCAAGAGCGAGCATTCGAGACCGCGTGTGCATCTGAGTGTAGCGCGCACATGACGGGAGAGAGAGAGAGAGAGGGGTGGTGCGTGTGTGCCTGAGCGCCTCCAAGGGAGAGAGAGCATCCTGATTGGCCTGTTTCGCTAAATCAACCAAGCGTTTTCAGTGTAGGCGGGCTTTAATTTATCTCTTTTCTCCCGAACTTAATTAATCAGTTCAGTGTATGAATAAGAACGTCAGTGCCTCAAAAAAAACGAAAATGTAGGCTACCCTTGTCTCATAAGAGAAAAAAATAATGATAGGCCTAGTCTTGCACGCTGCCCTGTTTGTAACAGTGACTTTAGCATTGCCCATGCCAGGTGAAATGATTGCAAAAGACATGTTGAGCTGAGTTTAAGTGCCAATTAATGTGCATATTATTCAGGCCTATAGCCTAGATGGCTAGTTGCCAAGGCTACATGAAAACACCAAACTACCAAAATCTAAATATTTTCTATCTATAGGCCTTCTTTATTTGGTGAAGGCCGACTGACTAGGCTAAAGTTTTGTTTTTGTTTTTTGTTTTTTTTTTGGGGGGGGGGGGGGGGGGGGTCGTGACCCCCCCCTGAAATGACTTTTTGCAGGTTGGGATGTCTGAGATTGATAGATAGCCTACTTTATTGACGCTTGGTGAAACAGCATGGAGTGCATGTTTGTTCTTTGCCTTTTTTGAGTATGTAATGATCCTAAAACTTTACTTAAAAACTTTAGACATTCTCTGCCATTTATGGACATCTTGACGATTCACGATTCACGCGCTAGTGGTGTGCTTCCCGAACAACGGTCCGTGTGGAACAATAAAATCCCTGCGCGTATAGTGCGCGTCATAGGAATTTAACGAGGCATCGAGGCAGGGTTTTTGCCTTGAGTAATTTTTGTAATCGAGTTATTCGAGTAACTCGATAAATCATTTCAGCCCTACATTCTGATAAAGTCCAGTCAGTGAGTAGGCCTAAAGTTACTATGGTGAAGAGACTCACTGATAGCTTGACAGGGAAAACGAGCGAGGAGAGGAGATGGGACGAGAAACAATCAGATGGATATGTAAGTTAGCGATAAGTAAGTTATTTTCAACAATCATAGATTGCTCAAAGGGGAGAAAGCTAGACAGCGATAACAGAGCTTTATATAACGATCAGGGCACTTACCACGCAGAACTGTCACGTCCATAACGTCAACTAAATAGCCCTATGATGGCATTGTGTTTTCGTTTAGCCCAGTTGACGTATTGGCTGCAATATGCAAAATATAGCTGTAGCGAACAGGCACAAAAGTAGCCTCCCATAATACTCCCATTTTATTCAAAGGTAGAACGCTACTGACAACTCCAGGCTTCCACGCATGCTTGTTTGTTTACACCGAATACAAGCTGAAGTGCAAAACGAAAGTAGGTCTAACGTTTGCCTATACTGCCCCCATCAATGCAGATATTTCAAATAAAAAATAAAAGTATAATATAAATATATATATATATCCTTGATTAGCCTATGTTGGGTTTTGTAGAAGAGAAAATGGACTGTTTTAGTAGTAGTATTAGGCAGTATGCAGTCAGATAGGTCACCATGGGCATATTTGGATTAGCTACAGATGGATTCACAAATAAATAAATTAGCCTACATTTGGCAGGATACTTGATATACAGGCTAAATGCAAATATGGCAATGTATTATATTATTTTACATTAACAACATGTAGGAAAATGGAACAGACTGAAAATAAAATATGCACTGATCTTTAAAATCCTGTGTCCTGTAGCCTAAATGTTGTCAGTCATTCTTAATATTCGCAATTGGTGCACTGGCATGTTTAACTCTTAGCTGCAGTGTAATGTTAGATTATGTGTAAGTTATACATTTTTTAACTTGGGCGCACAAGTGCTCCTGGAAAAAATGTTAGTGTAGAGCCCTGCATTAGATACAATAAATGTTCAAAAAACGAACAAGTCGAAGACAATCTTTCTAGCAGGATAGTTACCAAGGAGCTCTTTCCAGATGTAAAAGTTTGTCATGGTTGCATAGCCTATTTGCGTAAGGGCAAAGTCTCTCTCTCTCTCTCTCTCTCTGTGTGTGTCTGCGTCTGCATGAGGCTATGTTCAATTCAACTCGGTAGTTGATCCGTCCGGTCAATAGCACCACATTCACGCCACTTCATGATTATATTAACGTCATCAGACAGTCTGTAAAAGTGTATGCGGGAATTTCTCGCATTATGATGGCTAGAGTTTAACAAATTATGCGCAATACTCGCAATCCCGCAGTGAAATTTAAGCCCTGGCTGCATGACTGAAAAAAACGTATCTGCCTCTTTAGCCAGGTCGCGGAAGTCCTTGATGTGAGAACCAGCAAGCAGCTGCTGAAGAAAGAGCTCCGCTGTGATAACGAGGCTGAGGGGTACACTTGCCATTACACCTCAGTCCAGCAGATGGTGGTGGTAATGCACTCCGTTTGCAAACTGCCGAAAAAAGCTCACAGATTAAATAATGGTTCACTGACCTGTTCTTCTTCTTCAGTGAATTGTTTTTTAGCAGTTTGCAAACGGAGTGCATTACCACCACCATCTGCTGGATTGAGGTGTAATGACAAGTGTACCCCTCAGACTCGTAATGGCCGCGGGGTGAATCGTCGAGGAGAGACAGCATGTGGTCCATTAGTTCCGATGGTTTTGCGTCACCTAAGCTGTTCAATGCAAGCAAACGGCGGGCACGTTCGGAATCGTTCAGCTCGAAAGTCCCCAGCAAAAGCTCCTTAAGGCAGTCATATTTATCCTCATCCGGAGGATTTTGCAGCAAACTCACCACTCTGACAGCGATTGAGCTACCCAGGGCCGCGACCACATAATAATATTTCGTAGCATCGTTATCCTTCTGATCGCGAATTGAGCCTGAGCAAACCACACTGCCGCATGTCCTTCCCAAAACTCCGGTAGCTTAACTCATTGAGAGACAAAAACGTAATATTACGTTTTTAGCTCTTTTTTTTAAATTACGAAACTAGACACTCTAGCACAGCTTATATGTGATTTTGTGTGATGAATGGAAATGAAATATATGACGATCGTGAAACTCATGAAAACGCACAATTTGGACATTTTATCTGGACATTTTATCATAACTCGCGTTGCCGCTTTGGGTCGAATCAGTGACGCATGCACGTCAGGTCAAAACCAGGCAATTTTCGTGGGTCTATCACTAGGTGGCAGTCTCGCCAGGTCTCGTTGATCACTTCCTGGAAGGTTTACACAAGTAAGTAACAGGCAACACTTCATATTTCATGAAAGACGTTATATCTCAAAAAACAGCGATTTTGATGAAAACTAGCCACTGTTTAGATTGGGATTTCTCAGGAACAGAGGCGTGTAGAAATACACGGTTTGCACCCACCGAGAGCTTAAAGTCTCACCTTTTAATCGAGCTATTGTATGTGTTCATAGCTATAACACAGAATATGCTGTGGCTGTACAAAAATCATCAACAATGGTCTAGATTGCTGGCACTCTAGGACAAAGCTCCCGAAAACAGCTTGGCATTCAATGAGTTAAGTGCAACGGCGTTAGTAGTCATGTTGCAAACTCTCAGGATTACCGTCCAAAGAGTCGTCGGGGTCACCAGTGTAAAGGAGTCGACACTATGCTCCCCACGAAACACAGCGAATAGGTTTAAAAGCCCGAACTCAGGGAAAACTTTAATCCTCGTAACTTGCTCGCATGTCAGTTTTAAGTTACACACAAGTCGTGCCCCTGAACGTCATCAGAAGACGACACAATAAACAGTACACAACAACTCAACAGATAAAAGCGCAGGCTGTGACTGCAGCAATACCATACAAGTGAACACGTAATGGCTTATGGCAAGCCGTTCAAGACAAAACTGATGAAGGTGGAGCTCATAAATCAAATATTCAGTCACAGTCTAGCAGATGCCCTGCAGTAATGCAATGTAGAGCTACACCTTCCTCAGTTCCAGGGGTGTGAGGAGACCGTTCAGCTCATTCGTGGTAGTCCTTGAGCAAGGCAGTTGTTCTGGGGAGATATAAAATAAATAAAAAGCCAAAGTGTGGTGAAAAATGAAGAACAAACACCACCGACTAACCCCCACCCCCAGTCTAAGGTTAGGCCCAGAAATCTATTTATATGGATATAAAACCATTATTATTGGTTTATTGGTATGGTATTGTTGTTGCATATATGCCACTAAAGCAGTCAGTGAAAACATGCACATCAGTGGACTGCTTTACTAATGCAAAAATTGAAACTATGATTTTATTGCATTACTCAGCATGGTTGCACGATGCTTCAACGATGCATGCTGCATGAGAAATACTTCCCAAAACAACAGTAATTATAAGGATGCCATTTAGGAGTGTAAATCACAAGTTTAATCACAATTCGATACAATATCGATTCCTTAAGCCAACGATTCAATTCTTTTCAATACTTCAAAATTTGTTGCAATGCGATTCGATGTTACTGGGGTCTGTTGTCGATAGGAAATGATAGATTTTAGTTAATTTTCATGGATTCAAATGTCAATATTATAGGTTAAATTATAGGCCAATACTGAACATTGACTGTGGAATCAGGTAGGTGTTACAGAGTTTGTCCCCCCAAAAAAAACCTCCTGTCACAGATGTTTTCAAATGTAACATGTTTAAACTCATGTTGCAGTATAAGTTTTCTGTCACTGCAATAAAACTAGCCTATTTGGAATATTTTGTAGGCCTGCTGTTCCTTTTATGAGAACAATTTAACTGACTGTTTTCATAGGCTATTGAATGCTTTAAATGTGAATGTCATAAACTTAATTCACCATTAACTAGATTAGCGTGGTTCTTCACGCAGTTGTCACCTAAATGCAGTGTTTTGTAGGCTATTTAAAGCATTTCACGTTCATCACTCAGTTGTGGTGTAGGCCTGTCTTGAGTGATCGCTGTCCCTTTAAATTACGTTTTAACTCCATGCTGTTTTTGTTGATGGACAGTGCCGTCTTTGATTCAGTTTTTCTACCGTTTTAATAAATGACACATGCACTTGTGTGGTTAAAGTAAGGAATTGTTTTCACTCGTTTTCTTGCAATTCCCACGTAACATTAGATACTAGGTCTAGGTTACATTAAAAAAAAATGTTGTCGGTTACTATGTCAGTGACTAGTTTGAACTTTGTTACGGCTAGGTGGAATAATTTCATTATTGTACGGTTCTGGATGATCACAGTCAGATAGCAGCGCCACCGTCAGCAGAACAAAAGCTTACACACTATACAGTTGTTAAAACTTCCAGCTGAAGTAGCCTAGTGCGAACTGAGAGAGTTGCCTCCTAACGGAGTGAGCGTAGCCTATATTTTCTTAGCTGCTATCAGAGTGATAGGCCTAGGCTAGCTTTCGATACTGATACCACGTCAAGAATTGCGATTTCGATACTTCTTCGATACTTCTTAAAAAATGTATTTGATTTGGGGGCCCCCACCACCTTGACATCATCAGTAATATTGAATGTGATCATTCACACCAGTGGCCATCCTAGATTCTGCTTGACTCTTTCCACACACACACACACACACACACACACACACACACACACACACACACACACACACACACACACACAAATACATAATTATGGCTTATTTAATATGTTTCTATCTCATATTCAGGGCTCTTCAATTGGCGGCCCGCGGCCGGACCCAAGGTCATTTGTACTGGCCCTTTAAAAAAAATGTAAGCTCTAGCAAGCGCATGAGCTGTTCTCCACTCTTGCATCTCTCGCTCGCTGTAACCCTGCAGCCACTGCACCTCAGCCCATTGCACAAGTTAGACTAGATTACAATTCATTACATTTGTACGTAAGTTGAACGTAAGTTCCATCTTAGTTTAGTTTCAAACTAAATTGGCACTACGTTGGAGTTTATGAACTACTAATATTTAACAGGTTGCACCACACAAATAGTTTCTGTCAACAATATAGCAAAAAAAACCACGCGGGCACATTCTGCAAAAGGTGGAGCAGATCCGACTCAAAGGGAATTTCAAAGTATTACTATATAGTAGCCTGGCTATTTTTTTTCGCAACGATAGCGAAAGAAAAACTTGGTCTCTCCGTGTCCATTTAGTGAATGATGAATTTGTGCGTAGCCTAGGCTATTGCCGTTGTCCTTCATTTCTTCACGTCTTACAACATAATGCAATAATAGTCTAGTGAAGTCAGAAATGAGCCTGTCTAAAGGCCTCTTGGAAATCATGTGGCATGTCACATTAAATGCGCACTCAATTGCGATTCGAAGCAACAAGTATCACCGATAGCCTAACGAACGTAAATTGCATTTGTAAATGTGGCGACGGCAAAACGTTTTGTGGTTAAAGTGAATCATAGACTATATAATAACCAAAGAAAGTGAAGGAGATGATTTGCACCTCCGTTTACTAAATAAAGGCCGTGGTTGTGTTTCTACAATATGTTGGCACAAAACGTAATTTCTGTCAGAAACCAAGTAAGCTAAACGTTTTCATTGTCATCGTGACCTATGCCCATGTTCAGTATGTTTTTCATTTATTCAAGCAGTGACATTTGGTATAATGCATGGTGACGTGCGTCAGAAAAAAGATGGGCCTGTCCCTCTCAAAACATGTTAAAATAGTGTGATTAGCAACCAGAAAAGAAAAAAAATCTCGGGGGAGACACCCCCGGACCCCCGTGTTATTATTATTAGGCTATTATGACTGGCCTGCCCTCACTGCTAAAAAAAAAAATCTAGAGGTCACGGTCATCTCATTTAACTGGTGGGAACGTCAAATAGCAACAAGTTATCCAAATAGTAACAAGTTAGTCAAATAGTAACAAGTAGGCCTATACGTCAGAAGAGCTACATATGCGACTGATTACACATTTAATTCACCTGAACAGTGTTTGAATCCTGTTTGTACTCACTGGAAATCTTGAACCTAGCAGTTAGATTCCATTACTGTTATCTTATCACAG
Source organism: Alosa pseudoharengus (assembly GCF_046254945.1). Classification (NCBI taxonomy): domain Eukaryota; kingdom Metazoa; phylum Chordata; class Actinopteri; order Clupeiformes; family Clupeidae; genus Alosa; species Alosa pseudoharengus. Next base: position 42,876,466 of record NW_027468848.1, read on the forward strand.
ATTTCATTCTATATTAGCCATCAACAACCAGTTAAAGATGTTTTATGCATGTACAAAATACAACGTTTGAACACCCATATTGCTGCTGTTGTACTTCATTGTATCTACAGCTGTAATGTGATTACTCATATTTCAAGCCACATTTCTCCGGCCCCTCAGTTGTGATGCTTTTCATGAACTGGCCCCTATTACAAACTAATTGAATAGCCCTGTCATATATCTTGGAATTCATATAAAGTGTATATTTTGTTAATAATGTATAGTATTTTATAATCTGCATAATTACTAGTAGCTACAGTAAAAATATTTAGTAATTTGAATACTTCATATTGATTTTTAAACTATTACACATAGGGGTCATTCCACGTCAATTCAACCAGGGCCCACACACTTAGGTCTCAAAGAATTCTAAAAAAAAAAAATACCAGGTGTACCTATGTTACCCAGGAGACACACTGTAAAATTACTCTTATGTAAGATCAATACTTTCCAAGATACAGCCAGTTTTACAGGGGGGGTGTCGATTTTGTTCGGGCTCTTTTTTTTGTCAAAGTTCACAAGCCCACAGCGCAAGAACTAAACCATGTAGGAGGCTCAAATTTTGTATGCTGGTACATAAATAGGAATAGTATGTAACAAAATCGTCACGTTTGGTCTGGATAATCCTGCATGGTCATAGCTGTCCTTCAAAGTTGATACAAATTGTATTGGAGTTTTTGGCTGGGCTCTGTTTAAGCCTTCAGAAGACATATTTGTACTCAACATTCATTCAACCTTTATTTATTCTCGGAGGGTCATTGAGGGAAGCCCTCATTTTCAATGAAGCCGAGATAACAGAAACAATGAAGTAACAAAATGTAAAAAGAGAGAGAAAAAAAAAAGTATAGGTATAGGTCTAGGCCTATAAATAAACATAGGCTCTTGATTTATTTTCCTTACTGAGATAAGTAGAAACACTCTCACAAAAAACAATGAACAGAAAATAAATTCCTTCAGGGTCTGAACAGCAGACCTTAGAAGTCTAAAAAATCATTTTGGTTCTCATTTTCAGAGCACCTAAACACCTTGTGGGAATATACAAAGATTTTTTAAATATTTTTTTCTTTATTCTCCATGATCTTTTCTTTTTAAAAACACAAATTTGACTTGTCTTATGCAAATCATTCTTTTTCACTTTTCACCCTGAACATGGGCAAAATGCACCATTGACATCAATATGTTTTGTATAGAGCTACCACAGGTTACTCTATACAACCACAGGTGGCAGTGTGGTGACTCTATATAAAACATATTGATGTCAATGGGGCATCTTGCAATGTTCACTAATGATTTTGGTGAGCAATACACGAATGACAGACATGACCTGAGCTAGCGGGATTAGTCAGCAAGGAGCTCTCTCCAGATGTAAAAGTTTGCCAAGGTTGCGCAGCCTATTTCTAAATGAAAATAAACCCAATAGCAGACCTAAATCCCATAGCCTAGGTAGGTTAGCAACACAAACTTGAGGTGCAAATGAGCAAATCAACTTGATAGCCTATTATTATATGTTACCACACTGGCTAACAAGACTGAAGAGCTGGCTGCCCTGGTAAGAAACCAGAAGTTGTACAGGGAGTGTAGTCTGTTATGCTTTACGGAGACGTGGCTAACTAGCTACATCCCCGTTGAGCTGCCCGGCTTTAGTGTAGCTCGTTTGGACAGAGACAATACTCTTTCTGGCAAAAAGAAGGGAGGTGGACTGATGCTGTACATAAACAACAGATGGTGCAATCCCGGACATGGTACAGTGAAGGAGACTGTATGCTATAAGGATGTGGAGTTACTAGCAGTTAGTCTCAGACCATACTACATGCCGAGGGAGTTCTCGCACACCATTGTCTGTGTTTACGTTCCACCACGAGCCCTCCTGGACACAGCGTGTGACGTCATTCTCTCTACAATTGCAAGGCTCCAAACTCAACACACTGATGCCTTTATTGCGATCTCTGGTGACTTCAATCCCATAACACTGGATTCCACCCTCACAAATTTCTACCAGTTTGTTGACTGCCCAACTAGGAAAAACAGGATAATAGACCTCATGTATGCAAACATGATGCATACAGCGCCAACCCCCTCCCCCCACTGGGAAAGTCAGACCACAACCTCATTCATCTGCAGCCAATGTACAAGCCAAAAGTACAGAGGCTACCGGTTGCCACGTGCACCTTCAGGAAGTGGACACCAGAAGCGGACGAGGCTCTGAGAGACTGCTTTGAGTCCACTGACTGGAGTGTTTTACAGAATGGAGAGGTCTTAGAGGAGGTCACACATTGCACAACTGACTACCTGAACTTTGTATGGACATTGTTGTTCCCACAAGAACTGTATGCTGCTTTCCAAATAACAGGCCTTGGATAACCAGCAATGTCAAGACCCTTCTCAATAGGAAATAGAGGCGTTCAGAGGGGACATGGCAGAGCTGAGGCGCGGACAGGAGGAACTCAAAGCCAAGCTGAAAGAGGCTAAGGAGGACTACAGAAGGAAGGTGGAACAGAAGTTGCAAAAGAACAACATGAAGGAAGTATGGGATGGAATGAATCACTGGCAGCAGCTCTGTGAAGGGAGATCTGGATGAGTACCAACACTGTGGAAAACATCATGTCTCACCCAAGTGAGCTTAATGACTACTGGCTTGTCGCTCTTAACATCAAGCGTGATGAAGACAATGTAGCGACTGGTCTTGTGTATACTCAGACCCCAGGTGCATTAGACCAGTTTGCATACCAGGAGAAAGTGGGCGTGGACGATGCCATCACTTATCTCCTACACGGGACACATTCTCACCTAGACAAGGGGAAAAGTGCTGTGAGAATCATGTTCTTTGATTTCTCAAGTGCTTTTAACACCATCCAACCCCTTAGACTGGTAGACAAGCTCTTGCAGATAGGTGTGGACACTCACTTGGTATCCTGGATTACAGATTACCTGACCGAGCGGCCACAGTTCGTCAGACTGAAGAACTGTCTCTCTGACACTATGATCAGCAGCACCGGAGCTCCACAGAGAACTGTGCTCTCTCCAGTCCTGTTCACCTTGTACACATCTGACTTCTGCTACAACACTGAGTCATGCCACATGCCAAAGTTTTCTGACGATACTGCAATTTTGGGGTGTATCAGGGACAAGTAAGAGGAGGAGTACAGGAGCCTGGTGGAGGACTTTGTGTAATGGTGCAAACTCAACCACCTTCAGTTCAACACTTCGAAGACCAAGGAGATGGTGCTGGATTTCCGCAGGTCTATGCCCGCTCTGCTACCAGTCTCCATTAATGGGGTCAATGTGGAGGTGGTACACAGCTACAAATTAGAGATGCACAGATAGATCGGTTGGTGACCGGAATTGGCCGATTTTCACGTGATCGGCCATGACCGGCGACCGGCCAGTCAGTCTGAGACATGCCGGTCAAATGCACTCTGCAATTGTAACAACACCCAGCTGAGCTTGCAAAGTTTGAAGAAGCTAGCAACCAGGCCAACACTCAGGGCTGGATGTAGGGCTACAAAGAAAGCGCTAATAGGCTACTGAGTTTTTCTATGTAGGGAACGCTGTGCTTTGCCATATTGCGTGGAATTTACTAAGCTGTCTTCATTAGGCTACGTAAACATCGCTCATCACCGTCCGTCCCTGCCGCTAATTGTGTGCCCACAGCTGAACCACAAGCGCAGCTGAACGGAGATAACCGATTGCGACATTAAAAATAATCAAAGTGTAGCGATCATACATGATAATAAGATGTCAACAAGCAGCAACATACAGTAGCCCTAGTAATTCTACTCCACTTAAAAAAATACTCTAACTATTTACTGCACGTAGACTAGGGCTATGCCTTAAAATAGCCTACCCTAGTCTAGCACAGGGGTTCCCAAACTTTTCCACGACAAGGCCCCCCAAATACCACTAGGTTCTGGCCAAGGACCCCCTTGATGTGTTATTAAACCCATCGACAATACTACGGCAAATGTAAAAATACATTAAGCTAATCCTAATAATTATTTTAGCCACAAGCACTCGATGGAGCACAGTGTGTAAAAATTGTATTTGGGGCTTTCTGCTACAGTATATGAGAGATATCACTCTACTAGTATTTTATCTATATATAAGTCATTATCATGGGAAATATAATGTTCAGATATGTGTCACATTATTATAATGGCATTGTATAACAATTCTCATAGTAATAGGAATATTTAAAACATTTTCAAATGTATTTATTTGTTGCTTTTATTTTTTCCTCCAACTTGCTGAGGCCCCCCTGGCACCCCATCACGGCCCCCACTTTGAAAACCACTGGTCTAGCAGATTGAGAAGTGGATGTTGTGAAAGTGAACAAACGTAACACACGTTAAAGTTGCTTTTGACATAATAGCCTACAATGAAGAAAACTGATGCTCTGAATACTGAATCAGCTGTCTGAACGTTTCTATAGCCTAATTGATGCATTTAACCAGCATTTGGATTTAAGTTTTTCACTGCAAAACAGACGTTCACTTTTTTCATATGGTGGAGCACCTATCGCTATTAGTTCTCATCCCCTGTGTTTGCGTGATAGCCTTCTCCCACTTTTCCCTCGCCCTCCCATAAATTCATCAATGCATATGAAATTATGTTCCATGGTAGCATGTTCAAATGTATCATGAAAATTGTTCTTATATCTTTAGTTAGATATTGGATGTGAGAAGAAAAAAATGGGTGTTCCATTTGTATTAGTAGTCTGTGAAATGAATGTCCCACACTGGGAAGCATTATAGTTTGATACTGCAGCTGAAGTTAGACTTGAAGAAGAATCTGTCTGCTCACCGGTTCCATTTTTTAACAGCCATTTGTTGACCCGAAATCCTGGAAACCTTTTAGGAACATCACGTTGTTGGGCAGTGAATGGATGTGTTAAGATTGTGGTGGATCAATCATATTGCCCTCTTAATTAAATCGTAAAATTCTGTGGTCTCAGTTCACTGTTGAATGGGTAGGCCTAGCTTCAAATTAGCACTAGGTGCTTCAAATTGGCGCATTTAGCAATCGCCTATCTCAGAATATGTATAAGAGTCCAGGGCAATTCTGCGCAAAACTGTCACACCCATAATGACATAGAAAACATAATGATTTGCATCCACATATCCTTATGCACTATGCACAACTTTTATTCACTAGCCTAAAACCGTCAGGCTGAAGGGAGGCTAATTACTCTCACGTATTTTCTTTAAAGTGACAGGCATTCAATTACACCTACTCATCACCAATGTGCCCTCAATTAGACCTACACACCACATTAAAGATATGTCTAAGTGTTATAGGTTAAACGTCAAAATGAAGCTTTCAATTTACTAAATATGTTTAGCTACTAGTAATTACTAGTAAAATGCTATACATTAAAAATACATTATTAACTAAATACACTCTATATGAATTAAAAAATATATGAAATAGAAACATATCACATAAGCCATCATTTTCAGTGTGTGTTTGTGTGTGTGTGGAGAGAGTCAAGCAGAATCTAGGATGTCCACTGTTGTGAATGATCCCACTACAGTATACTGATGACGCCAGGGTGGTGGGGGCACCAAAATCAAACACTTTTTAAAAAAAGTATCGAAGAAGCATCGAAATCGCAATTTTTGACTTGGTATCAGAATCACCCCCCCCCCCGAATTTTGTAAATCCCCCCTACATGAATAACCTAAGGGGGGAATTCCCCCCCATTTTGAAAAATGAATTTTACCACTGCGCTGCTGAATCATCGCCACCAGAGGGAGCTCTCGTCGCTGCAGCACAGCAGGGGAAGCAAGGCCTGTGTTTCTACCGTGCTCGTTTCGGACCTAAGGCTACGTACGAAGTGCCGCCCACCCTGCCATTTCAAAGCATCGGGAAACGGGAGGGCCGGCGCTCATTTACAGCAATGAGTGTCGGCCATACAGGCGGTTTGCTCCTCTGGTTTATGCACACGGTAGGCGTTTGGATCCTGCAAAGCTCGCCATTGCCAAGGCAGAGTTCGAGACGCTGGAGCGCCTCGGCATTGTGCAGCGTTCTAACAGCCCTTGGGCTTCACCACTACATATGGTCCAGAAGCCTGGCGGTGGCTGGCGTCCATGTGGTGACTACCGTCGCTTGAATGAGGCCACTAAACCGGACCGCTACCCTGTTCCCCATATTCAGGACTTTTCTGCTCGCTTGGCTGGTAAGGTCGTTTTTTCAAAGGTGGACCTCATCCGCGGTTATCACCAGGTGCCGCTGCATCCACAGGACGTGCCCAAGACTGCTGTCATCACTCCTTTTGGCTTGTTTGAATTCCTCCGCATGCCATTTGGATTAAAAAATGCCGTCCAGACGTTCCAGCGACTCATGGACAGTGTTCTGCGTGACTTGCTGTTCGTTTTTGTGTACTTGGACGACATCCTCGTAGCTAGTACTTTCAAAGTTAAACACTTGGCGCACCTCAGGGTTCTGTTTCAGCGTCTGGACGATCACGGACTGATCATCAATACAGCGAAGTGCCATTTCGGTTTGTCTGCCATTGACTTCCTTGGCCACCATGTCACAACCGAGGGGGCGGCTCCGCTAGCAGCTAAGGTGGAGGCCATTGGCCAGTTCCCGCGACTAGCCACGGTCAGGGCCCTACAGGAATTTTTAGGCATGGAGACTTTCTACCACCGCTTCGTTCCACATGCAGCTCACCTCATGCGTCCCCTCTACGAGGTGCTTAAGGGTAAGGCTGCTAAACACACCATCGACTGGACAGGGGAAAGGACTCAGGCGTTCATGGACACCAAAGCGGCCTTGGCCAATGCCACCATGCTTGCCCATCCTCAGATGCACCCATTGCCATCACAACTGACGCCTCTGACTATGCGGTAGGTGCTGTCCACGAGCAGCTAGTTGATGGTGCTTGGCAGCCGCTGGCCTTTTTCAGCCGACTGTTGCGCCCAACGGAGAGGAAGTACAGCATGTTTGACCGGGAGCTGCTAGGCCTTTTCCTGGCCATACGACACTTCCTTTTCCTGCTGTAAGGCCGGTCGTTCACTGCCTTTGTGGACAAGCCTTTAACCTTTGTCATGGCCAAGGTTTCGGAGCCATGGTCTGCCCGGCAGCAGCGTCAGCTTTCTTTTATTTCAGAGTTCACAACGGATATTAGTCATGTGGCAGGAAAGGACAATCAGGTGGCAGACTGTCTTTCTCGTCGTTTTGCGGGGGCAGTGCATCTTGGAGTGGATTATGCACGTATGGCGGCGGACCAGGTCCATGACGCTGACGTTCAGGCGTACAGGACTGCCATCAGTGGACTGCGTTTGGCGGACGTTCCTTTAAGCGGCGCGGGTGTCTCTCTGCTGTGTGATGTTTCCACAGGTCAGGCCCGGCCCGTTGTCCCTAGCAGTTGGCGCAAGCAGGTCTTTGATGCTGTTCATGGCCTTTCTCACCCCGGCAGGAGAGCGTCACAGAAGCTGGTGGCAGCAAAATTTGTTTGGCATGGCCTCAAAAAGGATGTCCGTGACTGGGCCGCTGCCTGCCTTGAATGTCAGCGGGCCAAGGTGCACCGTCACTCCAAAGCCCCTCTGGAAAAATGTTCACGTCCCTGAGAAACGTTTCAACCACATGCATTTGGACCTAGTGGGACCTTTGCCGCCCTCCCACGGTTTCACTTACCTGCTCACCGTGGTTGACCGCAACACTCGTTGGCCTGAGGCCATTCCACTGCAGTCCATCTCCACTGCAGATGTCGCACGGGCATTCCTAGGCACGTGGGTCGCCCGTTTCGGCGTCCCTTCTGACATCTCATCGGACCGCGGCTTGCAGTTCACATCGGAATTATGGATGGCCGTCGCCAACAGCCTTGGAGTGCGAGTGCACCGCACCACAGCTTATCACCCGCAAGCCAATGGACTGTGCGAGCGTTTTCACCGCTCACTGAAAGCCGCGTTGCGGGCGAGCCTCCGTGACGTCAGCTGGGTGGATCGTTTGCCGTGATGTTAGGTCTGCGTGCTGCTCCCAAAGAGGATCTCTCTTACAAGGATACAAGGATAAAAGGAAGTTTATTGTCACATGCATATAGTTACTGGAAGTAAGAAATGCAGTGAAATTATGTCTGGTGTCAGCCTATTTGTGCATTTATGGGGGGGGGGGTAAAAAGTGCAGTAGAAGAGGGGTTTAGTAGATTAAGTGGCAAGGGCTGCATAAGAAAGGTGGGGGAGGATTGGGATTGGGGGGGGCACCAACAAGGAGCACCCAAGACTTCATCCGCGGCCGAGTTGGTCTATGGACAGCCTCTGCGGGTGCCTGGTGATTTCTTGCCTGATGTTACCCACCCATGGTCTGCTGGTGAGCAGCGGCAGGCGCACCTCCATGGTGCCCAGGTTTTTGCACCAGTGCCCACCTCTCAGCACGGTATGGCACGTGTTTATTCGTCATGATGCTCACCGCAGCCCCTTGCGTCCACCCTATGATGACCCGTTCCGGGTGCTGGAAACGGAGGACAAATGTTTTGTCCTCGACATCGGGGGCAAGCGAGACTGGGTGTCAGTGGACCGCCTTAAACCCGCTCACTTGGACTTGGACTCAACCACGGTGGTGGTTGTCCAGCCCCCACGGCGGGGCCGTCCTCCATCTACCGCGCTTCCACAGTCAACGAACCCTGAACTTCCTGTTACCGGATTACCGGATTAACTTGTCTGTCTTTGTGAATTCTGGGGGGGCATGTGTAGGGGCACCACGTTGTACATAATTCACAGCCAGCCATTACATGTTCACTTGTATGGTATTGCTGCAGTCACAGCCTGCGCTTTTATCTGTCGATAAAAGTTTATTGCTGTCTATAAAAGTTTATTGCTGTTTATTGTGTCGTCTTCTGATGACGTTCAGGGGCGCGACTTGTGTGTAACTTAAAACTGACATGTGAGCAAGTTACGAGGATTAAAGTTTTCCCTGAGTTCGGGACTCCTTTACAGTACCTAATATTTATGATTTTATACCTTATACCAGGGATTCCCAAACTGTGGTGGTACGCGAGCTGCCACTAGGGGGTACGCGAGATGAAAAGGGCAATGTCGGAAATGTGCTAAAAAATATTAATTAATTAATAATCGAATTAGTTCATAAATAATTTCTAATCGGGTTGTACTGATATGGAAACATGAAATTAAATGAAATAATTTGTAAACTCTATAGCAGGCTATGTTTTTGTTAAAAAATAAGTCAAAGTCAAAGTCTGCTTTATTGTCAATTTCTTCACATGTCAAGACATACAAAGAGATCGAAATTGCGTTTCCTACTATCCCACGGTGGAGACAAGACATATTTTACCAATTAGGTCCACAGACAAACATAACATTCAAATAAACAATATAAAAAGTAAAAATAAGAAGGCACATACAATGAAGAAATAAGAGCAGCAAAATTTGGTAGAAATTGTGCAATTGTGCATACAGTAGACAGTCAATATAATAGTGCAAAAGTCAGGCCAATAAATGGCTGAGGTAGTTTTGTTTGACCTAAGTATGCAAGTGGCATAGTGGTGCAAGTTATGTAAGAGCAACAGAAGTGTGTTCAGAAGTGTTCAGGACAACAGGACAACAACAACAAGTTGCAAGTGTGCAAGTGTACAAGTGGAGTAGTGCAAGTGGAGTAGTGCAAGGCAGCCATTGTGGGTCTAAAAGTCCAGGATGTTATGTAGCTGAGGGTGGAGGGGGGAGAGGGGGGAGAGAGTTCAGGATCCTAACAGCCTGGTGTATGAAGCTGTTGGTGAGTCTGGTGGTGCGGGAGCGCAGGCTTCTGTACTCTTCCCAGAGGGCAGTAGATCAAACAAATTGTGAGCGGGGTGACTTGCATCACTCACAATTGTGGTCGCCTTGCGGGTGAGGTGGGAGGTGTAAATGTCCTTCAGGGAGGGGAGTGAAGCACCAATAATCCTTCCAGCTGTGTTCACTATGCGCTGCAGGGCTTTCCTGTTGTATTCAGTGCAGCTTCCGCCCCACACAGCGATACAGCTGGAGAGGATGCTCTCAATGGTGCCTCGGTAGAATGTGGTCATGATGGCTGGTGGAGCACTAGCTCGCCTGAGTTTCCGCAGGAAGTACAGGCGGCGCTGAGCTTTCTTCGCCAGTGATGCAGTGTTGGTGGTCCAGGAGAGGTCTTCACTGATGTGCACCCCCAGGAATTTGGTGCTGCTCACTCTCTCCACCACAGCACCGTCGATGGTCAGTGGCAGGTGTTGGGTGTGACCTCTCCGGAAGTCAACAACAATCTCCTTGGTCTTGCTGACGTTCAGCAGGAGGTTGTTGTCCCTGCACCACGTGGTCAGAAGGTCGACCTCCAACCTGTATTGAGTCTCGTCACCCTTGGTGATGAGACCCACCAGAGTTGTGTCGTCAGCAAATTTCACGATGTGGTTGTTGCTGTAGGTTGCAGTGCAGTCATGCGTCAGCATGGTGAAGAGCAGCGGACTGAGCATGCAGCCTTGGGGGGCCCCCGTGCTCAGTGTGATGCTGCTTGAGATATTGTTGCCAACACGTACTACTTGAGGCCTCTGACAGAAGAAGTCCAGTAGCCAGTTGCAGAGGTAGGTACTGAGTCCCAGTTTGTCAAGTTTGCAGATGAGTTGTTGTGGTATTATGGTGTTGAATGCAGAACTGAAGTCTATAAACAGCAATCTCACATATGAGTCTCTTTTTTCCAGGTGGGTGAGGGCTGGGTGGAGGGCAGAGCAGATTGCATCCTCTGTGGACCGTTTGGCTCGGTATGCAAACTGGAAGGGGTCCAGGGTGGGGGGGAGAATGGATTTGATGTGTGACATGACAAGCCGCTCAAAGCACTTCATGATGATGGGTGTCAGTGCCACGGGGCGGTAGTCATTGAAGCAGGATGGAGCAGTTTTCTTCGGCACAGGTATGATGGTGGCAGCTTTGAAACATGATGGGACGATGGCTTGCTTCAGGGAAGTGTTAAAGATGTCTGTGAAGACATCCTTAAGCTCCTCAGCAAAGTCCTTCGGCGCCCGACCTGGGATGTTGTCTGGGCCTGCTGCCTTACGGGTGTTGATAGCAGCAAGTGTCCTCTTCACGCTGTCGGCAGAGAGGCACAGGGGCTGCTCGTGTGGAGGGGGAGGGGTCTTCTGTGGGCAAGTGCTGTTTTGTGCTTCAAAGCGAGCAAAGAAGCGGTTCAGATTGTTGAGCAGAGGGATGTTGCTCTCACAGCTCTGTGGCGCGGGCTTGTAGTCCGTGATGGCCTGAATGCCCTGCCATAGGCTTTGTGCGTTCCTGCTGTCTTTGAAGTGGGTGGTTATCTTGCGAGTGTATTCCTTTTTTGCTTCCTTGATGCCACGGGACAGGTTGGCTCTCGCTGTTCTCATGCCAGCTTCATCCCCAGCTCTGTAGGCTTTGTCTCTGGCCCTCAGCAGCCTGAGGACATCCCGTCAGCCATGGCTTCCAGTTAGCCCGAGTGATGATGTCTTTTGTGTGGGTCACATCATCAATGCACTTTGTGATGTAAGAGGTTACAGTGTCTGTATACTCCTCTATGTCTGTCTGATTGTTGTAAGTGGCTGCCTGCTTAAACATTTCCCAGTCTGTTGTGTCAAAGCAGTCTTGAAGAGCATCGGAGGCTCCCTCAGGCCACACTTTTACCTGCTTGCGAACCGGTTTCTTTGCTTTCACTCTTTGTCTGTATGCGGGCATTAGCATAACAGTGATATGGTCAGAAAGTCCAATGTGGGGGAGGGGGGTGGCTTTGTATGCTCCTTTGTGTGTAGTGTAGAGTGTAAGCTACCCACAATGCAGCGGGCAGCCAGAATATCTGGCGCGTTAGTTTCGTGGAATAGGCTATGTAGAAGGCTACGCAAACATTGAAAACTGTCTAAAAACAGGGACACTGTCCAAAAGGACTAATTAAAGCGATCAAAGAAGAGAAGCGAGAGAAACAGAGCAGGAGACCGGTAATGATGGGATGGGGGGCAGAATGATGGAGGTGGAGCGCAGGGAATAAAAAAAAGGACGAGACTGCGGGAAGAAAACGGAAGTAGCCTATGATGAGGCATATAAGGCCTCGGCTTCAAGTGGATTGGGAGACAGACTGCCCAAAGCCACAGTGCGTGGTTTGCAGTGAGGTGCTATCTAACCAGTCTAATGTTGTTCTCCACACTGTTTTTTTTTTTTTTTAGCGTGAGAGCTCATAGACAAGTTGCACATTTTGATTTTGCTATTTGTTATCATATAGCGTGGCTAATTAAACATGATGCCTGGAATGCGTCAATAGAATGTGTTACTTTTCGGATGGTGGGGGTACGCGAGCCGAGTCAGGATGTAGCGGATGTAGGTGGTCCGCGGGAAAAAAAGTTTGGGAACCGCTGCCTTATAGTAAGTAGTAAGTGGTGCTTTGCATACCCCCCCCCCCCCCAAAAAAAAAAGGGCTGCTGCTTGATGTTGTGTTGGTAGTAAAAAATATTGTGGAGGTAGTAAAACATAGTAAATTCAACTCTATGATTCCTGCATATACCCTGTTATTCATTCATGAGCAGCATTCATTCACACCAGTGTTGCGTTTTGTGTCCACTCTGGTGTCTACGGGGCTCCCGTAACACAGTTGAGATCGCTACTCCTGTGTGTAATTGTCTTCGGACTGTGATAATATCACAGGGTAAAAGAGGAAGTATCTTTCAGTGTATGTGTCTCATGCGAGGGCCCCTTTTCAACGGGTTTAGGATGTACGATAGGGTTGACTTTGTTGAGAGATTTTCTCTATCTGAATCAAATTCCTTAATTTGGGGTTTGGGGGCTAAGGAAGGTGGACTACTTCAGAGTCGCTTTCTGGGCTGTATTTTGGGTCACCAGCGCATGGCGTAAAGTTCGTTATTCACCGGCGCGAAGTTGAATTCGTTATTTTGCACCTTTATTTTTTAAGCATTGCGCCCAGGGGTGTGGCAATTAACAACCTAGGGAGGGACCTGGCGCATTGTCTAAAAATCGCTATCATACACCACCTAAACCTGGTCAGAAGTCAATGGCGAGTTGTTCATATGCTATTTTAAGAGCGCATGTCAACAGTCATATTGGCAGGTGCACGCACCATCCTTCTATCATTCATGAATCCACACCAGCGCACGTCCATGCAAAGCATTACAAATTGCACGATTACAATGGTAAACATAATTAGAATAAAGATATTACGAAATACTGTACATCTCATGATGAGTAGTTATTCACCATCATTTGCAAAGTGATTAGGGGAGAGGCGAGAGACATGTATGGAGCACAGCTGAAGACGCACTGTCACGAGATATAAGCAACTCCTCTGCAGGATAAATGTTGTTTTATTCAGTCATTTGAGCAACATTAGGGTAAGTGTTGCATTTTCCAGCCTATGTTTTCGATGGTAACCCATTGTCAGTCAATAGTGAAAGTAACTGCATATAACTGTCTTGTCGTTGACTGACTCCTTGGTGAAGTTAGTTTCACTTTGCCAATGAGTTCAAATAATAGACGAGTGCAAATGCGTGAAGGCTATGCTAGGCTTTAGTAAAGCATGGTTTAAGAATGACTATTCCATACGGTCTCGCAAGCAGCCTCCTTCAAATGCGCCGTTGAATGCCAAAATACCGATGCATTTATTTGACATATCGCGCGTTGCGCCGTTAAAGGGAATGACAGATGTCATTCTCATTGGTTTAAAATGATGTTACGCCCCAAACACACCCATATGACTGATTAAAAGACCTAGGAACACCTTGTTACGCCATGCGCTCCACTTTTGAGAACGAAACCCCTCCCAATGTGAACTGAACATCCTACTAAATTTGAATAGACTTTTGACGAGTGACGATGCACTTTAGAATGTCATGATAGGGCCCTCAATCTCTTAGTCGCTGTTCCCTATTCCCTTGGTTCGTACTTCAATATGTGGTTAACTTCTATTATTATTACTATTTGCAAGAGTTGTTTGTCATCAAAATCTGAGAGAGGTCAAAAACTCACTACGGACGTTCGTCTGGCCGTCCAGATTTGAGAGAAAATCAACTACCCTATTATTTGGGGATTCTTGTCAAAATTAAATTAAAGCTCCTTTTTATGACAATTCTTGTAACATATAAGCACTTAAATTGACCACAACGGATCTATAACCGTTTAAGTCCTATCTCTAAATACACATGTATTTATCAGACAGATTTCCGTATCCTCGCTTGGGTGTGTGATGTGCGTTTAGACCACAACGGGTCCTAGACCTTAGTTTCACAAACAATTTTTCACAACAAATAAATTTGCTAACAAAGCCTATTTGGTTTTTTGTCTGCCCTGGAGCATAGGACTTTCCTTCCCAAATGCCTGGCTGAGTTCTCTACTCCTGTGTGTGTCAGTGCGTGCGCAGTATATTTTTTGCCCATATACAGTGTCTTAGAAAGTAGCCCTCAAACGGACGCCTTACTTACCCGGAGCGATGTCAAATCTTTGGAGCAGGAGGCCCTATTTCAAGGCATCCGGGGTTCTCATCAACACAGGAGAGGCAGAAAAATACGAGAAAACGCTAGACGGTCTTTTTACAAACCCCTAATCAAAGGTTAGGATTTTGACTTTTATTAAATACAAATAAAAAAAGTACAAAGAAAGAAAACTGTCTAAGTCTAAAAGCAAAATGCTCGATCCAAAGAAAAAAAGATCAAAAAGCCCTGAACAAGGGGCCATTTTAAGTTTTATAAGCAAACTTTCTTATATATATTTAAGAAAAAACACTCTTTAAGTTTAAGCAAAATCATGACAGATTATTCTAGAAAAAAACAATTTATGCTTTTAATTAAGAAAACACACTTCAATTCTAAGCTTCTAAGTTTTTAAACATTATAAGTCTAACTTGTTTCACACTGGTTGTCTATCACTATCTTGCAGCATTTGCACATTTTTATTTGTTTTAGAGCAAGCTGGATTTAAGCAGTAATATGACTAAAAATATTTTAATAGCAAATTATGATTCTCATTGTTAATTATTATCACATCTTCACATTTGTAAAGTCACGCTACACCAGCTTATGAGCAGCCCTTGCCTGGACATTGCTTGGCTCCTTTATGGCCTCCTTACACCAAACAACTTTGACAATATATGGGAAAGATTCTTGTAAGATAGAGGGCTGCATTTTGCACGTTTATTTTTTAAGCATTGCGCCCAGGGGTGTGGCAATTAACAACCTAGGGAGGGGACTCGCGCATTGTCTAAAAATCGCTATCATACACCACCTAAACCTGGTCAGAAGTCCAGAAGTATTTTAAGAGCGCATGTCAACAGTCATATTGGCAGGTGCACGCACCATCCTTCTATCATTCATAAACGCACACCAGCGCACGTCCATGCAAAGCATTAAATTGCACGATTACAATGGGAAACATAATTAGAATAAAGATATTACGAAATACTGTACATCTCATGATGAGTAGTTATTCACCATCATTTGCAAATTGTTAATGACGGTTAAAAGTGATTAGGGGTGAGGCGAGAGACACGTATGGAGCACAGCTGAAGACGCACTGTCACGAGATATAAGCAACTCCTCTGCAGGATAAATGTTGTTTTATTCAGTCATTTGAGCAACATTAGGGTAAGTGTTGCTTTTTCCAGCCTATGTTTTCGATGGTAACCCATTGTCAGTCAATAGTGAAAGTAACTGCATATAACTGTCTTGTCGTTGACTGACTCCTTGGTGAAGTTAGTTTCACTTTGCCAATGAGTTCAAATAATAGACGAGTGCAAATGCGTGAAGGCTATGCTAGGTTTTAGTAAAGCATGGTTTAAGAATGACTATAAGAATGACTATATGGTCTCGCAAGCAGCCTCCTTCAAATGCGCTGTTGAATGCCAAAATACCGATGCATTTATTTGACATATCGTGCTTTGCGCCGTTAAAGGGAATGACAGATGTCATTCTCATTGGTTTAAAATGATGTTACGCCCCAAACACACCCATATGACTGATTAAAAAACCTAGGAACACCTTGTTGCGCCATGCGCTCCACGTTTGATAACGAAACCCCTCCCAATGTGAACTGGACATCCTACTAAATTTGAATAGACTTTTGACGAGTGACGATGCACTTTAGAATGTCATGATAGGGCCCAGAGAGTCTTTTGAGTAAAGCTTGAATGAGGGGCAGTAGTTAAAAGGCTACAATCTTTCAAGAATCTTTCCCAAATCTTGTCAAAGTTGTTTGTTGTAAGGTGGCCAATAGTTGACATTGGCGAACTAGCGTACTGAATCATGATACTATAAGCTGTCTAACGTTAGTCTAATGTTATGTATTTGACTCGTAAACGACCACAGCATGAGTTAAGCTTAACGCTAACTAACGTTAAGTAGTGACTCGTGAGTTAACTAACGTTAGAGACTGATAAAGTTACTGCATCTGCTTGCTACTGTTAGCTAGATCTAACAGCTGAGGGTGCCCCCGTTTCAGATGCTCACACTGCTGTTGTGATATGCCAACTTCATTTAGCAAAGAGCGCAAATAACGACACATTTTTACATTTGGGACTAAATTAGTATTCCCATACCTTTGATGATGTAGGGTGAGCTGTTTTTTAGGACTTTTTCTTTTATTGGGGTTTTAATTGGGGCTTTTTGCAGGGCTTTGTTGGGAATTCGTTGCTGTTTCGTCCTCGATTCTGCAATGTTTTGATCTCCCACATGTGTGTGGGGAGCTGTGGCGAAGTGTCAACACAAAAAATATGACGTTGACATAATTGTAATGTAATTGTATCGTAATTTATCCAAGTTATTGTTTTCGCATACTCCAAGAAATTAGACTAGTGTAGTTGTCACTAGGCCTGTAGCGACACGTCAATGACGTCGACACATTGCTACAGGCCTAGTGACAACTACACTAGTCTAATTTCTTGGAGTATGCGAAAACAATATTTGGATTTTAGCTCTGGCGGCAATGAATCAACATAATCAGTCGAGAGGAGAGACAGCACATCATGGGGAAGTGTTGTTTTAATTGTCATTATTGGGATTTGATCTGGTATTTTACAACTGCATAATGGGTGCGATGTAGGTCTTAATTTTATTTAATCTTTTAAGTGGTCTTAAAAAGGTCTTTAAAAGTCTTTGGGGTAGTCAAACCTGGGGAAACCCTGTGATAGGACCGTTTCAAACTGGGTGCGTGGCGTGAATGTGACGTGTCTGTTGCGTGTCAGTTGCATGGCATTTTCTATGTCTTTGCATACCACAAGCGTGTCTGATGTGGCGCTGCGGCGGCCTCTCTGCCAATTAAAACGTCTCTTTTTCTCACATCTTTTTTTCTTCATTGTTTTGAATGGAAACGCTTTGTGGTGTGAAAAATAGGCGCGAGTCCTATTCCTAGCATGCACTCGTTTTCCGCGCGGCTCAAGCCGCGACTGAGACGTGCGTGTCACGCAGGCGGTGTGTAAGGTCTATCCTGTTAACATGGGAGCCAAAATAAAAATGGACATGCCATGCAGCTGACACACTCACGCCACGCACCCAGTGTAAAACGGGCATAAGTCCCCTTGATGCCTGCAACTAGTGGCTCTTTTTAAAGCCTCAGACTTTTTCTATTTCTATGATTGAAGCCGGACCAAGGCCGCACCCCAGACGGCCTCAGGTCGGCCCTGGACTAGGGCAGGGCTGAATCAGGGCTGAACCGAGGACTTTTAGAATGGAATACGACACAACGATTAAACCGTAGAAATTTTAAACAGACTGGTAGCATTTGTTTAGGGTTGCCTAGCAACTTAAGTGACTTTGCTTATTTTTGTGAAGAAAAACGATCTATATAAAAACTTTGCAAAATAATTACACCGGTATGACTTAATTTGACATATGCTCGCGGTGTCATTGCTAAGCATTGCTAAGTTTCTAGCATTGTTAGCAAATGTCCCCAATGTTACAGCTCCTTATGGAAACAGAACACAGAGGCCACTCAGCGGTGTTTAAGACCGGGGAAAAGCCTTGGGCCAGCCCCGGTCCTTATGGAAAAGGGCCATAGGTGACCTTTGTCATTTAGGTGTCAAAGCAGATCAAGACTCTGATTCTTTTTCTAAAATATACAGTATTTAATGCCTAGTGTACCCAGAAGTAATGAGAAGCTATACACCTGGTTGTAAATGGCCAACTGATTTGACTGATTTTTCATTACACAGGTATAAACAAAGGCTGTTTGTCAGAAGTCTCAAAGATCCCCAAAACAAGCAGAAATTATCTGGGGCTCTTGATGGTCATCGATGGCGCGTTTTGAACTCAAGGCTTGATGATTTCAGAGATGGATATCCCTTAAATATTGAGCAAGAAAGTTTTGCCTCAAGCCAGTGTAAAACATCCCCAGTACTTTTTGGAAAGACTGTGGTAACAGGTTCCTCGGTGAAGGTGAAGAGCAAGCTCTCAAAGGAGCAGGTTTGTTTTTCCAAGGAGAACCCATTAAAACATATGCATCATGCACATGTGGATGCTGTGGAGGACAGGTTGACTCAGCATCCTCTTGCTCTCTATCCCCACCTGGAGAATGGTATGGCTCCTGAGGTAAGTAGGAATGATTGGGAAATCTTTATTTTAGTGAGGTGGTTTACTACACATTTTGGCTTAATCATTCACCTTATACAATGCAAAACTGCATATATAACCAAGCAGGCTTGGAATTTCACCATTCTGGGGGCAAGGCCATTGGCCTTCAGTTGGGCATGTTTGGTGGGGGGCACAAAGGCCACATGTCAGGGCACCAAGGCCAAAGTTAACTATACAGTAGTAGGCTATAAAAATGATCAAAGTTGTATTTAGCCTATTCACTGCAGTAGACCTGCATCACTGTATGAAACATTACAAAAACATGAAATGAAAACATGACATATTACATAGAACTGTAAATCATCTGACTATCTAATATTTACAGATATCTAGGCTATATATAACATTTATTTTATATTTGGCCTGTTATGAAATCATGTATTGAACAATTTAAGCACAGCTCAGCTTTAAGAAACTCAAATAGCCTAGATGCATTCTTAGCATTTTGTGATCGATCATTAAGGCTACTTTCACAAACTCTTAGTCAGCTGTCCTCTGATTTACCAATATCTAGGCGATATTTGTAACATTTATTTTGTATTTGGCCCGTTATGAAATCATGTGGAACAATTTAAACACATTGTAAAACTTAAAGCCCAAATTTGGAGGCATCCATGTATGTCGAACTTTACAGCAAATTCAAAACTGGATTACTCTGGAACGGCGACTGTACAGGGGACTGCTTTACACCTTTGTGTTCGGTAAGGTCTCCTGTTTATTCTGATAGGCCTATATGGTTTGTCATGTGTTAAAAGAAGGGTTCGTAAAGTATTCCACCGAGATGAATGGGTAGGGAGATCATGGGACGCAAAACCTTCAGTAGAATGTATGATTAAATTGAATTATATTATTTACTTTTCTCGCGAACCGTTCAACACAGCAATTATCGGCTAACATCGTTTAAAAGCTGAGAAAAAGCTCTTTCATGTGATACTTGTGATGTCTGTGTGATGAATAGGCTAGTTCGCGAGTAGTCAACTGAATTTGGACGCACTTTCTTTCTTGCGCTGCCACTTTCTCCACTGCGTAAAAGACTAAATTAATTTGCGCTGTGAATGCTAAGATTATTTTGACAGGCCACAGGCTAAATAAAAATTGCTATTAGTAGGACGCAAAGCAGAATATTGAAAGAAGGGGGCACCAAGGCCACCGTGGCCTGTAAACCTCTGATTTTCAAAGGGGCCTCACGGCCAACGCAAGGGGCTACTACGGCCATGGCCGTCGTGGCCGCCGTGAAATTCCTACCCTGTAACCAAGCGTTATTAATCTTAAAGAAACACCAATTTGCACACAAATGTACTTATTCACTTATTTGATTTTCTAAGCATGCATACTATATTCTCATTCAGACAAATCACTGCTACTTGAGTGGAGTGATTTGCACACAGCACATGAAGAGCTCCGGTTTTACTTCTGCAAATCAAGTAGCTATAAGTAGCTTTGCCTGAATGAAAATATAGTTTCAATTATATACTTAGATAATCGCTGTGTCATTTTGGTATTTATAGACATTGTTAGTCACAACATTTTTTTTAATTCTTTTGTCATCTGGAAACCAGCCCGAATCTGAACCCGCCCACAAAAATTGAGGTTGGGAAATTCTGTCTGGACTTGTTCCATTTAGAAGCCTCTATGGCCTTATTAAAACTGGACGTACACTGCAAAAACTGTAACCAAGTGATCTTTTATCTTTTATCTTTTAACTTTTATCAAGATCAAAAAATCTAGTTATTATTGTTTTAAGTATAAAGAGACTTACCTAGCCCTTTCTTGTAAAATCATTTGACTTAATTTAAGAAGAGTTTGACTTCTTTTAAGACGTCTCAGTGCGTTAAGTCCTAAAACCAAGCAAATTTGTCTTGATAAGACTCCTTAAAATAATAATAATAATGTTTAGTAATGTTTTATTTATGTAGCGCCTTTTTCAGACTCAAGGTCACTTTAGAAGTCAACACAAACAGAACACACAGAGAAAGAAAACCAGAAAAGCAACAAATAAAACAGAAAGTTCTTGAGATGAGTGTTAAAGAAAGGAAAGGAGGGACAGTCACAGAGGGATTGAGGGAGGGAATTTCAGAGTTTACGGGCCATGGCGCTGAAAGACCTACCACCCAGGGTAGAGAGTCTAGTGCGGGGGACAGAGAGGAGATTCTAGTTAAAGGATCTGAGGAAGTGGGAAGGAGTGTAAGGGATCAGAAGTTCACAAAGGTAAGGAGGAGCAAGGTCATTGAGGGCTTTGAAAGTGAGAAGTAGAATTTTAAATTTGATTCAGGTAAGAATCGGTGAAGCTGAGCAAGAATGGGGTGACAGGGTTTCCCGCAGGAAATGTGTTAGTCAAGGTGGTAGGTGGGGGGTGGGGTGTGGTGGGTAATGGGGTCTGGTATCGGTTGCCGTCCGACCGGGGTTATGGTGTCGGTCCGACTCGTGGGGGTGGGGGGATGTGGGTGCTGGCGTCTTGTTTGTGCGATACACTAGGTTTCTAGGTATTTTATGCCCCTTACCCCCAACCATACCCCCCTTTAAGTCAGCGGTGGCAGTGCTGCCTGAAAGACGATGTTGGGGACATAAAACACCATCGAGCGATACACTACAGACTCTGTACATTTCGTTGATGGGGATGGAGTTAGCTAAATAATTTAGAAAGCATACGTGTAGCCATGGGTGGGCTTGGACGGGCCTAGGCCCGTCTACTTGTCAGTCTTGCCAGTCCGATTAGAGGGCTTTCCTTCGTGCTCACCATCTTAAAAAGACTCGCAAGTCAACACTGCGCTGAGAGCTCAAGAATTAGTCAAATTGCGAACAGCCACAGCTCCGTTTAATTATCAGGTGTGGTGAAATGCGTTCATATTCCACTTTTTATGTCATAAACGTTGCAGGCCTATGGAAAGGTTTTGTTCAATGGTCAAGTTTATGCGAGTTGTTGCAAGTTAATTTATGCGACGCACAGATGCTGGGTTCATCAGTTTTGCGCAAGTTTAAAATGTTTAGCGACTGCGCAATTTGTCATTTTCGTTCTATAAGTTCCACTTTTCATATCATTAATGAAACATGCCTATGATAAGGCTTTGCAGTTGTCCAATATTGTATTTCATCTAGGCCTCTCTTTGCCCACCCTTTTTTTTTGTGCCCACCCATTTGAACATTTCTGGCTACGCTACTGTTAGAAAGGAAACTGATAAGTCATACAAGTGTACTATTCCTACAAAACAACTAGATACTAACAATGTAGAGCGAGAATAACCATGTGGTGATACAGTTTCAATGAGTAAAGATTCATTTTAGAATCTAAGAGGACACATTTCGCGGAGTGTGCTACGAAAAAGAAAAGAAAAACGTGAGTAATTTGAAAATGCTTCATATCAAGTAGAAAGTTAAAGTAAAACTTGGATGCTAAGCCTGTATTCTTTAGCCAATTTATCCCACTGATCCCTTTAGTTTTAGGCTTATGAGTATTAACGTTGCCAAGCTTGTTTGTTGTTGCACTATCGGTGTTGCACTATCTTTTAAAATAAATGTTCTGAGTGAAATATATTGCCGTTGCTCTTAGTTCTTTGGGATTTAAGTTTTCTGTTTAAGGTGACAATTCGGCTTGTAGATTATTTCTCCCTCTTTTAAATTGGAGCGAGCATGGAGTGATTTCACTGGAGCAAGACGATTTATCAGTGGAGCAGGGAGCGAAATTGAGCGGAGCGACCTGACGCGAATTTGAGCAGAGGACCGGCCTATAAACAGCCACCTGAGCGAGCAGCGAAATATTTGCACTGCTCAGCTCCACTCACTAGCTCTGATTCGGAGGCATATCACATATGAAAAGATTATAATAACTGATTATTTTTCGACTCATGGCACGTTTGTTATTTTTTAATGCGTTCTGCAGAGAAGGGAGACTGGCGTTGGTCTGGAATGAAAGGGAGAAAACAGGACAGAGTAACACGGTAGACAACTTTTCTTTTTGACGACGTAGTTAAGGCGGCAGGCGTGTTTTGCTAACGCGGCCGCCTTGACTGCAAAGTGCTGCGGGAAACCCTGATGGTGATGCGAGCAGATCTCTTATGAGTGAGAATCCGATTTTGAGTTATTTACATATTCTTCTAATTCATTATTACAGTATTTAGACGGTCTTTTTCTATGATTTTGTAACAAAAGGTCCTTTTTCTACATTGTACCCTTTGCAACAGTCTGGCAGTTCACATTCACATTACAGTAGTCAAGTAAGCTAGGTGTATAAATCATTAGCATTAGTCAATTCAAGCATTATTCAAATGAATAGCAGATGCTCACATTATTAGCCAAAACCTTCCATTACAGCTTAGTTTTGATATGCATATCATTTTAAAACGACAATATGAGCTAGCTAATAACAATGTAGGCTATATAAACAAACAAGGTATAAACAAACAAAAAACATGAGATTAGGGCTGAAACGATTCATCGAGTTACTCGAATAACTCGATTACAAAAATTACTCGAGGCAAAAATCCTGCCTCGAAGCCTCGTCAGAGAATGTCTAATAGGAAGAGAATTGGCACTGTCTGGTTACTTCCGGTTTCTGGACTGGTTGCAGTTCCTCCTCAGATTCCACTTGAGGGCGCTCGCAGGCGAGTGCAGAATGCATGGAGGTCTATGGAGCTTTACCACTCAATATCCACTTTTCTCTGGATATAATTTTTGGAGTAGTAATTTGAATGTTGCATTCGCTAGGAGAGGCAAAGAAAAAACACACTGTTGATTGTTATATTTTTTGAAGTCACGTAAGTTTTCTAAAAAGCCTTTCAAATATGTCAATGACGTCATTCATTAGCACAATGCTAGCGTGATATGGGCAACAACGACCCAACCTGTAAGAAATGAAAAGGATATAAGTACTCATTCATTCAACTTTAGATCTAAAATCTATATTGAACCTGCATAAACTACAATAAAATCTACGATTCTTCTACGACTAGCAGGTGAAAGAGATACATTTAGCCGTCTAGCTCCATAGACCCCCATTCAACCTGCACTCGCCCGCGATCATTCCATTAGTGGAATTCTAATGGAACTGCAACCAATGTCGATACAATGAGGCTTAAAAACTCCCATAACTTCATATAACATATATCATGTGCCGATATTTTAACTTCTGTGTTATCTACATAAACAATAAAAGGCAAAACAAGACTCGACTATCTCGTACGTAATGTTAGGTTCCCGTAAGAAGAATGTTTAGCATATCCGGTTGAAGGGAAGCTAACGCACTGAAGGGAGATAACCTTATTGTTTGGATAAGAAGCATAGTCCAGGGCCGTAGTCACCATAGACATTGAGGGGGACGTGTCCCCCCCCCCAATATTCAAATATGACCAAAATGTCCCTCCCAATATTCGGACATAGAAAAATAAATAAAGAATAAAGCGCTATACTAGTCCTACAGGAAACCAACACGTATCTGAAATGTAATCAAACGTAAATAACGCACAAATTAGTGACCTATGGTTCCAGAGTAGCCTACACCCCTGAGTGGTTTGTCCTGGTGATTTTCCGTTTTTCGTTAGTGGCGTGCGCTATCAAAAGCTTCCATTTACTGCACCCTACTGCGGTGAGGTAGGGCTGTCAACAATATCGCAAAAGCTACCGGTGCAATTTTCACAAAACTTCTTGGAAAGGTGTAGCACAGGCTAAGGGAATCCCATACATGTTTGGAGCCGATCAGACTGAAAGGGAACATTTTCCATATTGTAGCCTATTCTCGCAATGATAGCGAAAGTGAAACGTTTTATTTTAAATTATGAATTTGTGCAAGCCTGTGTCATTTCTTTCACGTCTTTCAACATAAATAATGCATTATAATGCATGCACAGCCCTGTTACTTCAGCATTGCATCTTATAGCCAGTGTGTGCGGCGCTACAAACTGTGTGAATTAAACACGCAATTACGTGGTTATGATGAACCGACAGAGTTGAAGAAGAGCTGATTAGTAATTAGGGCTGTCAAAATAACTGATTAATTTCGATTAATTAATTTGAGAAAAAATAACTGATTAAAAAAATGAGTGCAGATTAATCGATTCCATATGACCTTTGACCCCGAGCCGTTCTAGTCAGTAAAAATTAGACTGTAAAATGAAGGAGAGAGAAGAAAACATGCTGCCTGGATCATTGATGTTCATAAAAAATAAAGTGTTGAAAATAAAGTCCTCTGCAATGTCTGCAGCAAGGAATTTGCATATCACCGGAGTTCATCAACTCTATAGTGACACATCAATGCAAAGAAATAAGTGTTGACATTGAGGGGAGTGTTCATTTATTTTTATTGTGTCCCCTAGGTTATATCTGTGGCCTGAAATGCCTTGTATGTGAAAAAAAAACTTCTTCCCGAAGCACTTTTGAATTTCCTCAGCATATTAGGTCATATCATAGATTATTATGGCAATTATTTGAACAGTGAAAATAATAATAAAAGAGTTTTTGAACTTTAATGTCACTAATTCTGATTATTCAATGATTCATTTGAATTTAAATATGTAAAATACTTTCACAGCAAAAAATATATATGCGATTAATTTAGATTAATTAATCACAGAGTATGTAATTAATTAGATTATTTTTTTTAATTGATTGACAGCCCTATTAGTAATTGATCATGCTATGACATTAATCAGGATTTCAATGTGTGGAGGATATTTGTCTACAGTAGGCGATCACATAAGGTTAAATGTACAACTGCCGGTGTCAGTGTTGGCCTACATTTTCTATGTATTAGAAATACATAGATAAACCTTAATTTTTATTCTCATTTCTCAAGGACTGTTTTGAAAGACTCAAAAGAACAGATGTTTTAGGGAATATAAGGTCATGGAAATTTGTCAAAAAATCATGATAAAGTCATGGAAATTCTCTGGTGAAATGTGTATGAACCCTGTATATAATATAAAAAAACACAACTAAGCAAAAAGGACAGTAGAAGATAAAGAATATACTATGAATATCATGCATCATTTAAAAAATAACTAAATTTAGGCTATCTTAGACCTCGGCTATACAGAATAAGGTTTCCCTTGCAGCACAGGATGGAAATCGAAATCCCGACACTACATGAAACTTGAGCCATTAAATACCCCACAGATTTCAGTGGTCATCAGTCCCGATATTTACCAATGTAATCAAACAGTCCAAACATAAATTAAATCTCAAATTGAACATCTGCTTTTGATAGCCTACCCATGCCGCTACAAACGAAAAGTAGGCCTATGTCTCAGAAATAGAAATAAAGGCCTATAGCTGACTCGAATACAAGCCATGGCCAAATAAAGGTGCTGTGCTTTGCGCAGCCTAAATAAAAGACCCCATGCAGCCATCATTTGAGGATTTACGAGTTTCCTAAACATTCCTCACCCATTATCTAGACATGCATGAAAACATTTGAAAACATAACTCACTGCCATGTAATATTTGATCGCTGTTTTGCTACTAATTATCTTTCACGTAATGAATATGCACAGAAAGTGAAAGAAGGCCTACTGTGCGCTCCGTGTCTGTAGCTGTCTGTTCACGTCTGCAATTGATTGTAACGTTCCTCAAATGGAGAACACATCGATGTTCTCTCGTGTTATAGGCTGTCATGCTTCTGTGTCTGCAAAATTCCTGATGGTTCCTGATCGCTAAACGTTTGTTTTCCTTTCCTGTCGATAGCAGTTGATGTTGAAGCTAGTCTAGGCTATAATTTGACTTCAGCGGTGACAAATCCTGCTGAAAGAGAGAGAGAGAGCAACGAACGAGAGAGAGAGGCACCCACAAAGTGGTCCTGCGCGCGCGTGTGTGTGTCAATTGTCTGCATGGGGTTCAATTGAAGTCAGAGTTGGTCCAGTCAATAGTCCCGCATTCAGGCTGCTCCATTATTATGACCGGCGCGCAGCGAAGCGGTCATATAGGTTTAGTCAGATTTTTTTTCTTTTTTCTTTTTCGCATGTCCAAATTTCCGTCAAGGATTCCCGGGACACTGAAAGACCGGGGTACACGAAACTTGGTGGGCATGTAACCCCATATGGATAGCATGGAAACATCGTTTTTCGTTTTGATCTGTAGCCCCCCTGCTGGACTGTACCCCCCGAAAGGAGGGTAGGGCAGACACAGTTTTCTGTGAATATCTCGAGAACCGTAAGGTTTAGGAGGACCATTTTTTTTGGTATGTTGATCTCAAGGGGCCATGTCAACCCATTCCATAACCACTCATTTCATGTATAGCGCCACCTAGTTAAACACAAAAAAGTAAAAATGAGGTGTTGTAATCGCAGGTATCTGTGACCTAACATAGTCAAAACTGCACGAAATTGGAAGTGTAGGATCATTATGACACCCTCTGAATGCACGCCAAGTTTCGTGAAATTCCGTTCATGGGGGACCACACAATAAATTAATTTATGTTACTATACACCAACTGGCCTGTAGGTGGCCGGAGACTGTTTTCTGTGAATATCTCAAGAACCGTAGGGCCTAGGAGGTTCACTTTTTTTTTGTATGTTGGTCTTAAGGGGGCATGTCAACCCATCCCATTACCACTTATTTCATGTATAGCGCCACCTAGTTAAAAATTAAAAAGCAAAAAATGAGGTGTTTTCATCACAATATCTCTGGCTGACATGGTCAAAACTGCACGAAATTGAAAGTGTAGGATCATTATGACACCCTCCGAATGCATGTCAAGTTTTGTGAACTTTCGTTCATGGGGGGGCCTTACAATAAAATAATTTATCTGTACATTTAGTGACCGTACACCAACAAAGATTCCCGGGACACTGAAAGACCGGGGTACACGAAACTTGGTGGGCATGTAACCCCACATGGATAGCATGGAACCATCGTTTTTCGTTTTGATCTGTAGCCCCCCCGCTGTACTGGACCCCCCGAAAGGAGGGTAGGGCAGACACAGTTTTCTGTGAATATCTTGAGAACCGTAGGGCCTAGGATGACCATTTTTTTCCATAAGTTTGCCTCCAGGGGTCATGTTAACCCATTCCATGTGTACACATGTGCATAAACAGATACACACGCACACACATACATTCACAGTAATCATACGTATGACACATACTCACACAGTAGACATATGTACGCATGCATGCACATGCACAAACACACATACGCAGGCAAACACACAAGCACGCACACACACACACCCACACACATAAAGATAAACGTGTACACGCACACATGCACACAATTCAAGAATTTTTCTCAGAATTATGAACAGGCAAGATGGGGGTGGGGTTGTATAAAATTAATTTTACATGTGAAATCTATGAACTAATCATGTTTTGGTACTTGTTGTCTAGCAGATACCAGTGAGAATTGAGTGTGGATAATGCAATTTAGTGAGACAGTTAGAATCATATAGGCCTTTCAGCGTTTTGTGGAAAAAATGTGCTGGACTGGGCGGTGGTCATATTTTGTACCGCTCTGCGGTACATCTAGTTAGATTAACATCAGACAGCACTGTAAAATGTGTGGGAATTTCTCGCATTATGGCTAGAGTTACGGGACTTTTATTATTATGCTCAATACTACGTAATAATTTATTCGCAATACCCGCAATCTCGTGCTGAAATTTAGACCCTGGTTTTAAATGCGCATCTTTTTTTCTCTCGCTCTCTCAGAGTTGGCCAGCCGAGCAATTGTTCTGCTGCCAGCTTGTGCCAATATATCGTCCAAAATGCTTGATTGCATTGCATTCTCCACATTTTTAGCTTAATTTTCATGTACCACATCAGCATTTTTGTTCAGTGATTTTTTTGGAAATTGCTTTACAATTAGCGTCGGGCCCTTGTCAGCAGCCTTCGGCTTGCCTCTTGCCACTATTCACTCCTTCGTCTTCAGTAACATTCCCTGTAGAATTCTCAATATTTTTGACCTCAATGTGTCCAGTTACATAGTCTGTCTGTTCTTGGTCTTGGATTTTGTGAAATAAATTTCTAAATATCATCTGCTTGCAGCAGCTTCGGTCTGCACGTCTTTTTAAAACGCATCTTTTTCTCTCTCCAGCATTTAATCTGCTGCCGGCTTGTCTCTCCGCATCGTCCAAAATGAGTTGTCAGGCCCGGCTGCCTTCCTAGGGCGAAGTTTCTTCAGTTGATCTCTTACCTGATCTGCAGTGATGATGGGGGGGGGGGGGGCATCTGGGGTCTGTGTGTCTGATGGCTGTTGACTGAAGTCGTTGTCACCTCATTGTTTGTGGTTGCCATGTGGGGGAGGGGTGCAATATCCAGTGATGGTGGGGGTGCAATAGCCTGTGATGGTGGGGGTGAGTGTTGCACTGGTAGAGAGGGAGGGTGGGGGCTGGGGGATGACCACCTCCTTGATGTCCCTGTCAAGGCTGCCATGGTCGTGGACACCTCAACAGACACAGTCAAAGAGGCATCAGGCGGGGGCAGGATATGAGGTTATGGTGGCTTAGGTCGTTGGATGTCACCGGGATGCAGAGCTGGAGAGACTTGGAGACTGGGAAGTGGGGGTAGGGCAGGCACGCAAACAAGAGCAGTGTCTGAGTCAGCAGGGGGTGGTGGACAGACCATTGCCATTGGAGCTGGAGCAGGGCAGTCAAACCTGTTGTAGAAGTGGTTCAACTGGTTCGCCCTGTCCAGGTCCCCCTCCACAGAGCTGCTGCTCTTCTTAAGGCCAGTGATTTGTTGTTTTCCTGCAGCTTCTGTTCCACTTTCCTTCTGTAGTCCTCCTTAGCCTCTTTCAGCTTGACTTTGAGTTCCCCTTGCACGTTCCCCTTCCCCATTGTCAATATGGCTGAGGACATGGCCATTCCAACAACACAGGTGAGTTAGGAATGGGTAGACAACAGCATCCAACAAGTTTTTGGTGTCTGGATCACTAATGCTAACAGTCTTTCTGATAGCTGCTAACAATCCTTCTGATAGCTGCTAACAACAGCCAAAGAAGTCTCAGCACGGGCGTCACCAAAGATTGTTAAGGCGGAGCAAGATACTTCATCAGGAGCCACTTCCGGGAACCCGGATCGCACGGTGGGGGGGGGGGGGTCAAAATCCCCCTTTATGCAGAGCAGAGGCAGCGACTGCTCCATTGAAGTCTATGGGCATAGCTCAGAATTTTACCACATATGCTAAGGTCTTAGTTCTATAGAGTTAGGAATGTGAATTTCGGGCACGTTTTCATGATCCTCAAACCCTTGTGAACATTTCAGGTACATTTTTGAGGATTCCAGTCTGGAGAAAATCGACTTTATATCAGGTGTGCGCCGGTTATTTATGCCGCTGCTGTTGGCGGGTTGCAACGTACGCTCATCAATACGTCATCGACACGCCTCTTTATGCAGACAGGATTCGATCCCCATTTCGCGCCCATAGACATGAACTACGACGAAGTATCTTGCTCCGCCTTAACAATCTTTGGCGTCACTATTTGCAACATTGTTACTAGCAGACTCAGAGCTCTAAAGCTGGGAGGAACCAAAGTTATGCAAAAACCCAGCATCATCAAGCACATGATCTATGAGGGTGGGAGGCAGTTTACATCCAAGCAGCAACTCTGGGAGGCTATTCTGACATTCTGGCAGCTCTGGGAGCCTATTCTGCATAGACATTAAAGCAGAAACTCATGGGTGTAAGAATTGTGAAGGTGATATCAATGAAGGGGTCCTATGTTAACATGTAACTTGGCCTGTTAAGATGTTTTTGATTGAAATACCTTTTGATTTAATTTATATCACCTCCTAATGCTGCAAATTCAACAAATTACCATTTTTAGTTCTTTACAACCTATAAAATGTCTTGAAACTCTGTTGTGCATAATAATTTGGAACAGTGCATTTTGAGGTTTTTTTGTTGTTGTTGAAAACAATACTGTTATCATTGGGAGGTTTGTTCAATAAAATTCGAATTATACTCTAACGCAGGGGTCTCCAACCTTTTTGGGAATGCGGGCTACCTGAAGACCCGAAATCATATGGAGGGCTATTCATTTGAAACAAACATACCCTCACCCCTTTTTTGCGAGGGTAGTCCTCCAAAATAATACGCCTATGTGATTTTTACTTTTAAATTATCAATATTGTGTAGGCCTATAAGTCTTTATATATTAAGCAACTGTATTTTCAACTTTAATATCAATAGCCTATGCAACACTACCAACATTTTTGTTCAGTTTGTTCATTTCAAAGTTTGCATGCTGAATCTAATCCAATTTTTTTTAACAAAAAAAACAATATTTTTGTGCAATTAATAATTTGGGTTACAATTTGTACCCAATTTATACCCACCCACCATTATGAATTCAGGGGTTGTTTAAGCCTGATTTCAGTGGACAATTCAGTTTTAACATTTCAATAGTAATCGCCCATACCACCCTAACATATGAAAACTCCTTTTAAAGTTATTGCACACCTGAAATCTCTCCATGATCTGACAAAAAAGGTCATGTCCTGCTCAGTCATGCATGCCACAAAATTTTCAGCGCTATTATACGGCAGTAGCCTACGGAGGAGAAAAGGCCTGTGAGCTAAAGCAATTGTTTTTCAGTCCTTGAACAATCATGCAAGAACCGTATTTGACGAACATGTTATGGCCACAGAACTTTTGCAAAGATATGTTTCCATTGGCTACATCAGACGAGCAAGTTTTTTCCCCCTTTACTGTCTATGCATGCGAGCAGCGTGTATGCGCTCCGCTTCCGTTGTTTTTTAAAGATTGAATGGGAAACGGATTTGGAGCCAAAGGCTAAAATGTAACGCAGCTACAATTTGTAAGGTATCACCAATATCAATTTAATGTTACAGATGTATGGCTACATACATTCTTAAAATGGTTCTGGTCTAGACTTAAATATCTATTGAAAACTTCACAGTGGAGCGTGTTTTTAGAGCGTGATCTGCAGGCGACCTGTTGGCTATTTTTAGAAGGTGCGCTGGGGGCGCCTCATAGCCGTCCCGCGGGCACCGTGGTGGAGACCACTGCTCTAACGGGTGATAACTTGAAAATTATACTGACTGTCATTTGCATCAACTATTTAGGAAAATCTGAGAAAAATGTAATTTGCATAATAATTTGGAATGCAGTGTCTGGAAGAGCAGAAAAACTCACTATGCGTGAATGCCCGGCTAGACAGGAAAACAAACTTCTCCAAATACATGTGAACACGCCGTTTAGGCTAGGAGAACAGAAAGACTCATTGTACGCGAACGCACTGCTAGACAGGAGAACAAACTTCTCCCACTACATGTGAACACGCCGTTTAGGCCGGCGCGGCAGAAAGTCTCACTGTGCACATGAGAAACGGCCACACATTGGTTTTGTCAGCCTCAGTATCAAAGGCTCTGCTTTTACCGGCTTTTACACGTTAGGATTTTGGGTAGTTTAGTACTTTTTACGTTAAATTGCAAATACATTTTTTTTTCTCAAAACAAGGTTGATGCCCCATTAACTTTATATGACTATAACTGTATATGAGCATATACAATCGCTTAGTCATGTCGTAGCTGGTTTTAAGTCTACCATGGACAGTTACAATTTTATGGCTTATACTCCAATTGTCAATGGAGAAATTGTACTGACTTTTTACTTCCGGAATCGGCTGTGGGCGGGACTGTTGTGTTTATCAAAAGGGTTCACTCAATATAGGTGATCAAAATTGGTGATGAAGCCACCAAACAGGAAGCAAGCTTTATCTCAACTACGCCTTGATGTATCAAATTTTAATTTGACCCTAATCCTGATTGTGAGGACACCGATCCCAAGTCCCACCTCCCATTGTCAGTCCCATAGTTACTGTTGCTAAGTCGGACAAGTTTGCAGGAAAGTGTGAGGGAACGTGTGTTCAACATGGGGATGCAGCGCCATTTAGCCGAGTGTAATAGTATGTGCTGGATAATTTCTGGTCGTCAAGTAATATTGCTTCAAAAACCATAGGCCAGAAAGGCATTCAGTATGCAATGGAAGACAATGTCCGCTTTTATCAACGAGGTGGAACAGCACAAATCGAGGGCAAATCAATCCAGTGTTATGCATCTTAATGGGATTCATGTTAACATAGATCTCAATACAAATGTCAAGTTTTTGCCTGAAATTGCACTGTGCCTATTTACAAGGGCATTGTTCCCACCTCTTTTGGGGCCTACCATCAAATGTTGGACCTCTATAGAAAGCTGAGAACCTGTAGCTTTCGTAGGAAACAGTCAAAATAACTGTGTGATGTACTCACACAGAGTTACAGAGGCTAGAATATAGTTTTTTCTTTCTGCCGGATTACAAGCATCTCTGAACTGACCACATTTCAGCCCTCTGGGTCACTTGACATCCCTTAGAAACACAACTGAGCCCTAGCACCAGGTCTTTGAGGCTGTGTGCAAAAGTAGATCAATAAAGAATGAAAATATGAGTGCTTTAGACCATTATTTGCCAAGGTATGCTCATGCATTTTGTAAAATGCCTATGGTAACTCCCCATAGGACTTTTTGTTATCCAAAATGCATACTGACACTCAAATGCTTACTGCACATGAACCCCTTTGTGTAGAAGCATAATCCTGGTCTCAAATGAAAGGTAACACTTTGAGGTTTCTTGTGGAATATTTACATTATATGTCAGGTGTTCTGATTTTCTGTGTTCTGAATTTCTATGGATGATTGTGAATATTTCAGTACCCAATATGTTGCATCTACTTATGGTGCTGCAGCTACACTGCAGCCAGAAGTCAGGGTAGCACCAAAAGCGGAGGAGGGGGAGGGGGGCATTTTGGATCAAATTTAATTGAGACATAATAAAATTAATCTGAAAATGTAAAGCACTATACAGATTGTACATGAAAAAAGTTGTCATTTTTGGATTCCCAAGAGCCAAAGCTTTGAAATTGTGTATAACATTACTATGCTACATAGCAATATGGTGCATACAATTGATTTAGAAGGTTGGGGGGAGGTGGGGGAGGGGGGGGAGGGGGATAACCGTCCCGCCGGCATTAAATGGGGATAAACAGTTAGCACGTTATCACGAGCAGGTAGTTTACCTTATTTGCTGCAGATGTGACTCTGATTCAATAAACAGGTCTGCGCGAACATATGGTGTTGACGTGTCCATAATAAAATAACAAAATCTAACCATATTTTGAGGATTAATTGAGACGGAACCAAGTGCTGCTCAGATCCAAGTTTGTAACTTGGGAGAGTGGCTATGTTAAGCAGCTCATGTTGGGGAGGTGGAGAGATAGCCTCGCTTCGGTAGGCCTATAGCCTACTTATTATTTTGAATGACTGCTTTAGAGTATGTTGAAAGTTCAAATTAAAATATACAAGTGTATTGAAAAGAAACCACTAGACCTATCCCAAGATTAAACCATACCACGCACAACATATCTGCATGGCAAGCAGACACTATCAAGTGCACCACTGCATAGCTGCTACAGTACGTGATTTGTCTTGCAGACTTCATCAGTGCCCGTTATACTTAATTTAAATGTGGGCAATGTAGGCCTAATATTGGTGATTTCGAGACTGCATAGCCTATACAGCAAGGCATAATTTTTTCGGCACATGATTTGATCTTTAGAAGGCATTAGGCTATCTCTCGTCCAGCCATCAAGATTGCATCGCAGTAGGCTATTGTTGCGTTTGTGGAAAAATTATCGTTAGCTTATTTCTGTGAATAGTCTTCTATCCCAAGTTAAATATGGCAAGGTAGCTGTGCCTAAAAGCTGAAAGTATTCTTGTTGTGTGTAAGGTGATACGTGATTGAAGGTGTAGCCTTTGTTAGCGCGTCTTCCAATGGTGAGTGTGCAAGTTTAGTTTACTTGGCAAAGTAAGTAAAGTGTAATTTCTTTTGCGTAGGCTTTTGTTGTCCATTGTCGTCTAAACAGTGGAAACCAGGTTTAGTTATGTTTTTGTGTGTAATGAACACAAATAAAGGGAACATTTTCATAGCCTACAAACTCAGATTTATTTAGATAGATAGATAGAGATAGATAGATAGATAGATACTTTATTGATCCCCAAGGGGAAATTCAAGTTTCACTAAATTTACTACTGAAAAGTAGCAGCCTATCCAAAGTAATGCAAAGTTATGTGTGTTAAAACATTTCACACGGTTAGGATATCGGATGTCACTTCTACAAGTACCCCAGGCATATATTTGAACCTTTTTGAGCTCTTTAGTTATTTAGGCTACTCGCAAAAGAAGCATTATAGCATTCACATAACCGTCGTATTGTCATACAGAATGGACACTAGAAAATTCAAAATTGACCGAGGTTGTCCGAAGTCCTCATTGTGACATAGTGAAAAGGGGCGGGGCTTGAGATCGGTCAATTGACCTGTCGCTAAGCCCCGCCCCCCATTGTTACTGTGTGAAACTCAGACAAACATACCAGACTTGATTAGAAATACATTATGGAGAATGGCAGCTGACAGTATACCAAAGCAGGCTTTTGGTTGATAAAGGATATAATTTCCTCCAGAAGCAATCAAAAGGGACTTAATTATGCTATGGAGGGGTATAGTCAAAACTTTAAAATGTATACAAGGTGACAAGCTTAAAGTGGAGGCGAGTAGCCAGATCACTGTGCAAAAACCACTGAGGTTAATGCTAGCTAGCTAGCTAGCTAGTTGAAGATTGAGACTGAGTGTTAGGCTATATTAACATTTGATGTAGTAAGAATATAGTAGTTGGCTAATGAGCATTTTCATCTTGGGATTTAACAGGGAACCTGGTTACTGTGCCCACGTTGTTGGCTTAGTAGCCTACATTACGTCAAGCTGTTGCAAATGCGAGAGACGTCCTGTAGGCTACTGTTGATGAAATATACCCTCGTTTACTAGCCACTCGGGGTACCGGCTACGTTTGACCATGGTTATCCGTCGCTTTTTTTTGAGGAAATAAACTCCATAAATAACCATTAATTTGTCATTTTATGCCTCCTCCCTGTTGTTTCCTATTTGTTCGAGCTGATTAGATGTCCGAGTCTGTTGAGGCTGGACTGGCATTGGCTCATCTGCGTTCTAAGAGTGGCGCTTAGTGACAGGTCAATTGGCAGGAAATTGCTGTAAATACTTATTACCTTACCCTTGACAAAAGTCCATGACAATCACAACACAATCACATTTTTTATCTTATATAATTATATCTTCATCTTGTGTGATGGTAATTGTTTGATATATAATTTAGCCTTGTATAGTTAAATTACATTCATTCCATGTATTTTCAGTTATTTGATGAGGTGCTTTTGGTATTGGACCCTGACATGTACTTAAAAAAGAGGTCAGCACTGAAATGTAAGAAACAGGAGCACAAAGATTTCTATAACTCTGAGAAGACTCTGCCACCAATTACAAAGGATGAGGGATTGATATCTGTGAAAGAAATGTAAGTATTCTTATTTTACTACACTTTTTTCATTTAAGTGGAACACAAGTTTTCAAACTCTTGGGATTTGTTGCTCAACTGTTGATCTCTCAAACATCATCAAATGCATTAAAAATGTTGAGAATGTAGAGACTGCATTGCATTACCCGGACAACAATCAAAGGGTAGGCTATGTTCAAAATGTCATTCTGGCACCCTGAAATGGATTGGTGCTCTGCAGTTTGAAAAAGACAAGTCTAGCATCCCATTATTAACGAATTAACAAATGGTTTCTCATGAATCAAAGTTGACACTAAAGGCCGTCACACAGAGCCGGCGATGTGACAGTCGAATGTGACGGTGGAATTATGTTAATCACGTTATTACACACAGTACTTAAGATGCGAGCAATTGTATTTTCTGTATACTGTGAACAGATGAGCACCCATCGATTCAGTGAAGACACTGACCAGACAGCTGTTTTCTATTATGACGCATGCCGTATTATGCCCCGTCATTCTGTAGCCGAGGTGTCAATACTGTTTTTTCTGGGGAGACACTGTTACCACAAACACACCAGAGTCGGAGGGTAGCCTTTAGAAAAGATAAATATTTATTTTTTTATGTTGAGACATCAGTCAACTCTTGTTTAAAAATACTCAGTCTATTCGTGATAAAATCCACAATCCAAGGTATGGCAATGACGGGATGAGCAGCAATTATGGCACTGCACAGTTCAAGTGTATGGAGCGGGAGAGGCAATCAGAGCCGGCTGCGCACACACACGCTGGCTTGCAGGAGGGCAGGGTCTTGGTTCGTGACTGACAGCTAGGGGCGGGTGAGCCGCAGGCAGACACCAGACGGGCCAATAGCAATTAATAGCTACACACAGGTGAGAGGATGCCACGCCAACAACAAAGGCCAAATAATATCAAAGTCCATCAAATCAGCACACGAGTGTCCAGAAGTGTCCAGACTCAGCACTTTAACTGGGCGATCGTAGCTGTAATACAGTTTTAAATCCAAGAAGCCACCAGACGCTGGCTCGTCTGATTCAGTAAGAAAGAGGAAAACGGCACTTAACTTGGCAGAGGGCGGCTTATGTAAACCGCACCCCCGAGGTGAATAGTCAGGCGTGTTAGTATTCCCACAGCAGGCTGGTTCGTAGCGGCAGCCGGCTCACGTTGGACAGGACAGGACACCAGGACGACACTCCTTCGCTAGAGTATAGTAGAAGCACGATCAGCAGGCAACAGCCTCGCAATGGCAAGCTGCAGTCCCACAACAATTATGACTAAGTCAATACACTTAACTTAGCAGAGGGCGACTGCAAACCGCACCTCTGCGATGAATGAACAGGCGTTGTCACTGCTTTGCAATAGTTCGATCACAGCAACGTCCCTTCGGGTCAAGCGTCCAAAAACTGGCCGTCACCAACCCAAAACTGGCTCCAATGTGCTGTGCCTAGCTCTCATCCACAGTGTTCACAGAATGTGCAGACACCCTCTCAGTCACTACACACCACACCAGTGACTCGCGACTACTGAAATGCTACTTGGCCTATCATCCCTAAATCACCACACCTGCGTGAACTAATTACCTCAATGCACCCCAATGATCATACAACAGACTCCAGGTAAGTTCTTACGTCACACGACACACCCACCTTCCAATCTCGCAGCCACCACCACACAGACACAGACAGATAAACACAGGCACGGGTTTCCCCGTGACAATTCCACTTGCTGTGTGCGTACCATTCACTTCATTAGATTCTATTCAATTTCACTGGTCACATGCCATAAATCGTAGTCGCAAAGCCGGCCATGTGTGTAGGCCTTAATACACACAGTGGGAGCAGGTAGAAATGTTTATGTTTCATTCAAGAGCTTGACAAGAGCAAGGATGATGAACATATTGTAACTGATCTAGAGTTTGGAATTAATTCTGCATCTGTCCTATTTCCTCATAACACCCTCTGCTACTGTTTTCAGTTAGGGCGTTTTCACATCTGAAAGTCCAGACCAAGGTCTGAACCAACATATATTTTTTTTCATTCAACATATTTTTTTTCAAATTGACTTTTAGACCAAATGGTCTGACCAAATTATAATTAAATAGGTTATATGATCTCCTCCTCTCCCGTAAGCGTCCACGGCTCATTTTAGGCTCATTATTTGGTAGCTAGCTGCCTCAACTTCCTGTAATTGGTCCTGTTGGATTCTCTGGTTGTTGCGTTGTGTTTTAGTTCTAATGTCTGTATTGAAGATGGTCAATAAAGCTTGACGGCGGGGTCAGGATTGGCGATTAGATGATGATTTATTATAGATGGTACAACAATGAATAACAGAACACAGGCTAAGTCTCAAACAGTAAAACTGTGCAGAGTCTAACAGTTGTGGTTGTTATTAGAAGCGGCTGCTGAGCCTTCCGACAGAAGATGCTCCTCGGGTCGCTTCCTCGATCCGTCTCCGAGTCAAAACCTAAGACAAAGCCTGTTATACTAAAACATACAAACGTCAATCATGCCAACGTGGCAGGTGCCAACCAGTGTACAAAACCCGGCCCTGGCCAGATGGATATACTAGCCCGAATAGGCAGACATGCTGTCTCCCTCAGCCCATGTTATCACTGATGTTCCTCGGATGTTCCTAAACATCGGCCTCTCTGACCTTCCTGCTGGTACACAGGCCTAAGGCACAGTTATGTACAATAATATGAACCTCTCCCTGTTGTATTCTACACACAGAAGTAACATATGAACACATCAGAATACAGTGAGAATACCCCAGAATTCTACAGTCCGAACCATCCAAAACTGCATACTGCAAATGAACCGAACCAGGATTTGATCCGGACCGAGACCACCTCTTTTGGTCGTACCAAATTTTGGTCTTTTGATCCAGACCGTGGTCTGTGGCACCTTTCTTAACTGCAATTGGACCAAACTGAAAAGTCTGAAGGTCTGGACCAAATGAGGTAGGTGTGAAAGCCCCCTTAGACTGACGTCATCCTCTGCTGTTCTGTCCCTTCAGTTAGTACCCAGAGTGTGCTCAGAATGCTCTGAGAGTGTGACGCTCTGAAATGAATGCTACTTCTGAATCTATGAATGGTTTCAAAGGGTCAGAGTGTGCTTGGACCGCTTG
The DNA here is from genome assembly GCF_046254945.1 of Alosa pseudoharengus. Lineage (NCBI taxonomy): Eukaryota > Metazoa > Chordata > Actinopteri > Clupeiformes > Clupeidae > Alosa > Alosa pseudoharengus. Next base: position 42,915,519 of record NW_027468848.1, read on the forward strand.
GAGTTGCAGTTCATGAATGTACCTAAATGGTAGCATTAATGCGGGGATCTCAATGGATATAATGAAGTGGCAGTGGCAAACCATTCAACGTTCAGATCCCATGTCACTAGTGTAACGCTGACTGCGCCTTTAGCTCCGCTGCTGAACCATACCAAACAATAGAAAATCTTCCACTTCCCGCTGGTCAGTGTGATACTCGTTGAGGAGACTAACCCCACCACAACAAAAGGCCTACATAATCCAGTATAAGTAAGATGTAACGTGAGAAAACATTTACTACATTGTCATAGAAGTCATGATGTTCTATTCAATGCTTAGTTGCTGGTGTAACACTGCGCACCAAAGAAATGGAAATTCAAGGCAGGTGGCTACTAGACATTTGAGGGCCCATATGTTTACTTACAATGCAATCAATTTTTTATATTATCTTTACAAAAGTTAAAATACTGGTATTTAGATTATGCGTTTATCCAAGGCAACATAGACATACAATAGCAGATTCAGGAATTTAACTGGCCTGGTGTGGCTACAGGTTTGGACAAATAAAGGCAGGTCTCAATAGACCTCTGAAGTTCGCCTACAAAAAGTACACAAAGCTGCCATTTTTGCCCATGTCAAGTCAAGTCAGATTTATTTTTAAAGCGCATTTAACATGCACATAGTGCAATCCAAAGCGCTTCACAAACAAGACACATAACAACAAGACAAAAGATGCCGGATGGAGCGGCGTAGTCGCCAGCGTATCCATGACATCAAGACATGACAAATACATTTAAATAATAACAAATACAAAAAAATGCCGGGCGGAGCGGCGTAGTCGCCAGCGTACCCGTGACACCAAGACATACAAGACAGACAACAAAACAAATAAACAAATAAAAAAAGAAAATATATTTAAAAAGGGGAAAAGTGATGTTAAAATTAGTCCAATTTCCAAACCAGCTGAAAATGTCCAAGGGCAATGATGATCCGTGAAAACTGCACACAGAGCTGTGTCTTCACAACCGATGCAATGCCAACAAAGTTCTTTAGCAACTGATCAACCCGGTGAATTCACTGGTAGTCTGGAGATAACGTTAACGTAAGAAGCTAGGCCTGCTAGACTGCAGTCTGGAGATGATGGAAGCACAGTCCAAAGTACTGAGCGATCGTGTAGATCCGCAATTCGGTGGACTTAACAGCGACCGTTTGTTGCTCCGTGAGATTGCAGCTCTTCACCGTTAACGTTAGTCTGCAGTTGGCAAGGCAGCTCGCAGGTCAGCAACAGCTCGGCGGCCACGGTAGATCTTTCGCAGAGTAGCTAGCCTAGGTCCAGCTGTCCCGAGAGATCCCCTCGACCAGACAGTGAAGTGCACTGTTCACGGATGGATGGAAGGATGTCAGAGGCCCAGTTAGTCTGCAGTTGGCATGGCAGCTTGCAGGTCAGCAACAGCTCGGCGGCCACGGCAGATCTTTCGCAGAGTAGCCTAGGTCCAGCTGTCCCGAGAGATCCCCTCGACCAGACTGTGAAGTGCTGCACCGCTCACGGATAGATGGAAGGATGTCCGATGCCCAGCTAGGACAAAAGCTAGCCATAGCAAGCTCCCAATGGACAAATGTCAACGACATCAGCTGACTTAGAAGTAAAAAGGACTAAGAATAACACGAAAACTATCAAAATAGCGTAAATAAATAGGGAAAACATTTAACCAGACAAACCAATACAAAAAATAAACATGACATTACATAAAATTACGAACATTACATAAAAACAAACAAAAACATGATGCCAGACGGAGCGGCGTGTCTCGCCAGCGTCCCCGTAACCTAGCAACCTATAAGGAGATCCAGGTGTTAATTGAAGCTAAATACCTATGGCAAGTTGCATGGCAAGTTAGCTCTGGGCTAGCAAAATCCAGGTTCATTGTTTTAACGCCGGGGTCTCCAACCCCCGGTCCGCGGACTGGTGCCGGGCCGTGGGCTGGATCTAACCGGTCCGCGAAAACAAAAAAAAACGTGCTATACGAGGCAGGGCTGTAGTACTCGAGTCCGGTCTTGGACTCGAGTCCGGACTCGAGACCGTTTTTCTATGGTCTCGGACTTGCTAGTATTTGGTCTTGTCTCGGTCTCGGCCACTGGTCTTGCCAAATATGGCTTTTGGTCTCGACCGAGTCCAGGTGTCTTTAGGGCCATCAAAAATAACGTGTTAATCGCCGCGATTCATTTTGAAATACATAATGCGTTACAAAATATTAACGCAATAGTGTTTAACTTTGTGGGGGGCTGATGTCATGTAACGGAAGCCGCAAAACCTAAAACCGCAAGCCTGAGTTTATTTTACTGTCTGTGGAGTTAGCTGAAGATGAAGAGGAACCAACATTTAGCCAATAAATAGTAGCTTTGCTGCAAACTGCTTTTCACTCTTGTTAGATCGTTTACAATGTCAAAATGCACCAACAGCAACAGTTACATAAAGATGATACTTTTTGGGTCCTCTCCATTAAGATCCAACTTGAACGTATGCTACTCCATTTAATTGAGAGCGTGTCTGAGTGCACACAAGAGGGAGAGAAAACGATTGGCAGGCTCCAGCTGGCTTGTCGTTGTTGATGATAATTGATATCTCCTTTTTAATATAAGAAACTTATAAAAGGAAGGCAACAAAGATGAGGTTAGAGGAGATTGCAGATTTATGCGGATTTTTTATATATTATTTCCACTACTGACCAGTTATGAACTGTGAGAGCCAGGGCACTTTGACATGTAGGCTGCACTCACTGTGATTTGAAAAATGGACAAAAATATGAAGAGTTGTCTTTGCCTTTGTGTAATGGAATTGGTGAGTCTTGAAGTCTTCAATAATTTGTTTACATGAAGCACATATTATGCCGATTGAAACACATTCCACTCAGCTAGCTAGGTGACTGGCTCAGACTCATCATTCACTTTTAATTGCAAACAGAAAATGTCTAGCTAGCATCATGTCATTACATGCTTCTATTTCCAAAGGAATGAAAGCTGTTTATACCAACTTAATATCATGCTTATCATTGTTAATATTGTGCAATACATGTGGTACAAACAATATTAGAGCTTGTGGACTAGCTATAGGCTATATTTCAATGGAGCTGGTAAAAAAAAGATCATTATGAGAACGTGGCCACAATGGGCTTAAAGTGACAGTGCACCATTTACAAATGAGTTAAACAGCATCAAATGTGTAGTATTTCTTAAGAAATGAATACTTTAAAACACAATTAATGTGTCAGTATTATCATTTAAATAATATAAAAGTGTTTTACTTTTACCTTTGTGGTTACTCATAATCGTTTGACAGCCCTATAATAATATTGGAGGAGAAGGGGAATGGCTACACTTACAAATCCTGGGTGTTGTCACACTGTTTTTGCTTTTAGATAATAATAATAATAACCCAAAATGATTGTCTTGATACTGTCATGCATAAGACTTTTTTTCCTATCCTGGACTCGGTCTTGACTCGGACTCGAACCTTTTTGGACTCGGTCTTGTCTTGGACTCGACTAGTCCTGGTCTTGGACTTGTCTTGGACTCGACAAAGGTGGTCTTGACTACAGCCCTGATACGAGGCAACTGCATAGGCTTTTTCTGTTTATGATTTATGGTCTATGATCTTCAAACTATGAACCTCCTCGACGAGTAGATTGCTGCTCCACTGAGCCACGAATTTAGGCTAGATTATGCCCGGTGCTTCTGTCTGTTAATTATAACATAGTATCTATCTATATAATAAAGTATCTATCTATCTATCTATCTAATTTACGGTAAAACTGAATAGTGTTATGGAACTACTTTATTAAAAAATTACTTCTTAATTCATAAAATATAGAGGCATAATATTAGGTGGAAGTGGTAGGCTATGAGTGCTCATCCAATGTGTATGCGCGTCTGCGCAAGTGAAACTGACAAACTGAACCACTCATGGGTAGGCTAGGAGCGGATTCCTGTGGATTCCTGCAATGTTCATGAAAACAGATAGCCTAATAAATCGCGACGACTTGTTGTAGGCATAACAGTATATATATATATAGCAAATAGCCTATGGCGATGCCGATGACAGATTTCAAATACATTTATTTCACTCATCTCGCTGGAGTGAGCACATAATGTGGGCTGTTGCGCAAAGAAATTAATTAGGGAGATGATCGGCTAGCTAATGATCGGCATCTCCATTTACCAAACGCTATAGTTTTGCTAACATCTCCACTGTTAACGTGAAATATGCTTCCATGCAGGCCAGGGTAGTGTCAAGCAGCAGTGAAGTGATAACCTTATCATGCAGGTAGCCAATGTTCACGTCAGCTGAGTCAGACATAAAACGGGCCCTGCTTGCTCTGTTAAAGTTTTTATGCCTCTTCCAGACTGCGTTAAAAGCGTGTATTCAACAGCCAAAATTATGCTAAATAATGCAAAAAAATAAAGCAAAAATAATGATCAGCATCACCTCTCACAAAATAGGCTACTATCAACGTCCCTGCTACCGGTCTGTCAGAAATATGACAACTGTTGTCCAGTCCGTGTAATGAAAAAGGTTGGGAACCCCTGTTTTAACTTAACGAAAATCACATTATCCACTCGAACGCAGAGAATAAAAGTGTGTAGAGCAAAACGTCTGCATTCAAGACTTCTTCTTCCCTATTAGAGTTTAACAGGTGTGATAATTTAAAACCCCATGTTATTGAAAAACACAAGATACCAGATCTCCTTATATGGGCAAAGATGGCAGCCTTTTTGTTGGCAAACTTCAGAAGTCTATTAGGAGCCTGGTCTATTCATAAGATCGCCCACTTCAGCTAGTTGTAATGCTGGTGAGATCGCACACATAAAATTTAGACAGCACTACTTAAAACACACATTTTCCACTTATGAAATGTAGCCAATGTTAGTCAGAGTTCCTAAGTATTTAAATCTCTGTCAATATGGACATGCTCGTTAGATCAGTTTAGAGCTTAGATCAGGCCCAAAAAATCAAGCCTGACCCTACCTGAGCCCGTGCACGTTGTGCCCGAGCCTGGCCCAGCCCGACACATTAACTGTAATTGACCGATCCCAAGCACCACCTCCCATTGTCAGTCCCATAGTTACTGTTGGACAAGTTTGCAGGAAAGTGTGAGAGAACACGTGTTCCACATGGGGAAGCAGCACCATTTAGCCGAGTGCAACAGTCTATGCTGGATTTCTGTGCGTCAAGTAATATTGCTTCAAAAAGCAGAGGCCAGAAAGGCCTTCAGTATGCGGAAGGACACATTCACAATGTCCGCTGTTGTCAACGAGATGGAACACCACAAATTAAGGATAAATCAATCCGGTGTTACGGATCTTAATGGGATGCATGTTAACGTTCTAATTGTTTATCCCCAGTTATCACGAACAGGTAGTTTACCTTATTTGCTGCAGATGTGACTCTGATTCAATAAACAGCAGGGGTGTGATTGGCAAAGGTAAAAAAAAGAAAAATATACGAAGCATGGAGTGACTCCCCCCCCCCCCCGGTTTGAGTACTCGAGTGCACTATAGTGTTGGCTACCGTATATTTAATGTACCTATTACCTACACTTCATAAAATACATGGGGCAAATCCTATGCAAGGGTGGCACTAGAAAAGGGCCTTAAAGAAAATATATTTGGGGGGGTCCGGGGGCATGCCCCCCCCCCCCCCCCCCCGGAAGAAATTTTTGAAAAATAACCCTTTAATCTGATGACTTTTACGGGAAGTATTGATACATTGAGATACATATATTTCAAACATTATAGCATATTACAATACAGCCTATAAGGCCTAAGGAAAACTCATTTATAATAGAGCAAAGTAGCCTAGGCCTACACAAGATTAAACCAAATATGGCTGAAATATATAGGCCATCATGATCATTTTGCCAACAGTGACGCAGAACCATGGATTCTTTCCATTTATAACATGTTTTGTTTATATCTTAAACCAACATTGAGTACATTATTTACTATAGGCCTACTTGATGATAATATATAGCCTGCCCCCTAACAGTCCTCTGGGCCTACGTACAAAATAGTATAAATATATATACTCTTTTGATCCCGTAAGGGAAATTTGGTCTCTGCTTTTATCCCAATCTGTGAATTAGTGAAACACACACAGCACACAGTGTACACACAGTGAGGTGAAGCACACACTAATCCCGGCGCAGTGAGCTGCCTGCATCAACAGCGGCGCTCGGGGAGCAGTGAGGGGTTAGGTGCCTTGCTTAAGGGCACTTCAGCCGTGCCTACTGGTCGGGGTTCGAACCGGCAACCCTCCGGTTACAGGTCCGAAGTGCTAACCAGTAGGCCACGGCTGCCCCCAAAGAATCATGTGATAGGCCTACTGATATTGATGCTGATTGAAGAGATTGCAACTTGAAGGTTGTTGAAATTTCAGTTTCAAAGAGAATCAAATCACATCGATTCCTCTCCTCCCAAAGTAACACTGTAGGTCCTACACCTCTCCTCCTAAAGTAAATGGTAGGCTCTATTTTAACTGCACCAGGATTGTGTAGGCTAACCGGCTACAACACTAGTTTTAAAAGTGCACACACTAAATGGAGAGCTAAGGTTAAAATGCGGACTGTGCCTTTAAATTGGCGACTTTTTATCTATCAGCACAATGCTACAGTAGGCTATTTCCACTAAATATTCAGCTCAATATGATGTGCAAGACGTTTACTATAGGCTATGCCAAAGCTTTGATCTCTTAGCACCGTCACCATAACGTTACGTTCTCATGGTGAGATGGCATCCTGAAATATGTTTTAGACAAGGGGTGCAAGGTTCACGGTGGTGAACGGCTTGACAAACACGTAAATGACAAGGTAAATTAAACAATGTAGGCCTATAGACAGGCTTTGTGTTTTAAAACTATGAAAACCTGTAAGGTTAGGCTAGTCCGTCACAGCTAATAGTGCAGGGCGATATGTAGCAAAAAAAGGTGTTTGGAACATTTCATGTAGATTTTTGCAAATTATGTTTTTTCACTTCTTCAGACCCTATAGTTTGCAAAACTACCTGTTTCCAATTTTTTCCCGGACTGCACAGGTCCAAAATCCAAGATGGCGGATATATCACCAAAAATTGCAAATAATCGCCTTTTTAAACATTTTAAATGGATATATGTTAGGTATTATCATTATATACATACATGTTCTAATAAAATTGAATGACTTAGGTAATAAATATGACCATGGGTGACATGAGATGTCATGATTATCAACCAGTGATGGGTGTAACCACCATTATGCTTTTTATTGGCACACCCGGAAAAACACATTCACTGATTTAAAAGTTTCCTTCACATAACCTAATAATCATTTGAATTAAAGTAATGTTCTGCACTCACCCTAATAGATTAGATTAGAGTAGATTAGATTCAACTTTATTGTCATTGCAGAGTACAAGTATGAAGACAACGAAATGTGGTTTGCGTCTAACCAGAAGTGCAAAAAAGGAGAAAAGTGCAATGTGATATACAAAGTATAGACAGGTGGTGCATAGACAGGTCAAGAAATATAGTGCAGTGTAGACATTAGTATACAGTTGATTTATATAAAGTAGAGAGGTTTAGAGTATAAATATGATATGATATATATAATATAAATATGTGCAGTGTATTAGCAGTTACCTTATAAGAGCAGAATAAATATGGCTATGTAATGTGAACAATGTATGAGGGGTCTGCCTCCTTGTTGTCCCTGTCAAGGTTGCCATAGTCGTGGACCCCTAAACAGGCACAGGCAAGGAGGCTTTGGATGCGGGGGGGGCTTAGTTGGTTGGTTGTCACTGGGATGGAGAGCTAGACTTCAGCTGCAGGAAAGAAGCTTCCTCTGAACCTGCTGTGCGCCTTATGCAAGCATCGCTTGCCCTGATGGTGCAGAGGTAGAAGTTCACCAGGATCTGAGGAAGCTGGTGGACCTTCTTTAGCCTCCTCAGATAGAAGAGATGCTGGTAAGCCTTCTTGATCAGGGTAGAGGTGTTGAGCGGCCAAGAGAGGTCCAAGAGATGTGGACACCCAGAAATCTGAAGCTGGTGATACACTCCACTTCAGTCCCATTGATGAGAATGTGTGTGTGTGCTAGCTTTAGACTTCCTGAAGTCCACAATGAGCTCTTTGGTCTTCAATAATTCTGTTAACAGGACTTGCAGGAAATTGTGGGAACATATGAATTTGTTGATTATATGCAAGCCTAATGCTGCCCACTACAGCTAAGTCTGCCTTCATCCATGAATTGTGTCAGCATCCTCTGAACAATCTACAGAGAGTAGCTCAGTGCAATTAACACACACATTGGATAGCATCTTAATAGATGGCATGGCTGTTGTGCAGGAGATGGTTGTCAGGAAAAGTGACATAAAGGGCCCTATCATGACATTCTAAAGTGCATCGTCACTTGTCAAAAGTCTATTCAAATTTAGTAGGATGTCCAGTTCACATTGGGAGGGGTTTCGTTCTCAAAAGTGGAGCGCATGGCGTAACAAGGTGTTCCTAGGTCTTTTAATCAGTCATATGGGTGTGTTTGGGGCGTAAAATGATTTTAAACCAATGAGAATGACATCTGTCATTCCCTTTAACGCCGCAACACGCGATATGTCAAATAAATGCATCGGTATTTTGGTATTCAACGGCGCATTTGAAGGAGGCTGCTTGCGAGACCGTATGGAATAGTCATTCTTAAACCATGCTTTACTAAAACCTAGCATAGCCTTCACGCATTTGCACTCGTCTATTATTTGAACTCATTGGCAAAGTGAAACTAACTTCACCAAGGAGTCAGTCAACGACAAGACAGTTATATGCAGTTACTTTCACTATTGACTGACAATGGGTTACCATCGAAAACATAGGCTGGAAAAAGCAACACTTACCCTAATGTTGCTCAAATGACTGAATAAAACAACATTTATCCTGCAGAGGAGTTGCTTATATCTCGTGACAGTGCGTCTTCAGCTGTGCTCCATACGTGTCTCTCGCCTCTCCCCTAATCACTTTTAACCGTCATTACCAATTTCCAAATGATGGTGAATAACTACTCATCATGAGATGTACAGTATTTCGTTATATCTTTATTCTAATTATGTTTACCATTGTAATCGTGCAATTTGTAATGCTTTGCATGGACGTGCGCTGGTATGCGTTCATGAATGATAGAAGGATGGTGCGTGCACCTGGCAATATGACTGTTGACATGCGCTCTTAAAATAGCATATGAACAACTCGCCATTGACTTCTGACCAGGTTTAGGTGGTGTATGATAGAATTTTTTAGACAATGCGCCAGGTCCCTCCCTAGGTTGTTAATTGCCACACCCCTGGGCGCAATGCTTAAAAAATAAGGGTGCAAAATAACGAATTCAACTTCGCGCCGGTGAATAACGAACTTTACGCCATGCGCTGGTGACCCAAAATACAGCCCAAACTGTTGCAAAGATCTGGCAGAATGCTTCTTTGAAAATGTTGAAAGTAAGGCACGAGGCTACAATGACATATACTTATTATTTAACAACTATACCATCACAAACTCCATGAAAGACAGGACGAGACAGGTCCATACAATGGGAAAAGCACATGATATGGGATACAAAATACAAGACTCTACACCAATCAAAAACTTTAAAGCTTTCCTGGGATCGAAGGAAACCAAAGCCAACCTCATCCTCTACCTTGGTCATAAAGCTGTTGAACTATGTAAACTGCCAGTCACAGTTCACACACACAAAGGTGGCAGTAGCAGTAAGTCATTGTAAAACCCCATATATCTACATGTCACACAGATGTCTTGGTGCTTGCCCTTCGCAGGGTACCAGACATCAACAAAGACAGTCTCATTATCTTGGGCACTGGAGAACGTCGACAAAAGATACAGCCTAGAAATCTTGATGCACCCTAGCGGCAGTAAATGTAATTTGCAGTCAGGGTAGTATAGCAACTCTCCGTTGGCTTGTGAGGTGGAAAAACCAACCAGGCTAACGAAACGCTAGCGATTGTTGCAAACGTGTGTGTAATGGCAGAGCCGGCAAAGAAGCAGCGAAAACCCTTGACAGAAGATGCAAAGAAAAGGAAAAGAGCTTCAGACCGAGCGAGGGGGAGTTTCGTAGAGAAAAAGCATCAGGCTTGCCTGGTGTCCCTTTAACACACTTTGTAGGCTTGTAGTAGGTCCTCATCCCTCTCCAGACGTGTTAGCTGGATGTGAGAAATTTGTGTGTCAGCTCCTCAAAACATGGTTTTCAAACAGCTAAAGCCCTTCGGTGGAACATGTTTAAAACTCTAAAACCCAACCAGGGAGTGGAAAAACTCGGGAACTAGGGAAATCCCATCCCTATGATTGCCCTACCATCGCCTATTGCTGTCCCCATGCTGGGATTCCTGCCCGTGCAGCCTAGCGACCCACTATTTGCCCGATGACAACTCCTAATTCCTATGGACAATTCATCCCCTACAATGGACTATTTGAACTTAACACTAAGGGCCCTATTTTAATGGTCTAAAACGGAAGTGTCTTTGCGCAAAACGCAATTCACTTTGTGGGCGGATCTCGGGCGCTGATGCTATTTTACCGGTGGGATATTTGACTGTTGCGCCCGACGCAAATCTAAAATGGGGTTGTCTGAAGTAGCTACATTAATCATGGGTGTGGTTTGGGCGTAACGTGCAATAAACCAATCAGAGCGTCATCTCACATTCCCTTTAACAACAGGTACGCTTGTTCCATAGCTGATTGCTATTATGGTGGCGTATTTGCCAGGCGCAGCCAGGAGCGTTCACAGCGCTATAATCACTGTTCAGTTGGGAACAGTTAGCTATTGATTTTTCATCTTGACAAAATGTAATACAGAATTGTCACAAAGACATACTTTCTGATGTTTTGGGATCATTCTCACTGAATCACGAGGTTATGAATGCATGGTGATATATTTGCAATGTACAATGTAATCTAACATTACCTCTCTATAGACAATGCATATCTTCTGTCAGTTAATCTCTTCTCTCCCGTGCTGCCGCTGGGGCATTTGGGTTAAATGGCATCGGCATGCAGTTCAACATCACGTCTCCTTAAGTCCTCTAACATTTCCTAATTTATGTCATCAACACATCAGTGATTCGTGAAAATGTGTACGCTAGATTTATGCCTATTTTTTCACATGGACACCACACTGATTTCCCTCGAGTGGTAATATTTTTCTTTGAAATTATGTATGGTTTACAGAAATGGGAACTACATTGTCTAGATGAGAGGAGCTAAGTGTGCGTTGCGCAGCACAGGCGGCCAAGCAAGGGCTTCGTTTAAGTTGACCTAACTTTCAACTCTGCACAGTATCCCATTAACTGCGTGACAGTAGACTATTTACAATATTTTCTGTAAAGCAGAGTTTGTAAACATGTTATCATCAACTTAATTCACGCACAACATGTATTTGAGCAGGAGAGACAATAACAATGAATGGATGCAGCAACTACAGAAATTGTACATAAATTGTAACCATACTTGCTGCTTTCTTGTACTATCTGTTGCTGGTTAACAGCACATGAAAAGCTGATTTAAGCTAATTCACTAACTCAAGACTTCAAGGCCATCATGGATATAAAACGTTTTTTGAAAATAACGAAAGGATGGAGGGAACATAGCAAAGCTTGGAGTTATTTCAGATGGGCTACAACAAGGTAGGCAAAATTATGGTGCTTAAAACCTTACACAACGGTAAATTGGAACAAAACTAAAAGTAACTTTAGCCTTTATAGGGCTGTAGCCTATAAAGTTGTCCAGATTAATAGGTCGTAATTAGGCGTTGTTGTAAAGATATTGCATGTAGATGTTGTACTATAGGCTACTAAATATTTAGGTCACCAATGCACGAACAAAACCGGGAAATGGACAAATATTATCAAGGCTTTGAATGTTTCCGTCTGTGCACGGGGGTGTCTGTAGATTGGTGTGCAACGCATTTATTCATGCAGGCCTGTGGTCATGCATGCGCCCTTAAAATAGCATCTGCATTTTCGCCACAGACTTTAGACCAGGGAGTTCCTGGTCTGTGGCGGAATTGTTTTCTGAAACTGCAAAATATCAACAGTGAACGTTTGCGCCGGAACACGCCCCGTCTTTTCGCTGAACCGCCCCCGTGGGCGCAATCGAATTCCCTAATTTACAGGCATGTACCTGTGGAGGGAAAATTCCAATATGCGCTGACTGCAAAATAGGAAAGACAAACGCGCGAGTATACAAAGTCAATTGCGCCGGGCCGGAAGATAGAGCCCTAAATAGGATTCATGCATTATCATACTGGTTATGTAACCATCCAACCACTTTGTACCTCAGGTGGCTCTAAATACCATGTTCTATTCTCTGTATATAGACCTTACTGTCCTGTAACTGACCCCAGGCAGATGGGTCAGGCCCTTGAGTCGTGGATCTGCTTGAGGTTTCATCCTATATGTTTCTCCCTCCCATAACAGGGGCGAGGAGTTTTTCCTCGCCCCTGTTACTCATGGGCTCTGTCTGAATGTTTAACACTCTGTAAAGCGCCATGAGACGTGTAATGTTTTGACGCTCTATAACTGAAATTAAATTGAAATTCTGAGAGCACACAGGCAAGCAAATGTTTGGGCACAAGATACAGTGCCTGCTCCAAAGATTCTTGACTCACTATCACTGGGATGGAGACAAATTGTTGATGGGCAATGGGCTCCTGTTCTGTCAAAACTTCCACCAGCACCAGAGGCTGTTGTGGGACTTGTGAAGTGTTGTTGTTTTGCCAGCCAATGCAGTATAAGGTGTTCTTGCAAGAGTAACAACTTACCATTCACGCAACTTTGCAGTTGTGAAGGCTCTGAGGAGATGTACACCAATATTAAAAAGACAGTGACAGTGGTGAGGATAAATACTTGAGTGACAATGACAATGTTTTGTTGAACTCTTCAATAATGAAACAAGATGCAGATTTTTTTCTCTTTTTTTAATTTTTTCCATTTTTTCTCCAAATGTTTTGGCAAATGATGCAATACATCTTTTGAAAATAGTCTGTATCTCACTTGTCTACCTTATTAGGTGTATATTTATCAAAAAGTTGACCACTTTAAGCCTTTATATTATTTTTCCGCATATATTGTCCGCCATCTTGAATTTTGGCACTGAAAATGAAGAAAATTGTTTTGTATTCAATGGGGTCCTAGCAAGTAAAAAAACACCAGTTGCAAAAATCTATATGAATCGTTCCTAAAATAACACAATTCCCCATACTATAACTTCAAGCACAGCTTACACGCGCAGAAATTAAAATTCAATCAGCATCACGAGATTCATTATCGGAAAATCCTGACAGCGAACCCGATGCAAAGCCAAAACGAGAAAAAAAAAACTTCATACATGATGTCTTTAAATCAATGTGTTGACCTTTGTTTCATTGCTTCTGCTGAGAAACTAGTTTGCCACACACACTGAACTTATCAAGCATTCTTCAGAACCCAGCTGATCAAGGCATCCCGTCTACTTTCACTTTCAATGAAATCCACTAGTAAACGGAATACACTAGTTGCGGCGTGATATTCGGAAAGATGTGAAGCACAAAACCCGTCGTCATTGTCAGCGGCCTGTTATGATAATGGCCTGTGTTATACAGAAATATAGCCTACCTCTGACCGACAGACCCCGCCCCCCCCTAAAAAAAAAACTCATTGGATCTATATGAATTGTGTGGGTCTCATTTTCAAGTCCAAAAAAACGGAATTCTGTTTAAAAACGGAAGAATCACACCCCTGAAACAGGTCTGTGCGAACATATGGTGTTGACATGTCCAAAACAAAATCTAACCATATTTCAAGGATTAATTGAAGACGGAACCAAGTGCTGCTCAGATCCAAGTTCCCATGCAACTTGAGAGAGTGGCTAGCCTGTTAAGCAGTTCAGCCTACGTTGCGCAGCAGTTATCAGTCCCCTGTCCAAGAGTTAGAATCTGGGTTAAAATTTTGACAACAATATTCACATCATTGTTTACCTAAGTTTATCTGTTGTGTAGATCATATTATCAAAATCAGAATCAGCCTTCTTGGCCTGGTTTGCGTAAACTAACAAGGAACCCCCCCCTCCCCCCCATGAAAATCAAAGGCTACATATTCTCAACTGACAAGTGCGCACCACCTTATTATTATCTGCAGGTGTGTGACTTTTACTTACATGCACCTGGCTGCAAATTGACTTTTAATTTATGTATTTTCTGCCTTGGGCATTTTAAAATATGGATGTATGGTGGTTAGAAGTGTAAATATAAACTAGACTGCATTTCAGGCGGGAACTGCGAAAGTGTGCTTGCCCTGGTCCGGTCACCAACGTGAGCAGACAGTGGCATACGCTATGCTGAACCTGGCTTGATCCAGGCATTGTAACAGTGCCTTTCAGTGTTGGAGCAGTGGCAATATCTCAAGATAGATAGATAGATAAAAACTTTATTGTCCACTGAATGTACATATATATCTTATATATATATATTATCTTTCACTCTGGCGACATAAAAACATACAGCAACAGACAATATAAGTTAAATTGTAGTTACATAAATAGTTAAAAAATATAAATGAATAAATACTAGTGCAGTTCTCGTTACTGATCCTTCTCATCATCACCCTGACTGGGTGGTGCATGAGTAAGTGGAGGGGGGAGTTATTTTAGTATGCCTTGGTTCAGGATAGACACAGCAGAAGGAACAAATGACTTTTTGTACCCATTTTTCCTGGCCATTGGGACCATCTGTCTTCTGCCAGATGGCAGTAGCTGAAAGGATGGATGAAGGGGATGGAAAAGCTCTAGGAGAGGGCTATTCAACTATTGGCTTGCGGGTTGAATGTGGTTCGTTGGATTTTACCTTTGGCCAGCCTTCGAATTTAGCTTCTATGACTGAGATCAAATCAATAAAATAAAATGACAGCAGTGATTGGCTGCAAAAATAAATAATGTCACGTGTCTTGCGCATCTCAAACTCATAGACCGTAAAATATATGGACAGAGTCACCATGTAGACGTCAATCGAGGCGGGTGAAGCAAATTTCACGAGGCTTTCTGCGCAGACGAGGCTTTCTGCGCAGGCTCAGGGGACGTAAATGTAACGTAGGCACGTAGTCTGACTCATGTAACTCTTGTGATAGCTGCACCGAGAGATTGGGTATGTAGCCACTTACTTTATTACCACCAATGTCTACATTACTGTTCTACATTCCTAATTGTTCATAGATAAATGTGATTTTATATAAACAGCACTCGCCACATTCATAGTCAGGCTACTGTCAATCCATCAAAACTTTGCAGAAATGTGCTCCGATGCTTTCATTCTTATCCAGAGAATACGGTTATTTTGCTCCTGTGCGACGCTTTCACCCGCTCTGGTTGTATGCTCATTACGTCACTTTAGCATTCATTTTGGAAAAAGGTTTATTACTCAACCGTTAAGTCAGTTACGAGGTTATGACGCCAATTACACAATGTTGTATTACTCCGAAAATAGAAAAAGTTCATATAAAGGCTTAAAACTTTACGTAAGCTGTAACGTTATTTGATGTTAAAGTGGCGCCAAAATTGAATGGGCTTCAATGGGATGGCTAGGTGAACTGGTCTACTATTTAGCCTCAGATCAGCCATAGTGTCTACGCTCTCCGAACGTTCGCCTGCCCCCTTGCTCAAACTGGGCTATCAGGTAACCTACAGAGGAATTGAAATTATGAAATATGACCAAGGCATTAAAAAGCTGCTTGTTTGTCAGGATACTTTTTCACTGATTTATTTGAAAAAAATTGAGCTATGAGTGTGAATGTTATATATTCCATCCCACAATTTATGTTTTAATGGTTTATTTGACAAATAATCTATATGGATTTGCTATATAAAGACCTTATGTCTGTTTCGGATTGTTTTGTGAGCCTGGGGTTGTTTTGAGAGCCTATTGATGTAGCCTATCTCAGATGTATCTCAGAATAAAGGAATACTTCATATTGCTCTAAACCAGCGGTTCCCAAACTTTTTTCCCCGCGGACCACCTTCTACATCCTGACTCGACTCGCGTACCCCCACCATCCAGCACATAAAAAAGTAACACATTCTATTGACGCATTCCAGGCATCGTGTTTAATTAGCCGCCCTACATGATAACAAAATCAAAATGTGCAACTGGTCTATGAGCTCTCACACTAAAAAAACAGTGTGGAGAACCACATTAGAATGGTTAGATAGCATCTCACTGCAGACCACGCACTGTGGCTTTGGGCAGTCTGTCTCCCAATCCACGTGAAGCCGAGGGCTATATGCCTCATCATACTTTCGGTTTCTTCGCACAGTCTTTTCTGTCTCGTTTTTTCCTTTATCCCCTGTGCTCCATATCCACCTTAGTCTGCCCCCCATCCCATTCCATCATTACTTGTGTCCTGCTCTGTTTCTCTCGCTTCTCCTCTTCGACCGCTTTAATTAGGCCTTTTGGACAGTGTCCCTGTTTTTAGCCAGTTTTCCATGTTTACGCAGCCTATACCTAGCCTATACTTCAACGAAACTGTGAAAACATAGCCTATTATAGAGTTTACAAATGATTTCCTTTAATTTCACGTTTCCATATCATTATTACCCGATTCGAAATTATGTATTATTTATGAATTAATTCGATTATTAATTAATTCATCATTTTTAACTCCTTTCCGCCATTGCCCTTTTCATCTCGCGTACCCCCTAGTGGCAGCTCGCGTACCACCGGGGGTACGCGTACCACAGTTTGGGAATCCCTGCTCTAAACCACCATCTGTAAATCAACTGTATACTACTGTCTACATTGCACTATATTTCTTGACCTGTCTCTGTATATTTCATCACCTTTCTATACTTTGCCTCACATTGCAACACAGCTCAGATCTTTGGTTGCTATGAAGGCCAATCATTCTAAATGGATGGTTGCTATGGCCAAAGGCCAGTTCTATCTCTGCCGTTGTCAAGCGGGCATATCGTAGAATTCTGATTAACCTTATCCTATTTGAAACATCTCTATTTTACTTAGCCCACTTCCATACAGTACGTCCCATTAAGAAGTGGCCACTTCATTCGCGCTTACTGTGATTCACACAGCAGCATTATTAAATGAATCTGTCACAATATACCTATGCCTACGTTTGCAAAGAAAACATTTTAATTTGATTCACATGAAACGTTACATTTAATGTACATGTTGACAATGAGTAGGCTAGTTGGCTGTTGGTGGTGTTATTGCATCCCTTAGTTATGCCTACAATGCAAGTTCCCTTGCGATTGGAAGCTCCTGTACACAATAGTAGATGCATTTCAAAACATCGCGTTAGGAGTTAGGAGTCCTCACCACTTCTTTTAAGCCGTCACAGACTTAGGTGCTAGTTTTAGGGCTAAAGTGCTAAATAGCCTAAAGTTACAAGTGACGAAGTTACGAGTGCAAGCATCTCATATCAAATGACCATGGCATTACGCTAAACAACATAAATCCCAATTAGCAACATACATCTCCTCCTAGCTAGCCACACAAGAAATTAATGATACTAGGATAGGATAATGTATGTCAAGTTTCGTGGCGTTCGGACCAAATTTCTGTTCAATCCAATATGGCGGACAAACGACACGCCCACCTGACGTCATCTTCGCGAGCAACTTACACCGGTACTGACCGGACGTTTAAAAGTTGGAACGGTGTCTCTGTCTCAAAGGGCCTAGGCGCTAGAGCTGACAAAAAATTAGGGAGACGGGAAAAATAATAAAACTTAAGAAGAACAATAAGTGTGCTGCTTTGCAAGCACACTTAATAATAAAACTTAAGAAGAACAATAAGTGTGCTGCTTTGCAAGCACACTTAATTAGAAACCTAAATATATTTATAATTATTAATTTGCAAACAAATAACTGGCGTCAGTGACGTCTTTGACATGAAGATCTCCGGAACTATGCTTCTACTAGCATTCTACCACAGGTCGAGAGGTGTAGTTGTAACTACACAACTTTACGATAGTGGTTGCGAACGTTCGTTGCTACTATGGTTTTGGGAAACACTAACGTAGTGTAACGATGCATTGGACTATGTAAGTTCCAAATATGAATGTAATTCTGCAGCATAAAGCAGATGTATGTTTATTGTACAGAAAAATAAAAATGACATGTCAAGCAGTCAATTGACTACATTGCAGTCAAGAAGTAGGGCAAATTAATTTACGAAACCAAAATGTGGGTCATAGTTGTCTAAGCCTCTATAGCGTAGCCTCTTAAAAATGTCTCTAGATAGTATTAAATCGCCAACATTGTTTTCTGCAGAAGCCTACCCAAGGCTACAGATTAATTCTGAACAGTTATTTCTCTACTGGCTCAATTATCACACCACTGTTTTGATTTGCGTAGTTGTGTTACCCCCAACACTGACAATAATGTAGACAGCAAATTTCGATTTCGATTTTCGTTACCACCGTGTAGTCAACCCTTAAGCCATAATGACCCAAGTAGCCTAAATCGAGGTAATGTTTAATTATGCATGATTTATTTTGTTATTGAATTCTTAGGCTGGGATTACTCTCGGCAACAATGTTTAATGATAGCCTGCTGCTTTTTCAGAAGGGGCGGCAGGCAGAGCGATGTACAGTGGCAGAGCGACACACAGTGGCTGAAAGTGGTACTAAAGCTTCACGCAGCTTCACGCCTCGTAATGCGCGACTGAAGTGGTCATTTGAAAGCGATGCCCACTGTACATTCTATCAGTATTTCATAGGCTTGACCAAATGATGTGTAGCAAACTTTCAATGGTCCCAATGTTGCTTACTGGAAGATTCTGAAGTTTTGAAATGCATCTGTAACCAGTTCCATTGATATGTTTTGCAACAATAAGGTTGCAAAGGTGTTGGGAGAGCTCTTTGCCTTTACCCATCATAAAATGTTTCTTGTGTGACACCTTGGTAACGAAAAACCTTTTTATAGCCCATCAATATGTACTAACCCAGCTTATATTAATTTGCACAGATAGGAGGGATAATTACGCTCTAACTACTTATAAATTCCAGCTTGTTCCTTGCCATTCCTTGCCTTTGTGTACTGCTTTTTCTTAGCAGTACATTTTTCCTGTGCCATTCCACTTTTTTAATGTTTTTAATTTTTGGATTTTTTTAGGGATGCACGATATATCGGCGGCCGATATATTATTAGCCGATAAGTGAAAAAATGAAAATATTATTATCGGTCCGATGACAGAATTCTGGCCGATAATTTGCGCCGATATTTTTTAAAGTCCTAATTTAGGCCTACGTAAGGTCCGTCTGGCTACACAGCTACTTGAGCTTGGTTGGCTATACTTTTTCCTCAATATAATGTCAGCAGTGTGAATGTATTTCACCACTCTTAACAAAATCTGTGGATATGCGTTCATTTGGGAATCTGTGCATCTCAAAATCCTCTCGTGAATGATCCGCCATTTAACCTTAACAGAGCGGAGCTCAGCCCTATCTAGAGCCGTCTTGTGCTGGTGTGTTTGCACTTTACCGCGCTGGTCGGGGAAACAGTAAACAAACTTGTTAGTGGGACGAGTACATAAGTAGGCATAGTTCTAAGTTGTGTTTTATTATTATATTCGCATTACTTTAGCTTGGGTTTTGTATTATTACCTAGAAATATGCTAACCATTCGTGCTTCAGTTCCAGACAGGTCATCATAATAAGTTATTAAAACCTTCGGGGCTAACTCCTTTCATTTCTGCTGCAGCAGGTTGTGCGCAACAGAGTAGACAGACATAAGATACAGTCTGAGGAGTTGCAGCTTTATTCAGTTACCCGCAGTTGAAACTAAACCTAAGTTTCCCTCACAAACTCTGATTTGGTCGCTATACTGTAGCTTATTCCAAGCTGAGTCGTTTATGAGCGTTTAGTTCTAAATGAAAAAGATTCAAACTCTCTAGCCACTCATTTGCAATTCACTGACGTCAGGTTCACTTAAAGGAGCCACACGTACTGTAGGGCTAGGCTACTGTTATGTTGTTGACTGCCGTACTATTGAGGACTATTATGAGTTCTGTCCATCATTTGGTGGTAGGTAAAATTACTGCAATAAAATGATGCTTATTAAATGCTTTCCCCAAATCACTTTTCACAATTTTTTTTCAAGAGTAATATTAATGGTTATCGGCCACAACAAACCAATAAAAATCGGTTATCGTTATCGGCCCTAAAATTCCATATCGGTGCATCTCTAGATTTTTTATATGTGTGGATTACCTAAGTTAATACTAATGTCTGGGGAAAATTTCATGCAAATAGCCTCATTGGAAGTACACTTACTGAAAAAAATGTTGACGTGTTCAATACTTATTTTCCCTGCTGTATACCATAATCAATTTTATAGTTTTTCCTATAGAATTAAGAATTAAGGCCTGGCCCAGACACCCATCCCAAATATGAGCTACTGGAGTTTGGTGATTGAAGCAAATAAAAGCCCAGGCCATTAGTTTAGGTTTTATGGTAATATTTTAAACTGTTAGAGATATGCTTGCTAACTAGCAGGGGCACAGGAGATATTTTCAAAGTGATGGGGACCAATCAGGCTTCTAGATATCGGACGCCACTTCTGACCCACTGTCGACCATCATCATATTTTAAACTTGCCAAAATGTTAAGATAATATAATTGTTTTCAAAATACACCTGGATTGTTTTGCATTTCGACTCTTCAACCCTAACCCAGGCATATATTTCATCATTGAAGATTTCTTATAATTAGTGTTAAATAATTAGTGTTTTTGTCATGTTTATGCATTTAGTGTCACTTAATAAACACTTTTCCCTGATTTGAGTGGATCACTATTAGACTACTGCATATTCATTTGGCACTGCCCAATTTCACTACTGCTGGTCCCTGTTCATGAATCACGAGTTGACAGCATACTGATTTTGATTGATTGACTGATATTTCCTTATCATGTATCATATTTATTATGAACTTTACCTTAATATCTCTTTGTGTACCTTATTGTGCATTGTATACTTTTACATGCAGATCAGAGGGACCAAATCAAATGAACCCCTATGAATTAAAAGATACAAAGACATCTTGGGATAAAGAGGACCAGACAGTCGGTGTTAAAGGTCTACGTTCACCATCTCAAGATGAGGACATCAAGAAAGTGACCAAACACTTCTGTGACTGGGTTATATCTCTTGTAAGTGTCTAGTCTAGTAGTGGGTATGTTTTAGTGGACCTGACCTTTTCCGAACCAAAAAAGCCTAAGGGCTTGACTGGCAAGGGGTCACAACCAAAAACATAGCCTGATAAAAAACAAAACTTACCGCAATAATGTTCAAATGACTGAATACAAATCCAAAGGATATTCATCCTGAAAATGAGTGCATGGGACCTGTTGCTAAGGGCTGCTTGCATCTTGTGACAGTGTGTCTTCACTACTGTGCTTTATATGTGCTTTTTGCTAAACCCAATGGCCCCTATTTTGCACCCTGGCGCATGGCGTAAAACTTGTTTTCCACCCAGCGCAAAGTTTATTGGTAACGCTTTAGAATAACATGTGCTTATTAGGTATTAACAGTGCATAATAAGCAGTTAACAATTCATTACTAACAGTTAGTTAACTGTTGTTATCCTTTAATAACATTAACTAACTGTTAACATGCAGCTTGTAAGTGTTAATAAGCAGCCTTTTAGGTTACTTACAAGCATATTTGTTAACAGTTGTAAGTGTTAACAAGCAGCTTGTTAATGCTTGTTAATGGTGTATAAGACAAAGAGGTGGATAACTAATACGCTTATAAGACCTTTCTTACCTATTTGTAGTAAATTTTGCAGCCCCCCAATCTAAAGCGAGGACCATGTAGCCTATAGTTCCACAAGCCCAACCTTCTATCTCTCTATACTATATCTCTCTATCTAGCTTGGTTTAGCTGTGAGAAATGCACCTTTAAAATTGTTGCAGTGAGCAGGGATCGAACCCCGGTCTCCTGCATCAGAGAGTGCATCGCTACCTATTGAGCTACACTACTTTTCTTGTTTGGCTGATGAATTTGTTTATTTTGATTCTATATTCCGAAAATATTCCGATGTTCTATATCACACTAGCTATGCTTTTTACAAATATGTTTCTAAAGGAAAAAGTGGTGTTTAATTAATGCAGAAACAGACCACGAATGTTCGCCTCTGTTCAAGGCAAACTGAAACATGTTTCAAATCGATCACGAACGTTCGCCTATGTTTGCAACTTTAAACCAGAGCTTTGAACGCACCCACTTATCGTCTTTAAGCCTCGGTTGCTAGGTAACCAAACTATACACAAAGCTGGCATATCTTTAGACTGCTGACAAACTGACAAACTGTTTTATGCGTTCACTGAACAAAGATTATGGAAATTAAACACCACTTTTCCATCAGAAACATTTGTAAAAAGCATAGCTAGTATGATATAGAACATCGGAATATTTTCCATCACCCAATTAGGAACAGTAGTGTAGCTCAACAAGTAGCGATGCACTCTTTGACGCGGGAGACCGGGGTTCGATTCCTGCTCACTGCAACAATTTTGAAGGTGTATTTCTCACAGCTAAACCAAGCTAGATAGAGATAGAAGGTTGGGCTTGTGGAACTTTAGGCTACATGGTCCTCGCTTTAGATTGGGGGGCTGCAAAATTTACTACAAATAGGTAAGAAAGGTCTTATAAGCGTATTATCCACCTCTTTGTCTTATACACCATTAACAAGCATTAACAAGCTGCTTGTTAACACTTACAACTGTTAACAAATATGCTTGTAAGTAACTTAAAAGGCTGCTTATTATCACCTACAAGCTGCATGTTAACAGTTAGTTAATGTTATTAAAGGATAACAACAGTTAACTAACTGTTAGTAATGAATTGTTAACTGCTTATTATGCACTGTTAATACCTAATAAGCACATGTTATTCTAAAGCGTTACCAGTTTATTTTCTTATTTTGCATGTCTATTTTTTAAACAATGCGCCCAGAGGTGTGGTAATTAACACCAGCGCATGTCAATGCAAAACATTACAAATTACAAAATTACAATGGGAAACATAATTAGAATAAAGTCACAATGAGTAGGCTAGTTTTTCACCATCATTTGCAAATTGTTAATGACGGTTAAAAGTGATTAGGAGAGAGGCGATAGACACATATGGAGCACTGCTGAAGACTCACTGTCACAAGATATAAGCAACTCCTCAGGATAAACGTTGTTTTATTCAGTCATTTGAACAATATAAGGGTAAGTGTTGCTTTTTCCAGCCTATGTTTTCTACGGTAACCCATTGTCTGTCAATAATGAAAGTAACTTACTGTGTATAACTGTTTTGTCTTTGACTGACACCACAGTGAAGTTAGTTTCACTTTGCCAATGAGTTCAAATAATAGATGAGTGCAAATGCGTGCTATGCTAGGTTTTAGTAAAGCATGGTTTAGTGAAATGACTGTTCCATACGGTTTTGCAAGCAGACTCTTTCAAGTGCGCCGCTGACTGTCAAAATACCTATGCATCCTTTGACGTCGCGCTTTGTGCTGTTAGAGGTAATGATAGATGTCATTCTCATTGGTTTAAATGATGTTAAACCCCGTGAGTTTACTTCGGTAATATTCAACGCTGTCTACATTCCTCTACAAGCCAACACAGATGCTGCGGTTTCAGAATTGCAAGAAGTGTTAAATAGACAACAACACACGCACCCTGAAGCTGCGCTTATTGTGGCCGGTGATTTCAATCAAGTACATCTGAACCGGTCCATGCCTGAATTTATTCAACACATTCACTTCCCTACACGTGGTGTCAACACACTGGATCACTGCTACACACAGTTCAAGAACAGTTACAAAGCTAAGTCTCTACCAGATTTCTGAAAAAAATCAGATCATGCCGCTGTTTTCCTACTGCCTATGTACAAACAGAGAAGTCAGACGGACCCCCCAGTGACGAAGGAGGTCAAGCGCTGGACTGACCAATCGGAAGCCAGGCTACAGGACGCCCTTAGCAACGTTGACTGGGAGATGTTCAAGACGAACTCTGCTGACATAAATGAGTTTACGGAAGTATCATTGAGGCTACGATTATACGGTGACGATGAAAAGAGAAGACGCAGAAGTGGCGTCTCGTCTTCATTTTTTTATTCGCGTTTAGACGAGCATTCTCAGGGGGAAATCTTTGTTTATATGATAAGACGCAAGAGTATTCGATGGGATATGCATTCCAGACCGCTGGGTGGTGGTGTGATAGAACCCCAGTACGTCACGCGCAGACATTCTAATTTGACAGTTTAGCCAGAGAGGTAATCAAGGATCTTTGGTTTAGCCGTTTAGACGGAGACGCAACCTGGGTCGTCTTCAAAACTCTACACTCAGGAAGGAGTCTTCAGATTTTTGCGTCTTCAAGCCCCGATGGCGGGGTCGCCGTGTAAACGAAAGGCACTTATGATAAAATATTTTGTCATCTTCCTTCGCAATCGTTCTCGTATAAACGGCCCCTGAGTTACATCAATATGCTAACTGATTCCATCATCCCAACTGTAAAGATCCGAAGCTTCCCTAACCAGAAGCCATGGGTGGATAAAGAAGTGAGAACGGCATTAAAGACACGCACCATGACTTATAATGCTGGGCTTATTTCAGGGGATATGACGGATTACAAAGCAGCATCTTATAGTTTACGTAGAGCTATTAAAGATGCTAAGCGGCGCTATAGAGACAAAGTTGAAGCTGATTTCTTGGAGGGTGATCCAGCACGAGTGTGGAAAGGACTCCGAACCATCACTGGCTTTGAAAGAAAGTCCCCTCCTATGATGAATGTGAGTAAAGCCCTCCCTGATGAACTTAATGCTTTTTATGCTCGCTTTGACATGAAAAACACAGACTTTCTGTGTTTCTGAGGTCGATGTGAGCAATGCCTTTAGGAGGGTTAATTGTAGAAAAGCTGCTGGACCGGATGGAATTTCTAACAGGGTTTTGAAATCCTGCGGTGCTCAGTTAGTTCCTGTGTTCACTTATATCTTTAACACATCATTGGCTCAAGAGACAGTTCTTACTTGCCTCAAGCAGTCTGTTATTGTTCCAGTACCGAAAAACAAAAGTCCATCATGTCTGAATGACTACCGCCCAGTAGCCCTGACGTCTACAGTGATGAAGTGTTTTGAGAAGCTTGTGAAAAACATTATCTGCTCATCCCTCCCTGCCTCCTTCGACCCCCTCCAATTTGCTTACAGAGCCAACAGGTCTACAGAGGATGCCATCTCAAACCTCATGCACACCACCTTAACTCACCTGGAGGAGGGGAATGGGAATTATGTGAGGATGCTGTTCATTGACTTTAGTTCAGCATTCAACACGATAGTACCTCTCACCTTGGTCATAAAGATGGGACTGAACACCACCCTGTGTCACTGGATATTTGACTTCCTCACCAACCGTTCACAAGTGGTTAGAGTGGGGGGTCTGACATCTGACTCATTAACCATCAGCACTGGTGCTCCCCAAGGCTGTGTTTTGAGTGCACTGCTGTACAACATATACACACATGATTGCAAAGCCAACAGTAGTCATACCTCCATCATCAAGTTTGCAGATGACACAGTGATCTTGGGCCTGATTAGTAACAACAATGAACAGCTCTACTTGGATCAGGTTGATGAGGTGGCACTGTGGTGTCAATCTAACAGCTTGACACTGAATATCAATAAAACCAAGGAAATGGTAGTGGATTACAGAAGGAAGCAGCAGAACTACAGTTACACCCCACTAATTATCAGCGGGCAACCTGTAGAGAGAGTCACAAGTTTTAAATACCTTGGTGTCCACATTACTGAAGACTTAACATGGACTGTTAACACTCAATATGTTCTGAAGAAGTCCAGACAACGACTCTACTTCCTTCGTCAGCTAAGGAAATTCAAAGTTTCTACATCCATCATGAAGGCCTTCTACACTTCAGCGGTTGAGAGTGTTCTAACTGGTAGCATCATCACCTGGTATGGGAACTCCACAGTTAGAGATTGTAGTACTCTGCAGAGAGTAGTGCGCTCAGCTGAACGTACTATAAGAACTCAACTCCCTGCTTTACAAGATATCTATTCCAGAAGAGTACTCCTAAGAGCCCAAAAGATTCTGAAGGACTCTTCTCATCCTAACAATGGATTATTCCTACCGCTGAAATCAAGAAGACGCCTATGTAGTCACAAAGTCAGAACTGAGAGACTCAGGAGAAGTTTTTATCCCCAGGCCATCCGGACTCTGAACTCACACTATACTGACTTTGCACACATTCACTCCTCAGCACTCTCAAACATTTCCCAACTCTGAATTCACACTATACTGAATTTGCACTCATTCACTCCTCAGCACTCATGACCCCAACCCCCCCCACACACACACACACACACACACACACCTACATGACTTTTAGCACTTTTACATCCCTCTCCCTATGCTACAGATCTTTTATTTATTTTCTTATTTCATCACACGTCAAAACACACACACACACACACACACACACACACACACATATCTGATTTTCTCCAATTTTTGCACATCTCCATAGAACTTTTTATTTATTATTACCCATGTCCTTGATTGCCTAGCCTTTATACCCCCCACCCCCCCCACCCCACCCCCATCCCCAACACACACACACAAAACACACACACTTACATCATCACTGTCATCACCTCACATACATACAGCACACTGCTTGCTACAGTAAGCCTCCTCTACATACTTGCTGCACACTGCCCCCCCCCCCCCCCCTACATACACAGCACATTGTCTTCAGGATCTTCTCCAACACACATCCTCTACATACTTACAGCACACTGCCCCCACCTACCCACACACACTATACACACACACACACAGTCACTGCTCCACTCCCCTCCCCGCAATGACAGAGACAACCAGCAGAAGAAGTGCAAGCAGCGACATCACAACTGACACACCTAGGGGCGCATGGTGAAAAATGAATCGTTGACTTGTGTGTACGATATAATAAGACATGCATCGCGCTTGGCGCCATGTTGCGCCGGGTGTAAGCTAGAGCCCTAAGAAACAACATCACCAACAAAGCAGTCTCTGTGAGTGTTTCACTGGGGTTTTCGAGAAGGTATTTTCCTATAAGGATACAATAAGGATCAACAAAATAACCTACAACATCACAGACCTTCCACCATAGTATAAAGTAAACTAAAAATGTATTTATATAATGCATTTTCTAATATCTCTGACCAGGCACTGGCAGCTTTCACATCAGCAGTTCTTCATGACGGTTATATTAACATTAACAACGGATGTCCCAGATTTGTCAGCCAAAAGGCAAAAAAATACACTGATAAAAACACCTATAACTCATTAAGGAAGACAAATAAAAAATGTAATGAAACATGACATAACATTATGATTTAAAAAATGATAAGATTCTAAAACATTTACAGTACTGTGAAAAAAGTATTTGCTCCCTTCCTGATTCCTTCTTTTTGTGCATATTTGTCATACTTAAATCTTTCAAATCATCCAACAAATTTTAATTAATGAGTTATTCAAAACCTATATCACCCATGTGAAAAAGTAATTGCCCCCTGTAAAAGAGGGTGTTGGGGGGGGGGGGGGGTGAATCCAACTCTGAAAAGGAGTGTACTATTGTAGGATGAAGTGCTAGTTTGGTTGATAGCAATCACCACAGGTTGTCCGGTAAGAACAGAGATGCGATGTCAATTCCCAAAATGTAGTTGTTTATTATGTCACACACACACACACACACACACACACACACACACACGCTCCATTCATCCAGTGATTCATCCACTATGAAACCCATGTAAACTGTGTACACTGCAAAAACTGCTTATCTAACAAAATCTAACCAAGTGTTACTAATCTTATATCAAGATCAAAAAATCGAATTGGTATTGTTTTCAGTATAAAAGAGTCTTACCTAGAAACATATGACTTAATCTAAAGGGAAACTTGGCCGGATTAGCTAAATTTTCCCCCTGCTGGAGAATGCTATTTCAAACTGGAAAAAGGTAATGATAAAGCGCATGGATTTGTTTAGAAGCTAGCGAAATGGTTATCATAAGTTCAGCAGAACAATGTGGATGTTATAAGGTAAGAAACAAGTTTCTTGTTTCTCACTTTTCTTACCAATGTTGCAAGGTTGGTTTTACGCCTGGGGACGCTAAAGGGAACGGGGAAAGTCACGATTTTCACCGGAACAGGTCATTTAACCATCCAAATGATTTCTAAACAGGTTTATTAAGTTGGAATAGTTGTCCCCTTTAAGAAGAACTTATTTTAAGACGTCTCTTCCTGAAAACAACCACATTTGTCTGCCAGTGCATTAAGCAAATTTGTCTTAAAAACAAACAAATTTGTCTGCCAGTGTGTTAAGGGTCATTCAGTGTCAAATCTGACAGAAAATGGTTGCTGCATCGTCTCAAAGTTCAAAATTTGTATACATAATTTTTAGCTTCCAGAACTTGTACAATAATTTTGTTCCATTCCAATGTTTTTATACATTTTTTCACCCTTGATTTTTCATCAATTTTAAACTCTCAAAAATGTTTGGACATTAATATCTTAAAAAACTTTACTCTTAGGCTGCTAAATCTTTGTAAGATGGAAGAAAAACATGTTCTCAGTATGACTGGACCATTAAAAGTTTGTACTGCATGCCCATTAGTTTTATATAAGGCCCTAGATTTTGAACAAAATGCAAAACTGGTGATATTGCGGGTCTTTGGGGGGTCATTTTTGTACTATCAGTATTTAGTCTGCAAATACAATACTTTATTAATGTTGAGCCAATATTTGAGGTCTCCGTAACAAATGCACATGAAGATATTAAGCATAGAGGTGTGATTGCATATTTTGGCAATTTTCATAGGACTAAAATGTTATGTGAGGTAGGTAGTTGGAACACGAAAATCAACATGGGAATAGCTCAGTTTATAGTCATTTTGTGTATAAAGTACCAATGATGTACCATGTTTCCTTCATAGATAAATGTACTTACATGGTTACATGGTATACCTATGTGTTTTCATTCTTGTCCCTGAGGTAAAACAATGATTTTGACTCTATTTCTTTATCTATCCACTGTAGTGTACACCGCGCATGAAAAGTTAAAATGCAATTCAATGGTACATTTTCTATTTTTTTTTGTAAAAACAGGTGTTTACACAACTCAAACACAAAAATATGATCAATTTATATCATGCATAACTCATTCTATTTTAAAGTCAGTGAACACAAAAAAGTAATAACATTGTGATTACAACAGGCAACTGAAAAACATACAAATTTGGTTAGTTTTTTACAATATTACATAAATAATAGATCAAAAGTTTAAAAATGTTGGATTAAAATGAGAGAACACATTGACAAACCACATCTCCTCAGCAACAACTGGAGTAAACATAATAATAAAGTCATAAAGGTGTGATTACAACAATTTTATACAATACAATAAGAACAGTGTAAAGGTTTTAAGATTTACTAATATCTCTTTATTTTATTTATGATAGAAAGGTTTAAAATTGAATTGAACTTGATAGCAATTTCTTTTGTGTAAAACTCAGCGTGTGTGGAAGTGTTCCAAACATTCTGGGCACAAATGCCACTTTACAGGCCTGGGAAATGTACTTGGTCCTCTTCTGGCATACCTCATCTCGGCAACGACTGGTGTTTTTTACTTCACTTTGTGGTTGTTGCCTTTTATGTCCTCACATAGTCGAAGAACAACTTCTGCTGCCATTCTTAGTTCCCCCAAACGACCCCTGCCTCCACTCGCTCCCTGGTAGAGCTCAAATCGGTACATGTAACCAGTACTTGCCCCTGCTCGTACCCATACCTTGAAGCCCCAGGGCTTGGGTTTCTTTCTGCTTGGTGCTGTGTTTTCCCTTAAAGGGGATGATTTGTTCATCAATTGATTGGAATTATTCTGGCTCCATGGCATTTAAGAAAGTTGACTGAAGCACATCCAGTACTAGACGAATCTTAAAGAATTTGTCATCGCCAGCTTCGACATTCTGTCCTACAAAGTGCAGGTGTTAGCCTGGCGGGGCCATCCTATATCATTGAGATGTATAGTCTGGCATCGAATCATTCACCTCGCTTAATCCAAGGGGCGGGCAGAGAATTGTCTTTCAAACTGCCTAGGCATGCAATAGGCCAGCGCTACGACCATATCCGTATCCGGTAGGCAAAACGGCAAACACATCCTTAGAAAGGAATGACTTAAGTGCATTGTGTTGCTCAACTTTCAAAGAAAAGCACAAGTCCAACTCCTCCAAAGTTGACGCCAACGCCGATTCAAACAACCGCTCTTCGTTCGCCATAGCCACCTTCCTTGTTGTTCACCGTCACAGGACTGTCGTTATCCTGTTAAGCCCGCCTTAAGACTCTGTAACGAAATAGAGCGCTGTGATTGGATAACATCCACGGTGTTAAGCCAAAAGAAATTCCTATGGTTCGATACTAGACGTACAGGCTGAGCAAATTAATTTGCCGCCGCTAGGGTGCGTCTAGATTTCTAGGCTATGCAGGTGTCTCAAGATGTCCTCAAACCTGTTTACCGTCATTGCATCAGCAATCCTATGTTGTCGTAATCCTGGGTTGGACCAATACATACGGATTCTTGGATATTTTATGTATGACATTGATACATTTATTCCCAGGAAGGTTTTCAATTCTGCTACTGTTAAGCCAAAGTTCATTTTTCCTTTGAACAGTGCATAGACATTTGATTGGTAAACAATCATATCAAGTAGCGTATCAGGAAGCAAACTGGAAAATATTTCAATTGGCTCCTCCCCCTGAACATGAATTGTTGTTTTTAGGTAAATAAGCAACTGAGGACGTTTCATGATGATACCCATTACATAAAAATGTAATTCAGTTTTACTTTCACCAGTAAGTGTCTCATTTTAATAATGAAATATAGCAAGCATTTCAATATATTGCATATTCATGATTAACAATTTGTTTTGAATAATATTTAGATAATATATTTGGCATAACATGACTAATTCCTAGTTATTTTATCAAATTTACACATATGGTCCTAATAATTAAAATATAACCGTTGGTGCATGACGTACACTACAGTGGACAGTTACATTTTCATTCATAGAAAAAAAGGTACTAAACTTACATTGATAAAACTTTGATTAAAGTATTACCTACAACATACTTAACTCATTGAGTGCCAAAAACGTAATATTACGTTTTTAGCTTTTTTTTTAAATTACGAAACTAGACACTCTAACACACCTTATATGTGATTTTGGGAACTCTGATGAATGGAAATGAAATATATGACGATCGAAAACTCATGAAAACGCACAATCTGGACATTTTATCTGGACATTTTATCATAACTCGGTTGCTGCTTTGGGTCGAATCAGTGATGTATGCACGTCAGGTCAAAACCAGGCCATTTTCGTGGGTCTATCACTAGGTGGCAGTCTCGCCAGGTCTTGCTGATCACTTCCCGGAAAGTTTACAGGCAACACTTCATATTTCATGAGACGATATATCTCCATTTCTAGAAAAAAACAGCGATTTTGATGAAAACTAGCCACTGTTTAGCTTGGGATTTCTCAGGAACAGAGGCGTGTAGAAATACACGGTTTGCACCCACTGAGAGCTTAAAGTCTCACCTTTTAAACGAGCCATTGTATGTGTTCATAGCTATAACACAGAATATGCTATGGCTGTACAAAAATCATCAACAATGGTCTAGATTGCTGGCACTCTAGGACAAAGCTTCCGAAAACAGCTTGGCATTTAAAGGGACACCAGGCAACGTTTTCGTGTTAATTAATCATCTTCGTAAGTCGGAA
This sequence comes from Alosa pseudoharengus, assembly GCF_046254945.1. NCBI lineage: Eukaryota > Metazoa > Chordata > Actinopteri > Clupeiformes > Clupeidae > Alosa > Alosa pseudoharengus. Next base: position 42,947,390 of record NW_027468848.1, read on the forward strand.
TATGGTTAAATGACTCATTACAGGGCGAATGAAGGCTCTCTCGCCCGCCCCTACTGCCTGTAGGAAGAATATCCCACTTGCAAGTTCGGTGTATCCTACCCGGCGACCGAAGCAGGATCAGTTTACAGCACAGAGGCAGGCTAACGAAACGCTAGAGATTGTTGCAAACGTGTGTATAATGGCAGAGCCGGCGAAGAAGCAGCGAAAACCCTTGACGGAAGACGCAAAGAAAAGGAAAAGAGCTTCAGACCGAGCGAGGGGGAGTTTCGTAAAGAAAAAGCATCAGGCTTGCCTGGTGTCCCTTTAATGAGTTAATAAGAATATATTTTTTTTACTTGTATTCCGTGTAGAATAAAAGGAGGGTCATGGCCACTGTCAGCCGCCATTTTGGATTTATGATGCAATATTTCAAGTTATAAATATTAATAAAGACAATGGTTATGCACACAATACATAAATGACTTAGGAGATACCCCCCTGGTGGTTTGGAGTAAATATGGCAAATCCAGTAGTTTTAAATGAGGTTTGAATATCCGTCCACTGTAGTGTACACTTTTGCACTTTTTTCCAAATCTAAGTCAATGAGCATTATGAAATTCCTCTGACCGCAGTTCCTATAACTATTTCAGTTCCTACCTCATGGTAGGGTCTTTTCCCTTCACATAGGAACCCTTCACATAGGAAACTGCAGATAAAGTATGCAGAACTGGTAGCAGAGGTAAGAGAATGTCACTGCCAAGCACATAAGACCAGTGGAGATAGGTGCTAGAGGCTTTGTAGCAAAATCAGCCAAGAAATTTCTGTTAGATTTTAGTTTTCGAGGACGGTCACTGAAAAGAGCTGCAAGTTATCAGAGGCTGCTGAAAAAGCAAGCCAATGACTATGGCTGAGGCGCTAACAGACTACTTGGGGTCATGTTGTAACCTGAAATCTTTCTAGAATATAGGAAGAAACCTCGAGCAGATCTACGACTCAAAGGCCTGACCCATCTGCCTAGGGTCAGATATAGGACAGTAAAGTCTGTATACATGACAAATGCATATGTTAGTCAGGTGTAGAGAATAGGACATGGTGTTTAAAGCCACCTGAGGTGAAAGTTACAAGAGGTGGGATGATTACATATCCGGTATGATAATGCATTAATCAATTTAGTGTCAGAAAGTTAAAATAGTCCAGCGTAGGAATGGAATTGTCCAGGGGATTAAGAGTTGTCAAAGGGCATGTGGTGGGTCGCTAGGCAGTACCGGCCAGAAATCCAGGTAGGGGGACAGTAATAGCCGATGATAGGGCAGTCATAGGGATGGGACTTCAGGTGAGATGAGTGAGAAGAGGGCCAAGCACACGGATGGCTGATGACGGGATGGTATACCTCACAAGTGAGGTAAGGGGAAAGAAAGAGATGTACTGTAGAGTGGGTTAGTATTACTAAAAAAAATCAAAATGGTTAATTTCAAAGTAAATATTATATACTATATATTGTTACACAGTACCATGGTTGAGAATAGGCAAGAGAGGGAGAGTTGAGGGGGGGGGGGGTTGTATGGCATGGCACATGAAAAGTCCATGACAGCACTATGCTATAGCAGCATAACTAAGGCATGGTGAGGGGTAGTCGACACGCAGGTATGGTCAGTGACCACCATCGCACGCATGACTGGAGTGCCAGTCACACGAGGACTCAGCAGGGTGGTCCATTCCAAAAATCCCTGAGGTGGGTGAAGTTCCACACAGCACCATACCTACGAGGCAGTAAAGAGGTATGTTTTAAGTCTAGAGTTAAAAATAGGGAGTCTGCTAGTCGAATTGAGGAAGGGAGATTATTCCAGGGGAGGGGTGCGCGAAAGCTGAAAGCTCTGCCTCCTACTGTAGTTTTTGAGATTCTTGGAATTACTTGCAAACTTTTCTAATGGTAAACGATGCCTCTGGCTTACAGTTGGCTATAAAGCACGTCTCCACCTGTGATGTTGATTACTTCCTATTCCAGTAAGAGACTGTTTTAAATGAAAGTCTGGCCAGTCTGATTTACCATTTACAGTTACCTTATGAAGACAGCTTTATTTAGTAGCCTATAGCAACGAAAAGGAATGACCACAGAATTTGCTGGTATTGGTACCCTCATCAAGGGTTTGCGTTTTGTTTAGATATGTTTTTAATTGGATCATAAATGGCCACAGCAATGAAGAGGAATGACCAAAGAATGTATTGGTATTTGTTGACAGAGAATCATCATGAGTATGGAGGGTGTGGGTTTTGGAGAGCCAGATACCACTGTTGAGGCTTCTGGAGGGGTTGTGGGCCTAATTCAATGAAACACCCATGAAGGAAGGTGCCTGATCGATAACCTCAGTGAAATGGTCTTGAAGGCTGTTCTGTTGGCTGGTGACGTTTTTTGCCCACAAAGGTTGATTTGTTAGTGATTTTGTTTTTGACGGAATACAGGTTTGGTTGTTGATTGGCCGCTGTGTGAAATCCCCTACGGGGCAGCCATGGCCTACTGGTTAGCGCTTCGGACTTGTAGCCGGAGGGTTGCCGGTTCGAACCCCGACCAGTAGGAAGCGGCTAACCTCTAACTGCTCCCTGAGCGCCGCTGTTGTAGCAGGCAGCTCACTGCGTCAGGATTAGTGTGTGTTTCACCTCACTGTGTGTTCACTGTGTGCTGAGTGTGTTTCACTAAATCACGGATTAAGATAAATGCAGAGACCAAATTTCCCTCACGGGATCAAAAGAGTATATATACTTATAGCACTAGGAATTTAACATATTCTGTGTATATTTGGGGGGGGGGGGTACATTTGTGTATATACAAAATCTGGATTTTGTATTATCAATGAAAAAGAACCACTTGAATTATTATGCATAATATTACTGTAGTTGAACTAGCAAGGTAGTGCTAGCAAGGTGAACGACGAAATTACCGCAAGTTAAATTATTACATTTAGTTCACCACTCAGATCAGTACTTATTAGGATTGGATTAATGCTTCCCTAATTTGGTTGCTTTCCCAAAACTACCAGGCTCTGTGAGATAATCATCAACTCTGCTGAGGAAACTACCTTCTGTTCTATTTTTACAGGGTGGCGACACAAACAATCTTACAGATTCTACTGTGTTAGGCCTATTTGTTAGTGGCTATGAGAAAAAACCCTCTCTAATCTTCCCTATTGAAGTGATTAAACCCAGCAACATACCAGAGGAGTTACATTCAGCAATGGAACATGGCAGATTCCTTACAACTGACACCCTCTTGAAGGATTCTGACCTACATGGGGTAAAGCTAACTATGTTACACTTCTTACTATATGTCTTTACATTAATACAGAAATACCGAAGTGGTGTGCAAGATCTGCTCCAGTGCAATCTGTACAAATGATGGACAGAAAAAAACAATCTGCATGCATGTGCACTGTCCAGCAGAATATTCCGCATTGCCAGCATGCACTGGGCCTAGCAAAAAAACGTAAGACATGTCGCAGTCGCTCATCTAAAATCTTCAGTAGTCTGTACAAACCTCATACGCTACGTATCTCATGACCTGCACGTCAGGTCATCAGTTGTTACTGTGTTATTAGTAAGGGATAATGGACGACACTCCATTAGATTATCCGAAAATAAACGCACAATCGAGGTTATAATGCGGCCACGACGCGCAGCGGACATCAGTCCCATGCTCAATTTCAATTCCAGGGAACCCCTGCAAAGTTTTTATGTTTTATGTTAAAGCAAGGTCTGTAGAATTAGTGCGTGTCTGTCAGAGTGTGGGTGTGGCATCCCGATGGATGATAATATCATCGGCCCAACCCTAGTGTCAGACATCAGATGAAAAGGTATCAGGTCTCAGGAAAACCTGTCAAGTTTACGGAATTTTACAGTAACGTCTCAGATATCAGATGAAAAGCTATCAGGTCTAGGGAAAACCTGTCATGTTTATGGAATTACATTGTCGACAAAGTGTCAAGTGTCAGGAAAATCAGGTAAAACCACATCATGCGAGTCAGGTAAACAGTCTCAGACTAAACTGCCTCAGTTTATATATATCTTTACGTTGCCTGCCTGTTGCCTGCCTACGAAATGTTGCCTGTCCTCTTTTTTTCTTACAAAAAACCTAACCCTAGGAAAATATGGGAGTTTAAAGCAGTGTCACAGACATTACATATTTTCACTGATGATATTAAAGGGGCCATATTAAATGAAACGTTGCCTGTCCTTTTTTTCTTACAAAAAAACCTAACCCTAGGAAAATATGGGAGTGTAAAGCAGTGTCGCAGACATTACATATTTTCACTGATGGTATTAAAGGGGCCATATTAAATGCAAAACTCTGAAGATCCATCATTTCCAACCAGTACCATGCTAGTAGGCTAGGCTACACAAAATACACAAAAAAATACACAAAACGTCTTTTACGCACCTGATATCATCCATATTTCAAGTATTCAAACAGAAACTCCACAAGACACGGCTTCTTCTTGTTGGCATATTTAAGCAATATGACACGAGTGGGAGCAGGGTTGGTCAACGATATCCCTGCAGCTGTAATTCGACCGTAGGTACAAGGACGAAGGCCATATAACATAGCCTAGCCCAGTGGTTTTCAAAGTGGGGGCCGGGGCCCCCTGGGGGGCCGCGAGGGGGTGCCAGGGGGGCCTCAGCAAGTTGGAAGGAAAAATAAAAGCAACAAATAAATACATTTGAAAAGTTTAAAATATAGCTATTACTATGAGGATTGTTATACAATGGCATTATAATAATGTGACGCATATCTGAACATTATATTTCCCATGATAATGACTTGGAATAATAGTAGAGTGATAGCTCTCATAGCAGAAAGCCCCAAATACAATTTGTACACATTGTATGCTCCATCGCGAAGTGCTTGTGGCTAAAATAATTATTAGGATTAGCTTAATGTATTTTTACATTTGCCGTAGTATTGTCGATAGGTTTAATAACACATCAAGGGGGTCCTTGGCCAGAACCTAGTGGTATTTGGGGGCCTTGTCGTGGAAAAGTTTGGAAACCCCTGCCCTAGCCTATGCTGGAAATGACCCGGGCCACGTGGTAGTAGGCTCACAATGCTTTTAAACTCTGGAATAGGCTACATCACCTCTACTGGGCTTATACGTATACCGACCCAAATAAAGTTTTACCCATTATCATTTCACATTGTTAGGCCATGTTACATCATACATGCAGGTGTCTGAATTGACTGTACTATGGTTATTGTATTTAGCAGACGTTTCGGCTAAACTCCAATTGACTAGTCTATTTTAGTACTGACATTCAAACAGAACCGGCAATGACATTTGTCACACATTCTTTATTATTCCTCCATAACATTGCATTTCATCACTGGCAGTCTGATGCTCTCTGGTGGAGAACCCTCTGTTGCTGTGTCTCCGACTCATATTCTCTGGCTTTCGACCATGCTGTCCGTTGATGTTAACATGGAATCAGTTCCGAGGTGGGGCGTGGCCAACGACGGCTCATTTGCATTTAAGGCAACAGGCCCCAGAAACAGCCTATTCTGAAAGGAACTGAAATTGGCAAGAATGGAGCTGCTGATAATGTGTAATCTGAGAGGAATTTTGCAGTTTCAGGGACCTATTTTTTAGGTCTATTTTGACTTGAAAAAGAAGTATAATACGGGATCATTCAAAAGGTAACATTATTATTATAGACAGCTTTGGAAGCTAGACTTGCATACCCTGGTTGGCAGTATCCAGCTAATAAACTAGCTAAAGTATCCTATCTATACAGAGGCGTTGTTTCGATAAGTTAGGTAATATAACACCAAAGATTTTCTCTACTAAGCTGTAAGAAAAGATGAACATATGTTGTGTACTGTATTATCATGCGTTCATGCAGCTGGAAAATGGGAAGGTTCCCACTTTGGAACTCAAGACTTCTAAATTGAGAGTGTTCACTTGACAATAACAAACTGGCAACGTTGCGAAGGTTCATAAGCTAGCTAGCCAGAAAGCTAATAAGTATTCTGGGAAGTACAGTACTGTTCAATATCACAATCACCTGTCAATATGAGTACACACCATTACTGCGAACTAGCGAACATTAGCGCAGAACCGGCTCCCTGCTCTGAGACCTTTTTGTCTGAATCCGTTTTGTCTGAGACCGTTAGACCTGATGCCTTTCCATCTACCTGACTGACAGCTTTTCGTCTGTGGCCGTTTTGCCTGATGCTGTTTTACATGCATATTGCACACCCTAAGCTTTCCAATGATAAAGGTTGCTGTATATAGTCATTTTATTGTTGTGGTACAGTGATGAGAGTGGTCATCACATTATGAAAATAATGCTTGTTTTGCTTGCTTATATCTTCACAGTTTCAAACTAAAAGCAAAAAGACCAAATTTGGTGCATGGTACCTTGATCCTAAACTATGGAAGAAAAGACTCTCTAATGAGCCACTGAGAGATCCTTCTGCACTAGAGGAGGACATGTTGTTCTATGAGCAACCCAGTGCAATGGTGGGTTTGATTATGCAATGGTCATCCTTTCCAGTTTTGTCAAGAATGTTACAATGTTACAAAATATAATACCTTTGGCCATCAGTTTATCTTTTCTTTTGAGTAGGATGATGAGCTTAAACAGCTGCATGGAACATTGGCGCTGAGGCAATTTATTGCAAGCAAGGGTCTCAGAATACCCAGGGTAAGAACAACCACTCAACCTGAATTTCTTTACATGAATGGATAATTCGGGGCCAAGCAGCGTAGCGGCATAGGCCCCCTATTGTGTTTCTACATTTTTGGGGGCCAAGCACCAAATCTGCGAAAGGATCTTGCAAAAGAAACTCGAGATCTTGCAAAACAAACTCAAGATCTTGCAAAAACAAACTCAAGATCTCACAAACCTAGTTAGTGTTTGTCCCCAGTACATAACATTTCTCAGTTTTTTTCCTCTTCGTTTTTATTTTTTCATGTCACCTTCAGGGCTCTGTAGATTTCCACCCGACAGCAGCAATATTTTTTTTAAAACACCTTGAGGTGCAAGCCAAAACCTACATGTGAAAACTCCAGGTTTGCATTGTAATGTTTACAGGGAAAAAACATTGTTTGAAATACAATGACTGTGGATGCCATAATGGTAAAATTAAAATGATAATGTGGACGTAGATCGTTTTCACCTCAAATATGCCTATTTCTATTTGCTTGGCTTAATGAGGACAGGGGCCTTTGCATAGAATACAAAACCAAAGTTTGATTGTCACACAATTGAAGTTCTAATAACTTGACATCTCTTCCCCAAGTTCCTCAGAGCTCTAATCTCAGAGGAGGACAAAGAAAATAAGGGCAGAGGAACAGACACAACTGGATCCATGTCAATGCAGAGAGGAACAGTCATTTCAATATGATCTCCAGTAAGGTTCAGAGGAAGAGCAAAAATGCTGGTGGACCAAATTATTGGACTTCTTTTGGACATCTACCATAGATGTCAAGGACATGGAAAAATAAAATATGATCACAGAATATTGTTGTGTCAGTGTCATTCTTCAGACAAAGAGCGATCACTACATACTTCAACCTTTGTTACACACGCATATAAAATAATTAGCCTATTTGTGACCAGACCAAGATGACTAGGGAACAGTGTTTCCCAACACTGGCTTATTCAAATAAACGACTAGTAGGAGACTGTACAAAAGTAAATTACTTTTATGCATATAGGAATTCTCAGTTATTTCATTAGAGGGATAGAGAGAAGCACAATTTCAATTCCTCTGCATGTCTAGTATATGTGAAGAAGTTGACAATAAAGCTGACTTTTATTTGTTTAAGAATGTGATACAAACAAACAAATAATGCTTTGTTTTTCAGACTTTTTTGGTTATATGGTTAGATCAAGCATAGAACATTTTAAAAATGGCTTCAGGGCTGAAACTGATTTTAATATTTAATTTCTGTGATTTCTGTGACCTGGAAGTCAATCCGAAGTCATTTTCTTTGTCTTTTAGCAGGCACGGCGCCAGGATCCCAGTTTTGGATGGGCCAGACCAATGGTGGGTGGGCCTTAAATTAAAAACATTATCAAATCACTGTTTAACCTAATAAAAATGACTGACTAATATCAGAGCTAGTGAGCGGCAACGAGGAGCAAAGCGGATGGAATTTTGTTGGAGCACGGAGCGCTTTTTAATTTAGAGGCCGCTCTGTTCCACTCCAATTTCGCTCCGATACCGCTCACACCACAAGTCTGAGGCATGCCCAAATCCACCCAGAATTCATGTCTTCGTAATAAAAAGAAAACCTTTAAATTTAAAAGATATTGGCCATAGTAAGTTTGTTGATGGGGATGGAGTTCACTAAATATTTTAGAAAGGAAACTGACAAAACAACTAGATGCTATGGTATAATAGTAACAATGTAGAGCAAGAACAATGTAGTGACACTGTTTCAGTGAGTAAAGATTCATTTTGGAATCTAAGAAGACACATTTCGCGGAAACATGAGAGTGTGCTATGGAGAGAAATGAAAAATGTGAGCAATTTGAATACGCTTCATATCAAGTAGAAGGCTAAGTAAAACTTGGATGCTAAGCCTGTATTCTTTAAGCAATTAATCCCACTGATCCCTTTAGTTTTAGGCTTTTGTGTATTGACGTTGCCAAGCTTGTTTGTTGTTGCACATCGGTGCTGCACTATCTTTTAAAATAAATGTTCTATGAGTGAAATATATTGCCAGTGCTCTTAGTTCTTTGGGTTTTCTGTTTAAGGTGAGAATTTGGGTAGTAGATTATTTCTCCCTTTTTTAAATTGGAGCGAGTGTGGAGCAATTACACTGGAGCGGGATGATTTTTAAGTGGAGTGGGGAGCGAAATTGAGTGGAGCGACCTGACGCGAATTTGAGTGGAGGAGCGGCGGAGTAATCAACAATAGCATAGTTGACACACGTGTCAGTCCGTGTCATGTTTCATTTTGAGTAGGTTAAGTGTTCAACATGGATTTAATTTCAATCATAGCCGTAATAATTTTTAGATGTTTTTTATGCCAGGGAGAGAACTCTGGAGAGTTGGGGGAGCACACTGGCCTGTTTGGGGGGCCTGGCGCACCACTCAGCTCCGCTCACTAGCTCTGACTAATATACTCTTGTATTATCTGTGCTACATAATAGAGATTTTAATAACTTGATGATCTTTAAATATTTTGTTGCATTGTAAAAAGTTTTGATGCATAGGACGGACTATCCGCAATCGCAACATACCTGGCTATGCTTTAGCGCATCTCTCTATAGACCTATCGAGGCCTATAAAGGCCTATAGACTGTAAAAGTGGTCAGGAGTCTAATATTTCCCCAAAACATAGTTTAGTTCTGCTCGTATAACAGGCTGAATATTTCACAATTCTCTTAAATTGTTTTAAGTTTTCAACAATACAGATCAACGACACTGCCCGACTGGCGCACTGGCGGCACGGGGGGCGTGGGGGATATGTCCCCCGCAGTGCTGAAGAGACGGCCGTTGTCCCCCTCACTAAGTCAAGTCAAGTTTATTTATATAGCGCATTTCATACACAGAGGTCTTTCAATGTGCTTTATATAAACAAAACCAAACAATAATAACAAATAAAAGCATAGAAGGGCAATATAGTCAAAGAATAGTTAAAATGTAAAGATCATAATAAAAAGAAAACATAAAACACAAGGTAAAATCATTTAAAAATAAAGAATAATTAGTAAGCAAAAACAAAGGCAAAAGTAGTAAAAAAAAGTAATAAAAGACAAAGTAGAATAATTATCAAGGCAGACTCGGCACAGTTAGCAGAAAGCATCTGAGAACAGTTTGGTCTTAAGTCTAGATTTAAAACTGGCTACAGTTGGGGCCTTTTTGATGTCATCCGAAAGTTGGTTTCACAGCTGAGCCGCATAGCAGCTAAAAGCTGCTTCACCATGTTTAGTTCTAACTGTAGGTTTTACTAGCAGGTTTTTCACCTGGGACCTGAGAGGACGAGAAGGTGTGTACTGCTGAAGCATGTCTGACAAGTATTTAGGTCCTGCTCCATTTACTGATTTATAAACAAGCAATAGTGCTTTAAAGTCAATTTTGTGACTTACTGCCAGTGCAAGGACTTAAGAATTGGAGTAATGTGGTCAGTTCTTTTAGTTTTTGTTAGAATCCTAGCTGCTGCATTTTGTATCACCTGAAGCTGTTTAATAGTCTTTTTAGGAAGGCCTGTGAACAGTCCATTGCAGTAATCAACCCTGCTGGAGATAAATGCATGAATGAGTTTTTCTAAGTCATATTTTGACATCAGCCCTCTGAGTTTGGCAATATTTTTGAGGTGGTAAAAAGCTGATTTAGTTATCGCTTTCATGTGGCTGTTGAAATTTAGATCACTGTCAATTAATACACCAAGATTTTTAACAGTATCCTTTGCCTTCAACCCTTTTGTGTCAAGGAGAGTGGCAACCCTAAGTCTTTCCTCATTTTTACCAAATATAATTACTTCAGTTTTTTCTTTGTTCAGCTGAAGAAAATGTTGAGACATCCAGGTGTTGATTTGTTCTATACACTGAGGAAAAACTAAGGAAAACTAAGGAAAAAAAAACTAAGGAAAGAAAAGGTACGCTAAATAAATAATAACCTATGTTTAAGCTAGCTATGTAAAACTCCACATTAACAGCATCACATCACTAACCACAGCCATCTAAGACTACACAATCTCGTATTCATTTGGTTGGATATCTGAAGCCAGTTTGTCTACCAACCATCATAAAATAATCCAGTCTACTTGCTTAGCGTAAATCCACAAATTATGGCTGGGGTCTTTTATTTACTTAGGCTGCGCAAAGCACAGGACCTTTATTTGGGGCAGGCTGGTGTTCGAGGCAGACTTTTTTTAAATTTATAACCTGCGTTTAGGCATGTGTTTCGTTTAGAGCGGCATACCGGTAGGCTATCAAAAGCATAACATTTTCGGTTTGGTTTGGGATTTAATTTACTTTTGGACTGTTTGATTATATTGCTAAATGTTGGGACTGATGGGCACTGAAATCTGGGGGGTATTTGATGGTTCACTAATACGTTTCATGCAGCTGAAAAAGTGTTGGGATTTCCACCGCTGTTTATTGCGAGACAAGGCAGCCTTTCATTGAACAGGGGCTGTGCTGTATTGGAAACCTTTTTTTATTAAATTCGTAGGCTGGAATGCCTTAAGTCGCGGCAACAATTGTTTTTTTAATAGCCTATGCTTCAGCCTAGCTCGAAGGGGGCGGCAAGCGAATGAGCTTGAGAGCGAGTGTTGGAGACCCATGGTGTAGGAAAATTACTTTTCTTTGCCAACAGTATTAATCCAACCAACAATATAATAAAATATTAAAGGAACACGCCACCCAAAATCAGTAGTGATATATGTTCTTACCGTAACTTTCACGAGTTGAGTCGTACCTCTCCCGCGTCGGTAGGTGCACTCAAACGCGCTGTCGCGCGGCGCGAATGTGTTAGCATGTTGCTATGCTAGCGGGCTCTGCCGTGGCCGTAGAGAGAGGCACATAGCAGTATTCAAACACCTCCACGTTTTACCTACTTAAATACAGTTGCACGAGTAGTTGATGAAAAATGTTAGGGCACACAACATGAAACGTGACGATTTTCCAAGCGAATAAACATGAGAACTACAATGTGTGGCGCAATAGCACTTGGGAGTACTTCGACCTAGCGTGGTAATATTATTAACACCTAATTGTAGATCCTATCCACCACAGAGTTTAGAATCCATGCTGGATCGACCCTCAGCCTCTCCCTCCCCTCTGAGCGAGAGAGGCACACACACTAGAGATGCGCTGATGGGCTATTATTTCAACCATAACTGCATAGCAAAACTTATCATCCATCAGCCATCCATCAGCACTAAAGTTTGTTGACCAATTTTCAAAACTGCACCCGCCATCCGCTGGTTGTTTTAATGTAGGCTATATGGGTGATGCAGCGCTGCTGACGTGAGGCTAGAAAGCCCTTGCCTGTTCTAGAAAGACTGATCTAATGCAGCAAATATATTAAAAGGCAAAAGTCGTACATTGGCTAGGCCTATCCCCAGAATATCAGCAGCAAACTCAGTCTCTGTCGCGCAAAACAGTCTCCAAATAAAACGCACATCGGCCTGTTGCCTATTCTGCCAGCTTGTGACAATATATCGTCCAAAATGCTTGATTGCATTGCATTCTCCACATTTTTAGCTACATTTTCATGTACCACATCAGCATTTTTGTTCAGTGAATCTTTTGTAAATTGCTTTACAATTACCGTCGGGCCCTTGTCAGCAGACTTCGGCTTGCCTCTTGCCATATTCACTCCTTGGGCTATATTTTGGGGCACCAGCGCATGGCGTACAGTTCGTTTTTCAGTCGCGCGAAGTTGAATTCGGTATTTTGCACCTTTATTTTTTAAGCATTGCGCCCAGGGGTGTGGCAATTAACAACCTAGGGCGGGCCCTGGCGCGTTCTCTAAAAATCGCTATTATACACCACCTAAACCTGGTCAGAAGTCAATGGCGAGTTGTTCATATGCTATTTTAAGAGCGCATGTCAACAGTCATATTGGCAGGTGCACGCACCATCCTTCTATCATTCATGAACGCACACCAGCGCACGTCCATGCAAAGCATTACAAATTGCACGATTACAATGTTAAACATAATTAGAATAAAGATATTACGAAATACTGTACATCTCATGATGAGTAGTTATTCACCATCATTTGCAAATTGGTAATGACGGTTAAAAGTGATTAGGGGAGAGGCGAGAGACACGTATGGAGCACAGCTGAAGACGCACTGTCACGAGATATAAGCAACTCCTCTGCAGGATAAATGTTGTTTTATTCAGTCATTTGAGCAACATTAGGGTAAGTGTTGCTTTTTCCAGCCTATGTTTTCGATGGTAACCCATTGTCAATAGTGAAAGTAACTGCATATAACTGTCTTGTCGTTGACTGACTTCCTTGGTGAAGTTAGTTTCACTTTGCCAATGAGTTCAAATAATAGACGAGTGCAAATGCGTGAAGGCTATGCTAAGTTTTAGTAAAGCATGGTTTAAGAATGACTATTCCATACGGTCTCGCAAGCAGCCTCCTTCAAATGCGCCGTTGAATGCCAAAATACCGATGCATTTATCTGACATATCCAATAACCAATGTGAACTGGACATCCTACTAAATTTGAATAGACTTTTGACGAGTGACGATGCACTTTAGAATGTCATGATAGGGCCCCTTGTCTTCCGATGTCATTTCTGAGTCATCTACAGATGTTCACCTCCCTAAATAGAACCAACTTCAACCTGTGTTATATCCTAGATGAGACTGCCTGGGTTATTTTGCTTAGATATTAGCCTATATATAAAACACATAATTGTAGCCTACCATTCAGGGAATAGGCATTTAAAAGAGAGACAGAGGGCCCTATCATGACATTCTAAAGTGCATCGTCACTCGTCAAAAGTCTATTCAAATTTAGTAGGATGTCCAGTTCACATTGGGAGGGGTTTCGTTCTCAAAAGTGGAGCGCATGGCGTAACAAGGTGTTCCTAGGTCTTTTAATCAGTCATATGGGTGTGTTTGGGGCGTAACATCATTTTAAACCAATGAGAATGACATCTGTCATTCCCTTTAACGGCGCAACGCGCGATATGTCAAATAAATGCATTGGTATTTTGGCATTCAACGGCGCATTTGAAGGAGGCTGCTTGCGAGACCGTATATGGAATAGTCATTCTTAAACCATGCTTTACTAAAACCTAGCATAGCCTTCACGCATTTGCACTCGTCTATTATTTGAACTCATTGGCAAAGTGAAACTAACTTCACCAAGGAGTCAGTCAATGACAAGACAGTTGCAGTTACTTTCACTATTGACTGACAATGGGTTACCATCGAAAACATAGGCTGGAAAATGTTGCTCAAATGACTGAATAAAACAACATTTATCCTGCAGAGGAGTTGCTTATGTCTTCAGCTGTGCTCCATAAGTGTCTCTCGCCTCTCCCCTAATCACTTTTAACCTTCATTACCAATTTGCAAATGATGGTGAATAACTACTCATCATGAGATGTACAGTATCTCGTAATATCTTTATTTTAATTATGTTTACCATTGTAATCGTGCAATTTGTAATGCTTTGCATGGACGTGCGCTGGTGTGCGTTCATGAATGATAGAAGGATGGTGTGTGCACCTGCCAATATGACTGTTGACATGCGCTCTTAAAATAGCATATGAACAACTCGCCATTGACTTCTGACCAGGTTTAGGTGGTGTATGATAGCGATTTTTAGACAAACCGCCAGGTCCCTCCCTAGGTTGTTAATTGCCACACCCCTGGGCGCAATGCTTAAAAAATAAAGGTGCAAAATAACGAATTCAACTTCGCGCAGGTGAATAACGAACTTTACGCCATGCGCTGGTGACCCAAAATACAGCCCAGAGAGTGATATGACTAAGAAATGACATCGGGCGATGGCAGTGCGAGATGTTCAGAACGTAAGAGCTAAAACTTCTACAAACTCACTAACATCCACAGCGGAAAAAGAAGGTAAGAAAAATAGTCGGAAAACTTAGATGTGTAAGGCAAGCAAGCAAGTTTGGCGGTTGTTACTAAAAATGTGAACATGCACGTTGCATTGTTGTGCGGTGGACTTTCAGAATGAATGGAGTCGGAGTTTCTTTAATATCGAGGCGTCATATTTGTCCGATGGCCTGCTAGGCTATAAAATGAATTGCGATGTCTGTCTGAAAAAGACGCGCTCGTGCAGTCAAAATGAATGGGAGTCTTCAGAACAGGCTTGTCAGTCAACCTGACATAACAGTGTGTAAAGTAGCCTATAATGTGAATGACTTGTTATTTTATCAAGGATTTCTTTCTTTTTGCAAAAAATAAAGTAGCCTACAATAGGCATTAATTAGTAGGCCAGGAGCATGCTGAAATTATGTGGCAAATTGCGTTTTTTATTACAATGATAAAATTGTAAAAGGACGTGACCGAAGCTGAGGCAAGCCAGGCAATAGGCCTATAGGCCCGACGGTAATTGTAAAGCAATTTACAAAAGATTCACTGAACAAAAATGCTGATGTGGTACATGAAAATGTAGCTAAAAATGTGGAGAATGCAATGCAATCAAGCATTTTGGACGATATATTGTCACAAGCTGGCAGAATAGGCAACAGGCCGATGTGCGTTTTATTTGGAGACTGTTTTGCGCGACAGAGACTGAGTTTGCTGCTGATATTCTGGGGATAGGCCTAGCTAATGTACGACTTTTGCCTTTTAATATATTTGCTGCATTAGATCAGTCTTTCTAGAACAGGCAAGGCCTTTCTAGCCTCACGTCAGCAGCGCTGCATCACCCATATAGCCTACATTAAAACAACCAGCGGATGGCGGGTGCAGTTTTGAAAATTGGTCAACAAACTTTAGTGCTGATGGATGGCTGATGGATGATAAGTTTTGCTATGCAGTTATGGTTGAAATAATAGCCCATCAGCGCATCTCTAGTGTGTGTGCCTCTCTCGCTCAGAGGGGAGGGAGAGGCTGAGGGTCGATCCAGCATGGATTCTAAACTCTGTGGTGGATAGGATCTACAATTAGGTGTTAATAATATTACCACGCTAGGTCGAAGTACTCCCAAGTGCTATTGCGCCACACATTGTAGTTCTCATGTTTATTCGCTTGGAAAATCGTCACGTTTCATGTTGTGTGCCCTAACATTTTTCATCAACTACTCGTGCAACTGTATTTAAGTAGGTAAAACGTGGAGGTGTTTGAATACTGCTATGTGCCTCTCTCTACGGCCACGGCAGAGCCCGCTAGCATAGCAACATACTGTAACAAACTGTAAGAATGTCTCAAAATGGTCTTTATTGGTTACGCACCAAAAAAACACGAACGTCATAAAACAGGCAACACAAGGGAGGTCAATTAAACAAGCACGATACACAAACAGGGTAGTCACATACAATACACGGGGTAAACACATGAGGTACAACACAAAGAAAGACCATACCAGCCAACACATACACAACAAGGCAAACGCCACTACTCATACTACAACCAACATCAACATTATACACACACACACGCACAGCATTATGGGAGTACAGTCATACAGCTAGGCTCAGATCATTACACAGCCCCCCGAGACTTAGTCCATGTCCCCTTGACTCAAGTCTTACCCTACGTCAGTCCATGAGCCTGGCTGGGACGCGACGCTGTCTTTGTGGGCGCCCCGCTGTCGCGTCGGTGACTTCCGGTGAAGGCTGCACGGTGATCGGTGTTAGAGCCACAGCTCCATTGTCACCACGTTCCACAGAGTCAGTGTCAAAGTCTCCACGACCCTCAGCTGAGGCCAGGGGTCGATACGGGGCCAGTCGATCACGGTGGAGAGCCACAACTCTCCGACGCTTAATCAGTCTCACACGATAGACCACATCAGACAGCTTCTCTAAGACATCGCACGGCCCGACCCACTGGCTAGTGAGTTTCGGGGAAATGCCTTTCTTTCTCTCCGGGCAGTACACCCACACTTTATCGCCGGTCTGGAACTCCTGGCCGCGACAGCGCGTATCGTAAGCTCGCTTTTGACGCATTCCAGCTTCACTCATAGCCTGCCGTGCCAACTCATGTACTCCTTTGAGTCTCTCGCGTAGCTGCTTGTAGTATTCCAGCCCTGGCTTACCTCCAATCTCCGCCTCCGGAGGCGAACCGAACACCAAGTCCACCGGCGTGCGTAGCTCTCGCCCGAACATCAGAGCTGCCGGTGTGCATTTCGTTGACTCTTGCACCGCTGTGCGATATGCCCATAGCACCAGGGGCAAGTGTAAGTCCCAGTCCTTTTGTCGGCGGTCGGCCAATATGGCCAGCTGCACTGCTAGCGTCCGGTTAAACCGTTCGACCAGCCCGTCGCTTTGTGGATGCAGAGGTGTCGTTCTCGTTTTCCGGATGCCCATGCGCTGGCAAACCTCAGCAAACACCTCCGCCTCGAAATTCCGCCCTTGGTCGCTGTGGAGCTCCTCCGGTGCCCCGAACCGGCAGAACATCTCAGTGACCAGTCTGTCCGCTGTCGTGTGGGCGCTCTGATCTGGCACTGCATACGCCTCCGGCCACTTAGTGAAATAGTCCATAGCTACGAGCACGTAGCGATTTCCCCGCTCTGTGACTGGCAGTGGGCCCATGATATCGACGGCTACCCGCTCCATGGGAGCCCCGACTGCGTATTGCTGCAGCGGAGCGTGCGAGCGTCGCGTGGGGCCCTTCTTCGCTGTGCAGGCGTCACAGCAGTGAACATGCAGTTCAACGTCCAGCCTGCATCCCGGCCAATAGAAGTGGCTTCTCAGCCGACGAAGAGTTTTTGCGATGCCGAAATGAGCCGCCCCCACAGCCCCATGTACCTGTTCCAGTACACGGGCTCGTAATCCAGCAGGAACCAGCAACTGGAAAATGTCAGATTGTCGATCGGGGGCTCGCCAGTGTCTATACAACAGTCCTTGACGTGCTACTATTCCCGGCCACTGTGAATAAATCGCTTTGGTCTCTGGATCGAGTGCTGATACGTCAGTCCATGGCGGTCGCTGACCGGCTTCGATCCATGACCACACTCGGCCAAGCGTGGCGTCCTCCGATTGCGCCTTCCGGATCTCCTCCCTCGACATCACGTCCACCGGTGACTGCGCGTCCATGGCCTCAGCTGCCGCTCTGCAGTGCTGTGTTGTGGCGTTGGGCTGCGGTGTGTTGTCTCTCTCGCTGGCGTGAAGCTGGCGAGCGGTGGCTCTCTTGATGGCGCGGCGCTGGCGAGCGTTGAGTCTCTCGCTGGCGTGCTGTTGGCGAGCGTTGACCCTCTCGTTGGCGCGACGCTGGTGAGCGTTGAAAACAGCGACTCTCTCTCTCTCTGCCAGCGGTGATGCAGCCTGTAGCCGACGAGCGGGCTCCGGTTGAGCCGCGGCCAGGCTCCTCTCCTCCCTCCGGTGGCAGTGCTGGCACTGGTCTGCTGCACACGGACGCCTGGACAGGGCGTCCGCGTTGCCGTGAAGGCGACCCGCCCGGTGTCGAATCTCCATGTCGTAGTCCTGGAGCGCCTCCAGCCAGCGAGCCAGCTGGCCCTCTGGTTCTTTGAAGTTCAGCAGCCAGGTGAGCGATGCATGGTCCGTTCTCAGCAGGAACCGTTTGCCGTAGAGGTAGGTTCGGAAATGGCGCACTGCCACCACCACAGCCAACAGTTCTCTGCGGGTCACGCAGTAGTTCTTCTCCGCTCGGTCCAGTGAGCGGCTGAAGTATGCGACCACCTGCTCGCCCTGCTCACCTGCTTGAGAGAGGACGGCGCCGACGCCCACGTCACTGGCGTCGGTGTCCAGGATGAACGGCAGTTGAGGGTCAGGGAAAGCGAGCACTGGGGCCTCACATAGCGCCCTCCGCAGCCGCCGGAATGCCGCGTCGCACTCTCGCGTCCACTCGAAGAGCTGGCCTTTGTGCGTCAAACGATGCAGCGGACTGGCGACTGTAGCAAAGTCCCGGATGAAACGCCGGTAATATGACGCCAGGCCCAGGAAGCTCCGCAGCTCAGCACCATCGCGCGGAACAGGCCAACATCTCACCGTCTCCACCTTAGCTGGGTCGGTGGCCACTCCGGTGGCCCCCACGACATGGCCCAGGAATCCGGTTTGCCTCCGGAACAGGTGGCACTTTTTCGGGTGCAGTTTGAGCCCAGCACCCCGTATGGCGTCGAACACCTTTTCCAGATGTCCTATGGCACCGGTGAAGTCTGTTGCATGACACAGGATGTCGTCCAGGTAAACCACGCAGCATGTACGTGGAATGCCCGCCAGGACACGCTCCATCAGCCGCTCAAAGTTCGCTGGCCCGTTGCATAGGCCGAACGGAAGTACCCGGAACTGCCACAGCCCTTGCCCGATGGTAAACGCTGTCTTCGGCCGAGCTTCCGGGGCTAGTTCAATCTGCCAGTAGCCACTGCGTAAGTCCAGCGAGCTAAACCAGCAGGAGCCGGCAATGCTGTCCAGCGCATCGTCAATGCGGGGGAGCGGGTAGGAGTCTTTCCGGGTTACCTGGTTGAGGCGCCTGTAGTCAACACAGAACCGCCACGAGCCGTCCTTCTTCCGGACGAGTACAGCCGGCGCAGCCCAGGGACTACTGCTTGGCTCTATCACTCCTGCCGCGGCCATTTCCTTGATCTTTTCTTCAGCTGCTTGTCGTTTGGCGAACGGTAAGCGATGAGGCTGAAGTCGGATGGGCCGAGCATTTCCGGTGTCGATATCGTGTTGGACCAGGCTCGTTCGGGTGCAGTCCTCATCTCTTGCAGCGAAGATGTCGGTGTACGCTGCTAGTAGTCTCCGCACCTGGCTACCCTGTGCTTCACTCAGCCCCTCACAGCTACGAGTGCAGAGTTCATTTACGGCTTGCCTTGTCTCTACAGAGGGCCGCGCTCTCTGAGTGGAGAGTGGTGATTGCTCAACCCGCGCTCCTGGCTCCTCTCTAGTGGGCGTGAGCTGAGTAGTGGCGAACTCAGCAAACGGACCTGGACGAGACCTGTTGTTTTCGCGGGCTTGAGTTTCGCGGGCTTGTGTGGAGAGGGGCGGAGACTCAGCAAGCGGACCTGGATGAGACCTGTTGTTTCCGCGGGCTTGAGTTTCGCGGGCTTGTGTGGGGAGGGGCGGAGTCTTGGATGGCGAGCACTCTTTGCGAGTTTGCTTCCTGCGGGCTTGTGTGGAGCGAGTTGGAGAGTTCTTCGTCGCACCAGCTCTCCGCACTTCATGCTCTGTTTTCCCCGCCGTGTGCAACACTACGCTGCTCGTCCCTAAGTGTAGTGTGAACCGGGAAATGTCCACCACAGCCCCCCATTTCTCTAGCACGTCCAGGCCGAGAATGCAATCATCCTGAATGCTAGCCAACCAAAGCCGGCGGCTCGCCGTCTCACCGTTGATGCACACGCACACCACTTTTTGTCCATACAGTTCCGCTCGCTCTCCGGTAACTGTTGTGATGCGCGTTTTTGTCTTTTCCCAGCCTCTGGGTCTGGCTACCAGCGTGCCGGGTAAGAGACCGGGGCGCACAAGCGAGATGGTGGAGCCAGTATCGATCAAGGCGCGACACCGAGTCCCATCTAGCGTGCAGTCCACATTCAGTCCATCAGCCCGACCATCGCACCAGCTATCACACACGTGATCAATGCCTCGCTAACCTCCGGCACATTTCCAACAGCGTTCAAAACGGCCCGGGTAACACCGTTACTTAAGAAAGCTTCTCTCAACCCTGCTCAAGTCGAGAACTACCGCCCTGTCTCACTCCTGCCTTTCTTATCCAAAGGCATTGAACGAGCAGTCTCCAAACAGGTCTCTGACTTCCTTTCACAGAACAACCTTCTGGATCCAAATCAGTCTGGGTTCAAAAGCGGCCACTCTACCGAAACGGCTCTGCTGTCTGTAACAGAAGCCTTAAAAGAAGCCAGGGCGACCGCTCGGTCATCAGTACTCATTCTGCTTGACTTATCGGCTGCCTTTGACACGGTTAATCACCGTATCCTTCTCTCTATACTCGCTAACATGGGAATCTCCGGTTCTGCTCTCTCCTGGTTTGAATCCTACCTCACAGGACGCTCGTTTAACGTATCATGGCTTGGTCAGCTATCTGCACCTCATCATCTCACCACAGGGGTCCCCCAGGGCTCAGTACTGGGCCCCCTTCTCTTTGCTATCTACACCACCTCCTTGGGACAGATTATCCGTTCGCATGGCTTCTCATACCACTGCTATGCAGACGACACACAGCTCTATCTGTCCTTTCCACCTGATGACCCCTTGGTTTCAGCACGGATCTCGGATTGCCTCTCAGACATAGCTACATGGATGAAGGCACACCACCTCCAGCTGAACCTCTCAAAGACTGAACTGCTGGTCCTCCCAGCTAAACCTACCATACACCACGACATCAACATCAAATTTGACTCTCTGTCTGTTTCACCTACCAGGACTGCAAGAAATCTAGGAGTTGTTCTCGACAACCAACTAAACTTCTCAGATCATGTTGCCTCAGTCGCCCGGTCATGCCGTTTCGCACTCTACAATATACGGAAAATCAGGACTTACTTAAATCAAGATGCCACCCAACTTCTGGTTCAGGCAATAGTCATCTCACGACTCGACTACTGCAACGCCCTCCTGACAGGTCTCCCAGCCTGCGCAGTGAAACCACTTCAGATGATCCAGAACGCGGCGGCGCGCCTGGTCTACAACCAACCCAAGAGGGCACATGTTACCCCGCTACTCATCCAGCTACATTGGCTACCTATGGCGGCCCGCATCAAATTCAAGGCTCTAACGCTTGCCTACAAAGTAGTCTCCGGTTCTGCTCCCACCTACTTGAATGCCTTCATACAGACATACGCTACCTCCAGACCGCTGCGCTCCTCAGACGAACGACGTCTAGCTCTACCTCCGGTACGCTCAGGCCAATCCAAACTTTTCTCATCTGTTGTTCCTCGCTGGTGGAACACACTGCCAGCTCCTACTAGGGCAGGGACATCCCTCTCCATTTTCAAAAAACTCCTGAAGACCCAGCTCTTTAGAGAACATCTCCTCTCATAGCAACACTTACAACAAGTCTTGCTGATCCTAGCACTCACCAGCCGTCTTAAACTGACACGTAACTGTTAAAAACAGCACTCACTGATGCACTTATTCTTACTGTACTCTAATGTTTTTTAAATTGTCCTAATATTGTTGAGAATTGCTCTAAACTTAAACTGTTTACCATGTTGTTAGTCGCTTTGGCTAAAAATGCGTCAGCCAAATGTAATGTAATGTAATGTAATGTAATGTAATACAGTCCTCTGGTTTGGCCGAGCCGGCCCAGCCGTATGCAATCCATAGCCCCTCCCGCCGTGCCACCTTCTTCTAGTAACTGGGGTGCGAGCGTGAGGGGTGCCGGGGCTGGGCAGTACCACGCGATGTGTCCCGGCTCGCCACATCGGTGGCATCCGTCTCCGCTGGCCGGCCTCTTCCACTCGCGTGGGCGCAGTTGTGGTGGCTGTGCCGTGGTCTGCCGCGTCACCTCCATCGATGTCTGGCGTACGCAATGCCGCGACTCTGTTGTGTGGAAGATGTTTTCCACCCGTTCGGCTTCCGCGAGCGCCACGGACAGCGAGCTGGGGGCGCTCAGGCGAAGGTGTTCTTTTAGCCGCTCTGGGTGGATGCCTCGCACGAACGCTTCCAGTGCCATCTCTTCATGTAGACCCTGGCTGTACGTTGGGTAGCCCCGCCGGGCATACAGCTGCAGGTCAGCCGCGAACTTGCCCAGTCTCTCGTCCTTGTGTCGCCGTCTGGAAGCGAGTTGTTCTCTGGCATCGCTGATGAAGATTCTCTGGCCGAATCGTCGCTGCAGAGCTGCTTCGATTGCGGTCCAGCTTACTTGCTCCGCCGGTGGCAGGTCTTCTAATACTTGTAGCGCTTCCCCCTCCAGGGCCAACGCCACCTGTACGCCCGTTCTCTCCGCCGACCAGCCATTCAGCTCGGCTGCCAGCCGGACCTGTACCAGGTATGTCGCCAGCGGCCTTTCGCCATTGTAGTGGGGCAACTTTACGCTGGGGCGCCCTTCTACCGCCGCCGTCGCACCAAGGACTGGCCGGTTTCCATCGCTCCCGTGTGGAGCGGGTTCAAGTGGCGGGATGCTGCCATCAGCCCGGTTCGTTTCCTCCTGTGGCCGGGGGCGGGTCTCTTCATCACGGTCACGCTGCAGGCTGGCTCCGTCTGCTGGGCTCAGCAGGTGGCCATGGGCGAGCGTGCTGTCGAAGAGCCGTCTTGGCAGGAAACTCATCATCGCCAGGTAATCGGTTGCAGCTTTCTCCTCCCGTCCAGTAGGGGTCGTCATCCCACTTCTGACACCAATGTAACAAACTGTAAGAATGTCTCAAAATGGTCTTTATTGGTTACGCACCAAAAAACACGAACGTCATAAAACAGGCAACACAAGGGAGGTCAATTAAACAAGCACGATACACAAACAGGGTAGTCACATACAATACACGGGGTAAACACATGAGGTACAACACAAAGAAAGACCATACCAGCCAACACATACACAACAAGGCAAACGCCACTACTCATACTACAACCAACATCAACATTATACACACACACACGCACAGCATTATGGGAGTACAGTCATACAGCTAGGCTCAGATCATTACAATACTAACACATTCGCGCCGCGCGACAGAGCGTTTGAGTGCACCTACCGACGCGGGAGAGGTAGGACTCAACTCGTGAAAGTTACGGTAAGAACATATATCACTACTGATTTTGGGTGGCGTGTTCCTTTAAGAAGAGGTCTTATTTCATTGAGTTAAATCAAAACAATGTCTTGCTGGTGGACTGATAGCCCTACTGGTAGGCAGTGTTGGGAGTAACGGCGTTTAAGTATAACGGCGTTACTAACGGCGTTAATTTGTCAATAACGGAGTAATCTAATTAATTACTTTTTACAACGTTACAACGCCGTTAACGTTACTGGACGTTAAATGCGGTGCGTTACTTACTTTGCATTGATTGAATAAACTGTGTAATCCGAACGCACCCCTGGCTTACAGCTAGTGAGGAGGTGGGTTAATAACGACGTAAGCGATTAGGATTGGCTAAGGCAGAGTCATGTTTCATGATAGCCAATCAGAGCCAGTGTTTTTACACACTTGCCAGCACACGCGCCACACACACGCAACAGCTAAAGTAGAGATTCGATGAAACAGCAGAGGTCAGGAGCAATCCGATGAAAAGTTGGCATTTTCAAGGTGGAGATATAAGCACTACTTCAAATTCATTGTGGTCAAAGGCAAGAACGTGCATGTAATGTGTACATTATGTCCAGGAGCGAAGACTTTGTCGACATCCGTTGTAAGCAACTCTAATTTAATGAGGCATCTCACACACGCTAGTGGCCAAAAACACCGATAGCCCCCTTCCACCAGAGATGATAGCTCGCCATCCACTAGCAAAGAAGGACTCGGAGCAATGTCCTCCAAGCAGCAAAAGCTAGATCTTTCTGCCTCACAACAAAAACCTATGACACAGGCTGAAGTCAACCGTAGGTCTGTCGATGTACAATTTCCCCTTGGGGATCAATAAAGTATCTATCTATCTATCTATCTATCTATCTATCTATCTATCTATCTAATAAATATCGAAAGTTATGTAGCCTACAAACACCTGTCTGTTCTACTAATTTCAACTGGCTTTTCAAAACTGCTCAAAAAATCCAAATTCTTTGACATATAGCAACTTTTTTTTTAACAGTAACGCAAATAGTTACTTTCCCTGGTAACGAGTTACTCTTATCATAGAGTAATTCAGTTACTAACTCAGTTACTTTTTGGAACAAGTAGTGAGTAACTATAACTAATTACTTTTTTAAAGTAACGTTCCCAACACTGCTGGTAGGCAATTATTACCCCATCTTGTATTTGGGGACCTTTATTTGTCCGGCTATAAATAGAATCAATACTGGGCATAATTTGAGGATTTATGGTAGCCTAGTCTCCTGCTCATCCCGACATGATAATAACTAATAACGACATGATAACAAACTCAACTACTAATCAACTCGTTTTCACTAACTTATAAAATACAAGTCTTACCCAATGTTTTTTGTTCTAAGACATTTATTTCAAACATAATTTCAAGACACAAATATATTGGCTACTTCAGTTACCTTGGTGCATAAATCCCAGAGATTAGGCTACCACACCCCAGAGTGATAGGCCTACTAGCGTTCTTACGCATTCAGTGTGGGGTCCTAAACAAGCTGAGAATTTAGCGGTGTTACGTCTGCCTGACAGTAGGCCTAACTATTTGATCATGTATGTTTGAATTATAGGCATGATGAATTTATGTTCATTCATGGCTTCATAAAATACCAACATCCAATGTTGCTTTTAAAGTATTCTACCTTTGGCCCAAGTAGTGTGAAATAAATCTAAAAAAAAAATAAAAATAAAATAAAAGTAGAATTGCACATAGCAAGGAGCTGGTCTGAGGGCAGATCTGGCGTTGGGCTCATCTCACAGTTTTGACCAGCCAACCAGGTCAATGACAGCTCTGTCAGGGCACACAGACTCAGGAAACAAGGTTAGGATCAATCAAGTCGTTTTAATTTATAAAACAGCAACCAAGGCAGGAGAATTTAAACAAGGTCTTGAAGTGAAGTTAACGCTCAGAAGATCTTGACTTGACAAACAAGGCAGTCCTACATAAAGGCTCCACTCTTGCAAGAGTAAATCGTCCAACAGAAAGAGTCCAATAGAAAATGTCCAACATAAAAGTTCTACAACATGGGACGTAACAGGAAATTCCAGAAACGAGGAGCTGGGCTTGGAAACAAGGAGCAGTCCGTGCACTGGAGTAAGTGTCTCCGTTGAAGAGGCCAGACAAAGAGAGCAGAGTGACAGGGGTTTATATGGGCAGTAGGAGATTGGCTACAGGTGCTGGGGAGTGGCAAACAGGAGATTGGATGATTGGGTAATCAGTAGACAGGGGAATTAGATTGGGAGATCGTTGGAGCAGAGTGACGAGGAGGAGAGACTGGTGGAGAACCTGGTGGTGTCGTGACAAGCGCAGAGCGTAATGTGAAGCTCAGCACAGACTACATAGGCTCTGCAAGAGGAGAAGAACATTACCAGAATGTTCTGCAGGTGGTGGAAGCAGACAGAAAGAAAACACCAAACCTGAGGAAGAGAAACATGTAAAGAGTGTGTGCTCTTTGATGGTGAAACATCAATCATATGGTGCTTAGTTATTAGTTATATATTGTGAGTTAATGGAATAAGTTAAGAATTTATGAATTGCTTACTTACATGCTGTTATTATGAAAATGCCTGACGAAGGCCATTTTTTATTGTGTCCCCCCCAAAAAAAAATGACAACTGCCATATCTCAGGAAGTAATAAAGATATAGACACACAACTGGCACCAAATGATGCACAATGTCCTATTTATATTCAACTTTCTTTGACATTATAGGGCTAGATCTATTATTTTTGCCGTTATTTAAGAAAAAAAAACGATATCTGTATGTCCGTCGTTAGTTCAGAGGCTTGGTGGACCCCTTAGATATCAATAAAATGTAATACAATTTCTCATGGAAGTTTAATTTAGTTAGTGTAAAAAATCTATTCTAGGTACAGATTGATTTTCAAAAAAAATAAAAAAGTGGGGCAAATGATGCACCTACTACGCAGCAATCACATATGTAATTAACATGTAATCACACATGTAGTCATGATGTCAAAATTGGGGGGGGGGGGGGGGGGGGTTCTGGGGTGGAGTCTGGGGTACCCCCAAACAGAATTTTAATACATTTCCTGCCATGCAAAAATATTCTTATATAATAAGTCATTAGTCAAGTCAGTCGATTAGGGTGTTCCAAACTTTTTTTTTTTTTAGTATATTTTTTGGCCTTTTTATGCCTTTAATGACAGGACAGTGAAGAATGACAGGAAGTGAGTGGGAGAGAGTCGGGGTGGGATCCGGAAAGGACCACAGGGCGGGAATCAAACCCGGGTTGCCGGCATACGGTGCAGGTGCCCCAGCCAGTCGCGCCACGGCCGGGGCCTGGGTATTCCAAACTTTTGACGAAAATAGGCATGAATGGATTATGAACCCCTAGGCACAGATGCAAAAAGCCCTCCCCAGTTAAGATAGGGGGGTCCGGGGGCATGCTCCCCCGGGAGATTTTTTTAAAAATTACCCTTTAAATGATGATTTCTGGTGAGTTTTGTGGAAATTGAAGAGAAGGGTGGAGAAGCAACTTCACGCAGAGTCTTGTGCTTCAGGGCCCCCTGAGCTCTTGGGCCCAGTAGGCCCATTCAGTAATCCATCCCTGGACATAGACCTGTGGTATGACTCAATTTGTCTCCAAAATGTTTATTTTAAAAGAAAACAAACTAGAGTATCTTTGTTAACCTCTATATTACACAGAATGCAATTGATCTTTGTCTAATTACTTACACCTGAATACTTTTTTTTAACTAAGGCTTAGACTCATGGGTTTGGACCTATTTGGACCTTTGGAGCCTAATAAGATTTTGCATTTTGATTTTATTATGCTGGCAGCTAATCACACAATTTTAAGGCAGTTTGACAGGACTCCCTAATGTATTCCTTAATGTACAGTAACATGCAAGATGTAACGACAACCATTTCTAAAAGGCTTATATTTCTGATATTACTAGCATACGAATGCATTATTTATGTTGTAAGACATGTGAAAAAAATGAATGACACAGGCATGCACAAATTCCTCAATTAAAATGAAGGGTTTGCACAGACGTCACATTCTGGGCAGTAACCCAGCTGCATGGCCATGTTGGTGGCACTCAGCGTAAAGAACTGAATGAAGTACAATGGAGTATTATGCACTTTGGATACCTTAAGTGATTATAAACATGTCTAAACAACAGAAAAGCTCATCAAAACGCGTCCAAGATGCAAAGGCATATAGAGCAAGACTTGGACCACAAGAACAGGCGCGATATTTCAAGAAATTACGGCTTATTGGCAGCGCAGATCCATACGAGTTGGGTGAGGGAGACGCAGTACTCCCAACCACAGTAAGTCCAACCACAAGTGCCTCCCTTCTTCTGATAATTTCTGGCTATTCTCCTTTCTCTCTGTTTTTTTAATAACTTTTGGTAGTCGATACCTACAATACTTCAGATGTTTTTCTCGGTCTGACCTATTGGTACAACCTAAAACACAGCAATAATTAACCATTTTCCTTGACGATGTTAGGGATTTACTTCAGTGCCTAATGCTTTCTAATGAGGCGAGTATCTCCAATATGGCAATGTCTAGATGTGTTGACACGCCGTGCAAACCCCTAGTAAAAGGGCGCTACGTTTCACTTTAGCTATCATTGCGAGAAAATAGGCTACAATATGGAAAATGCTTCGAAGTTCCCTTTGAGACTGATTGGCTCCAAAAATGAATGGGGTTTCCTTAGACTGTGCTACACCTTTCCACACCTCTCAACAGACTTCAGCTAGTTCAAAATGCAGCAGCTAGATTATTAAGTGGCTCTAAGAAACGTGAGCATATAACTCCTGTGTTGGCTAAGCTGCACTGGTTACCAAGTTTAAAATTTTACTTTTTGTCTTCAAAGCCCTCAGTGGTTTGGCACCTAGTTACATAGGTAACCTACTAATTCCTTACAGCACTCCAAGATCACTTAGGTCTTCATCTCAGAATCTTCTCTATATCCCCAAAACACGCCTTAAAACTAAGGGTGATAGAGCCTTCTCTGTTGTTGCCCCCCAACTCTGGAATAGTCTACCTGTACATATTAAGTCCTCTCCAACCATTGACTGCTTTAAGTCTAACTTAAAGACTTTCATTTTCTCCCAAGCTTTTAATCTACCTTAATACCCCCCCCCCCCCCCACACACACACACTCTCTTTATTCTTTATTTTATTTTTGACCAATTTGTTTATTATTTCAATTATTTATTTATTTCCCCCCCATGTTATGTGATTATTGTTGTTGTACCATTGTCATTGTTTTATGTTTGTTTGTAAGCACTTTGGTTCAACTGAGTTGTTTTTAAATGTGCTATAAAAATAAAGTTGACTTGACTTGACTTTCCAGCAAGTTTTGTGAGAATTGTAGGCCTACCGGTAGCTTTTGTGATATTGTTGACAGCCCTACCGCACCACAGTAGGGTGCAGTAAATGGAAGCTTTCGATAGCGGACAAACCACCAGGACACCAGGACAAACCTCTATAGGCTATTCTTTCTGGAACCATCAATAGGTCATTTGTGCGTTTGATTACATTTCAGATGGTGGTACTTGTTGGTTTCCTGTAGTAGCCTATAGCGTTTTTTTCTTTCTTTCTTTTTCTATGTCCAAATATTGGGGGGAACATTTTGGTCACATTTGAATATCAATATTAAGCTTGGGAGGTCAATATTAAGCTTGGGAGGGGGGAGGTAAAAGGTTATATTAGGAGGGCCCTGACAAAGCAGTGGCAGACCCAGTGGAGCAGTCCCAAAGGCAGGCACATGTATAACATCCACAGAGAGGTTGGGAGAGAAGCTAAAGTGGGAGGATGCAGGAGGGATGAAGTCGGCATACACTGCTGAACAGCACCCAGTGTAGGGTTGGTAGAGCAGAGACAGGATACTGCATGTGGTGTCCAGACAAAAAGGAGACGGTGCAACATGTATTGCTTGTTTGTCCTAGGTACCAGAGTCACAGGGAGCAGTGGAAAGATCAATTTCAAAGAGCTGGATGCTCAGGCTTAATCTAGCTGCAGTTCTGGGATTTGGAGTAAGGGTTCCATAAAGAGTGCAGGGATATATATATATATATATATATATATATTTTGTTTTTTTTTCTTTTTTTTTTTCTTGCTGAGACGCCTTAACCTGCATTGGCAATATGTTGATCTGTAGGTGGCGGTATGCGCCTGTAGGTGTAACCCGCCATTAAACCGAAAGAAGAAGAAGAAGAAGAAGATAATTCCAAATTTGTCTTCGATACGCCTCGAAGCAAGGGGTTCTGGTTCTATCACTACCAGTTCTACGTACATTTCACCAGGTGCTGTAATGGAAAATGCTTGCAACGACGTCCTTTTCTACCGTGGAACAGGCCAAGTAGGTCTAGCTCTTATGAAACATTGCTAGCGGTAAATTAATTAGCTTTTAAGATAAACTTCAGCAACAGTGAACTTATTTTCTAACTCGTTTACTTTGTCAACGGGCATATTGCTTTGCCAACAAGATTATTTCCATGGTCAGTTTAATGTTGATATGCATTCAGCCATTTACTCACTAGCTGCCACATTCGCTGTGAAATGTTGCAACAAAATTTGCAAGGGTCATTCCATGTTTACAAATAAGCCAGTTCCTAAACTAATAGGAGACCTGTAAATCATGTTTACACTCAAAGTGCCTTATCTTGGACGCCATGTTTGGGCATTGGTATCTTAAAAGTATTTTTCCTAACCTGGCCAAACTTGCTGTCGCGCTATCCAGCAAAATATTATTTGGTCACGCTAGCCTGTGATTGAATTGTTCACTCGTTCACTCACTCACTATAGTGTTTGCTATATAGGGAAGGGGGGGGGGGGGGGCTGGGGTAGACTTGTAGTCAAGACCGCCTAAACCGAGACCAAGACACTACCAAGACCAGAGGGTATGAAGACCGAGACCAAACCGAGACCAAGGCCAAGCCAGACTGAGTCAAGACCAAGACAAAGTCGAGACGAGACCGAGACGAGACCGAGACCAAAAAAAAAAAAAAAAAAACAGCTAGTGAGCTAGTGTTACACCATAACTTGCATCAACTGAATAGGAGCAGCGTACTGGGGTAAGAGGTTCAGTCCCAGTTTAAATTCAATTTAAGAAGGTATTATTTCAACTACAGACAGAACAATGCAGAGACAGAGCATGTCATGAATGTGTGTGACTGAGCTCACTCACTGTAAATGTTTTCGTAGACTGGTTTCGGTGAGAGAGACTTTGCAAAACTTGCATTTTGCAGAATGCTTCTTTCTTGCCCCTGGACTGCAAATTTCTTTATGTTCCGTGAATGCAAATTTAATGATGCCGGAATTCGCTGACATTATTATTACTAGGTCTGACTGAGACTGACAGCTACGACGTAAACCTAACGTTTCGCGCTGGCTACACTTGCGTCTTTTGATTGAATGAGCGCCAGTTTCTTAATCACAACAAAATACATGTATGTCATTGATTGGTTGCATTTGAAAGGTTACATTTGAAGTGCGTGAAAGGCAAAATAATTTAATGTTGCATTATCGAATGTTATGTTTTGTATCATGGACATTATTTGTTGCAAATCTCCCGACCACTATGTCGACCTGAGTAGTGTTGTCACGATACCAAAATTATGACTTCGATACGATACCTGCCATAAATATCACGATGCTCGATACTGAAATGATACTACAAGAAAATCCTAAGATCTCTGGAAAAGAAAAGACTCATACCTCCTCCAAGTGTATTGAATTTGGTGCACTTTTGTAATGTGCAGGTCAATTCTGGGTTCTAAACTTCTGAACTTCCTACATAATTATTATTTTTTTAGTCAGTAAAATAGTTGACCTACTTTGTGTGATTAAGTCCTTTTTTGTTTGTTATAGTTCATTTACATTGTGTTGTGTTTTGGCAATAAAGTAGCTTTAAATAGCCAAACTAGACTAGATCAAGGTCAGTGTTGAAATTACTGCATGCAAATCACTGAATGCTATGCAGAGGGGCCTAATCTTTAGGCCATCTGATGTACAGTATAGGCTTCCTAGGCCTTCCCGTGTTCATGGGATTTCTTTGCCAGTTGCAAAGGCAAAAATGTAAGGATAGATTTCTTTGGGCCCAGTGTACAAATACGACGTTCCAACCACTCAGGTCTTCGTTAGATAGGCCTACACGTTTACCTGTTGCAAATTGTGTGCACTCCTACAATAAGTCTATTTCTTTGATAACATGATTTGCTACCACGTAACAATAAGCCGCTATTATTATTAGGCCTCAACACGCTTTGTGGTATATGATGTGGGCTTTAATTAGCGCATTGCATCTGGGCAATAATTATTGAACAAATTGCAGTCGACATGCCATAACAAATATTACCAGTAGGCCCTACTACTGACCAAACATGAAATAGATTGTTTACAAGTTATGGCAATGTTATTCTGGCGTGAACATTGCGCTTTCATCACGTTAGCACCCTATGATTACAACTAGTTATGTCTCGTCAAAATGATTACAACTCGTTATGTCTCGTCAAAATTTATTCATGAAGGAAGGTTCGCTTTATCCCAGAGAACCATACTCGTTTCACTTATGCTAGACTAAAACAGAAGAGAAGAACTTGGCACTAACCATGTAGTCGTATTTTCTATAGCATATTCGTTAACCTGTCGTTCTTTGAACTCTTTAAAAATGTTAGGATATGTCTGCGAGGTGTTTAGCCAAGTTCCATGTGTAGCCTGCTTTTAAATGACTTTGAAACATATTTTACAAACGGGCCTCTGTTTACCTGATGGCTTGCCTGCACTATTCGCGATGTATCCGAAATACTGTAGTTCCAGATTTCATATCACCTTTTGTTTTATCCACAAGGCCGAGGACTGTCGGCAAAAAACTATGTTGACGTTGGCTGCGCACTCACTCACTCAGAGCTGCCTACTTGACACGCCCACTTGCCTAGATGCGTGCAAGGAGCAGTGAGAGCAGCAGTTCACACAGACACAGAACGTTATTATTTTAATAAAGTATTGATTCTAAAAACGTCGGAAATCGTATCGTTTTTTTGCGCGAAGGCATCGTGATACATTTTTAGTATCGATACACCATGCAACACTAGACCTGAGACCGCAAGACCAAGACAATGAGACCAAGACAAGACCGAGGGATCCGAGACCAAGACAAGACCAAGACCAAAGACGGTCGAGACTGTGACAAGACCGAGACCACGTAAAAGTGGTCTCGAGACCAAGACCGGTCTCGAGACATTCAACTCTAGGGGGGGGGGGTATATAGTGGGCTACCTAGGGAACAAGTGAACCTAGCGATAATTGCATTGCATGTAAATGCAATGGACTATTATCACTGTTCTTCTTATTATCTTCTTTTATTATTCTTCTTCTGACCAAATTTGACGTTTAATAACACTAAAACCACTGAACCGTTTGACGTCATTCAAACACTCCTACAAAGGTCTTGTAAAGGACAATTGTAAGTAGTATCTAAGCGGTACTTTATGTCAAAAAATGATTAATGACCCACCTGTCAAAATTTGATTGATTGATGACACATGCCATGAATTGATTGATGACCGATGTGTCAAAATTTGATTGATGACTGATGTGTCAAAATTGGATTGATGATCCATATGTCAAACCCTGGACGTAGTGTTGCTGATTTATGGTGTGCATGTCAAAGTTGATTAATTGTCCAACCATGTTGCAACTAAGTGTCATTCGTATATCAAATGGTTTTGGTTTTGGTTACCTTTCTCTCACCAGTCAGTGACACCTGGATGTGTCAAACCCTGGACGTTGTCCCCCTTCTTATCATTGTGCATTCCACAAACCTGAGGGGGGGTGTGTTTCTGTGTCTTGTCAGGGATAGAGTAGAGCTATGTAATGGTCAAATGTGGCATTTTTTTTTTTATTCATTCAAACCATTTGTAAATGAACTCTCTTTAAATAAATCACAGAACAGGGGAAATGTGTACAAAAAGCACATCACAAACTGAGTGGAAGGAACTTGTCTAAATATAACATGAATCTACCCTTAATCAAATTACTATTACTATGTAATGTTCTACATGGTCCATAGGTTTTTATTTAGTTTTTGAGGGGGTATCAGATATTTTCTTTGTGTTTTTATTATTATTATTATTTCAGTTAACCAAAATATCTTTACCATCATTGTCTTTGGGGTTCTGACTATATCTAAATGAATTGAAGACAAGGTAGTCAGGGCAAGCCCCTGCAGTTAGTGCTGTTTCAAGGCCATGTAGTCCTGGTGTGTGTGGTGTTCACACACCTGTTCATCATCACCATTGTCTTAGGCTTCTAACTATTTGTAAATGATTTGAAGAGCTTGCAGGCAGAGCAAGCCACACAATAAGCACTGTTTCTGGAACCATGGCCCAGGTAGAGTTCATCTTGAGGTCATGATACTTATGTAATGGTCCAATGTGGCATTTTTTTTTTTTTTTTAATTCAAATTTGGCCTTGATCGTGCAGGACATTTCAGAATGTCGAGTGTGTAATCCATCATAAATGGCTAGGTTCAATGGAAAAGTTAGCTGGACAAATGAAAGAAAACGAGAAGGATTCAGTGAAGCATAATAATGTTTTAGAACCTTCAAAATTAGAAAACTGATGCAACTGAGATGGAGGACAACTGCACGTAGAGTAGAACGTATAGGCCTATTGTCCGAAGGAACTTACATTAAATGAGGAGATATTTACCGAATGTCACAAAAAGTGTTACAGAAATTGCTTGGCATCGCTTATTCAATGGCTCTCTACCGAAACACCTGTAGTTTGCGGAGGACGAACAAGCAAATCAGCCAGTAGTAGACAAATAACTTTTAGAAATAATCTGTAGGCCTACTGCAAAAACGAATGTTGGTGGGTATTTAAACTATCTAGCGGGTGTTTTAACAGCTGCAAGAAATAGAAGCTTCATGGTCTTTATGTTCTGGTTCGTAAATTATTTTCATAAAACTTCAAGTTGCCCTATAACTTTACTCTCCAAACTCTTCACTGCACTGTAGGCAATTAACTGACAGTATGATAGGCTATTTATTTTCTGTAGGCTACAATAAACACATTTATTGTTTCAACTTTTGCAATATTACGCACTTGGCTACTGAACGCAAATCAGCAGGAGAGAGAATGCACGTAGCCTACGCAGCGTGTAGCGCAATGTGTAGGCTATTTGGTTACCAACTAACACTGTTAGCCAATTCACTAACTTAAGACTTCAGTGCCATAATATACAAAGTTTTTTTACACAACAAATACAGAAAGGATGGAGGCAGCAAAAGTAGAGAAGTCATTTCAGATGGGGCAAAAACAAGGTGAATTTGTATGCTTGTCAAAACGTAGTCCTGCATTAGAGGAGCTGATCATCATACCAAGCACACTCGCTGTTTAAAGTCATACACCACAGTAAACTAAAACTAAAATTTTACAAAGGTGGCAAAAATAATATAGGGTATTATTAGCCATGACATTACTAGGCTATGAATCGTTCGTTCATTTTTTTTTTGGGGGGGGGGGTGTGTGTGTGGGGGGGGGGGTTACAAACTTATTCAAAATCATCCCCCCCTCTGGTTTTTACACAAATCGCACCCTGCATGTATCTATTAATCAAATTACTATTACTATGTCATGTTCTACATGGTCCATAGGTTTTTATTTAGTTTTTGAGGGGGTATCAGACAGTTATTTTCTTTTTATTTCAGTTAACCAAAATAGCATCCACAGGGAGTTTTAGCAAAATATTTTTTCAGTAATTATAACAAAAAAGTTTTTTCAGAGGAGGTATGAGTGAGGGTGTGACTAAAACTGAGTCAGCCAGTGAACATCCCCAACCCAAAGATAGACCCCCCATTGTTTGCAAATGTGCTGGCTACCTGGTATATAAGTTACCTCAGGGGGGAAATTTTGAAAAATTTCTTCAATCAAGATCTGGTGACAACTTTGGAGCATTTGGAGCTAAGATACCATGATGTCTTCTTTCAACGTGAGTAAGTAGTCCAAAATATGTTTTAACAATGTGTTATTGTTAAAAAAAAAATTTGGAAATTATATAGATGATGGATGATTTTTATTTATGTTCCTTTTTTATTTTTTATTTGTCATAGGTGATTTTGAAGTACTTGCTACTCCCCCTGATGTAGGAATCACGGGGTTCAATCATCTTTCTAAGTAGTATGTATATTAAATTTCTTTATGCAACTGTTTTGGGTTGAATGTTAACAAAGCATACAGTATGTTTCATTTCTTTACTAGTGCGTAGTGAAATAACTAATCCAGTGTCCAGTGACCAGATCGCGATCCACCATGTATCAGATGGTAAATTATATTGTGGTTTTCCACTATTGTAATACATTTCTTGATTCTGTCCTTTTCTAACGTTGTTAACTGTTTATTTATTTATTTATTTATTTATTTTAAGATTTAGCAGAATTGGAAAATTTACCACCAAGACTTCCAGTGACTGAAAATTCTGTGTATGCTGAGCCGAGGGCCGCGGGTAAACAGCGGAAGACAACAAAAAACAGTAATCAAACTGTACCCCGCCATTCATCTCGTGAGTATACATGGCCTTTTCTGGTAGGTTAGATTATGATCTTTATTCTATGCAAACATATTTTCTGACATTGTTTTTTCCTTCTTTTTTTTCTTTTTCTTTTTTCTTTAGCTTTAGCAGCTTTGGAAAATCTGGTGGAGTATACCCCTCTGACCGCAGGTGTTGAACCGAAGACAACTGGTAAACGGGATAGGAAGAGAAAGCATTTGGACAACCATGTTATAGACAACGTGGCCAAGCGTCCTACTGTGTTGGTCTCTGAACCTGCAGGTAAGTCCGGAATCTCGGAACACCATAGTGTGTTTGCATTACAGTGTGTATTGTATGAGCTGAATGTATTATGTGTAAATGATAAGAAGGACATGGTGAGGGGCCTACAATGTTAACCATGGTGTATGTATTATTGTGTTGGTTTGCAGAAGTTTTCATGACCGTGGTGCATACACCCATTGAATTCCAATGCAATTCTGTCACCGTCTTTTTCATAATAACCATCAAGATAATATCTACCCACCATCATCTCACCGCTGGTCAGTGCATGCTGCACATCCACATTTCTAGTAGCTTTCACAAATTCCAACCATTCGATGGAAATGTTAGAAAATGCTTTGTGTTGGTTTATGTAGGCATTGTTATGTGTGAGAGCTAGTGTGTCTCTGGGGAGAAAATGTGTCTTGTAGACAGTCATACAGCAAGATACTAAAGTGGTTTGCCCAAAGGGGACCTGTACAGTCTATAAACTCACTGCGGTATTTCAGACAAGCCTCTCGTAGCACAATTACATCTTGACGCCCATAAGCCCTCAGTTCTGTTGGAAAGTCAAAAACACCACCGGAGACCTCTCTGTACCACTCATCAAACTCTGTTCTATCTTTATCAGACATGGTGTCATAACTATAGTAAGACTTGTCAGGGTATGGGCCGCGGTAATTGTTTTCTCATGTGTTAAATTTGTGTGGAAAGTATCCTTTTCCACTAGTTGACAGATTTAATGCAGCAGTAGTTTTAGCCAGACGCATTGGGATGAACGAATAGCTGTCTATGTATCGCTACTTAAAACAAGGGTCGTACATAAAAATAAATTTACACCCCATCATAGTAATCTTTGGCGTAAGGCCTATTTTGGAAAAATGTTCCAACAGAATGAAATTGTCAAATCCTGATGCATTGTGCGCCAGCCATGTGTACCCCACATAATTCGAACTCCTAAACTTCTCCAAAAGCTTGTCAACACAATCATAGCCTTCTGCCGTAAACTCCTCCCCACTATATGTGATGGCACAGACAAAATTAGCTTTGTGTCTTCCATCCTCAAACCTCGTCTCAAAATCAAAAAAGATGTATTTATTGTCTATTGGTTTCTGTTTAATAGGCTGTATGTAACACTTGTGTACACCGTCAGGCGTCAAGTATTCCTTACAATGAATGCAACGTGTCGCTGCACATTTGTGTGGTTTGGGGTTTTTCACACTAACATCATAACGTCTGTTACAATCTTTGCAATATTTTAGGACGTCACATGAGGATGCTAACACACCTGGATCCTTTGTGGGTGTAGGCTGTTTGTGTTTCTGAAAACAATATTCAGACTTACAGTACCTCAGACAATCATTGCAATATTTTACACGACCCTTCTTCTTGTGACATTCAGCGTCATGACACACATCACAACTAAACTTGCACGCGTGGTGTCTGCGATTGCTATAACCTTTGTAACAAAACTGGCAAACAAATGGTTCCCCTAGAAATGCCTTGAGATTCACAATCCTATAGTAATGGCCATCGTGTAGGTATAAGAATACCGTTTTAGGGTGGGGGGTTTCACTTGTCTGGTATTTCAATAGGCTACCATTGGCTGAACTGTAGAAGGCAACAATTTTAACCACCAAAATGGCCTCAAACTTGAAACATCCTGAAAACAACCTAAAACCAGCACGCATCTGCATGTCTGTAGCCAGTGTCATCAACCGCTCATCATTGGCCTGAGGATACAAATAATGTGCAGCACACATAGCGAAACACAGATTGTTTGAAACATAGCAGGACAGAATAAATTCAATCTATTCTTCTTAATGACTTCATTATGCCCCAATTCGCGTAACTTCCGGTGTGCACCGCCGTTCCACCCCCGTGTTATATTGACAGTTAGCTCTAAGCTTTGATCTGCCATGATCTGTGTATTACTCTGCAAAATTCTTTCAAGAGATTCAATGAAATAATCTAGAGCGTGACCATTTGCTGGGGTCAACATAGCAGCTACATCAGAGGTGAGACTAGGCCCCCTCAACACTATGTGGAAAACACCATTTTCCCCTGCAAGGGTCCTACAGAAGTCCATTATGTCACTCAGTGTGTTGTGAACATCCATTATGTATGAGGCCATGTCAGTGTTTGATGCATTCCTGAAATTAAGTGTTCTGTGTAAAACCATCCCGTTGAAACGGGGTCTTGCCACAATCCTGTAATCACCAACTATGCCACCCTCTCTTATCAACCTTTGTATAGTTGCACGATCTAGGCCATGATTAGTTCTAGAGCCACCATAACCAATTTGCACCACTTGTGCTACATTGCTGGACTCTGCAACAGTATTATTCACAACATCATCAACATCTGTCACAGTGTCATTTATGTCTCTGGGTTCCCTTTCTAAACTGAATTCAGTTATGAGAGAATGCACCATGTCATTTATCCGTGTAACATGCTCATTTGCACCATCATCTGTACCTCTGGGTTCCCTTTCTAAACCAAATGCCACCAAGAGAGATTGCAGCATGCCATTTATCTGTGCAACATGCTCGTTTGCGGTAAAATAATTAGTAGACAGTGTACTATCAAATCTACTGCGTTTGTTTGGCGGCTCCATTGTCACACACACACACACACACACAAATAAAATTAAAATTCAATAAAATTCAAACCTAAAACTTCAGAACTAAAAAACTAACAAACTAAACTTTTTAGAAGAGAGAGAGAGAGAGAGATAATAATAATAATCATTAAAAAGATTACAAAAATACAACTGATAGGTTAAATTAAGACCCTAATGTGGTGTTGATCTTTTAAAGTACTCTAGAACAGTTTGCATGCCTCGCTAATCCACTTTGGAAAGAGAAAAACTCTCACAGACCATACTACTGAGTTTATTGGTCTCAACAAACTGTTTGTTCACTCTATCGGTGAGCTGTGTGAGATGTTCACCATGTTTCTTTAACTCATCCAAAATTTCCACCACTTTCTTTAGCAAAACCTGTCTGAAAACAGCATTTGCATGAATAATTTTTTGCAAATCCTCATGTCTAATATTTGCTACATTGCTAACACTACCCACATCAGCTTGTTGGGAAATAACCACTGGATCTGACCTTTGACGTTCCTCCTTGGTGTGTTGCTGGTTCCCCAGTATCATGCCATCAGAAATAAACCCAAAGTCCACGCTCTCCACAGAGTGTGTATCAGGGGGTGTAGATTCTCTAGAAACAGCCGTTTTTCCTGAATCCACAGCGT
Source organism: Alosa pseudoharengus (assembly GCF_046254945.1). Classification (NCBI taxonomy): domain Eukaryota; kingdom Metazoa; phylum Chordata; class Actinopteri; order Clupeiformes; family Clupeidae; genus Alosa; species Alosa pseudoharengus. The sequence goes on from NW_027468848.1 coordinate 42,986,747, forward strand.
CAAAGGTTTTTAATTCATCCTCAAAGTTTGGGTTACCCCAGTCTGTTTGAGTATCACAGCTTGTAGCCCCTCCAAAAGTGGTGTGTATTCCTGAGTCAATTAAATCCAAGTTTTTTAATTCGTCCTCAAAGTCAGGGCTACCCCAGTCGGTAATATCCACTTCGGGCCATTTATTGTCAAATTTCAATTCCGGTGACTGTAGTCCCCCACTGTTGGCATCATCTGTGTAAACTTCTGCAAACCAACACAATAATACATACACCATGGTTAACATTGTAGGCCCCTCACCATGTCCTTCTTATCATTTACACATAATACATTCAGCTCATACAATACACACTGTAATGCAAACACACTATGGTGTTCCGAGATTCCGGACTTACCTGCAGGTTCAGAGACCAACACAGTAGGACGCTTGGCCACGTTGTCTATAACAAGGTTGTCCAAATGCTTTCTCTTCCTATCCCGTTTACCAGTTGTCTTCGGTTCAACACCTGCGGTCAGAGGGGTATACTCCACCAGATTTTCCAAAGCTGCTAAAGCTAAAGAAAAAAGAAAAAGAAAAAAAAGAAGGAAAAAACAATGTCAGAAAATATGTTGGCATAGAATAAAGATCATAAACTAACCTACCAGAAAAGGCCATGTATACTCACGAGATGAATGGCGGGGTACAGTTTGAAATTTTGTTGTCTTCCGCTGTTTACCCGCGGCCCTCGGCTCAGCATACACAGAATTTTCAGTCACTGGAAGTCTTGGTGGTAAATTTTCCAATTCTGCTAAATCTTAAAATAAATAAATAAATAAATAAACAGTTAACAACGTTAGAAAAGGACAGAATCAAGAAATGTATTACAATAGTGGAAGACCACAATATAATTTACCATCTGATACATGGTGGATCGCGATCTGGTCACTGGACACTGGATTAGTTATTTCACTACGCACTAGTAAAGAAATTAAACATACTGTATGCTTTGTTAACATTCAACCCAAAACAGTTGCATAAAGAAATTGAATATACATACTACTTACAAAGATGATTGAACCCCGTGATTCCTACATCAGGGGGAGTAGCAAGTACTTCAAAATCACCTATGACAAATAAAAAATAAAAAAGGAACATAAATAAAAATCATCTATCAAATTTACAAATTTTTTTTTTAACAATAACACATTGTTAAAACATATTTTGGACTACTTACTCACGTTGAAAGAAGACATCATGGTATCTTAGCTCCAAATGCTCCAAAGTTGTCACCAGATCTTGATTGAAGAAATTTTTCAAAATTTCCCCCCTGAGGTAACTTATATACCAGGTAGCCAGCACATTTGCAAACAATGGGGGGTCTATCTTTGGGTTGGGGATGTTCACTGGCTGACTCAGTTTTAGTCACACCCTCACTCATACCTCCTCTGAAAAAACTTGTGTTATAATTAATGAAAAAATATTTTGCTAAAACTCCCTGTGGATGCTATTTTGGTTAACTGAAATAAAAAGAAAATAACTGTCTGATACCCCCTCAAAAACTAAATAAAAACCTATGGACCATGTAGAACATGACATAGTAATAGTAATTTGATTAATAGATACATGCAGGGTGCGATTTGTGTAAAAACCAGAGGGGGGGATGATTTTGAATAAGTTTGTAACCCCCCCCCCCACACACACACACACCCCCCCCCCCCCAAAAAAAAAATGAACGAACGATTCATAGCCTAGTAATGTCATGGCTAATAATACCCTATATTATTTTTGCCACCTTTGTAAAATTTTAGTTTTAGTTTACCGTGGTGTATGACTTTAAACAGCGAGTGTGCTTGGTATGATGATCAGCTCCTCTAATGCAGGACTACGTTTTGACAAGCATACAAATTCACCTTGTTTTTGCCCCATCTGAAATGACTTCTCTACTTTTGCTGCCTCCATCCTTTCTGTATTTGTTGTGTAAAAAAACGTTGTATATTATGGCACTGAAGTCTTAAGTTAGTGAATTGGCTAACAGTGTTAGTTGGTAACCAAATAGCCTACACATTGCGCTACACGCTGCGTAGGCTACGTGCATTCTCTCTCCTGCTGATTTGCGTTCAGTAGCCAAGTGCGTAATATTGCAAAAGTTGAAACAATAAATGTGTTTATTGTAGCCTACAGAAAATAAATAGCCTATCATACTGTCAGTTAATTGCCTACAGTGCAGTGAAGAGTTTGGAGAGTAAAGTTATAGGGCAACTTGAAGTTTTATGAAAATAATTTACGAACCAGAACATAAAGACCATGAAGCTTCTATTTCTTGCAGCTGTGGTCTCCAACACGGTGCCCGCGGGCACCAGGTAGCCCGCGGGACGGCTATGAGGCGCCCCCAGCGCACCTTCTAAAAATAGCCAACAGGTCGCCTGCAGATCACGCTCTAAAAACATGCTCTATTGTGAAGTTTTCAATCGATATTTAAGTCTAGACCAGAACCATTTTAAGAATGTATGTAGCCATACATCTGTAACATTAAATTGATATTGGTGATATCTTACAAATTGTAGCTGCGTTAAATTTTAGCCTTTGGCTCCAAATCCGTTTCCCATTCAGTCTTTAAACAACAACAGAAGCGGAGCGCATACACGCTGCTCGCACGCATAGACAGTAAAGGGGGAAAAACTAGCTCGTCTGGTGTAGCTAATGGAAGCATATCTTTGCAAAAGTTCTGTGGCCATTCCATGTTCGTCAAATACGGTTCTTGCATGATTGTTCAAGAACTGAAAAACAATTGCTTTAGCTAACAGGCCTTTTCTCCTCCGTAGGCTACTGCCGTATAATAGCGCTGAAAATTTTGTGGCATGCATGACTGAGCAGGACTGTGCATTACCTTTTTTGTCAGATCATGGAGAGATTTCAGGTGTGCAATAACTTTAAAATGAGTTTTCATATGTTAGGGTGTCGTGGGCGATTACTATTGAAATGTTAAAACTGAATTCAGAACTTAAACTCCACTGAAATCAGAACTTAAACAACCCCTGAATTCATAATGGTGGGTGGGTATAAATTGGGTACAAATTTTAACCCAAATTATTAATTGCACAAAATGATTGTTGTTTTTTTTTGTTAAAAAAAAAATAGATTAGATTCCCCATGCAAACTTTGAAATGAACAAACTAAACAAAAATGTTGGTAGTGTTGCATAGGCCTACACAATATTGATAATTTAAAAGTACAAATCTCATAGGCCTATTATTTATAGGCCTACTATTATAGGAGGACTACCCTCGCAAAAAAGGGGTGACGGTATGTTTGTTTCAAATGAGTAGCCCTCCATATGATTTCGGGTCTTCAGGTAGCCCTCATTCCCAAAAAGGTTGGAGAACCCTGCGCTAGATAGTTTAAATACCCACCAACATTCGTTTTTGCAGTAGGCCTACAGATTATTTCTAAAAGTTATTTGTCTACTACTGGCTGATTTGCTTGTTCGTCCTCCGCAAACTACAGGTGTTTCGGTAGAGAGCCATTGAATAAGCGATGCCAAGCAATTTCTGTAACACTTTTTGTGACATTCGGTAAATATCTCCTCATTTAATGTAAGTTCCTTCGGACAATAGGCCTATACGTTCTACTCTACGTGCAGTTGTCCTCCATCTCAGTTGCATCAGTTTTCTAATTTTGAAGGTTCTAAAACATTATTATGCTTCACTGAATCCTTCTCGTTTTCTTTCATTTGTCCAGCTAACTTTTCCATTGAACCTAGCCATTTATGATGGATTACACACTCGACATTCTGAAATGTCCTGCACGATCAAGGCCAAATTAAGTCATCACGCAGCCACTGTGTCAGCAGCATCAGCGTTTCTGATGTTAGATTATTATGTAGGCTAGCCTACTAGACTGTTCTCACGTTGCAGCGCTTGCAGCATTAATCAATATGAGGGGCAGAGGGGATAAATGTTGTCCCCCCCGACGATAAAAATAATTTAGCAGAGGTAGGGATAGGAAAACCAGAGGGGGGGAAATCCTCACCATCCCCCCCTACAAATCGCACCCTGGATACATGTTATATTTAGATTAATTCCTTCCACTCAGTTTGCGCTGTTTGCTTTTTGTACACATTTCCCCTGTTCTGTGATTTCTTTAAAGAGAGTTTGTTTAAAAACCGGTTTGAATGAATTAAAAAAAAAAAAAAATGCCACATTGGACCATTACATAACTATCATGACCTCAAGATGAACTCTATCTGGGCCATGGTTCCAGAAACAGTGCTTATTGTGTGGCTTGCTCTGCCTGCAAGCTCTTCAAATCATTTACAAATAGTTAGAAGCCTAAGACAATGGCGATGATGAACAGGTGTGTGAACACCACACACACCAGGACTACATGGCCTTGAAACAGCACTAACTGCAGGGGCTTGCCCTGACTACCTTGTCTTCAATTCATTTAGATATAGTCAGAACCCCAAAGACAATGATGGTAAAGATATTTTGGTTAACTGAAATAATAATAATAATAAAAACACAAAGAAAATTTCTGATACCCCCTCAAAAACTAAATAAAAACCTATGGACCATGTAGAACATTACATAGTAATAGTAATTTGATTAAGGGTAGATTCATGTTATATTTAGACAAGTTCCTTCCACTCAGTTTGTGATGTGCTTTTTGTACACATTTCCCCTGTTCTGTGATTTATTTAAAGAGTTCATTTACAAATGGTTTGAATGAATAAAAAAAAAAAATGCCACATTTGACCATTACATAGCTCTACTCTATCCCTGACAAGACATAGAAACACACACCCCCTCAGGTTTGTGGAATGCACAATGATAAGAAGGGGGACAACGTCCAGGGTTTGACACATCCAGGTGTCACTGACTGGTGAGAGAAGGGTAACCAAAACCAAAACCATTTGATATACGAATGACACTTAGTTGCAACATGGTTGGACAATTAATCAACTTTGACATGCACACCATAAATCAGCAACACTACGTCCAGGGTTTGACACATGGATCATCAATCCAATTTTGACACATGGGTCATCAATCCAATTTTGACACATCGGTCATCAATCAATTTATGGCATGTGTCATCAATCAATCAAATTTTGACAGGTGGGTCATTAATCATTTTTTGACATAAAGTACAGCTTAGATCAGGGGTGGGCAAACTGCGGCCCGCGGGCCGGATCCGGCCCGCCAAGCACTTTCATCCGGCCCGCCGAGCATTTCATTTAGTTATCAGGCTGCTCGCTATTTTTTTCCTGCGATAGAGACGACGTTGGTTAGCTTTACTGCAAACTGCTTTTCACTCTCCTTAGATAACGTTTACAATGTCAATGTCAAAACATCATGTTAAATAGAGATAACATCATGTTAAACTAAGTTAACTCTTAGTTATCTCCTTTGCAGCAGATCTAACGTGAACATTATGCAATCCATTAATTGGGAACGTGTCTGCACTCACGAGAGGGAGAGAGAGCCGCAGGTTCCAGCTGGCTTGTGATTGTTGATAATTGATATCTCCTTCTTATAAGAAAGTTTTAAAAGGAAATCATGAAGGCAACAGTAGTTCCCACTACTGACCATTTAAAAACTGTGAGAGGGCCCAGCCGTAGGTACAGGCAGAAGATAATTGAGAAATAAACGTGAATTAAAGCGACTGTCTTAAAGCGACAGTGCACAATTTATACATTTGTTAAACAGCATTTAATTAGCAGTATTTTTAAGCAATTCATATTTTAAAGCAAATACTTTTCATACTAAATTATAGGCTATAAAAAATGTATTTTTTTATGCGTGTGTCATGGGGGGTGGGGGGTTGTTGTGCGGCCCACCGGCCAATTTTCAAAACCCAATGTGGCCCTTGAGCCAAAAAGTTTGCCCACCCCTGGCTTAGATACTACTATTGTACAATGTATTTTTTACATTTGTGAACTTTATACTTTTTGAGATATTTACGATAAAAGAGCAATAAATTCCCATTGAGTTAACATTGACCGCCTTGGCGGCCACCTTTAGCATTATGACGTGACCGGCACCTGAAAGCAATCAACAGCTGGTCAGCTGCAATCAATCTTTCTACCACTGGAGCTGTGAATCTTCTGAACGTTTTGGCCTGCCGTGATACTTTACTTGTTGGTAAAACTCTCCTCCAGAGGCACATTTCTCTAACTACAGACAAGGTAAGTGGTACGATTTTTGGTTTGACTCATTTATGTCGTCAAACATTATGTTATGTAGCATAGGCTATGTATGAAATGATAGGTCACAAGTAGCCAAACTCGGTAACGTTAGTTCTAACGTTAGGGGAATAGTTAACGTTAGCCCTTATCCTATCCGTTGATATTTATTATGTAAGGAAAGTTATGAAACCCACCTAATCCACGTGAATAAGTCGTCACTTTAAATTGACCGGTTAAGCTGTAGGTTTTCGATAACGTTAGCTAACGACATTCAAACCTAACGTCGCTCCCAGCTAAGCACTGACGTTAACGTTACATTTGCTCACTAACCAGTAGCATTTTAATAACGTTAGAAGCTATACTATCTGGCTCTTGATAACCTGTGGAAAGGGACCTGATGAAAACCTTACTGTTTGGAAACGGACCATATGACTAAAGTATTGTTAAAACACTACAGAAGTTGAGGTATAACGTTTGTGCTGTCAACATAGCTGCAGAGTATGTTTACTTGGCCTAGGCTACTCATTTCTGCATTATTCTGGCCTATAAATTAAAGCTTCCCAGTTGTTGTAGGCTACATCCTAAAGTAGGCCTACATTGTAATCTGTAGAAAAAATGTGGACAGACCAAGCTGTAAGATATAGTGTAGGCCTAGTTGTTTATCAAGATGCTTAATATCAGAATGGTCCATCCTTAAGACTCAGTTTATGATAATCAACAGCAACAACACATCCTTTGCCTACAAAGTGTTCTAAGCTGTTTACTTTAAACTGTTTGGCTATCAACTATCCTTAAACAGAAATTAATAAAACACAAAATGTTGCTTTGTTTATTTTATTTGCAGATTTATGGTGCAACAACCTCACTTAAATATCTAAGTTGTATTGAACAATTGTACACATTCCATGTTTTTGGTATAACTCTAACTTGTTTGCTTTTGTCTTTTAGGGACCAGACCAGACCAGTGTGGTGATGACCGTGTATTACATTACGTGTGTGCCTGTCTGTGTGCACATCCTGCCAACCATACATCGCTGACATTGACACTAACATTAATTCCTAAAAACATATCTCAACATATCTGCACATACCTTTGAACTATAGACGTAGATCTGAGATCTACACCGAGACATTCTGAGTATTATATTGTTGCAGGAGGACTATGCCGAAAACTATATGAAGCATGCATACATTTGAATCATACCTGTGCTGTGACATCTGTGAAACTTAGCTGTGCTGTTAGACCTCTGTTTTTAGACCTGAGCTGTGCTGTGTGGAAATTAAGATTCTAACCTAAGTTCTGTCTAAAACTGAAGGGCTGAATCTTGTTCTTCAGCCTATATCACCATCAAAAGTGACCTATTTATTACAATTAACTGAGACCTCTAGCTCTTGCTGCCATTTCAGAATTACCACTGATAAATAGATCTGTCTTAGGATAATATGATTGGCATTATCAAGTTCTGTATATATATACACACACATAACTGATTTTTTTGACTTCAAGCTTACATTGGTTGTTAAGTGTTCATTAGTGTATTCTGAGTATCATGCTGCTGTATTAAAACAAAGAATGTTGATCAATATTGAATTAACAATTTATTTTTACTGACTGTCATATACTCTAAGCTAACATGTAATCAAGTAAGTGTTTTTCAAGAATACTGGACACGTCTATGTAATCTGAATAATCATACTGTAAGTAATTTAATGTTATACACAGCAGCTTTTTTGCATTTACATGCAATGGTAATTCCCTGGAATTGCATTTTCTAGTTAACCACATTAATTCAAATACAAAGTTTTTGCCCGAAATTGCACTCTGCCTACTTACGAGGGCATTGTCCCCACCTCTTTTGGAGCCTTTGTTTGACCTCTAATAGAAAGCTGAGAACATAGGAAACAGTCATTTTATTGACTGTGTGATGTACTGACAGAGTTACAGAGGCTAGAATATAGTTTTTTATTTCTGCCGGATTACAGATCTCTAAACTGACCACATTTCAGCCCTCTAGGTCACTTGATATCACTTAGAAACACAACTGAGACCTAGCACCAGGTCAGATGTGTGCACAAGTAGATCAATATAGAATGAAAATATGAGTACTTTAGACCATTATTTTCCAAGGTATGCTCATGCGTTTTGTAAAATGCCTATGGAAACTCTCTATAGGACTTTTGGTTATCCAAAATGCATACTGACAATCAAATGCTTACTGCACATGAACCCCTTTGTGTAGAAGCATAACTTCATATGGGATGGGCATTTTTAGGCCTTTCCCCCTTGAAATTGCACTGTGCCTATTTCATAGGCCACTGTTCCCACTTAGTTTGGCCTACCATCAAATGCTTGGTCTCTTTAGAAAGCTGAGACCTTGTAGTTTCTTAGGGAACAATCAGAATAGCTGTGGGAAATACTGGCACAGAAGTACAGAGGCTAGAATACTGTTTTATACAGGTGCTGGTCATACAGTGGGCATCGCTTTCAAATGGCCACTTCAGTCGCGCATTACGAGGCGTTAAGCTGCGTGAAGCTTTAGTACCACTTTCAGCCACTGTGCGTCGCTCTGCCACTGTACATCGCTCTGCCTGCCGCCCCTTCTGAAAAAGCTCGATTTACCTCGATTTAGGCTACTTGGGTATGGCTTAAGGCTTGACTACACGGTGGTAACGAAAATCGAAATTTGCTGTCTACATTATTGTCAGTGTTGGGTTAACGCAACTACGCAAATCAAAACAGTGGTGTGATAATTGAGCCAGTAGAGAAATAACTGTTTAGAATTAATCTGTAGCCTTGGGTAGGCTTCTGCGATGTTTTTAACAGACTACGCTATAGAGGCTTAGACAACTATGACCCACGTTTTGGTTTCGTAAATTAATTTGCCCTACTTCTTGACTGCAATGTAGTCAATTGACTGCTTGACATGTCATTTTTATTTTTCTGTACAATAAACAAATAGGTACATCTGCTTTATGCCGCAGAATTACATTCATATTTGGAACTTACATAGTCCAATGCATCGTTACACTACGTTAGTGTTTCCCAAAACCATAGTAGCAACGAACGTTCGCAACCACTATCGTAAAGTTGTGTAGTTACAACTACACCTCTCGACCTGTGGTAGAAGCATAGTTCCAGGGATCTTCATGTCAAAGACGTCACTGATGCCAGTTATTTGTTTGCAAATTAATAATTATAAATATATTTAGGTTTCTAATTGATATTTACAGTTCTAACCACCATACATCCATATTTTAAAATGCCCAAGGCAGAAAATACATAAATTAAAAGTCAATTTGCAGCCATGTGCACGTAAGTAAGTCACACACCTGCAGATAATAATAAGGTGGTGCGCACTGTTTGACGAGTCAGCTGAGAATATGTAGCCTTTGATTTTCATGGGGGGTGGGTCCTTTTTAGTTTACGCAAACCAAGCCAAGAAGGCTGATTCTGATTTTGATAATATGATCTGCACAAAAGATAAACTTAGGTAAACAACGATGTCAATATTGTTGTCAAAATCTTTACCCAGATTTGAACTCTTGGACAGGGGACTGGTAACTGCTGTGCAACGGCGGCTGTCATCTGCCGGCCTTAACGGCTCCCACACACAGCTGCGTTCCGTCAATGCATGCCAGTGGGTGTTCCCGACGGTAGCTATGCAAATGACTTGAAGTAAAACCGTAATGTGATTGGTTGGTGCCGTCCGTAGATTGGCTTGATTGGCCGGTGCCGTCTGTCGGTGCAGCAACAGCTGAACTCCTCAACGCGAGCGGCGGGAGAAACTCGACGCGACGGACCCACAATTCAGTTCGGCAACGGATCACGTGAGCCCATGTAAAGTGAATGGGATGCGTCTCCAGCAACGCGAAGCACGCAGCTGTGTGTGGGAGCCGTAACGCAATGCGCCACAGAAGTATGTGCAGGTGCCCGTTCACGTGCTACTAAACGTCATTAACTATGGAGTCAAAATAGGGTCTTTAATATTAAGAGCTTGTGTAAAGATGTTCACATGTGTAATAAAGTTTTGCAGCTGTGCAAAAGGAGTTCTGTATGTGCAAAGACATTTCTTACCTATCGAAATATTTTGTACATGTGTGAAAAAAAGATGTACCTGTAGAAATATTATGTACTTGTGTGAAAGAAATGTGTATTTGTAGAAATGTTTTGTATATATGTGGGGGGGGGGGGGAATGCAGATCTGTAAAAATATTTTGTACACGTGTGGAAAAAAATATGTACCTCCTCAAATACTTTGTATGTGTGTGAATCTCCTACGCGACGCTACGCTAAGCTTTCCTGCACAACACTGAAAGTATGAGCTTGTGAAACTGATATGCGTACGGACTTTTGATCCTAATTTTACTGCCTTTCTGAAGAGCCAATCAACACATTGCTTACTGCCAACCAATCAGCCTTCCCCACCGACCACCCAGATTTTGCCGCTAAACCACAGATCTAGTTATTAAAACCGGTGGTAACAGCAAGGGCAGATAGCCTAGGTTGTAACATTACTGTAAATGAACACCCATAAGTATTTCTGGACTAAAATATTGCAAAGCGATTTGGTTACTTTATTGGTCATGCTTTTATCAGTTGTAACATAGTCAAAACGTTAAGAATATCATACCAGAACATGAAATAATAAGTGTAGCTGCCATATTAGCTATCCTAGCTGACATTTATCGTAGCTCATAGTGCTAGGGCTAATGTAACTCGTCCGTTTGTACGTTGCCCAGCGAATAAGTAGGCTTAATTCTTACATGTCTTAAGTTAACCCTTATTACCCAATTGACGCAAAGTGCGTCAAAAAACACACCCTTTCTTCTCTGTTACATTGCTCCGGAATGGTTCATCGCAGCGAGATGAAACCTTTATTGCATGACAGAGCAGAAGTGGGGCTTTCCAACGAGACTACACACTTGTCTGTACGATCAAGTATGAAAATAAAAAAAAATCATGAAATTAAATCAAATTGCATCATATTTACAGTCTATATTTCTCTGCGTTCACCTGCACACACATTACTCTAGTTTGAATTACTCGCGAACCCGTGATCGCATCGATATGGCAAGCATATCAGATGAAAGAGGAGACTCAGAGCTATCATTTGATACCAAGTACATCCTTCTGGGTTATAAAACAGACGAAGTGACAGCAAAATAATAACTTCATATAGCTGGACTTACCCCACGTTTTTGTCTGTTCTTGTGGCAAAGCATGTTTATAATCCAATGCTATCATGTGTTTCTCTATGGCAAAGCATGTTCATATTCCGGTTTTGAGATCCTAGCAAATTCCTGCATGGCATCCAATTCAAGGCTCACATTGCATCCCAATTTGTTCAACAAATAAACACCTTTTTGGCCTTTACTTTGTTCATGGCAATGCAGTAAAAAGTTGAGAATTATTATGACTTCATACACACAGGCACGCAGGCTAACACGCAACCTCGGGTCAAGTCAGGTCAGATCAGTTCGTGTCACAGATATGGAGCGCAGAAAGGTCATTTTTCATCACTAAATAAAAAATGCCATTTATTTCCGTAAATCACACAGCAAATATTTCTGTAAATTGCTCAGCCCCAGAGTATCCCTCCAACATGGCAATTATATTGCCCGATTCAGGGCAGTCTGCCCTACACACACATGAAATGCATGTAGAGCTGTGACCTTGCTGTGGTGAGATACATGTCGAAATATAAGAATTTTTATAATACACTTTTTATATTTTAATTCTTTAAAAATCTAAATAAAATCAATGCTAGTATTAATACATGAAATGATGGCAGATCTGAATAGCCTAGACTCTCCTGAAAAAAACAATATATAATATATGTGTGTGGCACTTACAATGACCAGAATAAATCCTTATGAATAAAGGTAGTGAAAATGCCCTAAAAACAGCTTAGGGTTCTAAGGGTTAAAGAATTGAAAGACATAGGAAATAAAGAAAACGCTTGAACAGGTTTATCCATTTACATTCAGATCTTGCCATACACTTTGCCTAAGCGCTTGCTTGCTTGGTAGTCTACCGTCCTGTTCAGTATAGCAACCGCTGCTGTGCTTCATAAACTGACGAGATAACCGTGCACCAAAGATTCTATAGTTAACTAAGATGAATCATAAGACGATTCACCAATGGAACGAAATGGCACTAGTTCCGGTCTTTGTAAATTACATTTCATTGAAAAGTCCCGGTTCTCCCCCTATAGCATAGCAACAGTAACTAAGGAGCTAACAATAAACCAACAGTCTTGGAAGGGCATTACTACGGTTAAATCTCACTATAATCTCCTAGCTGTGGATGTCCCATTACAACCCATTCATTTGATTCGTCTTTTTGCCGTCCACTAGGCTATTATTATAGGCTTGCAAAGGGTGATAAAATAAACATATTCTCATATCAAATAATAATAGCAGATAAACATAAATGTGTGTACAGTATTACTGTTTTATAATCATGAATGACACCACTGAATCACCCTTTCGGAAATTGAATGAATAATTAAACTATTTCGTCAACATTACTGCTAGCTAGAAGCTAACCTATAATGTTACAGTCTAAAAAGCGGATGGGAATAGCTAACGCTAACATTACGACTCTGCTTCAACCCTTTTTGCGATCACAGTATAAATTGAGCTACCACGTCACTCTTAATTAAGTTATAATCTTGCAACCCCAATCAAAGAGTATACCAGAGAATTTCTAATGAGACATTATAGACGGGCTTTGAGTATACTCTTTGATATGAAGCCAATCTGTTTAGCAAAGATTCTAGAGCGGAGCAAGATAGATCAGTTACGTCATAGGCATGAAGTACGCTCTGAGCCTGACAGGGCGCCATTTTAATAAGCTCAGCGCAAAATTTCATATACAGTTCCAATTCTATGAGCCCACCTGAACAGGTGTTTTTAACGTTGCCAGCTGTTTTTTTTTTCTTTCTCAGTAATGAACTGCAAGAACTGACAGTGTGAAAGACCCGATTGATCTTTTTCCAGGTTTACACTGAAAATAGGCAAGTAAATAGGCCTATTATTTAGACAGAAGTAGCTATTGCACTGGTAAATAGATCACATAAATTCCCATTGAGAGACTGTATAGCCTACTGATAAGCTAGCTAGCAGGCAAACTAACTTAGCTAACGTTATATTATCACCATTTTTCTTTTTTCTACCTGTAGGCTATAAGTTAACCCTTTGTTCACGGCCTGCTTAAACACAGTGCATAAGAGGCTATCAATCACTAATAAGGTTGAGATTTCACTCAAGCGTCTGATGTTCATAACTTAAATAAATGCAAATGGTAGGCCTAGGCTGAACACAACCGTGCTTGACACTATTGTATTGTTTCCATGCAGTCAAAAACTCCCAAATTGTCCTGCTTGCCTATGTAAAATGCATATGACCACAGAAGTTCGTTTTCAAAAATCATTAGCCTATTTACAGGCTGCAGCCAACTTAAAACACGTCCAGATGAATCTAACCGTTGAACTTAATTTGTGCAATTGTTAATTGAAAACAATTTGCTTGAGTTATAAAATTCATTCATTAATTCATTCATTCATTCATTCATTCATTCATTCATTCAAACTTTATTTATTCTCGGAGGGTCATTGAAGGAAGCCCTCATTTTCAATGAAGCCGAGATTACAGAAACAATGAAGTAACAAAATGTAAAAAGAGAGAGAAAAAAAGTATAGGTATAGGTCTAGACCTATAAATAAAATAAAACAAAGTAAAATAAATAAATAATAAGATAACATACATTACATTATAGAGGAGGGAGGGGAAAAATACATAAAATCTTAATAATAAAATAATAATAATAATAAAGACATTTACTTAAAGCAGGTACAAATTGACATAGGAAGGTTTGTGATTATAGATCTGAATTGATTATAGGAAAGTATAGAGTTCATTTTTATATTACACTGAAGATTATTCCAGGAAGTAGGGGCACTATAACAAAAGGCCGACTTTCCCAACTCAGAGTGGATACGAGGAACCTTGAGCATCAAACAGTCATTTGATCTGGTCTGATAGGGACCAGCATTCCACACAAGCATGACAATGTGACGTCAAAATGACGTAGATCTTGCTGGCGTGCCAGGATTTAACCCAGGTAGCGCGAGGTAGCGCACCACTCATTTTTTTTCAGACGAGCGCGACAAAGTGGAAACAGGAAGATGGACTAGTTCGAGGGCAAGCGAGAGTTGCATTGTTTTGTTACAGTCGTGAATTTTTTATAGTTTGCTGGATAAGTTAACAAAGTTACCAGCGAGAGTTGCAACACATGGAATTAAGAGTATTTTCAAACAAAGGATTTCTATTAAGGCCTGAACAAAATCTCTTTCCACTTCAGGAAATAACACAAACTCAGCCAGCTGCTAACTAGCTAGCCAGCTAACTAACTGACTAAAGTATCTATCTATCTATATATATCCATCTATCTATCTATCTATCTATCTATCTGTGCACACACCTTGGAAACTAGATGATAATGATGATGGTAGTTGTGAATAATAGCAACCAAAGTCTGAAGTACCATCACAGAGGCTAGCTACTAGTGTTTCTTACTGCAGCTTCTTCTGCTGTGTAACATAGTTAGCGTTAATATTTTCACAACAGCGACACCTCTGTTCAGGAGAATATTGCAACTAGTGTCGCGACCACCACGCGCAAGTATAAATGGTTACGGCGCTTCTGTGACGTCACATTGTCGCGCTACAGGTCGGGTGCGTCGAGTATGTGGGACGTTTCAGTCTCTCCCAAAACCCCCACTACTGTTTGGAACATATCAAATACACCCCGGTCCACTCGTCGTCCCCACAAATCAAGCTTGGCTTTAAATGCAGTGACTTTATCTGCCAGTTTAAAGACAGTCGTCATTCTCCCCTGGAGTGACAGGTTAAGGTCATTAAGCAACCCGAATATGTCACACAGGTAAGCGAGTTTTGACACCCAGTCCTCATCACTAAAATCACTAACGGTGACTTTTTTTCTGTAAGAAATCTCTGCAGTGGCTCTCGCAACTCAAACACTCTGGCCAGTGACCTGCTAAAGATGCTTGTTTTTTGTTGCTCATTCTAGCAGTTTAGCTAACTTCGTGTGACACTACCGTTCACTAAGAAGGTGAAGTGAGCCGACCTGAGGCTGCGCAGCGCTGAAGGCAATATGTAAAAGTGTTGAAGGCGGGACAGACAGACGTAAGAAAATAGACCTTGCAAAATGCAAACATGCGTGCAATCAAACAACTGCATATAGGCCTATGCCATGTAAAAACTTGACTTTATTGCGAATTAAATTTAATTTAGTTTGCATGCATTTTTTTTTTAAACTCATGTCGTAGGCTACGGCCCGGTTAGGAATGTCCCGTGGCCCGGTACCAGGCCGCGGCCCGGTGGTTGGGGACCGCTGCTGTAGCCTACACATCTCTATGAAATAATGTAGCCTAGGCTGTCAAGGCTAATCCATATTTTAAATAAGCAATCATGGAGACAATAAGTTAATAGGCTGAGTAGGCCTAATGCAGGAATGGACGTTATAGTTATTCAGTAACTGTAACGAATTAATGAAATTTAAATTTACCTCTAGACTACTTCGTTTCCCAACAAAGTAACGAAATTACATTAATGCTATATCCCAAACATAGGCCTATTGAACTTAGTTTTGGTGGATGATGGACAGATGTCAGTGCCCTAGCCTAATTTACCCTCGGAAATAATTCAACATTGTCTTTATACAATATATTTAACTGGTCTAGACATGGTGTGGTCTATTGGGTTTCTCGTAATTTCAACATAAAGCTTTAAAGAACAAATATTGATAACATTTTAGGATCAGTGCCATAGGATTCCCACGGTAGCCAGCGTCTGTGACGACACCTGAGCTTATTAAAATGGCGCCCATAGAGTCATAGAACGTACTTCAACATATCCAACATATTTTCCAGCCAGTAATCAATCTTGCGCGTAGTGCTCTAGAATCTTTGCTGTTTAGCACCAAAATCTGGGTGGTCGGTGGGAAACGCTGATTGGTTGGCAGTAAGCAATGTGCTGATTGGCTCTTCAGAAAGGCAGTAAAATTAGGGTCAAAGGTCAAAGGTCGAAATGTCTTTGCACATGCAGATGCAATAGCCATTGGTCAAGTATTGAGAATAAAGCAATTAAGATAGTACCCTATACAAAGAGTACTTCATACTATCAAAAAAAATTCGTTAAAACGAATAGCATTTTGCAACTTGACAAAACACTGGATTTGACGCATTTGATAGACATCCGTGGCACCCAATAAACGGATCTGGGAATTTTTTTCAAATACGAGAAAATTAAAGTTTCCCAGACCACGTCTCATTGAGAAGTGGTGGCGCTAGCCAGGCTATCTCCCTTCAGTGCTATGACTCGTTCGGCTGTGAGCTTGTTTCGCCAAAAAAAACTCTATTGCAGATATCAATGCGTCTTTGTTCATGGGTTTGGCTTCACAGCAGAGGCTTAGACAACTATGACCCACGTTTTGGTTTCATAATTCGCCCTACTTATTGACCGCAATGTAGTCAATTGACTGCTTGACAGGTTATTTTTATTTTTCTGTACAATAAACAAATACATCTGCTTTATGCCGCAGAATTAAGCACTTGGCCAGCCTATAGAACGGGCACATTTTGGAGAGAATAGAGAATGTACGCACGCAAGAATCTGTAGGCTATTTGTGGCTGGTTACCAGCAAACAATGTTTAATGCATTAACTTTAATTCATTTAGGCTATGCTGAAATAGTTTCAACATTTTGAATATCAGTGTCGGGTGAATTAGGAAATGCCATGGCTGAAAGCTGCTTGGGATCCCCCCTGTCAAGCAATAACCATACAAAAAGTTAAAAACAGATGACATGGTGCGGAAATAATATAGCCTAGATATTCCAATATATTCGAATACATGTGTTTATTTTAGAGGGGATATTCGAGCGTCATTTTTGAGCAATTTTGACAGCCCTAGTCCACTGTAGGCTACGCCAATTGTCTATTAACACCCTCCACCTAACCCCGGTGAGTGGGGGTCGCTATAATGCGTGTGAAATAGCACCATTGAGTAGCCTATGTGAAATAGCCTTAAAATCGTTGTGTGGTGTTGTGTGCCTTCTGGTTTCTCCACCTACTGGTTTCCTTGCGCGTGCATGCATGCATGTGCTGCAGCAGTTGTCAGACATTCACAAACAAGTTGTTTTGGGCAGTTTGAAGTCGCTTTTCATACGCCATGAGCGCTCCGCTACATTACAGCCACTCGGACAAAAGACATGTAAAAAAATATATGTTTTGAAAACTAGCATTAAACTGGATTCGATCCCGCAAAAGCAACACACGCGTGACTCTCTCCATCCTGATTCCCTACTCTTTGAGCCAACTAATATGTTACGCGAATCAATTAATAGTAGACCTACATTCTGAGAAATTATATGGTACGAGAAACGATCTACATCAGACGCGGCTCGTTCACTTGGGCAGGAGGGGCAGAGCCCTACTAAAGATTCATCCACTAGAAAAGTAGATCCACAAAATATTTGTTTTAAATAAAATGTTGTTTGTTTATTATTGTAATCAGTGGCAACGTACTCAATCATGTTACATTTTTGTATGATTTTCAAAGAAATTTCGAAAAGATCGCAAAGATCTCGTTGATCATATCCGTAGTTGTTGTAGGCCTACTGTAACGTTACATTTCATTTCTGGTAGGGCAGTGACGTCACTGCCCTGAAGAAATTGAACAGCTCCTGCTGTTTGTCTATGTAAATCTGTCGACCGATAATGGAACTGCAGCTAGAGCGCGGTTAGTAGAAGGTCGGGTGGGCAGATCATGCCACTGCCCACCCTATACGACGTCAGAATTTACTGTAATATGCCTACTGTACTGTAGTATGCCTACTGTATTAGTCCGCACGAAGTTTGTGAGGTCAGACAGACAGACAGTTGAAAATGGCGAGTGAACAGCGTGTGTGCAATAGTGTGGAGTTTCTCTTAAAGAACTCATTCGAAAGACTTGAGTTTGTAGTTAAATTAGCTATCAAAGACCTAGGACCTGATCAGCCCGACAACAACATCGTATACCAACAAACAAAGGACAAGAGTCGGTCATTTAATCGGACATTTTCACGTTCGTGGTAGGCCATACAGTAGGCCTATGTCTGATAAGAAGCTCTGGTTGTCCTGAACGCAATAAAATGTTCTGTTTTCCATGCCTGCTTTTCCGATCTTCTGGGGGACAAGGGGATGTTTGGAGTAGGCTAGTGTTGGTATGTGTGACATAAAACATTTTTCAGAGAAGGCAAAAAACATGAGGCTAGCACCTGAGTTGTGCAAATTAGACATGCTGGGGAAAGCTAATATTGCAGCACAACTCAATGAGGGCTAGCCTACAGTGTAAGTGACACAGATAAAGTAAGGTTGATTGCACAGACATTTGATGGGGCTATGTCGAGAGGAGCATCTGGTGGAGTGCGTAAGAAAGTGCAAGACGTGTAGGCCCTTGCTATGCACATCAATTGAACCTGGTGATGGGAAAGGCTGCGTCAGCAGCATCCTCAGTGCGTGTCTTCTTCTCGGATCTTTATGGTTTCTCCGCTTTTTTCACAAGATCTCTGAAAAGATTTAAAAGCTTATTTTGGAGTGTTTCGAAATAATTGAAACATCTGGAGATTTTGATACAATCTCAGTTAGAGAGGCTAAAGGGTTTAATTTCTCGAATGCTCCTAGATCCGAAGTTTTTATTCCTTTTAGACCTGTTAATATGCCCCGGGTAGTGCTCTATGCACAGCTGCAGAAAAGAGCAATGGATGCTGTGGAGGCACACAGGGTTACAGACAAGTTTGTGGCCAACATGAGAACGATAGGCCTACGTGATCCCGTGCATTTGTGCAAAACATACCGGTGTCCAGGATAAGCGCAGGTCCGCTTCTAACTTTGCGCAAATTGCCTATGAAGTGTGTGACAATCATACCGCCACCGACAGATTTTCATTCACTGGCCATTTGTCTGCCGCCGTCCTATTTGATAGTTCAAGCTTCCTCAAATTTTCCAAATCATTCCCCAAGGAGCTCGTAAAAAAACTGCCCTTTTACGTGTATGTGTCACTTGATATTAATTTCTATACAAACCACGGTGGACACGCAAGCATTCATTCCATACCCCCCCCATACACACAGAATGTTTACCTTTTTAATGAATAGCCTACTTTTAATTTACTCTTTAAAGTTGAGCTGGCTCTTGAACACAATAATTTCGTTACTTATAATTTCTTTTATGAGTAGGCCTACATGACTATAAACAACTTGAACTTGACTGAGAGCTGAGTGGTGTAAGGTGGCGTGAAGCCTACGCTTGGAGCTCCAGTGGAATTTTGAT
The DNA here is from genome assembly GCF_046254945.1 of Alosa pseudoharengus. Classification (NCBI taxonomy): domain Eukaryota; kingdom Metazoa; phylum Chordata; class Actinopteri; order Clupeiformes; family Clupeidae; genus Alosa; species Alosa pseudoharengus. The sequence goes on from NW_027468848.1 coordinate 43,006,297, forward strand.
TTTGCAACAAATTCTCGGTTAATTTGTTTCCTTCTTGAGTTTTTCCCCTAAAGTAGTTCTCCACTGATCTGAGCTAATGAGCTGATTACCAGTACTTGCCTTGTAGCTTTTATTTGGAATCTCACAATTTTAAACTTCACTTCTTATTAATAAAATAACATTAAGTAGGCTAACCATAGGTTAATAATGCATGAACAAAACGGTGTTTTGACCGCAAATGCATGGTAACATTATGGGATTCCATTCCCCAGATTTCGCTCATCGCCTAGCCATCGAAAGAAAGAGCCGTAAAAATGAACAAAATCTCCGTGGACCGACTTAGTGTGCGTCCAGCTGCCGGTGACCTGGAACTATGCCACATTTTTTTTTCTAAACTTGATCATCAGACTCTGCCCCGCCTATTTGTCAACCCAGGAGCCGCTACAGCGCACCAGACCGCGATGTCTTCAAGGGTTGAATGAAGGGAGTTTGCAAAAATTAGTGTATTTTTCTCGTCAATAAACATTCTTAATTTTCGAATGTCTTTGTCAGGGAACATCTGACTTTTAAAAACCATAGGCCTGGTAGTTGCTCAGACAAGGAGTTATAAGATAAAGGCAATACCATTTGTGTCACCTAATGCAGTTCAGTGAATTAGCAAGATACCATCAGAAGCCAACAATCATAAAGCACAGTGTGCGCGCGCGCGCTCTCTTCCCTGCGCATGAAGCTGTCTGCGTGTTATAGGCTAGATTTGCGTGAGTTCTTTCTATCTGCTTTACTTTTGTGAGTTGCGACCACCTAGGCTATGTTATAGACGTTCTATGAGGTACCAGTGTTTAGCTGTGTCACAAAACAATAAGCTTTGTCAGACTACTTTTAAAATGATATTCAGGTCTATATACATTTTAAACATTCGGGGCTGAAGACCCGACAAAGCCTTGCGTTAATTCTTCAGGTGGGAAGTGTCAGGAATTTTCATACGAGAGACACTCTCATTGGTTGTTAGTATATGGAGTAGGGAATTGACAGCAACATATCCAATCACATTATGAGAGATGCTGAATTTAACATAAACTGCGATGTTTGATTTTAAATTAATGTAAATTTAGCCGGGACTGTAAGCTGGCACAGGTGTTCGATGTTTTCAGTGGGTGCCCGAGAGACGGAGCACCCACGGTATCGGCGCCTATGACAAGCGTATCTCGCGGTTGCATCCATTACAAACAAACATGCAATGTGAACGTCTGGGATTGGGGAGAGCACTAAATGCTCTTCTGAATAAGCACAAAGTCAAGCCTTTAAATGAAAAACTCTTTAATAATCAAAAAAATAAACGCTAATGAAGTGAACTTGTGACCATCGCGCGACTTTAATTTGTATTTTTCCAGTGACGCTGCAACAACGCTGCAACAACCCAAACAACCGGTAGATGTCTCAAGTGAGCAGGGTGTCTCGTAAAAAGAAATGGAGCCTGGAAAACCCTACACAGACTTCACTACAGACTTTAGCAGACTGGTTTAGAAATAATTTAACCTGTTGAGGAGTGAATTCTTTAAGACAATGCCATTCCCCAGAGAGTGAATTACTTTCCTAGCTCCTTCTAAAATTCTACGCGAATGTTCTATAGTTTCAGTGTTCTTAAAATTGTTTAATGGCAGAAAAGTCCCTGAGGGTAATTGTTGCGTCATGTTATAGAACCTTTTTCGAAAACGTTCTAATCACATATTTGTGATCGTACTCCCAGGGGCCCAGCTGCATCTGATCACATATTTGTGACCGTACTCCTCAACAGGTTAATAGCCAGAAATATGCCTGCCCTGCCCTAATAAAGAAATATTTGGTTAACTGCGAGTGAATCCCATTTGCAGCCGTGGAAGAAACGCAGGACGAATTAAACATTCTGGTTTTCTCTGAGTGCAACGATGATAGACAGACATCATTTGGACAAAATATAGTGCATATTAACCTCCGTTGCTCAGCCAAATGCCTTCCTGTTACGTCCTGTTATCACAGAGTTACAGGCGATTTTTGATGGTCACAAGTTTACTTATTTAGCGGTTTATTTAATTATTTTTTTATTAAAGAGATTTTCATTTAAAGGTTTGACTTCGTGCTTATTCAGTAGAGCATTTAGTGCTCTCCCCAATCCCAGACGTTCACATTGCATGTTTGTTTGTAATAGATGCAACCGCGAGATAGGCTACTCGTTTGACGTTTCATCGTTTTCCTTGCTTGAAGGCGAACTTAGAGTGATGTTAACCTATTTAAGTTTAACAGCGTGATTGTCGTGAGAGCACGATTCATTGGCGCTTGCATGTTCGGCCTTATACGTGCGCACCTGCCTACCATCAGGCTACTCAGCTACTAGAGAAAGAATTTCCCCTGTTTGTATGTTCACTCCAAGTTGGCCTACCATAACTTACCAATTCACGAAGCATTTTAGACCTAAAAGTAGCACCTAAGTCTGGGACAGCTTAAAAGAATTCGAGAGGACTCCTAACTCACTAAGACCTATTCATAAACAGTTTTTTGTGGCATTTTACCTTGCGATGTTTTGAAATGCGTAGCCTATGCGGCAACAGGAGCTTCCAATCGCGAGGGAACAATTTTGCAATCTTAAAAGGGATGCAATAACGCCACCAACAACAACCAAAACTACTCATTGTTAACATGTAAATTAAAAGTAACGTTTCATTGTGAATCAAATTAAAATGTTCTCCTCTTTGCAAACGTAGCCTAGGCATATGGTGACAGATTAATTTAATAATGTTGCAAAGGTACTGCAGCAATCCATAGGCCTATGTTTCATTAGGCTACTAGGCTATTTCTATTTGTTTTGCCTTACTGTTTATTCATTTGGGCTAGGCCTTTTTATTCAGTTATTAATCATCTTCCGTCCTTCGCACTACTTGTGTAGCGCACGCATTCTCCGACCTGTCACCCGTCACTCATCATCGAAATGGAGGTGTTTGGAATCATTCCCGCGTTACAATCGTCAGCCAATCAAGGTGGTCACTTCAGTCAAGCTTGTGCATGAGTAATGACGTCATCCATAGCAACGAAGACTCACTCCTAGTTTAGGAGTTGTCTGAAAGGCTTTGTGAATAACTTTTAAGAGAAAACTCCAAGCTAAAATCTTTTAGTGCGATTTAGGAGTAGCCTACTCCTAGTGGTAAGATAAAAGCCTTTGTGAATAGCCTACGGCATTCATCATCATTTTTTTTTTCCATTGCTTTTTTATTAGGCTATTGATTGATTTGATATTATTGTGTACTATAACTATTCTCCTTACTATATTTGACCTACATTCTAATCTGTTCCCTGTTAAATTTTAAATATTATGTTGTTTTGTATTTATGTGTCGCTTTGGACAAAGGCGTCTGCTAAATCCATAACCATAACCATAACCATCTTCCGACCATTCTGAGACCTGTCACCTGTCACTCATCATCGTAAGGGAGGTGTTTGGAATCATGCCCGCGTTACAATCATCAGCCAATCAGCCAATCAAGGTGGTCACGCTTGCCCATTTACACAAATTAATGGTTGAATATTACTGATGATCATTTTTATTTAAGAACATGCAGTGTGCGTAGGGCACCAAAAACATCTTGCTCGTAAAAAAGCATCATACCGCACATTGTGGCGGATCTGTTATTTACTGTAGGCTGCGCAAACCACAGGCCTTTATTTTGGGCAAGCCTGCATTTGAGGCCTTCTGTTGAAGAATTTTATATAAAGCCTGCGCTAACAGTAATCCTCCTGCCCCTGATACCACAGCTGTGGATAGTGTGGAATGTGTGCAAGTAATAATACAATCCAATGTGTGTCTCAATTGTCCCCTGCTGACCACCTCACACATTTCTATATTTTGCAACGAACTTACATGACACAATGTCATAAAATATGCCAGTTTTAGGACACAAAATAATGTTTGTAATGATACCAGTTAGGCCTACGTTTAACAGTAACAAGTGTAATGAGCTATTCATTGTCGAAGGTGCATGGTGAAGTGAAATTCTTACTTTGGAAAACAAACATTTGCCGATATCATCGCCGATATCATCAGAATATTGCAACAGATTCTGTGTGTTCTGGACTGCAGGTAACTTGTTAAGCCAGTGGTTCTCAAACTTTTATTTCATTCCCCACTTTGATCAAGGGGCATGACTAGGGTTGCAAAATTCCGGGAATTTTTAAAAGTTGGAAACTTTCCATGGGAATTAACGGGAATATACGGAAATTAACGGGAATTAATGGGCATAAACTGGAAGTTTTTAATATGGCAAGTTAGTCTATAACAGGGAACTTAAATGTAGTGGACACCATCTGAATGTAGTGGACAACCCCATCTTGCAGAATAATATTAGTTAAAACAACCATTTAATGCAATTTCAGTCAAATTTCTACCCTGCACATACGTCAATCCCAAGCCCACAGCAATCAGCATAGGCTACATAAAGGAAATCTATGGTGCGTTCATGTGCATGGGGAAAATAAATTCCCAGTGAAAATGTCATCTCATGTGGGAATAACTGATGTGAAACTGGGGGAAGTTTGCAAACAGAGTTGCCCAGTTATGGGCTTGTCGTCACTTTTGTCCTCATTCAAATGGGTGTACGTCATTTTGCATAAGCTGTAATGGGACAATTAATCTGTCTGATTAAGCTTGACAATTTATATATAACTTACATAATCTATAAGGTTTGGTTGGGGTGGTATTATATTTTTATTTGCTTTACCATTTTCTGGGATTCTATCTGAACAAAATGATAGTCAGTCAATGTTCCAACCAATTGGATTTTGTTGAGTGGCGTGGTGTCTCTTTGGCAGTTTAGTGGTTTCAGTGTTGCTAGCTTAGCACGCTAGTAAACCATAGGCAGAGAATGGGATTCCCGCTAGCATGGTAGCTAGCTTTGTATGCTAAGCTAAGCGAAAATACGAACAAACAAATCATATTGCTTATTATGAAACAAAATGTTAATGTCTGTATATGAAACAGTAGGAATTACCAAAAATTCCCAGTTAATTCCCGTAATTTCCTTTAATTCCATGAAAGTTTCCAATTTGGAATATTTCCAAAATTCCCTAGTTTAACTTCCCATGCAAAGTTCCCGGTAAGTTTCCGGAAATTTTTCGCCCCTTTGCAACCCTAGGCATGACTGATGATAGTGGAGATAACGTGTTATCCCGAGGCCTTTGCAAGTCCGACGGTAGTCTACCCTATTAAAAATAAGTTTTCGATGTCCCAAACGGAGAGCCATACTTTATTGTTTTTAACAATCTCTATGCTACTCACAAAAATGTAGGCATGGGGACATGATGAAGTAGGCTATCCAACTGTCGTGTGTTGAACTATTGTGATTACGAGCCAGTGGCTTTCAAACATTATGCGTGACTCGGACATCTAACTAAATGCAACAGGCTCATATCGTCCTCGCATTAGCAAAATGAGGACCAGTTTTTTGTCAAATTGCAAATAGCTATTCGTTTTAACGATTTTTTATGATAGTATGAAGTGCTTTTTGTATAGGCTACTATCTTAATCTTGGAATATGGGGAGGGAAGTGGCGCGTCTGCAGTCAGCCAAATATGAATGTAATTCTGCGGCATAAAGCAGATGTATTTGTTTATTGTACAGAAAAATAAAAATGACATGTCAAACAGTCAATTGACTACATTGCAGTCAAGAAGTAGGGCAAATTAAGACGCTGTTTTGATTTGTGTAGTTGCATTACCCCCAACACTGACAATAATGTAGACAGCAAATTAAGATATTTTTTCGTTTTGTGGAGCGGCACCGGTAGGCTATCAAAAGCAGATTTCGATTTTCGCTACCACCATGTAGTCAAGCCTTAAGCCATACCCAAGTAGCCTTAATCGAGGTAATGTTTAATTATGCATGATTTATTTTGTTATTGAATTAGTAGGCTGGGATTCCTCTCGGTAACAATTATGTTTAAAGGTAGCCTCCTGCTTTTTCAGAAGGGGCGGCAGTCAGGCTACTGACAGAGCGATGTACAGTGGCAGAGCGACGCACAGTGGCTGAAAGTGGTACTAAAGCTTCATGCAGCTTCACGCCTCGTAATGCGCGACTGAAGTGGCCACTTGAAAGCGATGCCCACTGTATAGCGTCTAATATTGTCCCCGGGTGGTATAATGTTTAATTGCTGCCACACAGTGAAATTCATTTAATTGCTTCAGGCGCACTATAACGCAACCTGCATTAGTTTAATCGACAACAAATTAACGTGATCACCGAAATTCTTAATGATCAACTATCGATCGTCGATTAATTATGCCCATCCCTAACCAGGAAGTTGCACTTCATGTTTCCTGCTGCTGACCAACTTTGTTGACCTAACTCCAATGGAGATGCAGATTTTATTTTCCAACAGCACTGCACACAGTGCCAAAGCTACCAGTACCTGGTTTAAGGACCATGGTATCCCTGTTCTTAATTGGCCAGCAAACTCGCCTGACCTTAACCCCATAGAAAATCTATGGGGTATTGTGAAGAGGAAGATGCGATACGCCAGACCCAACAATGTAGCAAGAGCTGAAGATCACTATCAGAGCAACCTGGGCTCTCATAACACCTGAGCAGTGCCACAGACTGATCAACTCCATGCCACGCCGCATTGCTGCAGTAATTCAGGCAAAAGGTAGCCTAGAAATCTAGACGCGCCCCTAATCTAGCAACTCTCCGTTGGCTTGTGAGCTCCAGAAATCGAAACTTAATCAGGCCAATGAAATCATGTATAGAGTCGTTATCATTAACATAATGATTGATGGCAGAGTTGCAACGGTTTGGCTTGAATTCCCTGCTACTTGAAAACAAATAAGATGGATGTTGCTGTTAGCGAACAGTGTGACACGAGTTAAGCTTTTATTAAGTTGGCACACGTTTGAACTAGCCAACTAGCTCCGCTGGGAAACGCGTGGGACTCATAGCGCTGTCGCTGTCCTATTGCGTGCAGAGGGAATTTGAAAGACAACTGATTATCCCGCCCCTCAGACTGAGCACTGTGAACGGTGAGTGCCCAGACCCTACATTTTAATGTGGGTCTGGCTCGTCAGGCTAGCAAAAGGAGCCCCACCTAAGTATTGAGTGCTGTACATGCTCATACTTTTCATGTTCATACTTTTCAGTTGGCCAACATTTCTAAAAATCCTTTTTTTGTATTGGTCTTCAGTAATCAAATTTTCTGAGATACTCAATTTGGGATTTTCATTAGTTGTCAGTTATAATCATCAAAATTAAAAGAAAAAAGGCACACTGTTCCATAACTTGTTAATCTTTTAGACTATTTAGAGAGACCATACATCTGCACAATTAATATTGGATAATTGGATAACATGAAGATTAAATTTCTATGGATTCCTGTGAATATTTCCATACCCAATATGCTGCATCTACTTATTGTGGATTGAGGAGTGAGAAATAAACAATAATATTATACCATGTTATGGTCCTTATGGCATTACTGAAGCAAAACATGTAAGATGCCTAAGCATGTTACACAGTACTGTATGTTAAATGCAAAATAATAAAATAACAATAAACCATGATGCCCAGACTATGTAATGTTTTATTATCCGTTTTGTGGCCATCTTGGATTTTCCCTTTAAAAATTATGTTGGTGAACCAGAAATGTAGGGCACCCCCTCTGAAATGATGACTTTGGTGCTACCTACTGTGTAATAATTTGGGCCTTTTTTGTGGATAATACAGTGACATTAATTTTTGGACTTATTTGCTGTTAATGAAAGATATGTTGACTTTAATCCAGAGCGATGACTCGGACGTTTGGGATGACACAGCACTTATAAAGGCTTATGACAAAGCGGTGGCGTCTTTTAAGGTGAGTAATTGAGTAACAAAGTGTTTCATTATTCCCCGGTACATTGTACCTATTAACACTACAAAAACTGTTCTTAATCTTACATTAAGATCAATAAATCTAATTGGTATTGTTTTCAGTATAAATGACTTACCTAGCACTTACTCGTAAAGTGATTTGACTTGAGACATCTTAAAATAAGTCAAACTCTTATGACATCATCATTTAAACAAGCAAATTTGTTCTAAAATCAAGCAAATTTGGCTGCCAGTGCAATGAGCCTATTTGTCTTGATAAGACTCCTTAAAATAGGTAAAATTCGTCTTAAATTAAGTCAAAATGATCTTTGTGATTTCATTTCATGTAACAGTATGCTATTTACGGACAAAACAAGTTAAAGTGACTGGGTGGTAAGTCAAACCAAGGGACCCAACAAATCATAACATATTTACCAAAAAACATGGTTTTATTCTGAATATGTCTAATGCCATCAGGAAATATATTCAATTCTGAAAATAACAAAAATTTGATAAGAATATACTGTACCATTTACGTGGTGATATTTTAGATGTAAATAGATAGATAGATAGATACTTTATTGATCCCCAGGGGAAATTCAAGAAGCTGCTGAGTAGGCTGCCACACTTGACGGCGCCGGAACCGGAAATGTCATGTCAGTCAATTCGGACACATGGAAATGGCCATGCACTTGTAAAAATGGTTAAAAAATAGTCTCATACTCTTTTTCTTGTACATCATGTCAACAATAACCCTTGAATAACAGCTTTAGGCTTTAGAAACACTTTTTTTCTAGTTTGTGCCTTATGCACCTCATCAAATGTTGTGGACGCTGATGGCACCCGTTTTATAGTGCTCCTTATTATCTTATCTATATTAATGATTTGTCAAATGTTTCTAATGTTCTTTCTCCAATTATGTTTGCAGATGACAAAACCCTAATTCTCTGTCAATTTTTAAATCACTGAATAAAGAACCTAATGATGGTCCAGCTGCCTATGGTACATGGATTAGATTAATCAAATTATCAATAATTATCTATCTAATATTAAAACAATCTAATTTTTATCATTTTTAGTGGCAAAAAAGTCTACCCAAAAAATGTTTTTTGGGAGTTGGAGAGAAAAAAATTATTGGGTTAGTGAAAAGTGAATAAATCAATTGGTATAATAAGGAGGCTAAGTAATCTTGTCACCACAAATTGCCTCCTTACTCATTATTACAGTTTGATTCATCCCCATCTTTATACTATAATATAGTTTGGGGAGGAAATACCTTCCCTACTACTCTTCACAAAATTCTGGTACTCCAGAAACACTTTGTAAAAGTTGCAACCCGATCAGAGTCATACATCTATTCTGTTGTTTTAAAAACTGCAGGTTCTTACTGTGTATGACATCAATATTTTTCAAATATGTGTTTTTATTTATAAAATACATTTAAACAAATGGAACATTCCTGAGTAGTTTAAGAGCAATTTTATTTACAGATGGAAAATCACTCGGTAACAGAGTTATACTCCCACTAGATGTTTTGGTGCCACTCAGCAATTATTGAACCAAAATTTAAGAACAATATGTCAGTTTGTATGTACTTACATGTACTTAAATGGTAACACAAAATGGTCTGGTGTAATTAAATCTTTATATGATTATAAAGCCAGAAAGTGCTCGGTAACAGAGTTACCAAAAAAATAACTTCACTTTCTTACCATAAAAGTCAACATCATCAAACATATGCTTCTCAAAATATAACAATAAAAAACTCATATTTGTTTCTATACTTGTGTCCTATAATATGACCAAAGATTTTGTGACTGTGACAAGTTTTGACATACTTCTAAGACTTATAAAACATATGTCATGGCAATAGAGTTACATGGCAACAGAGTTACATGGTAACAGAGTTATAAATGTTCCTATAACCTTTGTACTTTTCTTTGCATTTTTATGTGCAACAAGCAAGCGAGATCATTGAGAAAGCTTTTAACATGCTTGAAATGTGTTCCCTAGATCATGGAAGGTGAGGACATACAAAGAAGGGTTCTCCAAACATTATATTGGTATATTGGTGACATACAGAGAGATAGCAACAGGCATGGGTTTATTGCACATGCTCAATTCAGTTTGTGGGATTGCAGAGGAGATGCAGTGACATAGAGATCCAGAAGTTCATGTCATACTACCTTGTCTATGCAGGACAGCTCATATATATTTTGAGTAGATTGATCTTTTAATATTTTGAAAATTTGACAGGTGAAGTGTGATTTTAATGCATTCTGTTTTGTGTATTATTATTATTATTATTATTATTATTTATTATTATGTGTACCTGTCTGCTTCCATCATCAGCATGCATTAAAAGGAGAGGAGAACCCGGAATCCAAACAACAACCTGGGAAGAAACGGAAAAACAATGTTAAGAACAGTAGCAGAAAAAGGAGCACAGCTTCCTCTATCAAAGAGGTACAGTATAGTTGTCATATTAGTGTTGAACTCAACATCACAAAATTCTTAAATGAACAGACTTTGCATTGAGACTGTTATGCTGTGTTAAAAAGTAAAAGTTTTATTTTCTTGTAGTGGAAAGTTGGTGACTCTTGCTGTGCTCTCTGGACTGAGGATGGAAACTTGTATCCAGCCAGAATTACCTCCATTGATCACAAGAGAGGCACTTGCATTGTTGTCTACACAAGTTATGGAAACAAGGAGGAGCAGTACCTCAAAGATCTTCTGTATGCAAACACTGAAAAAGATGAAATACCCCAGAGAGTAAGGTTTTTTTCCTACTTTTTCAACTATACATTTCTCCTGTTTATTACATGGCTCTTCAGAGTGCTTCCGAAAGTTCCATTCACATGAATGGGCCTTCCCAACTTTCAGAGGCCTTTTAAATCTATATTTAAATCTATATTACCGCTGCAAAGTATATAATGATCTAGTTTTGTTGGTAAAAAACCGACACCAAGGCTCTTGACCTGGTTGGAGCAAGGGATGGTGGTGCCATCTACACAAAGGGTGAAAGGTTCCATCTTAGCAAGAGCTGATTTGGAGCCAACCACTAGCAGCTCAGTCTTACTACTATTTAGCTTCAGGTAGTTTTGTGTCATCCACAAGTTTATGTCATGGAGGCAGGCAGTAATCGCAGTAGGGCTGAAACGATTCATCGAGTTACTCGAATAACTCGATTACAAAAATGACTCGAGGCAAAAACCCTGCCTCGAAGCCTCGTTAAATTTCTATGACGCGCACTATACGCGCAGGGATCTGATCAGGGCTCTCAAGTTTTGAAGTTTGCAAGGAGTGAGACTTTGTTTCTCGGGGGGGACTGTGCCAATGCCACGCCCCCTCCCCCCTGATCATGAGACCTGAGTACATGATAGTCCTACGTCTGCTTGAACTACTCGTGGCGCCACGCCCCCTCCCCCCGATCAACAGAGACCCACCCTCCCCATGTCCCATAGACCCAGCTTCATGAGAACCCTATAGTAAATAATAATAAATAATAATAACATAAATTATAATAATAATTTCACCCAAATGGGCCCTTTGAACAGCAGTGGCTCATTCTGCTCTATAAACAAACAGAAAACAACCAAATGAGAAAAAGCACGTTTAGCCCCAAAATGGTCTCTTGAACAGTGGTGGTTCTGTCCGTGTGTGTGTGTGTGTGTTTATGAGTGATGTTGTGAGTTGTAAGTGTTTGTGGCAGATTTTGATTCCTTGATGACTGATACTGGGGGCTCCCATTTAAAGCACTGTGGTTCAATGTCAGCCATTTTCACAGTCATGAGGCCATCTTTAAAAATATTCTTGTTAAAAAAAATAAAAAAATGGGTCGGTATTTAGGTCAATATTTTTTTTTTCAAGATTCAAAATACAATTTTGGTCATGGTGATTGATGATGAATTTAAACAAATGTGCATATTGTGACATAACTGACTGGGTCCTCAACCCGTGCCTTCAGGCGCATCACTGCAAACCTCAATCTGATGCAGGTTATGTAGACCAGCCTTTCTCAAACTTCTTTGACCTGAGGCCCATTCATGGCAGACTTTGGGGTCATAGGGCTCATCTACACGTACCCAACCCCACTCCCTCCAAATCAAATTGTCGTTATCATTATCACAATCATTATTATGCCTATATTGTTATACATGCACTTTCACTTAAATGTTTTGTGACATGCACATCTTCTTTACTAATGTAAGATATAATTAGTTTCATTGCTTTTGCATGGTTGCATGATGCTTGCATAAGAAAAGAAATACTTCTCAAAACAGCAAGAATGATATGGGTGCTATTGTTTTGGGATGTTTCCCTCTTGCAAGCATCATACATTTAACCTGACACAGCCAGATGGATTTGCTCCGCATATCCATCTGGGAACTTTTCATTGAAGAACTTTTGGGAAGGGGCGGAAATACTGGTTAGCTGATTGGATAAACCATCTGTCTATCACCGCCTTTGTTGGTTATCAACGGGCCAAATTAACCAATTAGATGAACAAAGTATTCTTCTAATGCCGTTTAACATACAATTAAGTTAGGTAACGTGACAAACGTTAAGATGTTTTAACTTACCATTTATGAACCTAATCAATGACAATTCCATGTTTTCACGGTAGGCCCTACACTTCTGAAGATAGTATATTCCTCCATTATGAACTGGAATCAGCCGTGGAGGATGTCTGTGTCGTTCATTCCTCCCAGCTGCATGGCTGAGACTCATAGCTTCACAGCTTACCCAGGAATACTTTCTAATTTGAATAAAATTTGCGCGATAGCTATGCTCATCTCTGTGGATGCCGTCATGTTCGTTGCGTCACACCTCAACCTGCCTCAAAGCCAACGCTGATTGGACGTTCGTTTGGTGAACTGTTCCAAATTCGGTGGTCTCACGAGGCTATCATACATTGGTAGGAAATGGAGAAAAAAATACATGTTTTTTAATGAAGTTTAATTTGAATGCCTGAATGTAGGGATTCAGAAAAACACAATACCATCTTTTTTGGCGAGCAGATAGGCGCAAATCACTGATCTGTTGATCTTTAACAGATAGAAAGAAGGCTAGCTTTTGGCCACGTTATATTCAAATTTGACTATACAATACTCAATGCTATACAGTGTATTATACAGTATCTGCTCTGTTTCTATGGAAGTTCCAAAAATCAACGTTGTTCTAGTAAGTGTCGTTAAACAATTAAATAACAGGTTGAAGCGGAGCTTTGCTTTGATACCAACGTTATTGATTAGTTTCAGTTTCTCTCGCGCAGAAGCCTGCATTGAATGAACGCTCATACCACCACTTTATTGTATGGCTCCATGTTTAATGACATCGATAGCAGAAACGTTTGTTTTCTTTTTTTGTCGGTCCGCGGTATCTTGATCAACTGCGCAGCAAATTATCAGACCGCCGGGCCTAATTTCACTCCACGACTCCGCGGACCAGCAGTCTCCACGTTGCGGACCCACATCAAAACAAAACTATTTCCTGATTGGTTAAGAAATCCTATTTTCTGATTGGCCGATAGGTTAGTAACTGAACAGCAGCTCTCTGAACTGAATGAGCGCACAGACAGCAACGTTGTGTGACACGTTTGTAAAATATAGCCCTTAGAAATTTCTGTGCGGGCAAGTTAATCATTTTTCGGAGTGAGAAATGCCATGTGTGGCGTGTGAGCGTGTGAAGTCATTGAAATGCGTGTGTCTCACGCTCAATGCGTGAGACTTGAGAGGTCTGTACTGTATTTGTAGCGATGTCGTGATATAATGTTTAGCTTTGATGTTTTTAAGTAGTTAACTTATTCACGTTCAATTGCAAGACAGTATGCCTAAAAAAGAACCCCTTCTTATACACATGCATGCACCCTCATCTTCCCTCACGCACCGCACGCGTGCACACACTCACACACACACACACAGGTTGATAGGTAACCATAGCAAATAGGCTCACCCCAGAAATATTTTTTAGTAGGCCTAGCCTGGTAATGGTAGCCTAGAAATCTAGACGCACCCTAGCGGCAGAAAATTAATTTGCTCAGCCTGTACGTCTAGTATCGAACCATAGGAATTTCGATTGGCTGACGCCGTGGACCTCATCCAATCACAGCGCTCTATTTTGTTAGAGAGTCTTAAGGCGGGCTTAACAGGATAACGACAGTCGTGCAACTGTGAACAACAAGGAAGGTGGCTATGGCGAACGAAGAGCGGTTGTTTGAATCGGCGTTGGCGTCAACTTTGGAGGAGTTGGACTTGTTCTTTGAAAGTAGAGCAACACAATGCACTTAAGTCATTCCTTTCGAAGAAGGATGTATTTGCCGTTTTGCCGACCGGATACGGATATGGTCGTAGCGCTGGCCTATTGCATGCCTAGGCAGTTTGAAAGACAATTCTCTGCCCGCCCCTTGGATTAAGCAGGTGAATGATTCGATTCCAGACTATACATTTCAATGATATAGGATGGCCCGCCAGGCTATGGTAATGGTAAAATTATTTGTTAGTAGCCTAATGGTAGGCTATTTTTTAGTAATGGTAAAATTATTTGTTAGTAGCCTAATGCCAAATGCTGCAGGTGTAGAAATCTACATAAAACAGATATTTACTTTGATGTCAGGTCTAGATTACAGCATGAAACTTGTTTGTGCATATTAATACATTATATTGCTTTCCCTCTTCTCCCTCCCAGCACTTCACAACATAGTATGGAAAGCTTTGTTCGCTCAGCTAAGTCATTCACAAGAGGTTTCAATTTTAGAGAGAGCATTTTGAACATTATTTAATTGTTGGCACTGGCACTTATAAACACTAAATGGGTAAATTGCAATAAATGGGCTTAGTTTTGGAGCCAAATGTTGGAGTTAGAATAAATACCTCTGTGCCAATTGCTTGATCATTTTACAGTAATGTCATTTTCGTTATGCATTATTTGTTTTGGTTTAAATACAATGGTAGCAACATAAGCAGAGCAGTGGAGCTCAACGAATGGCAAAGGATGCACTGCTTTGGACATAGGCTTCATTTAGCTGAATTGTTTATGACTATTTAATTGTTATTGATAGCAAGTCATACATGTCTAGGCTATCATAAATTTGCTTGTCATCTAGGCTCTATCAGACCCTTACAAAACTGCATTGTGTGACAGGAAAACTGCAATATTGCATTGTGCAGTACTGTGTTGTCAGTCAGGGTCAACTTGTTGGTCTTTTGTTATTTGCACAGCTCTATCAGAGCAGCTGTATGCCAATTGGTAGGCTACGAGTATATGTTGTTTACACTTTTTTTGCACAGCTCTGTTCAAGCAGTCTGATCAGTCTAATTAAAACTGGTTGTGTTGTCATAATTGTCGTGTTGAGTTAATATGAAACACTTCTCTCTTAATGTTTAAAATATCGATATATATCGTATATCGCCAATCAGCTCCAAAATATCGGGATATCAGTTTTGGTCCATATCGCCCAGCCCTACTCCGTGCCTCCACATGCCCAAAATGCTTGATTGCCTTGCATTCTCCACATTTTTAGCTAAATTTTCATGTACCACATCATCATTTTTGTTCAGTGAATCTTTTGTTAATTGGCCGCCTTATCGCCCAGCTCACCTCATTTTACTCCTTCATCCATATTCGACTTTCCCGGTAGAATTCTCAATCTTTTTGGCCTCTATGGGTCCAGTTACATAGTCTATCTGTTCTTAGTCTTGGTTTTTGTGAAATACATTTCTAAATAAATGCGAGTTATAGTCCGGTGCGACTTACGTTTTTTTCCCTCTTCATGACTCATGTGACTTTTTCCCTCTTCATGACTGATGTGACTTATACTCCGGAGCGACTTACTGTCCGGAAAATACGGTAACATAATTTTGCTCTCAATCAAAAGTTTGAAGTTCTTAACTACCGTAAATAGACCCTAGATTGTTTTTACTCCGGAGTTACACTTTCAGCTCCAGACCGTAGGCATATCGTTAGGTCAATTTAGATAGTTGGATAGGATGGTCCAGAGTTCACACAAACGGAGTGTGTCTTAAAGGAGCCATACCACTTTTATGACAAGACACTATGGCAGTCGTGACCTACTGGTTAGGGCTTCGGGCTTGGAACCGAAAGTTGCCGGTTCAATCCCCGACCAGTAGGAACAGCTGAAGTGCCCTTGACCAAAGCACCTAACCCCTCACTGCTCCCCGAGCGCCGCTGTAGCAAGGCAGCTCACTGCCCCCGGGTTAGTGTGTGCTTCACCTCACTGTCTCTTCACTGTGTGCTCTGTGTGTTCACTAATTCACAGATGGGATAAATGCAGAGACCAAATTCCTTGTATACGCAAGTATACTTGGCCTAGAAACCTGATTTTCATCACATTTACATATGAATGCTTTTCTGTTGACCTTTAGTTTTGTTGCTACTGTTCATAGAGGACCGGCCAATTATGAGTTCTGTCCAACATTGCTGATAAGTTTATAAAATAATTTAGCACATTTTAATTAGGGATGCACGATATATCAGCGGCCGATATATTATTAGCCGATAAGTGAAAAAATGAAAATATTATTATTGGTCCGATAACAGAATTCTGGCTGATAACTTTTTTAAAGTCCTAATTTAGGCCTACGTCTGGCTACACTGAGCTAGCCTACTTGAGCTTGGTTGGCTATACTTTTTCCTCAATATAATGTCAGCGGTGTGAATGTATTTCACCACTCTAACAAAATCTGTGGATCTGCGTTCATTTGGGAATCTGTGCATCTCAAAATCCTCTCGTGAATGATCCGCCATTTAACCTTAACAGAGCGGAGCACAGCCCTATCTAGAGCCGTCTTGTGCTGGTGTGTTTGCACTTTACCGCGCTGGTCGGGGAAAAAAAAATAAACAAACTCGTTAGTGGGACGAGTACATAAGTAGGCCTAGTTCTAAGTTGTGTTTTAGTATTATATTTGCATTACTTTAGCTTGGGTTTTGTATTATTACCTAGAAATATGCTAACCATTCGTGCTTCAGTTCCAGACAGGTCATCATAATAAGTTATAACCTGCAGCAGGTTGTGCGCAACAGAGTAGACGGACATAAGATACAGTCTGAGGAGTTGCAGCTTTATTCAGTTACCCGCAGTTGAAACTAAAACTCTGTCGCTATACTGTAGCTTATTCCAAGCTGAGCGGTTTATGAGCGTTTAGTCCTAAATGGAAACGATTTAAACTCTCTAGCCACTCACTCGCAATTCACTGACGTCAGGTTCACTTAAAGGAGCCACACATACTGTAGGGCTAGGCTACTGTTATGTTGTTGACTGCCGTACTATTGAGGACTATTATGAGTTCTGTCCATCATTTGGTGGTAGGTAAAATTACTGCAATAAAATTATGCTTATTAAATGCTTTCCCCAAATCACTTTTCACAATTTTTTTTTCAAGAGTAATATTATCGGTTATCGTATCGGTATCGGCCACAACAAACCAATAAATATCGGTTATTGTTATCGGCCCTAAAATTCCATATCGGTGCATCTCTAATTTTAATCATATCAATAATACCAATAATATCAAGTAATTTTGGTTACTATTATGATCTCAAATTTTCATACATCTCTAGTGGCTGGTAAAATGTGTGGCCTCTAAAGGGAATTGCGGTTAGCAAAAATGTGTTTTGCCATTTTGGACGTTCTGTTAAGTAAATGCACGTAACTTTTGACCTGTATGCCCGTTTTTCAAAAAATGAGGTACTGTTGGAACCCTTGAATCAAGCCAAGTTCATACTCATATTCTTATTCCACTGTCTGCTGTCATTGGTGAACTGCACCTGAGCAAGCACATTTTGCAGTTCCTCTGAAAAGGGTTCTTGTTAATAAGTGCTCTCTAATAACAAATAAGGAGCCAATATGCTACTAATATATGTGAAGAAGAAGCTAGATAATAGTGAGTATGTACCTTGATAAAAAGTGTTACCATTATTTTTTAATTGCATCTCAAATAGGCAAAAAAATGTTTAATGATTAGAATGGACATTTAATGAATTGCTTTTCATGTTGCCATTGTTTTTGTTGTTGTTCTTGACCTGACAATTCAGTGATTGCATTAAATTACACACTTTTGCACCATATTTCAAGGGGCACTACTCATTATGACAAGAATGTCATTAAGACACATATTATACTTTACATCATTTGTTTCTCTTCCATGTTGTCATTAGGGTGAAGGTAGACAGTCGAGTCACAGCATATCTCCTATGTCTGGTTATCCCCCGCTCACTCCTGCTGTTGCTGTTCCAGTAAGTCTTCTCTAGTCCTATACATTGTTTTGTTTTATTCCTAATGTATGTTCAAACAGTTGTTCACTGTATGACAAGAGTTTATTGGTTTGTTACAGTCCTGGGGGGTATTCCAGAAAGCAGGTTTACTTAACCCCTAGGTATGTTAACCCAGATTTAGCGGTAAACCTGGGATTTCAGTTCCAGAACAATCAAATATGATCAGGCTATGTAAGTAACTATGGTAACATAGGCTCTGAACTTAACCTGGTAGGGGGTAGGTTTTGTTCAGGTTATGTTCAATTATGTTCGGTTATTTCAGTGCATGTTCAACCAGGCTGCTATTTTTACACTTGTCACACAATGACGTTTCATTTTGAAGAAGGTCTGATTGACAAAGAAGCACAAAATCATGTAGGCCTAATATTTATCCGTGGAATTAGCCGTGAGAGGGCGATAAGACCACGACATCACATGATAGCCTTTCTTTTCCAAACAAGTTTTTCAAGAGCGCTATAGTTTTTCCGCTGAATCCTAAATTTAAGCATTCTCGACTCCATCCCTACATTAGGCTACACATGGATTAGAATAGAATAAAATAAATCTTAGCTAGCCATAGTGGACATTTGCCTTTGGCTCACCAGACATCAGATGGACAAAAAACATCTCAGACACATTAACCCTTAGAACCCTAAGCTGTTTTTAGGGCATTTTCACTACCTTTATTCATAAGGATTTATTCTGGTTATTGTAAGTGCCACATACACATATTATGTATTGTTTTTTTCAGCAGAGTCTAGGCTATCCAGACATTTCATGTATTAGTACTAGCATTGATTTTATTTTGATTTTTAAATAATTAAAATATAAAAAGCATATTATAAAAATTCTTATATTTCGACATGTATCTCACCACAGCAAGCTCATAGCTCTACATGCATTTCACGTGTGTGTAGGGCAGACTCTCCTGAACACTTGTCACACAATGACGTTTCATTTTGAAGAAGGTCTGATTGACAAAGAAGCACAAAATCATGTAGGCCTAATATTTATCCGTGGAATTAGCCGTGAGAGGGCGATAAGACCACGACATCACATGATAGCCTTTCTTTTCCAAACAAGTTTTTCAAGAGCGCTATAGTTTTTCCGCTGAATCCTAAATTTAAGCATTCTCGACTCCATCCCTACATTAGGCTACACATGGATTAGAATAGAATAAAATAAATCTTAGCTAGCCATAGTGGACATTTGCTTTTGGCTCACCAGACATCAGATGGACAAAAAACATCTCAGACACATTAACCCTTAGAACCCTAAGCTGTTTTTAGGGCATTTTCACTACCTTTATTCATAAGGATTTATTCTGGTCATTGTAAGTGTCACATACACATATTATGTATTGTTTTTTTCAGCAGAGTCTAGGCTATCCAGACATTTCATGTATTAGTACTAGCATTGATTTTATTTAGATTTTTAAATAAGTAAAATATAAAAAGCATATTATAAAAATTCTTATATTTCGACATGTATCTCACCACAGCAAGCTCATAGCTCTACATGCATTTCACGTGTGTGTAGGGCAGACTGTCCTGAATCGGGCAATGTAATTGCCATGTTGGAGGGATACTCTGGGGCTGAGCAATTTACAGAAATATGTGGTGTGTGATTTACGGAAATAAATGCCATCTTTTATTTAGTGATGAAAAATGACCTTTCTGCGCTCCATATCTGTGACACGACCTGATCTGACCTGACTTGACCCGAGGTTGCGTGTTAGCCTGCGTGCCTATGGTGTATATGCACTCATAATGATTCTCAACTTTTTACTGCATTGCCATGAACAAAGTAAAGGCAAAAAAGGTGTTTCTTTGTTGAACAAATTGGGATGCAATGTGAGCCTTGAATTGGATGCCATGCAGGAATTTGCTAGGATCTCAAAACCGGATTATGAACATTCTTTGCCATAGAGAAACACACGATAGCGTTGGATTATAAACATGCTTTGCCACAAGAACAGATGTGGGGTAAGTCCAACTATATGAAGTTATTTATTTTGCTGTTACTCCGTCTGTTTTATAACCTAGGGTTAGGGTTGGCAGAAGGATATACTTGGTATCAAATGATAGCTCTGAGTCTCCTCTTTCATCTCCTCTTTCATCTGACATGCGTGGCATATCTATCCGATCACGGGTCCGCGAGTAATTCAAACAAGAGTAATGTGTGTCCAGCGTTGTTTGTGTACATGAAGTTATTATTTTGCAGTCACTTCGTCTGTTTTTATAAGCCAGAAGGATCGATAAACATGATACCAATGGATAGCCCTGTGTCCCCTCTTTCATCTGATATGCTTGCCATATCGATGCGATCACGGGTTCGCGAGTAATTCAAACAAGAGTAATGGGTGTGCAGGTGAACGCAGAGAAGTATAGGCTGTAAATATAATGCAATTTGATTTAATATCATGATTTTTTAAAATTTTCATACTTGATCGTACAGACAAGTGTGTAGTCTCTTTGGAAAGCCCCACTTCTGCTCTGTCCCACTTCTGCTCTGTCATGCAATAAGGTTTCATATCGCTGCGATGAACAGTTCCGGAGCAATGTAACAGAGAAGAAAGGGTTTGCGTCAACACTTTGCGTCGATCGGGTTCTAAGGGTTAAAGATATAATTACAGTGCAGTAGGCTATAAAAAAGGGAAAACATATAGAAAATGAATAAATAAGTTTAAGACTACATAACAGCTCAGCCATGTATGCGTGTTGTATGGTTTGGTGAAGAATGCTGATGGCATGTGGGATAAAATAGTTTTTCAATAGGCTACACTTTTTGCATCTCTCCAAATTATGTGCATTGATGATCGCTCTTCGACTGCGAGTTTTTGTAACGTTAGTATTGGAGACGCAAAGCATATCGGCAAGCTGTCGGTCGTGTGTAAAGTTTGCCTTGCGCTAAAGCAGTTCCTGCGCAACTTCATTCGTTTTCCTGGACACAAACCCACAAGGATCATTAAAGTGTAGTTTCACCAACTGGCAGGTCAGCATCACTTATCAAATTTTCCAAATGTGCACAAAAAAAAGTGTCCAATAGGCTACCCATGCCTTCTGACATTCTTCACCCTTCCGATGATGGAGGCGCAAAAGTTTAACTTGGCCCACAGCTGCAGAACCTGCGTTAAAATAGAAAATTACATTTGGGATTCTCAAAGAATTCTATGGCCCACAAGCCTAGAAATCTAGACGCACCCTAGCGGCGGCAAATTAATTTGCTCAGCCTGTACGTCTAGTATCAAACCATAGAGATTTCTATTGGCTGACGCCGTAGACGTCATCCAATCACAGCGCTCTATTTTAGAGAGTCTTAAGGCGGGCTTAACAGGATAACGACAGTCCTGCGACGGTGAACAACAAGGAAGGTGGCTATGGCGAACGAAGAGCAGTTGTTTGAATCGGCGTTGGCGTCAACTTTGGAGGAGTTGGACTTATGCTTTTCTTTGAAAGTTGAGCAACACAATGCACTTAAGTCATTCCTTTCGAAGAAGGATGTATTAGCCGTTTTGCCGACCGGATACGGATATAGTCGTAGCGCTGGCCTATTGCATGCCTAGGCAGTTTGAAAGACAATTCTGTGCCCGCCCCTTGGATTAAGCGAGGTGAATGGTTCGATTCCAGACTATACATTTCAATGATATAGGATGGCCCGCCAGGCTAATGGCCCACTCACTCTGTGACAAGGTAGGCTAGTTTAAGATAGCATCATTTAAAGCAGTCAATAAGCTACAATATGTGATGTCCACTGAATTATTTAATTGTGCTTTTGACATTAAATATAGGCTATCCTAAACGTACGCAGTTAGGCTTCACTTCAGCGTCCAAAAAAAATAAATAGCTGAGACAAGCGGGCAGAACCTGATACAGAGACATGCAATTGCGCCATGGAAGAGAAGCCTAGTCGAGAGTTGTCCGTCCAGTCTGCATGAGAAACTAAATAAATCACATATCCTGAATCATATCCTGATCTGATAATGTTCGTAGGCCCGTAGTAGACTATTTTTTTTCTCCCTGTGTTACTGTGGTCAATCTGGACCAGGAGCGTCAGAGCCAGTCAACTTGCCCTGGGCTACGTGAGCCAGTAGGCCTAGTCCTTTATCCAGCCACGGCTGAAAAAACATAGCTACACAATCAACATAGGTATGTAAAAATGTAAGATATTTAAAATATGTGGCCTAGCACAGTGAAATGGAAGTGGACACCGCAAAATGAAAAATAACTGTCCCTATTTTTCTTTCAACTCTGCTGTTTTTGTAATGTAGTTTTGTAATGCAGATTTAAAATTTTTAAAAAATATTAAAAATATTAAAAACATTTTTTAAAATGTTGACATACTGTAACTGGCATCCACTTAAGCACTGCTTTCAGGCATCCAGATAGCTCATGCTCATACAGTATGCCTCGCTAGTCCAGGCGTGTCACCATCTTTAGGGTCACAGTGGTGCCTTCCGTGCTAATACAACCCCACCATTCACTCTCACTACTTCTCTGAGACAACACATGACACTTTGAAGGTCTTTGAGAGCATGCGTATATCGTAAAAGATTTCAAGACAGAAACATATTTTAATCTGTATTGATAAACAAAATACTGTAGATTGATACATTAAAATTATAATTGATAGTCTAATAATGGCATTGTTAAGTGAAGAGTACATGATGACTTGTTAAGGACTTGAAAAAGATTGGGACTTGGACTTGGACTCGACTTGCCCTTCTGTCTTTACTTGGGACTTGACTTGGACTTGACTGCTAAGACTTGGGACTTACTTGTGACTTGGCAAACAGTGACTCGGCCCCACCTCTGTTTGAGATACTCATAGGTGGCACTATAATAAAAAATGTTGCACTCCAGATCATATCTTAAGAACTGCTAGGCCTAGCCTCACAATTCTTGCAACAATTTAATTCTTACATTCAAATTCACATGAAAACTGTCAATGTTTCTCACAATTTTCAATTTTTGAAAGTAAAATTAACTAGTCAGCGGCCATTGATTTTCTTGAAGCTCATTCTTTCTCTGTAGTCTATGCTGACAAAAATTATTTCTTAAAAAAAGTGTTTTACTTTTTTAGGTTACACATCAATGAACATTACAAGTGTCCCAGAATGATTTGTAGCCCATATTTCTTAATTTGATGTGCCCAACATCACAAAATCTAATTTGGGTAATGCTCCATAATAAGGTGCCATAATAAATAGCAAACTAGTTATTACCTAACCCTTTGTTAATATTTGTTAATTGTTACTAAAATATCTATTTGGCACAAGTTAATAGTTTTTTTCATCATTAATTAAATATTAGTTCTTTGCATAAAATCTGTATGTTAATGTTTTAACAAATCTATTAAAAAGAGTTTGTCACAAAGAAATGTGAGTGCCTCAAAAAGAAAAAGCCACAGAGCCCCACTCGAATCCATTAAGACTACCTACCCATTTGAAATGGTGTCTGTCGACTTTCTCCAGTAACTAATGTTGTATTAATATTTGTTAATAGTTAACTAAATGTCTTTTTGGCACTAATTAACAGTTATTTCTTACATAATTTAAATGTTTATTTACAAACTATATGTTAATAGAAAAGTTAATGACATATTATTATTTAAAAAATTTTTTTTAAACTGTGCTGAACCACTCCCCATAGGACCCTTACAATAAAGTTGGTTAATTAATATATTAGTAGTATATAGCTATCAGCGTGGGGCCCCTTATAATAAAGTTGGTTAAGCTTAATTAATATATTAGTAATATATAACTATCAGTATTGGGGACCCTTATAATAAAGTTGGTTAAGCGTTATTAATATATTAGTAATATATAACTATTAGTCAGACAGTGAAGGGACTGAGACCAAAACTGGCTTATCACATTTATTCCCTTAGGAAAAGTTAAAACAAAACATTCCTTCAGGCACTGGCATACATAAAACAGCATCTGCACAAGCAAAATAAAGAAGTAGTTGAATGGGGGGACATGCGACATGGAATGTTCAGGTGCACAAAACGACAGTTAATTAATATTCTGAGACTCACTAAACATTCACAGACGTAGACCACATAAACATAATGCTAAACTAAATGTACATTCATTTCCTGCTAGACTGAATTGCACTTTCCATGCACACTAAACTAAACTACACTGAATGCATGGAAAGTTGCTAGCGGAGTTTACAGCTAGTCACGTAAGACTCAGTGTGTATGAACTCGTGGTCATAATGAAAACATTAATAAACGTTCTCTAAGTTGCTAGAATTGCACCCAAATCCTAACAATACGTGTAAAGTAATATAATACAGGTGATATATCGAAGTTTTCAACTTAAACAACATTTTACAGTTACAAAATTAAAACAAAGTGGGGAGTGCTTTACAGAGTCAACCTACCCAATTCAGAGCTGCAGTATACCGTTTCTCCAAAACACAAATCTCAATAAAGCTCCTTAATTACGGCACACCTCCACACCTCCCCTGAATTTCACCAAATTCGAGCAGAAACCAAATAGTACTTCCAAAGGCAAAAAGTACACTACTTTCAAACACTAAACAGAGGGTCACCAATTACAGGACATCCAACCACAAAGGTATCCAATAAGGATGAAGTGGAAGAAGAGGTGCGCAAACTCTCACACAACCAACCACTGGCAGTAGGGTGCCTTATACACCCAACAAGACCATAAAGCCATAAACCATAAATTCCATAAATTTCAGAAAAGCTTGGACCACATAACCATGTTACCAAACATGTGTATGACCTCAACTAGATGTCTAATCATGAAAAACCTGAAACACTGACCTGCAGATAGCCTGCATAGATGGATGTGTGTGAACAATATCTTGTATTGACATAGTTTGAATCAGTCTGTCAACTGGCTTGAGAATGCGACCAAATCTAGACCTCACCTGTGCGGATGTACTAGGATTTTCAGACTGAGACATAAGCTACTGTGTCAACATTGTTCATGTCATTAGCTTTGTCTGTCTGTGTATATTACTAATCTGTGTAGATATAATATTATAATCTGTCTGTGTATATTACTATATTACTAATATATTAAGCTTAACCAACTTTATTATAAGGGGCCCCACACTGATAGCTATATATTACTAATATATTAATTAAGCTTAACCAACTTTATTGTAAGGGTCCTATGAGGATTGGTTCATAATTGGATAGGCAGAAGCACAGTTTAATAACAAATAGATAAATAATAATGTCATTAACTTTTATATTAACATACTGTATAGTTTGTAAATAAACATTTAACATTTAAATGATGTAAGAAATAAGTGTTAATTAGTGCCAAAAAGACATTTAGTTAACTATTAACAAATATGAATGCAATATTAGTTAATAGATTTAGATTTAGTTAGATTAACATACAGATTTTATGCAAACAACTAATATTTAATTAATGATGAAAAAACTATTAACTTGTGCCAAGTAGATATTTTGGTAACAATTAACAAATGAAGAGTTCAGATGCAAAACCCTCTAAATCCATCTGACCACTTTTCTTTTAAATGAGCATTTAAAATCAGGCTCCTATAGGTTATTGCCTATAAATTGATATTTCAGACCAAGGAAGAGAGTGGTATTTAGTGGGTTTTGAAGTTAAATTATTTAATTAGCGTATACTATATGTGGAGAGCATCCACTCATCATCTTTATCTCAATTTTGACATAGGTGGCATTTAGAGGCTTTTGCATCTGAACCCTTCAAATATTAACAAAGGGTTAGGTAATTACAGTGCATGAAAATGCACTGTACTGTTCTTCCTAGGCAACTTCTTCTTCTTATTATTATTATTCCGCTTACCACTTTTTCTAGACGCAATTTCTCTTGAACAGTTTAACTTAGAAACTTCATTCAAACTTTGTAACGTAGGTCTTCAAACAGATTGGGTTGCTATATCTTTTCAACTTTGAAACTTTTATACTTTTTAAACTATTAAAGAAAAACTTTTTAAAAATCCCCATAGACTTAACATTGCCGATTATGACATCATAATACGGCCATTAAGCAATTAGAATCCTATGGCAGGTGTTCAGGCCACCTGGATCTCAACTGCCAGTCTCAGGCTTTAAGCATACAAACTGGCCCTATTAAGACTACACATCCTGTTCAACTGCTTCCTCTGCCAAAAACTGTTTCAAAATAAAAGTCCTCACTACAATATTTCACTGTTAAACAATTTAACCCTTTAAAGCAACACCAAAGAGTTTTTTGTACCTTAAAATAATGTTTCCAAAATCGTTTCAGTGGTTCATCAACTCGTAACAGGGTGAACGGCAATTCTGCATTCTCTTCACGGCCCTCTATCGGCTATAACCACACTATGTAAGTTTGCCAGATCAGGTAGCGGATCTGTAGTTCGATGGAATGAGACATAAGAAACTACAAATTTGACTTGCATCTGATGTCGCAATACATGCAAAATATTCTACCTTGTCTGTGGACATCGTTATTTGCAAAGCCGGTGCTGGATAAACAAATAGCGTGCGTGCGACAGAGGGAAAGTTCTTTGGTGTTGCTTTAAACTACTGAACTTTTTAACTGTTTAGCCATTGTAACTGTTACTTGTCATCAACTATGACTCCTACCCACTGTAGCTAGTTAGCATGGTTAGCATAGTTAGCATGCTAGCAAGTTAGCATGCTAGCATGTTAACATGCTAGTTAGCATTTTTAGCAAAATTACTAAAAATGATTAGCTAAGTTAGCTAAGTCACATGGTTAGCATAGTTAGCATGCTAGCATGTTAGCATGCTAGTTAGCATTTTTAGCAAAACTGTTAAAAATGATTAGCTAAGTTAACTAAGTAACATGGTTAGCATAGTTAGCATGTTAGTTAGCATAGTTAGCATAACTGCTAAAATTATTAGCTAAGTTAGCTAAGTAACATGGTTAACATAGTTAGCATGCTAACATTGTTAGCATAGTTAGCATGTTTAATAAAACTGCTAGAAAATGTTAGTTAAGTTAGCTAAGTAACATGGTTAGCATGCTAGCACTGCTATAAAACATTAGCTAAGTAGCATGGTTAACAGAATTAAAAATCTTAGCATAACTGCTAGCAAACATTAGAGCCGTTCAAACTTTCAGTTATCGTCAAATATCTACCTATGCACAGCCATTAAACTATTTGAATATCAACATTCATTAAACTGCTAGAAAACGTTAGCTAAGTAACATGGTTAGCAGGTTAGCATGGCTAGCACTGCTATAAAACATTAGCTAAGTAGCATGGTTAGCATAGTTAAAAATCTTAGCATAACTGCTAGCAAACATTAGAGCCATTCCAACTTTCAGTTATCGTCAAATATCTACCTATACACAGCCATTAAACTATTTGAATATCAACATTCATTCAACTTCCAGTCTGTCAACAACTTTTAAACTATTTACCTTCAACTTTTAAACGGTCTACTTTTAAACTATCATTAAACTATCTATTAAACTAGCTGTCTATCAACAACTTTTAAACTATCTACTGTCTATCAACAACTTTTAAACTATCTACATTCAACTTTTAAACAGTCTACTTTTAAACTATCAACTTTTATTAAGCTATGCAACCACCATGTCTATCCTAGCATCACCGTAGTAACCATCTCTTTATTATCTGTTTTAACTATACATGATATTTTACATCACAACTTTAGCATTTTCATGCACTGGTAATTCCTTGGAATTGCATTTCTAGTTACTAGTTTGCTATTTATTATGGCACCTTATTATGGAGTGTTACCCTAATTTGCAGTATCATGACAATAATCTTAATCTTAAATTTTTGAGACATTAAAGAATGAAAAGAGGAAGAATATTCTGCATGCACAGGTCTATAGATTTGGCATGCAAATATTCCCCTTACAAAGATGGGTGATTGGAGACTGGAGACCCATTGATTAACTGGGCGTGGTGCAGCAGCAGTAACATCGCCGACTGATAATCAGTCGACCTGGGTTCGATTCCAACTGTTGCAAGTCTAACGCTTTGGATAAAGGTGTCTGTTAAATATGTAAATTTTAACTTTAAGTTCAACCTTAACCTTGAGTGAATTTGACTGAAAAAGAGCACACATGCATGCGCATAGAAGCAAACACATCCAACTCACTTACATACACACATGAGTTGAGGATGGAGTAAGTAATGGAGAGAAATTGACAAGCATGATTTATTTTTGCAGATTAATGAATGTGAAAATGTGTAGGACTGAGGGGCGGTCATATTTTGTACCGCTCGGTGGTACATCTGATTAACTTCTCTGTTGTATTCAGGAGGATGGAGAAAGGATACGAGGGAGGTGTCTAAAAGCTGTATTTAGACATTTTCAGGTGTTTATAGGCCACCTCGCATTTACTTTTACTTTTTTGTGAAAGTAAATAATGTTTATAAACATGCCATAGTTTAACAATTTTGAGTTTAACAGGCTGGTAACACAAGGCACGTAACTGTTTCACTCCTTTCGTGGAACATACTGTAAGCTGCAACAATGAGTTTCCACTGTAATCAGTGGAAGTAAATTCAGCAGATGTGCCACTTCGAAAACATTCGGAAAAAAAATAGACTTCTCTAATATTTTTATGCTCTGCTAATGTACATAACACTTCAATTGCGCACCTGGCGTATTCCGCCGGTAAGACAAATGTTAGGCTGACTTTTCTTTACTTTGTTACCTTTCCACTTATCTAGATGATTCCACCACCACCACCAATGATTTCTGACATACTAGAGGAGGATGAAGCCTTGGGTACCATGCTGATCTCCTGGTATATGAGTGGCTATCACACAGGATTTTACCTGGTATGGGTGAAATTGCATTACAAATTGCAAATTTCTGTAGTTAGTGCCTCTTAAAGGAATTATCCGGAGTAAAATGCACTTTAGATCAATTTACGGATGATTGGGAGTACATACGTTGAGTTGACATCAAAATCATGTCATTCGGATGTGTTTTGAGAAAGTTCGATTTTACCGTTTTTAGTCAAAACTCGTTAGCCTGGAAGTGACCAAGGCAAGTCATTTCGCCGCTACAAAACGCTATTTTTATACCTCTTCTACAGTTCCAAACAACATTATACTTACGTGGTAGTAAGTAGAGGGTCCCTAAAGCCAAACCGAAGTATCCCGAGGTCTTTATGTGGTCGGATAGAGAGTCCAGAATGAATTTCATCAAGCCAGTACCTTTCCGGAAATGTTGCTGCAGCTGGCTAGGGGAAAGTCCATAGGAGTCGATTGCCGAGTGTGGAGTAACACGCTCTGGAAATTCACAATTTCGTCGCTGTTTTTTTTTATTTTTATTAAAACATACCGTAAAACTCCAAATAATAGCCCGGGCTTTTATTTTCCCATATCGCCAAACTGCACCGGCTAGTATTAGAGACAGGCGTCTATATGAGACAGGCCTTTAATTCCCTTTACACAAAACTTTTCCTCTGCAAAGATGGAAAATATTATCGAATTAATTATTTCAAACACACTGAATGTCTACCTATATGACTAGGCTATCTGATGACAATTACGGATCATCATTCATTTAGTGTTGAGATGTTGTTCATTGAGTGAGATACAGTAAGATCCAAATAGCAGGGATAGCCAGAACAGATGAAACACGTTTTAATTACGTAATTTACAAAGAGATCGTATCACACTGAAAGCTCATATTTTGTCACTAGCAAATAGCCTATATCGGTCCTTTGTCAAATACAGTTGCATTATCAGCCCTGACCAAAACCGTTCAGGAATTATTTATGCAAAAGTGGAACGTGCTTAATGTTTAATTCTCCCTCCTTGTCGGCACGAATGAAACAGCATGAGAGAGCATGAACCATATTGTTTCTCCCGTTTTGTATTTGCCAAATTTGACAACAGTCTACATTCAAATCATAGCCTACGTCCAGGCGCGCGGGAACTTGTTTTTAACCAGGGGTGCTGAATAACAAAATAATCATGGATTTCCGACGATTTCTCCCCCAGCATATGATTCGAATTTAGGCAGCTAAATAGGCCATTTCACCGCCGTGTATGAGTAGGTCTAAGAGTGAGAAGTTTTATAATGCCCTGGGCAGCCACATTCCACGGCAACTATGCGCAGCACTTGCCACTCATCAATAAAAACTGTGCGTGCACACACCAGTCCCATAGAAGCACACTTGACTTCACATCATTAACCTATTTCATTATATAGCCAGAGAATGTCCGTAGACGGGCTCTGATATAGCCTAGTCTAAGGTAAATTCCTTTTCTGACTTCTTTCTCTGTATCGCCATGGCATTTAGAATAAAGAATAACGTTCGCAAACCGTTCTGGTTTTGTTGCCAGCATGAAAACACGCTTACCATCGGCCTATCCGCAAATTTTAAACACAAGGGATAAATTGAACGATGGCAAAGTCGGACATATAGGCATAGTTCATATTGAAAAAAAAGCTATACAATTTGGAACTCTAGCTTTTCACCGCAGTCTTTTAATGCCATAATCATAACGTGCGCAGTCTGCGCCATACTTAAGCCCAAATCACACCCAAGATTTGTGACGAGATGAGCAGCAACTTGATGCAACATTCTAAAACCTTGCAACTGTGACCAGACAAGGTGAATGCTTTGCGACGGCTTGCAACGACGTGCAACATCTAATTCACACTGCTGTAAACTCCTTTCTGTAACGGTTTCGTGTCATTGCGAATCTTTAAACAGACGATCTGACGGGTTTTAGAAGATTAAATACAACACGAAACTAAAAAACAGACCAGGCCTCTACTGGAGACCGGCCTTTAACCCAAACCTGTAGCCACGCCAGGCGTTTAAAAGAGACAGGCATCTCTTAGGGACTCGGCGATTATTTGAAGTTTTACGGTAGTCCAGTCCATACAACTTCATTTCAATTTCGAAAGAAATACTAGACTATGTTTTTTTTTTTTTTTAAAAAACAGCAACGAAATTGTGAATTTCCAGAGCATGTTACTCCACACTTGGCAATTGACTCCTACGGACTTTCCCCTAAAGACACCAGCTGCAGCAGCAACATTTCCGGAAAGGTACTGGCTTGATGAAATTCATTCTGGACTCTCTATCCGACCACATAAAGACCTCGGGATACTTTGGTTTGGCTTTAGGGACCCTCTACTCACTACCACGTAAGTGTAATGTTGTTTGGAACTGTAGAAGAGGTATAAAAATAGCGTTTTGTAGCGGTGAAATGACTTGCCCTGGTCACTTCCAGGCGACAAGTTTTGACTAAAAACGGTAAAATTGAACTTTCTCAAAACACATCCGAATGACATGATTTTGATGTCAACTCAACGTATGTACTCCCAATCATCCGTAAATTGATCTAAAGTGCATTTTACTCCGGATAATTCCTTTAAATTTGCCCCTGCTCAAGTCATTCAGCTATTAAAAATATGAATGGATATATTTCAGTAGGAATGATGTCATGAATTGAAGAAAAAAGTAATTTCAAGAATTCATACTCAACTCCTTTACTTTTTTCAGGGACTGAAACAGGGGCGTAAAACACAAGAACAAGAAACAGGTCTTGTCCAAAAGTCTGATATGATCATATAAAGTATATTAAATATTGTGCAGCTCAAGTGTTTTTGTACCACACCATGTTTTTTGTTTGCCAGACCCAACAACTAATCCAGTGCTAGACCTTTTGTTCTTTGTACTGATACAGATCTAGTGGTTTATACCTTTCAAATGAATAAAACGACACATTTACATTAAAACATTGCCTTGAGTGATATTTACTCCTTAACATCAACATTTCATCAATATAATAATTAATTTATTTATAAAGCACTGCATGGCTTGGCAATTTGTACCATCATATGCTTTGAGTGCCTGGCAGAATACACATCCCTTGAGATCTTCACACCGTAAATAGATGGTCTTTATTGGGGGCCAAGCAGCGAAGCTGCGAAGGCACCCATTGAGTTACTAGCTACTAACTTCCTATTATTACACTTCTGCCATTGGAGTCTATGGCAGCCCATAGAACACCTGGCTAAAAAGTGCAGATTTTTTGGCAGAAAGTTTCGGGACACTCCACTGACCACTCACACTCATTTACGGACCTCTAAACCCAGCCGTCTAGCGCCACCAACAGGTCAAAATCTGGCCGAAAATTGAACCGCTGGGTCTAAAGTTATGGAATTTGGCACACTGATCCAGCACTGTCGCATGATCACTCTCACCAATTTACAGAACTCTATGCCCAACACTCTAGCGCCACCAATGGGTCGAACCTGGATTGCATTCACGCATGTGACCATTGAACGGTGCGTCCGATTTTCACATATCAGGCACCGTTGGAATCCCTGGACCGACCTAAGTTCAATGACCCCTATCACTTTTCGCCATATTGGACCTCCGCCATATTGGATTTAGTCCAAACTCTACGAAAAGTTTCAGCGGTCACAAATTTCATCCGATTTTCACGGAACTTGGCGGAGATGATCTTCTGCCCGAGCCGCACAAAAGATACTTGTCAGATTTTTCAATTTCATTTTTGTTTGCCCGTGACAACCAATCAAATATGGCGATGAAGCCGCCAAACAGGAAGTGGACAAACATCTAGGTGACGCTTTGCGTTAACATAACAAAACTCGATACCATTACTCAGGACACTGTCCCAATCACTCACAGCAATTTTTATGCATATACATCGAACACTCTAGCGCCACCACCAGTTCAACGCTGGACATGTGTTCAGGTGCGTGATTCTTGACTCTTTTGTCTGATTTTCACAATTGAGGTAGCGTCTGAATCCTTGGACCATCCCCAGTTCATCGACCCCTATCCCGTCACTTTCCGCCATATTGGACCTCCGCCATATTGGATTTAGTTCAAACTCTACGAAAAGTTTCAGCGGTTACAAATTTCATCTGATTTTCACAGAACTTGGCAGAGATGATCTTCAGACCGAGCTGCACAAACGATACTTGTCAGATTTTTTGAATTTCAAGTTTATTTGCCCGTGACGGCTAATCACACATTGCGACGATGCCGCCTAACAGGAAGTGGGCTAACATCTCGGCTACGCTTTAATGTATGAAGTCCAAACTTGGTACAGGGACTTGGTATCTGATTGTGAGGACGCACTAGGAAATTGGCATCATGTGGCCTCTATAGGGGGCGCTGTAATACAGGAAGTGAGCTTGTATCTCAGCAACACTTTGGTGTACAAATTCCAAACTTTGTATAAGGACCTGTTACCTGATTATGATGACGCACTAGGAAATTGGAATCATTTGGCCTCTATAGGGGGCGCTGCAATACAGGAAGTGAGCTCCTATCTTAGCAGCGCTTTGATGTATGAAGTCTAAACTTGGTACAGGGACTTGGAACCTGATTGTGAGGACACAGTAGGAAATTGGCATCATTTGGCCTTTATAGGGGGCGCTGTAATACAGAAAGTGGGCTCATATCTCAGCAACGCTTCATTGTATGAAGTCCAAACTTGATACATGGACATATTAGCTGATTGTGAGGACATGCAAGGAAAGTGGTCTCATTTGGCCTCTAGGGGTGCTGTCATAAAGAAAGTGAGCTCACATCTCAGCAACACTTTGGTGTATGAAGTCCAAACTTGGTAGAGGGACATTGTAGCTGATTTTGAGAATGCACAAGGACGTTGGTGTAATTTGGCTTCTTGCTGTGAGTGCCTGCTCATGCCATGGCAATGCCATTCCTGCTATAGCGCACTGCTTGGCCCCCACATTGCTGCTTGCAGCTATATTTGGGGGCCTAGCAGCGAAGCTGCGAAGGCACCCATTGAGTTACTAGCTTTTCCTATTATACTTCTGCCATTGGAGTCTATGGCAGCCCATAGAACGCATGGCTAAAAAGTGCTGAAATTTGGCAGAAAGTTTCTGGACACTCCACTGACCACTCACGCTCATTTACGGATCTCTAAACCCAGCCGTCTAGCGCCACCAACGGGTCAAAATTTGGCCGAAAATAGAATCGCTGGGTCTAAAGTTATGAAATTCGGCACACTGATTCAGAACCGTCCCATGATCACTCTCACCAATTTCCAGCACTCTATGCCCAACACTCTAGCGCCACCAATGGGTCGAACCTGGATTGCATTCACACATGTGACCATTGAACGGTGCGTCCGATTTTGACATATCAGGCACCGTTGGAATCCCTGGACCGACCCGAGTTGAATGACTCCTATTACGCCACTTTCCGCCATATTGGACCTCCGCCATATTGGATTTAGTCCAAACTCTACGAAAAGTTTCAGCAGTCACAAATTTAATCCGATTTTCACGGAACTTGGCGGAGATGATCTTCTGCCCGAGCCGCACAAACGATACTTGTCAGATTTTTCAATTTCATTTTTGTTTGGCCGTGACAGCCAATCAAATATGGTAATGAAGCCGCCAAACAGGAAGTGGACTAACATCTCTGTGATGCTTTGAGTTAACATAACAAAACTCGATACCATTAGTCAGGACACTGTCCCAATCACTCACAGCAATTTTTATGAATATACATTGAACACTCTAGCGCCACCACCAGTTCAATGCTGGACATGCGTTCATGCACGTGATCCTTGACTCTTTTGTCTGATTTTCACAATTGAGGTAGCGTCTTAATCCTTGGAACATCCCGAGTTCATCGACCCCTATCCCATCACTTTCCTCCATATTGGACCTCCGCCATATTGGACTTAGTCCAAACTCTACGAAAAGTTTCAGCGGTTACAAATTTCATCCAATTTTCACAGAACTTGGCGGAGATGATCTTCAGACCGAGCCGCACAAACGATACTTGTCAGATTTTTTAATTTCAAGTTTATTTGCCCGTGACCGCAAATCACACATGGCGACGATGCCGCCTAACAGGAAGTGGGCTAACATCTCCGCTACGCTTTAATGTATGAAGTCCAAACTTGGTACAGGGACTTGGTATCTGATTGTGAGGACGCACTAGGAAATTGGCATCATTTGGACTCTATAGGGGGCGCTGCAATACAGAAAGTGAGCTTGTCTCTCAGCAACGCTTTGATGTACAAAGTCCAAACTTGGTATAAGGACATGTTACCTGATTATGATGACGCCCTAGGAAATTGGCATCATTTGGCCTCTATAGGGGGCACTGCAATACAGGAAGTGAACTCGTATCTCAGCAACGCTTTGATGTATGAAGTCCAAACTTGGTACAGGGACTTGGTATCTGATTGTGAGGACACAGTAGGAAATTGGCATCATTTGGCCTCTATAGAGGGCGCTGTTATACAGGAAGTGAGCTCGTATCTCAGCAACACTTCGGTGTATGAAGTCCAAACTTGGTACAGGGACTTATTAGCTGATTGTGAAGACATGAAGGAAAGTGGTCTCATTTGGCCTCTAGGGGTGCTGTAATAAAGAATGTGAGCTCACATCTCAGCAACACTTTGGTGTATGAAGTCCAAACTTGGTAGAGGGACATAGTAGCTGATTGTGAGAACGCACAAGGACATTGGTGTAATTTGGCCTCTTGCTGTGAGTGCTTGCTCATGCCATGGCAACGCCATTCCTGCTATAGCGAGGGCTAGGCCCCCGCATTGCTGCTTGCAGCTATATTTATTATTATTCCCGTCTCCCTTATTTTTTGTCAGCTCTAGCGCCTAGGCCCTTTGAGACAGAGACACCGTTCCAACTTTAAAACGTCCGGTCAGTACCGGTGTAAGTTGGTCGCGAAGATGACGTCAGGTGGGCGTGCCGTTCGTCCACCATATTGGATTGAACAGAAAGCAAAACTACATTTTCACAGGTCACAAATTTGGTCCGAACGCCACGAAACTTGACGTACATTATCCTTGGACCAAGCCTCACAAATGTTAGCGGAAGGATTTTAGATTTTCAAAAGCGTTTGCCCGTCACAGCCAAACGAAATCGGCGGCGAAGCTCCGAAACAGGAAGTCGTCCATATCTCAGGAACACTGTCACATATCGATACCAAATGTTGTATATGAACTGGGGACTCCAGTGTGAGGGTGCATAAGCTAAAAAAAAAAGAGACATATTCCAAAAGTTTCCATCATTTGGCAAACCACCCACAGGAATTTGGTAACTCTCACCATTCACCTTTGCACCATTCACCTTCTATCACAATGCCTTCCAGGTATGCACAATGCCTCTGGGCAGCCACAATGTCTCCGGGCAACCTTGCCCAATCATGAAATCCTTGCTCTGCCATGGGATAGTATGGACTTACGAACTGAAATAGCAAGGAGAACAGTAGCTATATATAGCTTACATAATACAGTTGTTTTCACATTGACTGTATTCAAATAAAATGTTTCATTACTGTTAAATATCATGATCGGAGAGTATTATTAAAAATGTTACAAGTATGCAAATGCATATGTTTACGGGCATTTAGGTTTTACTGTGTTGTTTTGTTGTAAAGACATGCAAGGCATTCTGGGCCGTAATGAAAAGTGGTCGGCAGCACTCCATAGGCTACGTATTAATATTAATAGGTGTTTCTGTAAACCTAGGGACAATAAACAGCTATCTCTGTTACAAAAACGAGCTGGTAATCGCTCATTGAAGAGGGAACTATGTTAAAAAGATTGTTTTCCTAAAAGCATGGAGTTGACGAAAGAATAAGCAAGCAATGTCACGTTGTTAAATAGCCTAACGCTAGGTGGCAACATTTCACTGAATACGTGTGAGCTTCACAAGTAAGGAAGGTGCTATTATGAGCAGAACAAAGATTCTAGAACAGAGCTTCAGAGAGACACGTTTTGAGTTCTTGGCCAAGTACCTAAAATATCGGTTTCCATGTGTATGTGCTGGATGGCGTGCTTCCTTTATGAAAGTAAGTGTTTTATAGAGTTACAGACATAATGAGTCATGTTGTAGTGGTCAACATAAATGTGCCCCTTCTGTTATTAGAATGCTAAGCGGAGATTTAAAATCATTCATTTTTTGTGTGGCTAGAAGCTAGCTAGCTATGTCAGGGAGGAGATGTTGCTGTAACGTTAACGTTATGAGATTTATGTTGCTTGATATGCTTCTACTCGTAACTTCGTCACTCGTAACTTTAGGACTCCTATTTTTTTTTACTAAGAGTAATTCAGGAAGCATTTTAGCCCTAAGTAGCGCCTGAGTCTGTGACAGCTTAAGCGAGGACTAATAAGACCGATTCACAAACAATGTTTTGTGGTGGCATTTCATGTCGCGATGTTTTGAAATGCGTCTAACAATCACGAGGGAACAATTTTGCATTGTAGGCATTATAACTAAGGGATGCAGTAATACCACCAACAACAACCAAAACTAGCCTACTCATTGTTTACATGTACATTAAATGTAACGTTTCATTGTGAATCAAATTAAAAGATTCTCCTCTTTGCAAATGTTGGCATAGGCATATGGTGACAGATTAATTTAATAATGCTGCTGTATGAATCACGGTAAGCACGAATGAAGTGGCCACTTCTTAATGGGACTCACTGTATGGAAGTAGGCTAAGTAAAATAGAGATGTTTAAAATAAGATAAAGTTAGGATATGCCCGCTTGACAACGGCAGAGATAACTGTGGCCTTTGGCCATAGCAACCATCCATTTAGAACGACTGGCCTTCATAGCAACCAAGGATCTTAGCTGTGATTCATGTAGCTACAGTATGCATGCAATGTGATGCAAAGTATAGAAAGGTAATGAAATATACAGAGACAGGTCAAGAAATATAGTGCAATGTAGACAGTAGTATACAGTTGATTTACAGAAGGTGGTTTAGAGTAATATGAACTAGAAATGCAATTCCAAGGAATTACCAGTGCATGAAAATGCTAAAGTTGTGATGTAAAATATCATGTATAGTTAAAACAGATAATACAGAGATGGTTACTATGGTGATGCTAGGATAGATGTGGTGGTTGCATAGCTTAATAAAAGTTGATAGTTTAAAAGTAGACTGTTTAAAAGTTGAATGTAGATAGTTTAAAAGTTGTTGATAGACAGTAGATAGTTTAAAAGTTGTTGATAGACAGCTAGTTTAATAGATAGTTTAAACGTTGTTGACAGACTGGAAGTTGAATGAATGTTGATATTCAAATAGTTTAATGGCTGTGCATAGGTAGATATTTGACGATAACTGAAAGTTTGAACGGCTCTAATGTTTGCTAGCAGTTATGCTAAGATTTTTAATTCTGTTAACCATGCTAGTTAGCTAATGTTTTATAGCAGTGCTAGCATGCTAACCATGTTACTTGGCTAACTTAACTAACATTTTCTAGCAGTTTTGCGAAACATGCTAACTATGCTAACTATGTTAACCATATTACTTAGCTAACTTAGCTAATCATTTTTAGTAGTCATGCTAACTATGCTAACAATATTAGCATGCTAACTATGTTAGCCATGTTACTTAGTTAACTTAGCTAATAATTTTTAGTAGTTATGCTAACTATGCTAACTAGCATGTTAACATGCTAGCATGCTAACTATGTTAGCCATGTTACTTAGCTAACCTAGCTAATCATTTTAACTGTTTTGCTAAAAATGCTAACTAACATGTTAACTATGCTAACATGCTA
Organism: Alosa pseudoharengus; assembly: GCF_046254945.1. Taxonomy (NCBI): domain Eukaryota; kingdom Metazoa; phylum Chordata; class Actinopteri; order Clupeiformes; family Clupeidae; genus Alosa; species Alosa pseudoharengus. The sequence goes on from NW_027468848.1 coordinate 43,044,963, forward strand.
ATCTCTGTTTATCTGTTAAATCTGTTAGGGGATGCAGTATTTGATAGCAAAATATAAATTCATGAGCCCTAACTATGTTAACCATGTTACTTAGCTAACCTAGCTAATAATTTTTAGCAGTTTTGTTAAAAATGCTAACTAGCATGCTAACATGTTAGCATGCTAACTATGCTAACCATGTTACTTAGCTAACTTAGCTAATCATTTTTAGTAGTTTTGTTAAAAATGCTAACTAGCATGCTAACTATGCTAACCATGTGACTTAGCTAACTTAGCTAATCATTTTTAGCAGTTTTGCTAAAAATGCTAACTAGCATGCTAACATGTTAGCATGTTAACTATGCTAACCATGTGACTTAGCTAACTTAGCTAATCATTTTTAGTAATTTTGCTAAAAATGCTTACTAGCATGCTAACATGCTAACCATGCTAACTATGCTAACCATGCTAACTAGCTACAGTGGGTGGGAGTCATAGTTGATGACAAGTAACAGTTACAATGGCTAAACAGTTAAAAAGTTCAGTAGTTTAAAGGGTTAAATTGTTTAACAGTGAAATATTGTAGTGAGGACTTTTATTTTGAAACAGTTTTTGTCAGAGGAAGCAGTTGAACAGGATGTGTAGTCTTAATAGGGCCAGTTTGTATGCTTAAAGCCTGAAACTGGCAGTTGAGATCCAGGTGGCCCGAACACCTGCCATAGGATTCTAATTGCTTAATGGCCGTATTATGATGTCATAATCGGCAATGTTAAGTCTATGGGGAATTTTAAAAAGTTTTTCTTTAATAGTTTAAAAAGTATAAAAGTTACAAAGATAGCAGCTTTGTCCGTTTGAATACCTACGTTACAAAGTTTGAATGAAGTTTCTAAGTTAAACTGTTCAAGAGAAATAGCGTACGGAAAAAGTGGTAAGCGGAATAATAATAACTAGAAATGCAATTCCAAGGAATTACCAGTGCATGAAAATGCTAAAGTTGTGATGTAAAATATCATGTATAGTTAAAACAGATAATAAAGAGATGGTTACTACGGTGATGCTAGGATAGACATGGTGGTTGCATAGCTTAATAAAAGTTGATAGTTTAAAAGTAGACTGTTTAAAAGTTGAATGTAGATAGTTTAAAAGTTGTTGATAGACAGTAGATAGTTTAAAAGTTGTTGATAGACAGCTAGTTTAATAGATAGTTTAATGATAGTTTAAAAGTAGACCGTTTAAAAGTTGAAGGTAAATAGTTTAAAAGTTGTTGACAGACTGGAAGTTGAATGAATGTTGATATTCAAATAGTTTAATGGCTGTGTATAGGTAGATATTTGACGATAACTGAAAGTTGGAATGGCTCTAATGTTTGCTAGCAGTTATGCTAAGATTTTTAACTATGCTAACCATGCTACTTAGCTAATGTTTTATAGCAGTGCTAGCAATGCTAACCTGCTAACCATGTTACTTAGCTAACGTTTTCTAGCAGTTTAATGAATGTTGATATTCAAATAGTTTAATGGCTGTGCATAGGTAGATATTTGACGATAACTAAAAGTTTGAACGGCTCTAATGTTTGCTAGCAGTTATGCTAATATTTTTAATTCTGTTAACCATGCTACTTAACTAATGTTTTATAGCAGTGCTAGCATGCTAACCATGCTACTTAGCTAACTTAACTAACATTTTCTAGCAGTTTTGCTAAACATGCTAACTATGCTAACAATGTTAGCATGCTAACTATGTTAACCATGTTACTTAGCTAACTTAGCTAATAATTTTAGCAGTTATGCTAACTATGCTAACTAGTATGCTAACTATGCTAACCATGTTACTTAGATAACCTAGCTAATCATTTTAACAGTTTTGCTAAAAATGTTAACTAGCATGTTAACTACGCTAACCATGTTACTTAGCTAACCTAGATAATCATTTTAGCTGTTTTGCTAAAAATGTAACTAGCATGCTAACATTTTAGCATGCTAACTATGCTAACCATGTGACTTAGCTAACTTAGCTAATCATTTTTAACAGTTTTGCTAAAAATGTTAACTAGCATGTTAACATGCTAGCATGCTAACTACGTTAACCATGTGACTTAGCTAACTTAGCTAATTATTTTTAGCAGTTTTGCTAAAAATGTTAACAACATGCTAACTATGCTAACCATGTGACTTAGCTAACTTAGCTAATCATTTTTAGCAATTTTGCTAAAAATGTTAACTAGCATGTTAGCATGCTAACTATGTTAACCATGTGACTTAGCTAATCATTTTTAGCAGTTTTGCTAAAAATGCTAACTAGCATGATAACACGCTAGCATGCTAACTATGTTAACCATGTGACTTAGCTAATCATTTTTAGTAGTTTTGCTAAAAATGCTAACTAGCATGCTAACTAGCATGCTAGAATGCTAACTATGCTAACCAAGTTACTTAGCTAACTTAGCTAACTAGCTACAGTGGGTAGGAGTCATAGTTGATGGCAAGTAACAGTTACAATGGCTGAACAGTTAAAAAGTTCAGTAGTTTAAAGGGTTAAATTGTTTAACAGTGAAATATTGTAGTGAGGACTTTTATTTTGAAACAGTTTTTGGCAGAGGAAGCAGTTGAACAGGATGTGTAGTCTTAATAGGGCCAGTTTGTATGCTTAAAGCCTGAGAATGGCAGTTGAAACAGGTGGCCCGAACACCTGCCATAGGATTCTAATTGCTTAACGGCCGTATTGTGATGTCATAATCATAATGTTAAGTCAATGGGGAAATTTTGATTAGTTTTTAATTAATAGTTTAAAAAGTATAAAAGTTACGAAGCTGAAAAATACATAGCACCCATGTCCTAAGTAAGACCTACGTAACATAGTTTGAATGAAGTTTCTACGTTAAACGGTTAAAGCTGCATTAAGTGCGTTAGAAGAAGAATAAGAACTAGAAAAGCATTTCCTGAAGGAAATACAATGCATGAAAATGCAAAAAATATGATGTAAAATTTCATACAGAGTAAAAAGAAACTATATTGGTTGCTAGGTAGATGAGGTTTAATATAGTTGGAATGACTGAACAGTTAAATAGGTGGATAGTTTATACAGTTAAATGATTTGCTTGGTAGATAAGGTTTAATATAGTTGGAATGATTGAACGGTTAAATAGGTGGATAATACTTAACTTAGTTAACTTAGCTAATATTTTCATTTTTAGTAGTTATGCTAACTAGCATGTTAGCAATGCTAACATGCTAACTATGTTAACCAAGTGACTTAGCTAACCTAGCTAATCATTTTTAGCAGTTTTGCTAAAAATGCTAATTAGCATGCTAACATGCTAACTATGCTAACCATGTGACTTAGCTAACTTAGCTAATCATTTTTAGCAGTTTTGTAAAAAAATGCTAACTAGCATGTTAACATGCTAGCATGCTAACTATGCTAACCATATTACTTAGCTAACATAGCTAATCATTTTTAGCAGTTTTGCTAAAAATGCTAACTAACATGCTAACATGTTAGCATGCTAACTATGCTAACCATGTGACTTAGCTAATCATTTTTAGCAGTTTTGCTAAAAATGCTAACTAGCATGCTAACATGCTAACTATGCTAACCATGTGACTTAGCTAACTTAGCTAATCATTTTTAGCAGTTTTACTAAAAATGCTAACTAGCATGCTAACTAGCATGCTAGCATGCTAACTATGCTAACCAAGTTACTTAGCTAACTTAGCTAACTAGCTACAGTGGGTAGGAGTCATAGTTGATGACAAGTAACAGTTACAATGGCTGAACAGTTAAAAAGTTCAGTAGTTTAAAGGGTTAAATTGTTTAACAGTGAAATATTGTAGTGAGGACTTTTATTTTGAAACAGTTTTGGCAGAGGAAGCAGTTGAACAGGATGTGTAGTCTTAATAGGGCCAGTTTGTATGCTTAACCCTTTCGTGCCCGTGCCGAACATTCCATTTTTGGTGCTGGATGACCTCCTTACACAAAAAAACTTATTTCTTGAGTATAATACATACCATCAATGGGATATACATACCATTGTAATCAGAAGGATCAGTTCTATCAAATGATGTAAAATACATATGGTAATGTTGATATAGTAATGAACAGTCTTTCAAAATCCTCTCCAAATGTATACCGGAATTCGTTAAAATTTAATTTCATTCACATAAAAATGAATTTTCATCATATTTCTATACAAGATAGAGAAAAATGTAGAGTGTATTACATGTTCAGCAAGTTGTGGGCTATTTAACAAAAAAGACTGAATTGGAATATCATTAACCTTTCAAAAGTTATGATACATTTAGTGATCAGTGTAAAAAAATGCAGGAAACAGGATTTAGAATGTTGACAGAATTCACATTCTCTTTCTCACCAAAAACATGAAAGTATGCATAAAAACTAATAATGAAGTCAGACACAATGGTTTAGATTTATTTGGTCCATAAGAATAAACCATTTATTTGTATATAAGCAAATGCTACAGTCAATAATAATGATATATAAAAGAAAAACATGTACCTTACCAGTAATACAGGAAGTAAGTATACTGTATATTTATTGAAGATCGATCAATTCTGAATAGAGACATAAAATACATTTGATTCAACAGATACAACTTCCTTATATAAATTAGTGTAATATGAAAATGATATACATCTATAAAATGTATTATTTATGAAAAGCTAGGAATACAATCAACTTCAACATCACTCAAAAATCAATGTGTTCTAAACATTTGAAAGTGGATTATATAGAACAAGCCTGTTGAGAATAAACACATACACACTCACACACACACACACACACACACACACACACACACACACAGAGGAGGATAGGGAAAGGTGGGGTGGGGAACCTGAAGGTTAAACACAGAAGACCTATGACTCAAAACGAAACGCATCCCATTCTGTAGAATGCCAAATCTGACAGCAATTTTGTTTACCAAAAAAACAAAGTCACCTACTGCTAAACTCCAGGCCATACAAGCTACTTTAGTGTTATTATGTGTTGTTTTTATAACAAAGCCAACAATTTTTCTTTGGCTCCTGCTGTACAGGAATATGTACTTGATGAAAAGACGACAGAGTAGTAGTTGGAGCAGCTGAAGGCGAGGCTGAAATTTTGACGGAAATGCCTGCCAGCTGTTGTGATAGATTTTCTCCAAAGTCTTTCTGGCTGTAGCTACCAAACCTAGGTTCAACACCAGATTCTGCATTGCCAAACTTGAAATTAGGGCTGCACGATATTAGGAAAACATGCGATATGCGATTACATTATTGAGTACTGCGATAATGATATAAGTTGCGATATTTAAATATTTCCACCTCATGTTTTTCTCCAACCTCATACGCTGCGCATCCCACATTATTAGGCTACCGGCATACCGAGTGCAGCGGAAAGTGAAAGTAAGGAGTTGCGATCACACAGTCCAACGAAGTAGGCTTAACAACTTTTACAAATAACAAATCCTGATTACCTCTCTGCTGCTGTCTGGGGCTTTTGCTAAATGCAAATCATGAAATACAAGCCTTACAGTGAAAGACAGATATCTTCTGATCCTATAACTATAACGAAAGAAATTGTTTATTTTAACACAGTGGAGGACGCATTTGGCGATGTGTTTGTAACACGTCATCCTTAATAAAACCAAAATATTTCCATATAACAGACGTGCTTTTCATTTTAGTCACCAATTCCTCTTCACCCAAGTGTAACCTACCTCGCTCGACTCACTATCTTCAGCCATCACGACATTAGCTCCCGACTCAACACCTAAAACACCACACACCTAAACTGGTAGGGGACGGGCTTCTAGGGCAGCATGACAGCATCGGTTTGGTAAAATATGTTGACATTCAGAATGTGAATATGACATTCAGAATGTGACTGTATGGAATGCGCATGGCACAAAAAATGTATCGAAATTTATCGAAAATTAAGTAATCTGTGCGGTATGTCCATCGCAAATGTTAAGCGAGTGCAAGATATCGCGATAACGATAGATTTTAGATATATCGTGCAGCCCTACTTGAAATAATAAGAAACTACTGACAACGGCAATGTCAATGGAGAAAAAGTGTACACAATATGTATTTCTCATTTGGTCAACACTCCCTGATCCCTGGAGACTTGGTTCCCCAGTAAGCAATGGATATTAGGGAGGGAACTGAAGTCCCATGTCAATGATCAATCCCAGAAAACTGTGAAACTCTTCTGGGGTCTCTTCGTCCCATGCCCCTGCACTGTGTGTTTGCATACGACGGCCTACTAAGCACAACCTCCCACCCGTTCCGGTTGGTAAAACCACATATGCCTGGGACAACAACATATAAAAAACAACATAACAAGTCTATTTCACAGTGTTTTAGTGGCAGTCTACACCACCCTACGCACGGCACCTAAATATATACCTTCTTCGTCCATCCTCACATGGTCTTCAACATTGTGAGCGCAAGCTCATCAGCCGTCAGCTACCTCTTCAGGCCTGCAAGGAGGTCTGTGTAGGTCTTGTCATCCTCCATCTGAAACAACAGTAAAATCATACAAATGTAATACCTTTATTAATTTAAAAAATAAAATCACAAAACTACAGATGCGTGCGTGTGTGCACATACATACACAAGAAGAGGTAGCCTAAACTATTGAAGCATTCTGAATAACTCAAAAATATTTAGAAGTATGAAAAGTCATTTTATTACACATGGGTTTAGCTACCCTAAATCTGCTTTCCTGGCTGGCATTAAGATAAAGACAGATTACATTTCACCTAGTAACTAACTGCTGAAATGCAATGACATTTCTGACATAATATGTGATTTCACATCATGTTTTCTATAACTACATATTGAGAAGAGTAGAATATCAAGTCATGCCATCTTAGAAAATTATGAGACAAGCATGTCTGATGTTTGTCATTTAGAAGTTAGCAAGGTAAAACAGTTCACTACAAACTGCCTAGCGAGGTAACAACCCGAGGAGAGGCAATAAGTTAATTAGCACTACATTTCTGACAGAATCCGTGATTTCACATCATGTTTTCTACAACTACATATTGAGAGGAGTAAAAACATCGCTCAACTTATTTCAGGTAAGAGAACGCAACTTAGAAACGCGGCGCCCATTGATTTATTCAGCTTTGGCATGCTATATTGACTTGCCAATATAATGCTTACCTAACAAGCAAATTGGTACTAGAAAACAAACTTACTAACAGGTTATATACTAACAGGTTTTTAAATGAAATTGTCAAATGAAAATAACTGATATCAAAAGCAAACGAGAATACTGCAAGCAGTTCAGAGTAATGCAGCTAGCTAAAGTTACATGACGATGCACTTAGCCCCCGCTATGCCATAATGTTGACGCTGATGAGAAAGCATATTACTGTCAAATAACATGATTTTATGACTACAAATTAAGATTAACCATAACTAGAAATGATGTAAAAACATATATTACCTCAGTTTATCCAGCTGTGCGGTTTCCAGTCGAGGTAAACTCCAACGAAGTGCAGGTGGCATCTGGCGGTCCATGTCAAAATGTACGACTGACGTGAAAACTTTTTTTCACGACTCATCTTCAAGTATCCAAAACATTTCGCGCCATAAATCCCTTAACCAATCATATCAAATTGAAGCTTATGTTGTCAGCATTACGGGGAAGATTTCAGAAATAAAATCAGTCATTGGACAGCTGAGATATTAGATGATTGGTCATCGTTAAAATTTTAACGAAATTAGAATGGTCGGGCTTGTAAGGGTTAAAGCCTGAGAATGGCAGTTGGGCCAGCTGGCCTGAACACCTGCCATAAGATTCTAATTGCTGTGATGTCATAAAGGGCAATGTTAAGTCAATGGGAAAATGTTGATAGTTTTTTATTAATAGTTTAAAAAGTATAAAAGTTACAAAGTTGAAAAATACAAAGCCCACATGTCCTAATTAAGACCTACGCGTCAATGTTTGAATGAAGTTTCTACGTTAAACGGTTGAAGCTGCATTAACTGCGTTAGAAGAAGAGGAATAATAAGAACTAGAAAAGCATTTCCTGAAGGAAATACAGTGCATGAAAATGCAAAAAATGTGATGTAAAATATCATACAGAGTAAAAACAAACTATATTGGTTGCTAGGTAGATGAGGTTTAATATAGTTGGAGTGACTGAACAGTTAAATAGGTGGATAGTTTATATGGTTAAATGATTTGCTTGGTAGATAAGGTTTAATATAGTTGGAATGATTGAACGGTTAAATAGGTGGATAATACTTAACTTAGTTAACTTAGCTAATGTTTTCATTTTTAGTAGTTATGCTAACTAGCATGTTAGCAATGCTAACTATGTTAACCATGTGACTTAGCTAACCTAGCTAATTAATTTTATCAGTTTTGCTAACTATGCTAACTAGCATGCTAACATGCTAGCATGTTAACTATGCTAACCATTTTACTTAGCTAACTTAGCTAATCATTTTTAGAAGTGTTGTTAAAAATGCTAACTAGCATGCTAACATGCTAGCATGCTAATTATGCTAACCATGTGACTTAGCTAACTTAGGTAATCATTTTTAGTAGTTTTGTAAAAAATGCTAACTAACATGCTAACATGTTAGCATGCTAACTATGCTAACCATGTGACTTAGCTAACTTAGCTAATCATTTTTAGCAGTTTTGCAAAAAATGCTAACTAGCATGCTAACATGCTAGCATGCTAACTATGCTAACCATGTGACTTAGCTAACTTAGCTAATCAATTTTAGCAGTTTTGCAAAAAATGCTAACTAGCATGTTAACATGCTAGCATGCTAACTATGCTAACCATGTTACTTAGCTAACTTAGCTAATCAATTTTAGCAGTTTTGCTAAAAATGCTAACTAGCATGCTAACAAGCTAGCATGCTAACTATGCTAACCATGCTAACTAGCTACAGTGGGTAAGAGTCATAGTTGATGACAAGTAACAGTTACAATGGCTGAACAGTTAAAAAGTTCAGTAGTTTAAAGGGTTAAATTGTTTAACAATGAAATATTGTAGTGAGGACTTTTATTTTGAAACAGTTTTTGGCAGAGGAAGCAGTTGGACAGGATGTGTAGTCTTAATAGGGCCAGTTTGTATGCTTAAAGCCTGAGACTGGCAGTTGAGATCCAGGTGGCCCGAACACCTGCCATAGGATTCTAATTGCTTAACGGCTCTATTGTGATGTCATCAGCCCATGTTAAGTCTATGGGGAAATTTTGAACAGTTTTTAATTAATAGTTTAAAAAGTATAAAAGTTACAAAGATGAAAAATACAAAGCCCACATGTCATAAGTAAGACCTACGCAACGCAGTTTGAATGAAGTTTCTACGTTAAACGGTTGAAGCTGCATTAACTGCGTTAGAAGAAGAAGAAGAAGCCTAGGAAGAACAGTACAGTGCATTTTCATGCACTGTAATAAGAAGCCTAGGAAGAACAGTACAGTGCATTTTCATGCACTGTAATAATAAGAAGAAGCCTAGGAAGAACAGTAGAGTGCATTTTCATGCACTCTAATAAGAAAAATCATAAGAATAAGAAGCCTAGGAAGAACAGTACAGTACATTTTCATGCACTGTAATAAGAAGAATCATAAGAATAAGAAGCCTAGGAAGAACAGTACAGTGCATTTTCATGCACTGTAATAAGAATCAGAAGAAGCCTAGGAAGAACAGTACAGTGCATTTTCATGCACTGTAATAAGAAACTTTGGAAGAACAATATAGCGCATTTTCATGCACTATAATAAGAAACTTTGGAAGAACAGTATAGTGCATTTTCATGCACTATAATAAGAATCAGAAGAAGCCTAGGAAGAACAGTACAGTGCATTTTCATGCACTGTAATAATAATAACTAGAAAATGCAATTCCAGGGAATTACCATTGCATGTAAATGCAAAAAAGATGCTGTGTATAACATTAAATTACTTACAGTATGATTATTCAGATTACATAGACGTGTCCAGTATTCTTGAAAACCACTTACTTGATTAGATGTTAGCTTAGAGTATGACAGTCAGTAAAAATAAATTGTTAATTCAATATTGATCAACATTCTTTGTTTTAATACAGCAGAATGATACTCAGAATACACTAATGAACACTTAACAACCAATGTAAGCTTGAAGTAAAAAAAAAAAATCACAGTTGTGTGTGTGTGTGTATATATATACAGAACTTGATAATGCCAATCATATTATCCTAAGACAGATCTATTTATCAGTGGTAATTCTGAAATGGCGGCAAGAGCTAGAGGTCTCAGTTAATTGTAATAAATAGGTCACTTTTGATGGTGATATAGACTGAAGAACAAGATTCAGCCCTTCAGATGATCAGTTTTAGACAGAACAGAACTCAGGTCTAAAAACAGAGGTCTAACAGCACAGCTAAGTTTCACAGATGTCACAGCACATGATTCAAATGTATGCATGCTTCATATAGTTGTCGACATAGTCCTCCTGCAACAATATAATACTCAGAATGTCTCAGTGTAGATCTCAGATCTACGTCTATAGTTCAAAGGTATGTGCAGATATGTTGAGATATGATCACGTTTTTTAGGAATTAATGTTAGAGTTATACCAAAAACATGGAATGTGTACAATTGTTCAATACAACTTAGATATATTTAAGTGAGGTTGTTGCACCATAAATCTGTAATGGTAGTTCAATATACTAGCCTATAGTATTTCACGGCAAACAAAGCAACATGTTTGACGTGTTTTATTAATTTCTGTTTAAGGATAGTTGACAGCCAAACAGTTTAAAGTAAACAGCTTAGAACACTTTGTAGGCAAAGGGTGTGTTGTTGCTGTTGATAATCATAAACTGAGTCTTAAGGATGGACCATTCTGATATACATGGATTTCTATGGAACGTCACGAAAACTTGCGTGCGCAAACAAGAGGCAGAAAGCACCACAGAACAGCATAGAGCAATGCAAAAGAGCAAAAGAATAAAATGAGTTTTTGTGCTGAAAACTGCACCAATTCGAAATCACGATGGTTAGATCATGTTAAATATGTTCAATATCCCTAACGGAATGCATGTCTTCGCCAAAAATTACAAAATACGATGTTATATTAATAATGCAAATGAACGGCAAACTTTGGAACGGAAATATAGTCTGAAATGAGATGTTATTATCATTGAGACAACAGGGGTATACAAAAAAATCCGATTGTAGCTTACAGCAGCCGACTATTTAGGTTAAGTTTATAACGTTGTGGACGGCCACCAAGCGTCTTCTGCCTCACGGCTGCGCGCGCATCTAGTTTTGTTGGTAAACGGGAAATCCGTGTATTAAGCATCTTGATAACCAACTACACTATATCTTACAGCTTGCTAGGTCTGTTATCCACATTTTTTCTACAGATTACGATGTAGGCCTACTTTAGGATGTAGCCTACAACAACTGGGAAGCTTTAATTTATAGGCCAGAATAATGCAGAAATGAGTAGCCTAGGCCAAGTAAACATACTCTGTAGCTATGTTGACAGCACAAACGTTTTACCTCAACTTCTGTAGTGTGTTTTAACAATACTTTGGTCATATGGTCCGTTTCCAAACAGTAAGGTTTTAATCAGGTCCCTTTCCACAGGTTATCAAGAGCCAGATAGTATAACGCTAGTTAAAACGCTACTGGTTAGTGAGCAAATGTAACGTTAACGTCAGTGCTCAGCTGGGAGCGACGTTAGGTTTGAATGTCGTTAGCTAACGTTATCGAAACCTACAGCTAACCGGTCAATTTAAAGTGACGACTTATTAACGTTGAATAGGTGGGTTTCATAACTTTCCTTACATAATAAATATCAACGGATAGGATAAGTGCTAACGTTAACTATTCCCCTAACGTTAGAACCACCGAGTTTGGCTACTTGTGACCTATCATTTCATACATAGCCTAGGCCTATAGTAGAATGCTACATAACAATGTTTGACGACATAAATGAGTCATATACCAAAAATCGGACCACTTACCTTGTTTGTAGTTAGAGAAATGTGCCTCTGGAGGAGAGTTTTACGAGCAAGTAAAGTAGGCTATCACGGCAGGTCAAAACGTTCAGAAGATTCACAGCTCCAGTGATAGAAAGATTGCAGCGGACCAGCTGTTGATTGCTATCAGGTGCAGGTCACGTCATAATGCTAAAAGTTGCCGCCACGGCGGTCAATGTTAAGTCTATGGGATTTTATTGCTCTTTTATCGTAAATATCTCAAAAAGTATAAAGTTTACAAATATGAAAAATACATTCTACGATTGTCCGTTACAAGAGCTTTGTAGGAGTCTTTGAATGAGGTCAGACGGTTCAGCGGTTTCAGTCGCATTAAACGTTGAATTTGGTCGGAAGAAGAATAATAAGAACAGCAGAAAAAAAGTAATTAAAAGTATATAATATAAAAAACACTGCTAAGCAATAAGGACAGTAGAAGATAAAGAATATACTAAAATACAAATTATACTAAATAACACAAAATCTAAATCAAGTCTAAAAACAGTATCCACATAGTGGGTGATTAATCATGAGGCGCTTGCAATGACTGAGGCAGGTACTGAGCCTGTGATTCTCTGTGCATAGTAAGGTAAGGTGCTCTGTGTGAGTGAGTGTCATGGTGATGGTGCAAATGAGTAAGTGCAACAGTGCAAGAATAAAGTCTAGAGACCAGCATAAAATAAATATGGACATATCAGAGAGTAGGCAAGGTAATGTAAAAAAACTATAGAAAAAACGTATATATATATGAAGGTATAAGTGTGGCCACAATCTGGCTGTGGTATGGAGGGAGGGGTTATGCATATGTGCTAATATAGCACGCAACAGTGAGGCAGTAAGACAGTGGTAAAAAGTGGCTAGTGGACAGACAGTACCCAAACATGGAGAGGGTGGAGAGGCAGACAGACTATGCAGAGAAGTCTATCTCTCCTCTTCCCTTAAGTGAAGCATTGAACAGTTAAATGGCCCTGGGGACAAATGACTTCCTCAGTCTGTCTGTTGTGCAATTCAGTGAGCAAAGTCTCCAGCTGATCAGGCTCTTCTGCTTTACAATAGTGCTGTGGAGTGGATGACAATCATTGTCCAAAATGTTGATCAGTTTGTTCAGGGTCCTTTTGTCAGATATTGAAGTGATGCACTCCAGTTCAGTTCACACTACACAGCCAGCTTTCCTTACCAGCCTGTCAAGTCGCCCAGCATCCTTCTTCTTTGTGCTTCCTCTCCACCACTGCATAGAAGAGTACGCTGGCAACAACAGACTGGTAGAACATCCTGAGGAGCTTGCTGCACACATTGAAGGACCGCAGCCTCCTCAGGAAGTACAGCCTGCTCTGCCCTTTCTTGTAGAGTGCATCAGTGTTGGCTGACCAGTCCAGTCTATTGTCCAGGTGGAGACCCAGATACTTGTAGGTGCTTACCACCTCCACATTGACCCCATCAATGGAGACTGGTAGCAGAGCGGGCTTAGACCTGCGGAAATCCACCACCATCTCCTTGGTCTTTGAAGCATAGTGTGCGAAATATCCCAAAACCCTCAGATGCGCATTAGAACTTATTTCGGTAAGTTGCAGCGCAGGTTTTTCCCAAACTGATGGTGCTTAAAATGCTATACAACTGTGTTAAGTTGCTGGATGAGGACAAAGGTTGTGTGTGTGTGTGTGTGTGTGTGTGTCAGTGTTGTAATGTAACAGAGTACAAATACTTCGTTACTGTACTTAAGTAGAAATTTCACGTATCTGTACTTTATTTCGCTATTTAAATTTATGTCAACTTTCACTTTTACTCCACTACATTTCCTAGATAAAATTTATACTTTTACTCCGTTATATTTCCACTAAGCATCTTCGTTACTTGTTACTAAAACATAAAATTAGAAGAAATGTGTGCGACTGCAATAAGGGAGGTTTGGCGAATCACTGCTCCTAGATTGCATTACGCACGCTCCGCACGCTGCGCACTCTATTTCAGCGCTTGTTTGTTGCTAAAGGAGGAGGACGCACAACTGAAACCGCCATGGAAGCATGAGCACCTACTGGAGGACCTCCCGTTATCATAGACGACCACCCCGACGATAGTGGTGAACTCGGTGAACAGGGTATTGGTGAAGATAACGTCATACATCCGTGGCCGATGTATTTGCAAGAAATGTTTCTGTACATTGGCAGCTTTCTGTGAAGCTGAACACTCCGCTACCTGCCTCAGCGGCCTGTGAAAGCCTATTTAGCATTGCGACTTGTCTTCAGTCCAAGAAGAGCAAGACTGAATCAGGCCCGGGGTGGGTAATCGGGAGAATCAGGAGAATTCCCGGTGGGCCGCTTCACTTTTGGGCCGGTCGAGGAAAAAAATATTGACATTTGTCACGTTAGTTTATCTTTTCTTAAAGTAGGACACGTTCTGCATTCTGTGCATGACACAAATGCAATGCCTCTGCATGGGTTGTAGCCTACGTGAGGGAGTTCTCCCCTCCCAAAAATATAGCCCATCTTTTCCAAAAAGTTTCTCAGGTACGAATAGCCGAGCCGTCCCTACAGTAGACACAAGCGTCAGGAAGGATGGATGGTAGAAAGAGGCCAGGAGAGACTGAGCAGCAGATCAACCAGTCGACCACTGAAAATGATGAGCCCGAAATTAATGATGAGGAGGCCATGACTACAGGAACAAGTAGAGAGGATAAATTGAAGTTATTTAATGTAAGAAAGAGCAATTACCCAACATGATAAACCTATATGCCTTGTTTGCTCAGAAGAGGGTGTAGTAAAGGAGTAGGCTAAATCACCAAACAACAATATAGCCTACGCGGGATAGGCTACATTTCAAAGGCTTTCTTTCTTTCTTTCTTTCTTTCTTTCTGTTTTTGTTAACTTGTGGAATAGTGGAATATTTTTGTTAACTTCTCAGTTGAAGTGAATTATTATATAACCTTTACACATTTGTTGAACCATGGTACTAATAAACACTACAGGATAGTAAGAGCTGAAATGTTGCTTCATTTATCCAATTTCCACCACTATGGAAAACGTGGGCCGGTCTTGGGCCTGAAACTCCCGGGCACTGAATTCTGGCAACTTTGAAAACCAGCTTCTTTTGAAGATGAAGACCTTTACAGTTTTAACTAATGACTGGCATATTAGTAGCTGGACATAGATTGCAGATTTTTCTTCTGCTTTCAACAAAATGCAGCCACATATCCTGATCGAGAGACTAGCAAATGATTTTCAGGTACCGAATCAACTATTGCTGCTACTTTAAAACATTTTAACAGATAGAACACAGAGAGTCTTCGTAAATGGTCAGTTGTCCCAACCTATTACTTCAAATACTGGCTCGCCGCAAGGATGTGTACTCTCTCCCTTGTTATTTATTTTGTACACAGATAGCTGCAGGTCTTCCCAACAAGGAAGCTACCTAGTCAAGTTTTCAGATGACACTGCACTGCTATCTTTATTCCAAGGTCCACATTCCAGTCATGGGCTAGCGTTGACATCATTTGTGAAGTGGTGCGACAATAATTTTTTAGATTTAAATGTAGCCAAAACAAAGCTCATAATTGATTTTAGGAGGACAAAGGCAGAACCAATAGCAAGTGTCATACATGGGGGGGATGTGGAAATCGTTGATTCTTACAAGTACTTAGGTACAATATTTGACAGTGAGCTCAAGTTTCATGTAAACACTGAGACAATTGTCAAAAAGGGACAACAGAGAATTCATCTGCTGAGGAAACTTAACTCCTTCAGTGTCTCTAAAACTATTTTACGTAACTTTTATCAGTCTTTTATTGAGAGTATTTTAACTTATCTTAGCCTATCAGTCAAAGACAAGAACAGTCTCAGCAGCATTGTTAACACTTCATCAAAGATTATTGGAACACAGCTAAATAGTCTGAGTGCTCTGTTTAACAAACAGGCAGTCCAAAAGGCTAAAAGTATCATCAGTCAGCCTGATCATGTTTTAGGTGGTGAATTTTCATTAATGCCCTCTGGGAGGCGCTATTATTCTGTCAGGACAAAAACAAAAAGGTATTCTGGATCCTTCATCCCTACATCCATTAGATTATTAAATAAGGTTGAAGGGATAGAGTACACTACTGAAAATGTTGATTTACTGAGCGCTGTTCATCACTGACAGGACAGGGTGCCTGACTGTATGTGTGTGTTAAGATGTATATGTCTTTTATCTTCTTATTTATTTTATTTTCTTTAGGTCTTGTATTTCTATATTTTATATTACATAACTTTTTTTTATTTATTTATACTATTTATTGTAGATTGATGGAGACCGGGACTGCAAACTTAATTGCCCACTGACGGGATTAATAAAGTTTTCTGAATCTGAATCTGAATCTGAATAGGTGTGTGTGTGTGAGAGTGAGATGGTGACCTGGGGAGTAAGCCCTAGAAATGCTCATACCAGATGACCAAAATGTTCTCCCTACCAGCAAGTCATTTTTTTTTAAAGAAATAAGTTATTTATTTTTCATTTTTACCTGAAGTCCATACAAAAGTGAAATTTCTGTTTCATTTTTTTTCTTTGATAAAAGATATGAGAACCCTGAATAAGCTTTATGCTTTATGCTTTACTATAAGAAAGCCACAATAAAGTTCACAATAAAAGTTCAAAATAAAACCGCTTGCTTTTTACTTTTTACTTATCAGAAAATTACTTTTGATACTTAAGTACAGTATATATCAGATACTTTAAGACTTTTACTTAAGTAATATTCTAAAAGGTAACTTTCACTTCTACCAAAGTGTTTTTCTAGTACGATACTTGTACTTTTACTCAAGTATTGCTTTCTAGTACTTTATACAACACTGGTGTGTGTACAAAAATGAGCAGACAAAAACCGCTTTGAAAATAGGCTATTTAGTATTGTTTCACATTGCATCCCATTGAACTCATTCCATGTAGCCTACAGAAGGATTGCAATAATAGTAATAACTTAGCCTATTACTATATTGCAGAATTCAGTGTCAGTGCACCACCACACATACTACTTACTTCTAGAAGGCTAGTAGTAGGCAGTGTACATATCTATCAAACCACCTAGATGGTGAGGGTGGCACAGGGGTGCCTTCATGCATTGTAGAATGTTTTGGGGTTGGAAACGTTTGTGAACCCATGTACAAGGCTACTGATTTGAAGGCCCATTGAAACTACAATAAATAGGTCTAAAAATTAGGTTTATTGTGTGTGTGACTATTCAGCACTGTTCATATTGACTAGAGTGTACATATTGTGAATGTGGATAATACAGTGTGATTTTTTAATGTTAAAAGTTGAAATTGGTGAATAAACTATTTTGAGAGGTGTATAAACTCTATTTCTGAAATTTCAGAGGTGGATAAACTGTGTTTACTTGTGTTTAGCCTCTACTACATCCCTGCTGGTGATGATCTCTCCTCATATCACTTCACACTCCTCAGAACTCTGTTTGTGTTGTGTCATTAACTCATTCTTCTCATTGCAAGCAAATGTGTTAGAGGACCCTGCTACTGGCTCCATTGCCATATGTGGACGTGAGAGCCTCACCCCCCTGATGATACCCCTACATCACTGCACATTTGTCTGCTATGTTCTCCATTGCAAAATGCAGACATTAAAGCCTAAGGATTTCCCTTGTGTAGCTTTGTCACGTTGCTTGTGCTGTATTGTTGATTTATTCACTACCAATGCTGAAGTGTAGGGGCACTCTGCTGTTGGCTCTATCAGATGCGTACATCATAGACTCACTCCAGTAATGACTTGATCTAACAGAAGCAAATGTATGCTTTGTGGCCACAATGAGCTGTACACATGGTATACATGTTCTTATTGGTTAATTTCATGAACTCGACTGAAAGACAATGCATGTTATGTATATAGCCTTAAACACAAGATGTTAATCCCTTTCTGCCTCACTGACTCCTCAATCTGACCATCCGGTTGCTTCAGAATGTTGAAAGAGGAAGAATATTTTGCGGACAGTACCATATAAAGTGTAAGGCATGCAAAAAAAATCTCTAAACGGGTGATTGGAGATTGGTTAAGTTCGATGACGTCATTGGGGATGGACTTCCCATTGGTTAACATCTTGTGATGTCCTTCAGAGAACCGAGAGTATAACCATGTTTTCTTTTGACTGCTGACGTGCTAAGTCTCACAATTCTCTATCCAGGAAAAATAATTGCTTATAGGTTTTTGGATGTGTTGTAGCCATTTTAGTTCTTTTCCTAAGTTTGTTTATGTTCTGAATCATTTTTGTTATGTCTTGACTTGTGTTATTTACATATTAGCATATTACCTAAATTCTTGTCATTTCAATTGATTATGTATTTCTTTAATTCAGTCATGCACATGTTTCTAAGTCTTGCACATATTTGGTAATTGGGTAGAAACTGGTTATTGGGTTGAAAGCAATTAGGCAGATTGATTCAATTTCCTTTTTTGTATACGTCACAGGAGCAACCCAGCAGGTAGTGCTTGGTAGATGTTGGGTCGTAGTACGGTGGTGTTACAAATTTTTGACCACTTCGAATACTTTGACAAACTTAGAACACTTTGAAACTCTTGGATATGCTTGGAGTATTTTGTACACGTAGAAAATAAATGGATTATTTTTGGAAACTTGTCGAAGTGCGTGCAAATCCGCCACCAACTCACTAGGCCCACGGCCTTGAAGTCTTGAACTTAGAACTTTGGAAATTCTGGAAAAGGCCGCAACATTTCAGTCAAAAATTTGTTTGGATTTACTTGGACACTTGAAATTTAATTTCGAAAGTGGATTACATTGGATAACTGGAACATCATTGAATGGATTTGGAGAAGACGCGCAAAAGTTGTGAGTAGCGTGGTGTTTTGTTTACAAAGAACTGAAACGACGAGCTGATAAGGACATTGAATTCTTCAGTAAACAAGTTAAAACAAAGACGAAGTGAAGCTTTTGAGTTGGACAATTATTTACTTCACCCAGTGTATCGTGTTTTGAGTTTGAAAATGGATAAGGAACTTTGAAAAGAAACTGATGAACTTTTTTAGTTTGATTAAAACACGAAGAGGGAAACTCTGCTTTCTCACAAGACAAAATGAAATGAGATAGATACTCTTATTGAAGCTGGGGAACCCAAAACTTTAATTAATTTGGACACTTTAATAATTATTTAGCACAGTTTATGGAGCTGCAAGATTCAATTCAACGTTTATTAAATGAGGATTAAAGAGAAACGGACCATAGTGATTAGCCTAAATTACTTAATTTCAAAGAGTTTTTGGATCAAATGGAAGCTTGGATGAATGAGGAAGGCGCAGAACCAAGTCATGAAGTAGATACAATTCAGCCTCACGATAGTATGTCCCAAGTGTCGCAAAAGGCCCACTATAAAGATGCTGTTGCCGCTAAGGCCTCTTCAAAAGCACCCAGCAAGGCATCGGGTGGCGCTAGTAAAGCCTCTAGCATGAGGCTTCAGTAGTGCACATACAAGCTGAGGTGGAACGAGCTGCTTTGAGAGCACAAGCAGCAGCTCTACAAGAGAAGCATGCTCTTGATTACAAAGAAGCCCAGTTAAAAGCACGAAGAGAAACATTGGCAGTAATGACTAATTTGGCTGTAGCAGATGCGAAGGTGCAGGTTTTCACGTCACTGAAAAAAACGCAGACTCCAGGTCTCAAGCTGAATCACACAGGTCAGTTGCATCTTCGTCTGGAATGTCTACAGAGTTTGTACTGCCTGCAACACTTCAAAAGCCTCAAAGAATACAGAAAGGAATACTCCAAATAATTTACCTCAACCATCAACATCAGCAGTTAAAAGAGAGGTGAAAAGTCCAAAGCAAATGTACAATCAACCTGACTCTGGCAGCAGTGCTCTTGCTGAAGTGATGAGAAAGCAAAATGAGATTACTGAAATGTTAGTAAAGCAGCAGACATTAACACTTCTTCCATCCATTGAGATTCCTGTTTTTGATGGTGATCCTCTGCAGTTCAGGTCCTTTATTAAAGCATTTGAGCAAGGAATAGAAACCAAAGCTGACAATATGCAGGACAGACTTTATTAGTAAGAACATCTTACAACTAGACAGCCCAGAAGCCTTGTGCGGAGTTGTATGCACATGGATCCTCAAACCGCTAATGAAGAAGCAAAAGGGCAGTTTGAATGGAATTTTGGAAACAGAGTTAAAATAACTTCTGCTTATATGAATAAGGGTCTGAATTGGTCAGTTATAAAGTGAGATGATGTTTCAGCTTTGCGATCCTACACATTCTTCCTGAGAAGCTGTTTTAACACAATGGATGAAGCTGGTTTTGTTGAAGAGCTGGAAAATTCGACCAATATGAGGATTCTAGTGTCAAAATTGCCTTTCAGATTTCGAGACAAATGGCGAATGGTCGTTTGCAATATAAGACAGAAGCGCAACTGCAGAGTTAGATTCAAAGACCTACTGGAGTTCCTTGAAAAGCAAGTGAGGGCTGAATTTTATCCAGTCTTTGGCTAGACCCAGAACCAAAAATAAAGGGTAACGTCAAAAGCAACAAAGTCTGCTTACCAACCTAAAGGCAGTAGCTTTGCTACCTCTGTTGCACCAGTGTCTGAACTCAGATTGGACCATGGCCAGTAAAGTTCTGCATTTGGAGATGTTTTTCTAACTCAGTGGCATTAAAAATTAAAAAGGCATTCATAAGCCCCTCTCGCTGCATGCTTAATGACCTTGATCACAGGAACATTGCGGGGTTTATGAGTGTGGATTGCAATTTATTTGATTAGCCTAATATTGGAAATCAGCCTTACATACACCTGTACGTAGTTCTACGTAGCGGTAGAAGGTGGCATTGTTCCTGCAGTTTATTGAATCCATAGGCGCCGGAAGCAAAAACGTAGAGAGGTGTAGCGGTAGTAGCCCGCATCTAATATAGCCTAAAGCTATTTGTGCAGGGTCACTGTTGAAAAACCTTAAACTTTCTGCCCATGGGTCAAAACCGATGAGCAAAACACCAGCGAAGTGCCCAGGCTACACCCCCAGGGAGCAGACAGCGCTCCACTCTGGGACGTTCATTCTCAATCAATGCAACATGTGTGGAGGGATGGATTTGAAATGTAGCCGAATCTAATAACATTTTATTCTGGTTTGGTATGATTGATTGTATTGTAAAGTTCCTGAGTTAAGCGTAGTGTCCTCCTGTGCATCGGAGACTCGAACTCTACAGCTCCAGCTGTCACTTCGGGATGGCTTCAAATTGTGCTTTTAATGTATCTGCGGCCTACTGTTCGTTTATTTTTCAGAGGCAGTGGTTGTAATTATCCTATATTAATTGTGAACAATTATTGAAGTTATGAATCTGTTGCGGTAACCACATTGATTGCGTGACATGAGATTCAATTCATATCATGTGCAACGTGATATATCCGAAACATGTAGCCTAAGCTACCAAGCCTTTGCCAGGTTTGTTTGATATGTTAACTTAAGATTACCAGCAATGTTCAAATAGGGGCAGCCGTGGCCTACTGGTTAGCGCTTCGGACTTGTAAACGGAGGGTTGCAGGTTCAAACCCCGACCAGTAGGAAGCGGCTGAAGTGCCCTTGAGCAAGGCAACCCCTCACTCCCCGAGCGCTGCTGTTGTTGCAGGCAGCTCACTGCGCCGGGATTGGTGTGTGCTTCACCTCACTGTGTGTTCACTGTGTGCTGAGTGTGTTTCACTAATTCACGGATTGGGATAAATGCAGAGACCAAATTTCCCTCACGGGATCAAAAGAATATATAGAAGTGTGATATTCATACTCAAGTCATTCGCGTTCTGTCTCCCTGTACTTTGGAGACTCCTCTGCAGCTCCAGCTGAGGCACAGTGGTTGTCATTAGCCTATAGTAAAATGTGAACTAATTATTGATGATATGATAATACTGCTATGATGATACTGCTTTTATTGCACAACTCAGAAATAGGCAATTGGGCTATCAGTCGGCTACAAGGTGCTGCAATCTATCCGAAACATCTACCAAGCCTTCTCTGGGTTTGTTGGGTGGGTATTGCAATGTTCAAATAAAGCATGTTTTAACCTATTTCATTTAATTCACTTCTGGGCGCCTAATTCCCAAACCACGATGCTGACTGCTATCATGCCGTTTACCTGTGATCCTATTATGTCAGTCAGTGGCACTTTCACGTCCTTTACAGCAACCAGACACAAGATTCCTCCAACTCTAGCCTCGCCCGCCACTTGTTGCCTTCATATATTTTCCTTTCAAATTTGTGATCTTTAGTTAATTAGCTACCAGAAGCCAAAAATCTTACTCTCTCACTTGCTCAAAAATGCCATCATGTAGGCTACTTTTTCTTAATATTCAACATAATTGGGAGCATCTGCAATTAACAGGACATTTTGAAAGAGACCTGCTGCATCTACTTTGATAAGCAGAGTCATGAACCACACTCAAATACGGTATGTTTTGTTTAACTTCAAATAGCTAAGGCTAAGGTCTGTCTACTTTTGAAATTACATGCGGGGCCAAAGCCCTGGCAAATGCGTGTGTGGTACTATCTGAAATTATTAACGTCTGTAGTCATTGGTGTATGGCTACTCAGTGTTGGGGTCGTTACTCAAAAAAGTAATGTATTAGGCCTACACATTAGGCCTACTCGCTACTGTAAAAAAATGTAATCTATTGCATTACTTCTCTACTCTCTATGGGAAGTAACACGTTACATTACTTTTGTGTTACTGCGTTGAAATGTTTCTATGGACATTGTTATCGATATCGTCCCCTTTTATTTATTATTTAATTAATAACAGTTGTGAAACATTAGGTAGCATAGTCCAAACCAGGATGCGCTGTAGGTCTACCAGGCATTTCTTACAGATAGGTGATCAATGCTTTGTCTTAGGCTACTGAAGGCTGCCTTCAAGTTCATGAACACGGCACTTCAGTAGTGCTTTTAAAAATTGTGCAAATTCAAATTGCTTTATGGAAGCGCTGCTGTCCAGCTCGCACACCCTCCTTCACAATATTGAATGGTGACACGCACACAACTTTCAAAAAATGTAACTGCTTTGAGTGTGGTTGCGAGTTGCATTCCTTCTGTCATTAATACTAGATGCTCTTCTTCACACAGAAAACAGTGGCAGTCCTAGCTTGTACAACACCCTGATATTTTTTTTAAATCAATTTGTGACATGATTGACATCAGACTAGTCATTAGTTAGTTGTGCACTGTTTCCCGCTCAGTAGTAAGGTAACAAGCCTACTCCGATGAGTTTTTGTTTTTTTGCCAATATTCCTGTTGCCCTCCCAGAATACTGTATATCTTTGCTCACACACTGTAGGAACTGTAATGTGATTACTGACGCGTTACATCCAACTCTGCTCAAGTAGCCTCGAGAAAATCTCCCTTGTGTAAATTCACTCCACAAGTTGGCCTACCCCATAAACTGCATGACAGTAGGCTATTTCTATTTATCTGTATTTCACCGCATGCATTTGTTCAACTTTATGAAGCAGAATTACACAGGCTATTGGGAACAAACACATTTTGTTTGTGCAAGAGAGAGAAAAGACAGCACACATGATTTGGGGGGAGGGCTGGGTTCGTTATCTGGCCCATGCACTTTGAAACTCGTTCCGGCGCCCCTGATTGAATCCATAAAGCCTAATTAAACATAGGCAACTTACATTCAAATCCTGATCACAGCACACAATTTATATTATGATGTTATATTCAAACATTGGCTTTATATTTTTAATTCTGTCATGTCATGTTCATGTCATTTCATTAAAGTTCTGTCGTGTCATGCCATATGCATGTGTCCATTGTGTATGTTCATGTTGTGCTTCGTTCGGCCATGTCGAGTTCATAGCCGTTGTCATTTCTGCTGACCACCAGATGTCACTGTGTTGTCTTCGATGCTTTGATGCTTCGGATCATTTTGCGACACAATCAGGAAGAAGCTTCAAAGGCTTTGTTTCTCTTCATCACTATGTCAGGGAACAGCAGGAGAACCCAAGCGGAAGACTCTTCCAAGTTGAAGTGTAGAAAAACACACTTTATTAATTAACAAACTTACTAACAGACAGGACTTCAACAGGATGAACAGCGAGACGAACCGACAAAGGACAGAGGAACAGGGGGTAGAAATACACAGACTAATTAACAAAAAGACAGAGGACTGGACTAGACCAACAAGACAATAACGGGGAACAGGTGGGAGCAGAAAATGGAGGAAAAGCTAACAAAGACAGCAAGTACAAACCAAATAAGGATATGGGCGGAGACAACGACAGGTGACAGACAGGTAAACACAAAGCATATGGCACAAGCTAGGTCAAAACATCCAAGAATGGTCACAACATTGACAGATAGCGGGAGACAAAACTAACAGTCCAGGTGGGGATCCTGACAGAATCCCTGTTTTTTATGGAGTGAGGATTGTCTCAAAATGATTTATATATATATAAAAGGATATATTTACATCTACATACATTTATAAATATCCAAATACAAAATATAAATATAAAAATGTGACATACAAATAAATAAACAAATTTATATAAATAAACGTGTCTTTGTAAATATATTTTCACCTCAATGGACCCACTACAATTTGCCTATCAACGTGAGGTTGGTGTTGAAGATGCCATCATCTACCTGCTTCAGCGAGCCCACAACCACCTGTGGGGTATACTACGAAGCACGTTAGACATATCTAGGCTATGTAGACATATCGAGGCTTGACAAAGCCTTGACTCAGGGGTATACGTTAAGTGATAGTACGATTGCAGTTATGTGATTTATTTGTCAAACTAGGCTTTCAGCTCAGATCTGTGCGCGTTCTCGGTGTTGGGATGACGTTGGCCAATCGTGAAACGTGGAGACGCACAAGACCGCCTCTATTTAAAAACAATTACTTCCGCATTCATGAGTGATAGCTTAATCTACACTGCGGTATTTTTTTGTGTCTAACCTATAACATCAAATAAATCAATTGTCATCAGTTGTTGTACGTCCATAGTGGGATATTTGCATGCACAGCACTATTAAAGCACATTCGAGATCCAAAATGTTAGTAGAGGCGGAGCTCCACCTGTAAGATATATGACAGAATCCTACACGTGAGAGAACTTCGTTTTTAAGACAATTGATTGGTCAGTGTGCGGTAGATTACACGATTTGAGCTATAACTTAGCACATAACCTCCTCCCGACCAGGTTTGGTTGACAGCATAAGATACCATGGTGATATAGCGACACTAAAACAGATCCACTTTCATGTCACAGCATAGCCTGGCTTTGAGCGCAACATACCTCGCTAACCCACTAATCAAGATTCGTAGTACACCCCACTGGATGAAGCTGGTAGTGCAGTGAGAATAATGTTCTTCGACTTCTCCAGTGCCTTCAACACCATACAACCTGTTTTGCTGAGAGAGAAGCTACAAAGGATGCAGGTGGAGACATCCATAACATAATGGATTGTTGATTACCTGACGGAAAGACCACAATGGTTTGTACGGATGGGAGGATGTGTGTCCGAGAAGGTGGTTAGCAGCACAGGAGCACCGCAGGGGACTGTACTCTCTCCTTTCCTCTTCACATTATACACCTCGGACTTTCAGTACAACTCTGCAACCTGTCATCTGCAGAAATACTCTGATGACTGCAGTTGTAGGGTGTGTGAAGGATGGGGAGGATACTGAGTATAGAGAACTGGTGAAGAGCTTTGTGGCATGGTGTGGAAACAACCACCTACTCTTAAATGTGGCCAAGACCAAAGAGATGGTAGTAGACTTTAGGAGGGCTAGAACAAAGTTGAACACTGTCTCCATCATGGGAGAAGAGGTGGAGGTAGTGGAAAACTACAAATATCTGGGTGTACATCTGGATAACAAACTGGACTCGAAGTGCAACACTGAGGCTGTTTATAGGAAGGGACAGATCAGACTATACTTCTTGAGGAAGCTTAGGTCTTTTAATGTGTGCAGCAGAATGTTGAACATGTTTTACCAGTCTGCTGTTTCTAGTACCATTTTCTTTGCAGCCATCTGCTGGGGTACCAGTATCAGGGCAAATGACACCAAAAAACTCAAGTTGATGAAAAGAGCTGGCTCTGTAATTGGAAGTACACTTGAACCCCTAGAGTTAGTTGTTTAGAGAAGGATGTTGCAAAAGCTCACATCCACTGAATGAACTACTGGTCAAACAACAGAGTGTTTTCAGCTGGTGGTTGCTCCAACTGCGCTATAGCAAGGAGCGTTATAGAAAATCATTCCTGCCCACTGCCATAACTATTTACAACTCCCTTTTGTGCCGTGAGAGAAAATCTTATGCCGAGAGTCAATGTAGTTTACAACCTCTTTAACAGAGACTATATCCAATTGTATTTCTTTTTTAACTTGTATGAATGTTTATGTGTGATATATGTTTATATTATTTTTATGTTATATTTGCTGCTGTAACACCATAATTTCCCTTTGGGGATGAATAAAGTTATCTATCTATCTATTTATCTATTTTCAAGATTTGAAAATAAATATGCTTGACTTTGTATGTGGAATCTGCATTTGTGAATCTCCTTTTTGCTTTTATGTCGATGACGTAATTTTGAGACATTCCTACTGCACACCAAGATCCACAAATAAATACCACTAGATTTGAATGCGAAGACACCCTCCACTGAACAACCAGCAGATGGCAGTGTTGTACAACATGTCTGTTATCAACTGATAGCAACTGAATCTTTCCGACACTGTTTTCCCTAGTTCAGTTCAGTCAAGTGGTCTATGACTAGCAGGAATAACGACATGGAAGACATTGGATTAAATGGATAGGTAAGTAATAACAACTAGCCAGAACGATTTATTATCGGTTTCGATGCGTAGTGCCGTTTTTAATTTCATAGACTGTATAAATAAGTCCATTTAGCAATATTGACATTAATGGCAGTCTGTCAGATAGCGATCTCAGCTGAGCTGGCTCTCACGTTAAATTAACCTAGAAGCTATGTTAACATCTGTAACGTAAGATCTGCAACATCTGTAAAACAACGAACACGAACACAGCCTGTCACTTGAGTTGCAAGACACAATAACTTTAGGGAAAACTACATTTTATTTTAAGGGGGCCCTAAATCGGATTTTAAGGGAAATCTTAACTTAATGTGTTTTGTGCAGGCACCAACAAAGCTGAACAGGCACCAGCTGTTTAGCTAGAAGCTAGCTGTTACGTAATTATCAGAAAATAAGTCCCGACAGGGAGAACAGAACCCCGACGCGCAGCGGAGGGGTTTTGCTTCGACCTGAAGGGCAGGGTTGCCAACTTTGGGTGTTTGGCTGCAGTGAGATTTTGTGAAGTCATAGTGCGTGTGCGTTACATTTTTCCCTAAACCTAATTTTAAAAATGTCTGTCCCCTGACATTTAATCCCTGATTTATGTTTTTTTTTTTTTAACTAATAGAATGGAAAAGTTTCTTCAAAGTGTATAATTAAATTATTGATTGCACTTGAAAACAAGACCAGTGTTTTAACCCTGTGGCATGGAAGGATTATGAGCCACTGGGCCCCTGGGCACAGACATGAAAAGGGCCCCCCTGCCCACCTGAAAAAGGTAGTAGCTCAGTAGAAAAAAATGAAAAATAACCCCTTAAATGATTACTTCTGGCGAGTTTTGTGGAAAGAAATGGACAGATTGAGACTTATGAATGTGTGTATGAGTGTACGTATGTATCAGGAATGGAAATAGCCTAAACATTTTTTCCACCTACCATTGTGGCTGGTGGATTCCAAAGTCTACCAGCCACTAGAGATACAATATGACCATTTCATGAAAAATCATGACCAAAATGATCACGGTTATTGGTATTATTGCAATATGATTAAAATGTGCTGACTTTTTTTCTAAACCTACCATCAATGTTCGACAGAACTCATAATTGGTCTGCCCTTCATGCCCAGTAGCAACAAATCTAAAGGTAGACAGAGTGGTGTGGCTCCTTTAAGACCCAATCCACTGGTGTGAGTTCTGGAGCCATCCAACTTTATCTAACTCTATCTATACTATCCTACATCATCTGATTTTAATAATATGTCTAGGCTATATTTAACATTTAACATTTATTTTCTATTTGGCCTGTTATGAAATTATGCATTGACCAATATAAGCACACTTTTTTAAGACACTTAAATACATGCTTAGCATTTTGTGAAAACAAATCATTATGGCTACATCGACAAACTCTTAGCCATGAGCTGTATATCATCTGATTTTAATATTTACACATATGTAGGTATTTAAGCACAGCTCCGTTTTAAGACACCTAAAGCCCAAAATTGGAGACCATATAGAAATTTGCTACCATTTCAAAACCGGATTACTCTGGAACGGCTTATTGTACAGGGGATTGCATTAGGCTACACCTTTGTGTTCGGTAAGGTCTGCTGTTTATTCTGGTTTACGGTTTGTCATGTGTGGAACGAAAAGTTTGTGAGATATTCCACCTATATGAATTGAAATGAATGCAGAGCTATAGTAGCCTAATTTTCAAGATTATTTCTTGAAAGTTAATTTTCATTGATTATATACTTTGCCGGTGATTTATATAGATTTAACATAGGCCCGAACGTTGGGAAGGCACATTCATGTGAATGGAACTTTCTGCAGCACTCTGAAGAGCCGTGTAATAATAGTTGATAACAGACATGTTGTACAACACTGCCATCTGCTGGTTGTTCAGTGGAGGGTGTCTTCGCATTCAAATCTAGTGGTATTTATTTTTGGATCTTGGTGTGCAGTAGGAATCCCTCAAAATTACATCATCAACATAAAAGCAAAAAGGAGATTCACAAATGCAGATTCCACATACAAAGTCAAGCATATTTATTTTCAAATCTCGAAAATATATTTACAAAGACACGTTTATTTATATAAATTTGTTTATTTATTTATGTCACATTTTTATATTTGTATTTTGTATTTGGATATTTATAAATGTATGTATATGTATATATATCCTTTTATATATATTTAAATAATTTTGAGACAATCCTCACTCTATAGTTTTTTTTTGTCTTTTTAAACGCACTGGGTCCCCATTTAGAGCTAGAGGGTTTAAGTACTGGTCCACCAAAGTGGGTTTATGCATGGGTATGGATTAATTGCTGGATTTACAGATAAATAACTAATTAGGACAAAAAACAGCTCTAGAACTTTACACAGTCCTACAAGTAAACACAAGTTTGAAATTACACAACTTAACACTCTTGGTCACTAATTTACTACAATCCTTCATAATGTGTTAGTTGATGATAGGTTGGGTTCAACAATAACTGTCAACAGTGTGTCTAAAATGGTCTTTCACTATACATTGTGAACCTTTCGTTGCCATGATGTATACACAGCTTTATTGTGTATATGCACTGTAAATGGATCTTGATTTGTAGTAGTTTATGATTCAATCTATATTTTCTTGTCATTGTCAAGACTTAAGACTGTTGCATGGGAAATACTCTTTGATTTTGCAGTAGGGCCATTTTCAGTAGCAGTAACATACCTATTAACAGGAGGCCTGTCAGCAGACAGAGTATAGAGAGAACTGTGACAACTTCCCTGCCTCTTGGATGGAAATAGACTCTAGAAGAGGAAGGAGAGGAGTGGATACTACTCTCACCAGCAGAAAAAGGAGTGCTGGCTGGCTGGACTGCAGAAGACCAGGTTGCTGGCTGTCCTGTGGACTGTTCTAAGCAACTTGTCTCCATCTCTGGAAATGGGGTGCTGGGTGTTTTTTCTGACTTATTCAAAGACAGGCAGTCTTCATAGGTTAAGCCTCCTAAAGAGTAGGAGTTTGCCAAGAAGCGGGTAGTTGAAAAGTCTGTATAGTAAGGTGTGTCCTTAACGATTTCTTCTGAGATAATTAGTTTTCCACTTTTTATTGGAGTTTGCAGTGAGTTTTGGTGGAGTTCTGTCAGGGCTTGAGTCATTTTTACTGGTGATTCAGAGTCAGCCTTGCCTTCAGACCTTGAACTCTCCAGATCAGTTATTGCATTTTTATATGTGACGACTTCTGCTTGTTTCCCTGGACATATCATTGTGATAGAAAGTGTGGCAAGCATTTTATGTGCCAAATGGAGTGGTGCAGTACACACCAGATCTGCAGCCGTTCTCAGTCTACCACTCTTCAGCCAGTGGTACAAGTATATGATATCACATTCACACACCCAAAGGTTATTAGCTAGCTCCACAGAGTAGAGGCGAGGGAGACTGTCAAATGTACTTTCAGGGATAGACTGTAAACAGTTACTGTTGATTTTTAAGATTTGCAGGTGAACAAGTCTGACAAGAGAGGGTACTTCCAGTGCCAAAATGCAGTTGGCTGACACATCTAAGTGGGTCAGAGAAGGAGGCATGTAGAGGGGCATGCTTGACAGCCGGTTGCCCTTTAGAATGAGCATTTTCAGCTTACTCAAGCCTAATAATGCACCAGGCTGGATGGCTCGAATGCGATTATCCTCTAAATCAAGCCGGATGAGATTTCCTAGTTGTCTTAGAGCTCCAGTGGTGATGTAGGTAATAAGGTTCTCTTGAAGCTGCAGACTCTCCAAGCTGGAGGGCAGGCCACGTGGGAAGTGGTCCAGCTGGTTGTGACTGAGACTTAACTCTTGCAGGCCCAAAAAAGGCTGTAGGAGATGATCCATATTGCAGATCAAGTTATGGGCCATGGAGAGAACAGAGGTGTTGATGGGGACAGAATGTGGGAGTGACCTAAGACCCAAAAATTCACAAAGGACCATGGCACCAGGTTGGGGACAACAGCAGCCAATGGGACAGGTGGAGGTTATAGCTGCACAGGTGCATGGACAGGACCAGAGCAGCAGCAGGATCAAACATAGACATAGAAGCATGGCTTACTGTAGGGATGAGAGAGAGGAAGAAAGAGATGGACAAAATTGTGGGTGATGACAGAAAAACTAAAACATCACATTTACTATATCAGCCCTGCATGACTTTTCAACACATAACTGCATATTAAAGTCAAAATGAAATAGAAATAAAACAATTACGACCTCTTTAACAAAGGAGCAAAAGCACATACCATTCTCCCTCTGTCTCTTCTGCTTCAGACGCTCAGAAAAAGCGTCTGCACATGACTACATCTGTCGGTCTCTCTCTCTCTCTCTCTCTCTCTTTCTCTCTCTCAAGGCCATTGGTTTCTCAGAGAACTTAAAGCGACAAGCCATCAAAGATTAATGATTCTCTTTCGGTGTTCTATTACTTGTTTTGTGTCTTCTTCGCCAGATGAATTAAATTGTATGTTTCCAGAACTCCAGGGAAGATCCACAAATAACCCATAGGATGTCAGTATTATCACTGGCACCAATTTAGAGCAATAGATATACCAGTGATCATCATTGTGTATTAAGACTAAATCCTTCAGGGTAAACTGCCTGAATCTGAATGCTATCACAGGATGGAGACCAAATAAATGAAATCTTGTCTCTAGTGTTGTGTGTGTGTGTGTGTTCCAAAACTATGACACAGCTCAAATATTCCATAATTACTTCCCAAGAGAATCACTAACACAAGAGTAGAGAATCTGACTCTTAACATGACCGCTTGAAGCAGGTCTTGTTTCAGTTGTCCACATTGCCCTGCTTCTGTATTCCTGCTGTTTGCCCTTTGGTAAGAGGACACTGAACAAGACAAGTGTATTCTTAGAACTTGTTTGCATTTTCAAATTATTATAATGTGACCGGGTCAGTTAGCCTGGGAGAACCCAGACAAACCTGCATATTTGAATTTGCTCTGCAGGTCAGTCTGGCAAGGCACCTATTTCACAATGTTCCAAAAACCCAGGCTCCAATCACAAACAGTTAACCGGCATGGGGCGGGCTTTATAAAGCAATGCATTTAATACAACCAATGACTGCGCTGACAGTGACAGGGTAAAACAGATATGGATGTAAATTTCTTTGGAATCGAGTGAACAGCTGTATTTAAAACTTTAGTTTACAAGAAAGTTTTAATCAGGGTACCCCCACAATCGTCCAACTTAAATAAGACTCAAATTCAAAAGGTTTTAAGACCTTTTTAATACCACTTTGAATTAAATTTAATACCAACTTTGCACCATTGTACCTACTTTGTACCGATTCATTCTACAGGCCAAAGTGAACGGGCTACAACCAGGGTAGTCTACTTCGGTGGCACTGTATGTGTGTGTGTGTGTGCAGGGTGCTTAATGAGTAAAAAAGAATATCATACAAATTACAACCCCAAAACAGAAAAAGTTGGGACGTTTCGTAAAATGCAAATAAAAACAGAATCTGATAATATACAAGTCTCGTAAACTCATATCTAGCAGCAAATAGGACATAGACAACATATCAAATGTTGAAAATAAAAATTTCGACTATTTCATGAAAAATATATGTTATTTTTTTATTTGACATGTGACAGCAACATGTTTCAAAGAAGGTTGGGACGGGAGCATGTATAGCTTGTTTAAAACACTGTGCTGCTTCACCTCTTCATTTAACAACATTCTGTAAATGTTTAGGAACTGAGGAGTTTTGAGAATTAAATGTTTTCCCATTACTCCCCTATATAGGATGTCAGTTGCTCAACAGTATGGGGTATTCTTAGCCATGATTTTCATTCCATTATGCACCTAATTTGACAAATCTGGACTGCAGACAGGCCATCTTTGCACCTGGACTCTTCCTCTATGGAGAAATACTATTTAGATATGTGCAGAAATCACAAATTTGGAATTGTTTTCCTGAAATATTCAAGGTCTTCCCTGGAAAAGACATTGCCTGGATGGCAGTATATGTTGCTCAAAACATGTATGCATCATTCAGAATTGATTGTGCTTTGCCACATGTACAAGATGCCCATGCTGAAGGCACTGTGCTCCTCCACACCGAGAACTAAAACAAGTTGGATAGGTTGTATACTTGGATAGCCCCTCTCCTATTTAGCCCAGATGAGTCCATGATTTCCGAAAAAGAAGGCCAAATTTTGATTGGTCTAACCACAGGACCTTTTTCCATGTTACCTCAGTCCATTTTAAACAAGTTCAGGCCCAGATAAGACGGTGTTATTTTCTGTATGATGTCTCAATACAATTTTGGCTGTTTTGGCTGTTACAATTTTGGCTGCAGTTTTTTAATTGAGTATCAAACTGTGCACGTAGACAATAGTTATCAAAGGTCTTCCTGAGCCCATACAATGACAGGTCTGGAAACAGGTCGGGTGTTGATGCAGTGCCATCTAAGGTCCAAAAGACCACGGCAATCCAATTTGTTTTTCAGCTCTTTCCCTTGTTTGCAAAGATTTCTCTGGATTCTCTGAATGTTTTAATAATAATATGTCCTGTGTAGAGATGCCCCGATATGGAATTTTAGGGCCGATAACGATAACCGATATTTATTGGTTTGTTGTGGCCGATACCGATACGATAACCGATAATATTACTCTTAAAAAAAATTTGTTAAAAGTGATTTGGGGAAAGCATTTAATATGCATAATTTTAT
Organism: Alosa pseudoharengus; assembly: GCF_046254945.1. Classification (NCBI taxonomy): domain Eukaryota; kingdom Metazoa; phylum Chordata; class Actinopteri; order Clupeiformes; family Clupeidae; genus Alosa; species Alosa pseudoharengus. The sequence continues at coordinate 43,078,438 of NW_027468848.1, forward strand.
TGCAGTAATTTTACCTACCACCATGATGGACAGAACTCATAATAGTCCTCAATAGTACAGCATACAGCTACAACATAACAGTAGCCTAGCCCTACAGTATGTGTGGCTCCTTTAAGTGAACCTGACGTCAGTGAATTGCGAGTGAGTGGCTAGAGAGTTTGAATCGTTTTCATTTAGGACTAAACACTCATAAACGGCTCAGCTGGGAATAAGCTACAGTATAGCGACCAAATCAGAGTTTGTGAGGGAAACTTAGGTTTAGTTTCAACTGCGGGTAACTGAATAAAGCTGCAACTCCTCAGACTGTATCTTATGTCTGTCTACTCTGTTGCGCACAACCTGCTGCAGCAGAAATGAAAGGGGTTAGCCCCGAAGGTTTTAATAATAGGGGTGTGAATCTCTCATGTAAAAGACGATATGATTCGCATCTAGATACATGGGCACGATTCAATACAAGAAAAGATACATGTTTATAAAAAACGATTCAGTACGATGCGATGCGATGCGATTCGATGCAATTCGATGCAGTTCAAGAATGGAAAGCATTCTGAAAGATTTTTTATAATTTGCTCAAGGTGCACATTCATTTTATATTATCAATTATCATGGTCATGGTTGTCAATTAGGCAACAAAATGTGTGAATATGATTATCTAAACTGAGGTTTGTTTCATATACTGTATTGAAATGAAAAAAAGAATAGTCTACATTTCAGTCAAACACAGCAGCCAAATACAACATAAAAATACATTTTTATAGACTTTACAGATTTTATAGTTATATCTGATTGTTTTCATCTGATACCGTTTTCAAGAGCTGTAGCCTTGTTGAGGTAAGACAATACCGAAATAAAATAAAACAGTGCTTAAGACACTCTTGGCCTTTTCTCATATAGGCCTAGCCTACCCTACAAGAATAAAATAGGCCTACAAATCAATGAACTCTCTGGGCTTATTTTGTTCCAACAGTAGACCTAATACAGAAACCTAAAATGCCACGTCTGAGTGAATATAAACAAAATCATTGGCTAATAATTTATGCATCGTTTTAGCAGCAAGGGCCAAATTATTTAACATTAAGGAAATCCCTTCATCAAAGGTAAGGCTACTCTACAGAATATCGTTGCTGTTTAGGAATGCTATAAGTGCTTAATTTCGCGCTGGATTTCGAAAAACAAAAGCCGACCGAGTGCAAGTTGTCACATGCTTAAGTTGCAATAGATGTATGGGTAATGAGGTCATTTGACAACTTTGGGCAATGAATGTAACCAAAAACGAACTGCATTACCCACAATTCCATGCCACGTATAGTTTCAAAACCGGAAGTGGGATGAACGCGCTGCTTGGAACGTAAATGAGTCTGAGCGAGCAGAAAAGTTTGTGCACCGATTCATAACAAGTAAATCGATATAACGACCGGTTCATTTCAGTTTTTTTCCGATACGGGGCTTCACGTATCGATGTAGCCGTATCTTACACGTTAAAATCGGATACCGATACGTATCGGTTAATCTTTACACCCCTAGTACTCAAGTAGATTTTTCAGATATTTTTACTTTACTATTTATTTTTGAGGGGACGTTTTACTTTTACTCCTTACATTTTAACATGAATATCGGTACTTACTCCTTAAATTTTACAAAACTGGCTCGTTACTTTAGTTTCAAATAATTTCAGTGGAGTTACCGTTATTATTTTTTGCGTCATCAATAGCGAATGGGAATATACGTTGCACCTGACGCACCACTACAAGCTGATTCGACAGATTTGGGTGGCAGTCATTCGCGGCAAATCATTGCAGCTTGATGGCAGTAACGTTAACGTTAGCATGTGGTAGTACAGTATGTATGCATTTTGGGTAACCAAAAGTCCTATGTGGAGTTTCCATAGGGCATTACAAAACGCATGAGCATACCTTGGCAAATAATGGTCTAGAGTACTAATTTTTCATTTTATATTGATCTACTTTTGCACACAACTTCGCAAGACCTGATGCTAGGGCTCAGTTGTGTTTCAAAAATCATATCAAATGACCTAGAGGGCTGAAATGTGGCCAGTTCAGAGATGCCTGTTATCTGGCAGAAAGAAAAAACAATAATATAGGCTCTGTAACTCTGTGCCAGTGCTGCCTAAGAAACTACAGGATCTAAGCTTTCTAAAGATGTCCAGCATTTGATATTAGGCCAAAAGAACACACCCTCTGAAGTAGCCAGTGCAAAGTTGGGGGGGGGGGGAGCCTAGAAATGGCCCAACAGGTTATGGGAAGATTTAAAAAGAGAGACTGGCACACTCACACTCTAGTAACCATTATAATAGTGTCATGAATACTTTCCTTGCCATGATATTGTCATGACAACTTGACACTGTGTTTGGCCTGACTTATCTTCTATGTTTATGAAGTGATGAGCCTGAACAATTGGCTGTCATGACACCATTATAAATTAGATATACTCAACATATTGAATGTGCATTGCAGATGTAACCCACTCGAAAATAGCCTACTAATAGGATTACATTATTCTAGTTTAATATCTAATTTCTTGATTACTTTTAGTTATGTTTTCCCTGCACACCGTATTTGTCCAGTAGGTGGCAGTGGTGGCGCTGCATAGGGGAAACTACTACACTGATTCTTAGAGAAGAAGACAGAAATCGCAAATAGCAGAAGGACAATAGTGAGCTGAAGCCATATTTAGATTTTCCACACTGAGAAGAAAAGTTAAAAATAACATTGAAAAGCTAGTTAAAAGGGGTTTTCCCACCAAACCTACTTCTAAGGAAGGAATAACAGCAAAGGGTCGAAATTATGACAAGGAGTTAACTTACTTGTAGCAGCTATGAGTTTTCTCCGGTGAGTGTTTTACACGTGTTCGTCATTTATGTTACTAGCAGACATGGCTTGATGGATGTGTTTAATGAGTTAAGCACGTAAAAGTTTTATTTTGCTTAACTCAGTTGTTTAATACGTTGTGTGGAAATGTATTGATGATACTGCATAAGCTAAAAAACAATCGGAGTTGAACATTAGTTTAATGATTTGAAGTGCTATTTGATGCTATGTTGAAGCCATGTTACGTGGTATGCTAGTGCTGAGGTTTCATGTATGTAGTGAATGTATCGATTACAAATAAGAATAAGCTACTACAGTTCATGAATATGAGTTATATTTCCAGATCTGGTAAAATTTATCGAGGGAGTAATTGAATCGAATTGTTGCCCTGCTATGCAGGTTGTTTTTTTTTGTGATGCATGATTTGAGAGAGTGTTCCATTGGACAAATTTGCCATTGGACACGGGAGGAAGAAGAGCAGAGGGCGCGAATGATCATCTTGCCTGCGACACAAACTGCTTCTACTCACCATTTCTTCATATCATCGTAGCCTACAGATAAGCGTGAGATCTCACCACTTAAAAAAAAAAAAAACATACTACCCGGGTAGATGGACTTTGGTTTATTATTTTAGGGTTATTTTATCAGAGCTCTGAGGTCATTTTACTTTATTTTTCTCAACTTGTGTGAAAAGGTTGAAAATTAAGAGAAATACTGATTTTCACAACTAAAAGGACAGAAAAGAGAAACAAGGTCATACTGTTTGATATTTGATGTTTAATAAATGCGGGCTATATGTTCTGGGTAAACTATTTTGGTACTTTCATTTGTCTACTCCTCTTGTGAAAAGTTCCTTAGAAAGGTAGCAATTCACTTTACATCGAAATGTAAAATGTACAGAAATAGGACCTACATGATAGTACTCTATGTCAAGGGTAAGTATTCATGACACTGCCAGGAAACTATTTTGGTTTGTAATAGTTCTTTGTGACAGCTTAATGACAAGTCAAAACTATGGTGTCATGGTGTCATGACAGCCAATTGTTCAAGCCCATCACTTCACAAACATAGAAGATAAGTCAGGCCAAACACAGTTATATGAACTTGTTCATGTAATAATTAAACAATTATGTCAAGTTGTCATGACAATTCATGACACTGTCAGGAAACTATTTTGGTGTGTAATAGTTCTTTGTGACAGCTTAATGACAAGTCAAAACTGTACCACTGTAGTTGAGGTCAAGGAAAGTATTCATGACACAATTATAATGGTGTCATGACAGTCAATTGTTCAGGCCCTTCACTTCACAAACCTAGACGATAAGTCAGGCCAAACACAGTTATAGTTGTCATGACAATATCATGCCAAACACCTTGCCTTTCTTTTTTGGCTATTGTGAAGTCGTCATGACAATATTGTAAACGGGTTACATTTTATTTGCTAATGTCAAGTTGTCATGACAAAGACCCGTCTAATAATGTCTTCTTGGCTAATGTCAAGTTGTCATAATGATGACACCCAAACAATGTCAACTTGACATTCCAAAAACCGAATGACACATTATCAGTCATAAACATCAATGTGTCATTAATGTGCATGACATGTGTCATGTCATTCTTATGACAAGTTACATGTCACCCTTGTGTAGACCCCTTCAAATAAAGTGTTACCGTTAAATAGAGTTTAGATTCTCTGCCCGAGCCCGAACTTGACCCGACCCGACCCGACCCGCGGGCCGGGTCGGGCCGATATTTCCAGCCACTATCCTCGGGCCGGGCCGGGTCGGGTCCTTGATCAAGCTTGCTTTTTTTTTTCTTTCTAATCATTAGCCTACTTGGGTGGGGAGCTTAAGCTATGCCATAGTCAGACTCAGAAATATTTTATATTTATCAAAGTAGGCCTAAGTAACAAGTGTATACAAAGTTAAATAAGTTAGGCTCAGAGTTACAAAACGTCAATTGTAATGTCATCTGCGCAACAAGTGTCATGCGCAGCTTCTCCACTCGCACACATCACACCGGGCCTGCTGTGCTGTATTGTGTAGCTTAAGTGCAACGTGAAGCTTGAAGATGTAAAGAAAAAAAATGAAAACAGGAGAAATAACTTCGAGGAAGTTTGGAGAAAAGTCAGAGGTATGCATTTGTCAGGTATGCTTTGTTGCGTGCATTAAGTGCGCACGATGTTCACCTATGACAGCAAAAATACTTTAAGATGAACATGAAGCAGGCTTGCCTTGGCAGAAATAATGATAGCCAGCCTTCAATGTCCTCTTTTGTCCTCTCAATGTCCTTTAAACGGATTTCTGTAGCTCAAACAGCTCGGAATTAGTTGAGAACGTCAGTTATAATGGCCCACGTATTTAAAAAATGTCGGGTTTAAATCGGGCTCGGGCTCATAATTACAGTTAACGTGTCGGGCCGGGTCGGGCTCGGGCACAATGTGCACGGGCTCGGGTAGGGTCGGGCTTGATTTTTTGGGCCCGATCTAAGCTCTACCGTTAAATCAGTACTTCTACTTTTACCAGAGTATTTTTAACACAAGTATTTGTACTTCTACTTCAGTATGGGAAGTGAGTACTTTTGCCATCTCTGGTCCTGTTACACTGTGGTCATTAAAGATCCCATGGCTCTTATCGCAAAGAGTAGGGGATAGTGTTGCACGGTGTATCGATACTAAAAAGGTATCACGATGCCTTCACTCAAAAAACGATACGATTTCCGACTTTTTTAGAATCGATACTTAATAATAACGTTCTGTGTCTGTGTGAACTTCTGCTCTCTGCTCCTTGCACGCATATAGGCAAGTGGGCGTGTCAAGCAGGCAGCTCTGAGTGAGTGAGTGCGCAGCAACGTCAACATAGTTCTTTGCCGACAGTCCTCGGCCTTGTGGATAAAATAAAAGGTGATGTGAAATCTGGACTGGAACTATTTCGGATACATCGCGAATAGTGAAGGCAAGCCATCAGGTACACAGAGGCCCGTTTGTAAAATATGTTTCAAAGTCATTTAAAAGCAGTAGACTACGCATGGAACTTTGCTAAACATCTCGCAGACATATCCCAACATTTTTTAAAGAGTTCAAAGAACGACAGGTTAACGAATATGCTATAGAAAACACAACTACATGGTTAGTGCCAAGTTCTTCTCTTCTGTTTTAGTCTAGCCTAAGTGAAACGAGTATGGTTCTCTGGGATAAAACGAACCTTCCTTCATCAATGAATTTTGAAGAGACATAACGAGCTGTAGGCCTAATCATTTTGACGAGACATAACGAGCTGTAATCATAGGGTGCTAACGTGATGAAAGCGCAATGTTCACGCCAGAATAACATTACCAACACTAATCAATCTATTTCATGTTCGGTCAGTACTACTGGTAATATTGTCATGGCATGTAGACTGCAATTTGTTCAATAATTATTGCCCAGATGTAGGATAGGCTACCCGAAATGCGCTAATTAAAGCCCACAGCATATATTACCACCAAAGCGTGTTGAGTCCTAATAATAATAGCGGCTTATTGTTACGTGATAGCAAATCATGTTATCAAAGAAATAGACGTAATGTAGGAATGAACACAGATATATTGCAACAGGTAATGGTGTAGGCCTATCTGACGAAGACCTGAGTGGTCGGAACGTCGTACTTGTACACTGGGCGCAAAGAAGACTATCCTCACATTTTTCCCTTTGCAACTGTCAAAGAAATCCCATGAACACGGGAAGGCCTAGGGTAGCCTATACTGTACATCAGATGGCCTAAAGATTAGGTCCCTCTGCATAGCATTCAGTGATTTGCATGCAGTAATTTCAACACTGACCTTGATCTAGCCTAGTTTGGCTATTTAAAGCTACTTTATTGCCAAAACACAACACAATGTAAATGAACTATAACAAACAATAAAGGATTTAATCAAAAGTAGGCCTACTATTTTACTGACTATAAAAAATAATAATTATGTAGTAAGTTTAGAAGTTACTACAAAAGTGCACCGAATTCAACACAAATGACTCAATACACTTGGAGGAGGTATGAGTCCTTTCTTTTCCAGATATCTTAGGATTTCGCCTTATTATCGTTTCAGTATCGTTTCAGAACATCACAGCTCGCTCATGGACGGGTCGTACTATGGGCAGCGCCCAGAGAGGCGACAACGCCCCCTCCCAGCCTTCCCCGATTTCCTCAGTGAGGTGCAGCGCTCATGGGGAAAACCCTACTCTGTGCGGTCACCTGTTCAGGGCTTCAAGCCCTTCTCTGCCCTACACGGGGCAGAGGAGCAAGGGCTGTCTAACCTGCCCGAAGTGGAGGAGGCGTTGGCTGCCTACCTCACCCCCCATGGAGCATCGGCTCGTGGCCCACCCACTCTGCCGTCTAAGCGTCTCTCCTTTGCGTGCACCGGCGCTCCGCCAGGAAATTCAAGAGCTGGCGGCGAACAGGCAATACTCCCCATGCCTCCGAGTCAGTGGATGGAGGGTGCGTACAGTCAGTATTTTTTGGTCCCCAAGAAAGATCGTCTTCGGCCCATCCTGGACTTCTGGCCACTGAACGCATATTTATTAAAAATTCCGTTCAAGATGCTGTCACTGCAACGTATTATTCAGAGCGTGCAGCAGGGAGATTAGATGGCCACAATAGACCTGAAAGACGCATATTTCCATTCACCCTCGGCACAGGAAGTATCTGCGCTTTGCGTTCGAGGGCAGAGTTTGGGAGTTCTCTGTCTTATGCTTCGGGCTAGCATTATCACCCCACACCTTCACCAAAGTCAGGAAGCGTTAGCTTGATGCTTTCACATGTACGATGGAGGAGATCCTGAATTTTCTGCAGCATCTCTTTAAGTCGGGGAGTGCGCCGTTCACGCTTCAAGGTGTACATACAGTGGGCAGTGCTTCGACTTGGCCAGCTTCCCTCGCGGTCCGCGCGCGGGATTACGCGGTATCACGCGACTTTAATTTGTATTTTTCCAGTGACGCTGCAACGACGCTGCAACAACCCAAACAACCGGCAGATGTCTCAAGTGATAAGGGTGTCTCGTAAAAAGAAATGGAGCCTGGAAACCCCTACACAGACTTAACTACAGACTTTAGCAGACTGGTTTAGAAATAATTTAATAGCCAGAAAAATGCCTGTCCTGCCCTAATAAAGAAATATTTGGTTAACTGCGAGGGAATCCCGTTTGCAGCCATAGAAGAAACGCAGGAATAAATTAAATATTCTGGTTTTCTCCGAGTTCAACGATGATAGACAGACATCATTTGGACAAAATATAGAGCATATTAACCTCCGTTGCTCAGCCAAATGCCTTCCTGTAACATCCTGTTATCACGGAGTTACAGGTGATAAACGATTTTTGATGGTCACGTATTTTTCACAAGTTTACTTCATTAGCGGTTTATTTTTTTGATTATTAAAGAGTGTTTTTCCATTTAAATGTTTGACTTCGTGCTTATTCAGTAGAGCATTTAGTGCTCTCCCCAATCCCAGACGTTCACATTGCATGTTTGTTTGTAATGGATGCAACCGCGAGATACGAGTTTGACGGCAATGAGTTGTTAACAGACATGAACCAAGATAGCCCAGCAGCAATCTAGGGACTGTTCGTTATTTATTGAAGGGGCCACCGGAGGAATTTTGAGTGCTTTAGTCAAAAGTTGCATGACCCTCCCTTGCCTGCTAAAAATTGTTCAATGACCCTCCGACAGAATTGTCAAAAAATACATGACCCTCCCCTGCCAATTGTCGCTGTCTTCCTCCCACGATGCTTTGCGCCACGAAGACACACTGTGATAACGTTCTTAAATCAATCTTTCCCCGCTGTCTTGCCGTTTTAATGTTTTCCTGTAGAATATCCCATATTTTAATACTCTCATAACAGTAGCCCTGCCATCGGGCCTGTCTCTGTGTTGCCCTGTTGCTACCCCCTTGCCCTTCCAACGAAACAGACGTCTTCAAATCATTGTTTTCCTTGCTTGAAGGCGAACTTAGTGATGTTAACCTATTTAAGTTTAACGGCGTGATTGTCGTGAGAGCACGATTCATTGGCGTGCCCGCGTTTGTATGGTTATATTGCTTGACAGGGGGGGGATCCCAAGCCGCTTTCAGCCATAAGGCTACTTTGAGAACATTTCCTAATTCACCCGACATATTCAAAATATTGAAAACTATTTCGGCATAGCCTAATAAGCAGTTTAATTTAAATGTAATGTTAGTTGTAAACAAACGGGCTACTTGGTGAGGCTTGGCCTCACAGATTCACTCGTGCCTTAGATGGCAAGAAAAATCTTCACGATATAGGCCTATTAACTGACCACCCGATTCACGTTGGCTGGGGGGCAGGGGGGGCCATCAGACATTTGTGCCCAGTTAATCCGGCCCTGCCCCCAACAAATCACACCTTCCCACCAGCTGTGACAGCTTAAAAGAAGTCGAGAGGACTCCTAACTCACAGACCTATTCACAAACTGGTTTTGTGGCATTTCGCCTGTTTTGAAATCCTATGCGGCTACAGGAGCTTCCATTGGCGGTTCTAGACGGGGGCCAGGGTGGGCCGGTGCCCCTGTAAAATTGCTCTTGGCCCCTTTTATGGCCCCTGCACCGATCAGCCAATGATTTAAATGATTAATTTCTTACCGCGACATGCGCTCGTTTGAAGAACGGAACTAACGCGAGTAGCCTACGTGAAGTGTTTCTAGACGGACTCATTAACGCGCTACACACGCTGTTATTGCAACCTGAAGAGACCAGCAGCGGCGCGAATTGTGAACTTTGCTTCTGACAGTTAAGCTGGAGCCCTGAACAGACTAACCTGCAAAGCAGAGAAGGTAAGGAAAACGATTAATTTCGTAATGTCATTGTTTGAACAGATTCGTGTTTTACTGTTATTCCTCACTACAATATTTTTATTACGCTCAATCACGCATGTTGCTCTTGTTATGTTTGTGAATAAGCAAAGCCAGTGAAGTAAGCCTAGCCTATGTCAGTCATGTTCACTAAGAACCTTCATCTTTCTTAAAAGTTCGTTGAGCAGCAATATGTAACTTAATATTTATTTGTGAAATGTATAAAAATTACTGAGAGTAGCTTACAGTATTTAGCTTATTTGTGAAATGCAAAATGCCAATGCTTTGCGAGACATAGAGGTTACAATCCTCTCCGTTTTCTTTTTAGTAGGCTAGGGCTAGGCTATCATCATGAAAAGGAGCAGGAAGGATATTATGTCCTTTTTTGCACCTGTAGGCAAAAAACAAAATAGAGAGAGTGAGGGAGATGAAGAAGAGCATGAGAGAGCTGAGGAGCAGGAGGAGAAGGGGAAGTTATGGAGAGAGAGCCAGACATGGAGGTTGGAGAGTTGGAAAGTGAGGCATCTGAAAGGCAGCCTGAAAGTGAGGAGGAAGACATTCAGAATCAGATTGAGGGACAGAATGAGGGACAATCCAATGACTCATTGGGACAACCAGATTCACCATGCATGTCAAGTAGGCCTACAGCACCATCAGGTTTGTGATGTTTTGTGTGTGCACAGTGTGTGTGTGTAAGCAGTGTAGGCCTAATTACAATTCATACTCTGTCCATGTCAAGGGTAAACTCTAATTGTAAATAATAATTAATACGTAAACTAGATACATTAATAAATGAATAATGATACATTAATGTTGTCCTCAGTTTCACTCTCATATTAAATTCATCTTTCTCCAGATATCAGCAAGTGCATGGATGACACTCCAGTGCAGCCACATCTCAAGACCTTCCCCACCACACTAATGGGGGACAGGAGGCGCAGCTTCCAAGCCAGCTGGTATGACAATCACCCCTGGATAGAGTATTCTGTGATGAACGACTCAGTCTTTTGTTTTGCATGCCGCTACTTTAGCCCAGCAAATGTAACCACAACGGTATTTGACTCACCTTTGGGTACAGTGAGATAATGACCATGTAATTTAAAGAGATAGTGTAATGTCATGCTGTGAAAAATAACTGTAAATATAAAATAAAACGTAAAAAATAAACTAATGACCCGTTTTGCCGTTATACTAGCCTAGAAATCTAGACGCACCCTAGCGGCAGCAAATTAATTTGCTCAGCCTGTACGTCTAGTATCGAACCATAGGAATTTCGATTGGCTAACGCCGTGGACCTCATCCAATCACAGCGCTCTATTTTGTTAGAGAGTCTTAAGGCGGGCTTAACAGGATAACGACAGTCCTGCGACGGTGAACAACAAGGAAGGTGGCTATGGCGAACGAAGAGAGGTTGTTTGAATCGGCGTTGGCGTCAACTTTGGAGGAGTTGGACTTGTGCTTTTCTTTGAAAGTAGAGCAACACAATGCTCTTCCTTTCGAATGTCATTCATGTCATTCCTTCCTTTCGAATGTCATTCATGTCATTCCTTTCGAAGAAGGATGTATTTGCCGTTTTGCCGACCGGATACGGATATGGTCGTAGCGCTGGCCTATTGCATGCCTAGGCAGTTTGAAAGACAATTCTCTGCCCGCCCCTTGGATTAAACAGGTGAATGATTCGATTCCAGACTATACATGTCAATGATATAGGATGGCCCGCCAGGCTACCGTTATACAGTATATGGTTATAAATGTGCCCCCCTTAAAAACACACTAGCCCCACCTCGGCCCCCCTGGTGATTTTGGTCTAGAATCGTTAGGAAGCAATTTTGCATTGTAGGCAGGCATAACTAACATGCAATAACGCCACCAACAACAACCAAAACTAGGCTACTCATTGTCAACATGTAAATTAAATGTAACATTATTGTGAATCAAATTAAAATGTTCTCTTTTGCAAACGTAGGCATAGGCATAGTAACAGATAAATTTAATAATGTTACAAAGATACTACATCAATCCGTATGTTTCATTAGGCTACTATAGGCTATTTGTTTTGCCTATTTGTTTTGCCATCATTCCCGCGTTACAATCATCAGCCAATCAAGGTGGTAACTTCAGTCAAGCTCGTGCATGAGTAATAACGTCATCCATAGCAACGAAGACTCACTCACTCTTAGTCAAAGATCAGTAGCCTAATATTCGACCATTATTTAAATGGGCTATGCATTGGGTTAGACACCAGGGGGCATATTCACAAAGCCTTATCTTACCACTAGGAGTAGGCTACTCCTAAATAGCAATAAAAATAGCAATAAATAAAATGATCTTATTAAGTTATTCACAAAGCCTTTCAGACCTACTCTTAGTAAGGGAAAATGACAACTCCTGAACAGATTCTGGAGCTGAGCGCTCTAGAATCTTTGACTAAGAGTGAGTGAATCTTCGTTGCTATGGATGACGTTATTACTCATGCACGATATCATTGGATAGGGGATAGGCCTACTTGTTTATTTTTTACGTAGCCTACAATGGCCAGTTCAGACAAAGCCGAAATTACTCATTTTGAAACATTTGTATGGTTATAATTTATTGATTATAAAGGCAACTTTCTGTTGCAATATTCTGTGTGTTCTGGACTGCAGGTAACTTGTTAAGCCAGTGGTTCTCAAACTTTTTCTTTCATTCCCCACTTTGATCAAGGGGGAATTAACTGATGATAGTGGAGATAACGTGTCAGCAAGTCAGCAGCATCTCCGATGGTAGTCTACCCTTTTAAAAATATAAGTTTTCGATGTCCCAAACGGAGAGCCATACTTTATTGTTTTAACAATCTCTATACCAAAATGTAGGCATGGGAACATGATGAAGTATCCAACTGTCGTGTGTTAAATTATTGTAATTACGAGCCAGTGGTTTTCAAACATTATGCGTGACTCGGACATCTAACGAAATGCAACAGACTCATATCGTCCTCGCATTCGCAAAATGAGGACATACAGACTGCTCAGATAACAGGTGTACCTCCAATTATGCACGGTTTTAGTCAAGTCATTTAAATGTGCTGGCGACACAGTTGTGTACTCTATTTTTATTTATCCCTATTCACCCACGCCGTCAATTCTGTGGCGCAGTGCGTTAAGGCCGGCTGATGACAGCCGCCGTTACGCAGCAGTTATCAGTCCCCTGTCCAAGAGTTCGAATCTGGGTTAAGCCCAGAAATGCTGAATAGACCACAACCAATTTCAATTCTTCAACACCGTCACTGTTAGACTAGAGGGGAGAAAGAATGGGAAAAGATCTGGGCACAGTTCTTCCAGAGCTTCGTGCCAAGTAATAAGCGTTGAGTCGAGATGTTTGTGTGAATGAAACAAAGCGTATAGGGCATAGTGTGACATGCGTAAACCAATGGTGTAGAGATGACGCCACAGAGTTTTATTTAAGAGAGCCTACGTTTGTATGTAGGCAATTTATATTCACAATACTTAGGCCTACTAAAATAAATAGTATTTTATTTGTATTGGTTGTTTAGAGTAAAAAAGGATGGCCTGGCAGTGTTTTTTGCGCGTCTGCAGAAGTAGGCCAAATATGAATGTAATTCTGCAGCATAAAGCAGATGTATTTGTTTATTGTACAGAAAAAAAAAAATGACATGTCAAGCAGTCAATTGACTATATTGCCGTCAAGAAGTAGGGCAAATTAATTTACGAAACCAAAACATGGGTCATAGTTGTCTAAGCCTCTATTGCGTAGCCTGTTAAAAAACGTCGCCAGATAGTATTAATTCAATTTCAATTTATTGTGCTTATAGAGCGCCAAAACATAACACATGTATCATGGCGCTTTACAGAATGTAGGCAATCAGAGAAAGAAGGAAAGAAAGGAAGAAAAGGAAAGCAAGAGAGAGGCCCATGGGTAACAGGGGCGAGGAAAAACTCCCTAGAATTGGAGATATATATAGGAAGAAACCTCGAGCAGATCCACGACTCAAGGGCCTGACCCATCTGCCTAGGGTCAGTACATGACAGTAAGGTCTGTATACATGACAAATGCATATGATAGTCGGGTGTAGAGAATAAGACATGGTGTTAAGCACTTGAGCTGAAAGTTACAAGAGGTGGGATGATTACGTATCCGTTATGGTAATTCGTTATTCCTGATTTAGTGACAGAAAGTTCAATAGTCCAGCGTTGGGATTGTCCAGGGGAAGGGAGTTTTCGAGGGGCATGTGGTGGGTTGGTGGATGGGCCAGTAATCCGGGCAGAGTTGTCATAGGCTGGTGGTGGGTCGCTAGGCTGTACGGGCCAGGAGTCCAGATAGGGGGCAGTAATAGGGCAGTCGAGGATGGGACTTCAGGTGAGATGGGTGAGAGGAGGGCCAACACACGGATGGTTGATGACTGGTGATGATATACCTCACAAGTGAGGTACAGTAAGGGGGAAGAAAGAGAGATGTAGAGTGGGTTAGTATTACTGAAAATCAAAATGGTTAATGTCAATAAGTAATCAGTAGTACTATATATTGTTACAGTATACCATGGTGGGAATAGGCAAGAGAGGGAGAGTTGAGAGAGAGAGAGAGAGAAGGGGGGAGAGGAGAGGGGGGGGTTGTACGGCGTGACACATGAAAAGTCCATGACAGCACTATGCTATAGCAGCATAACTAAGGCATGGTGAGGGGTAGTCGACACCAGCGCAGGTATGGTCAGTGACCACCATCGCACGTGCGACTGGGGTGCCAGTCACACGAGGACTCAGCAGGGTGGTCCATTCCAAAAAACCCTGAGGTGGGTGAATTTCCACGCACCATACCTAACTATGGGAGGCAGTAAAGAGGTATGTTTTAAGTCTAGACTTAAAAATAGGGAGGGTGTCTGCTAGTCGAATTGAGGTAGGAAGATTATTCCAGAGGAGGGGTGCGCGATAGCTGAAAGCTCTGCCTCCTACTGTAGTTTTTGAGTTTTTGAGTAATTAAATCGGCAACAACATTGTTTTCTGCAGAAGCCTACCCAAGGCTACAGATTAATTCTGAACAGTTATTTCTCTACTGGCTCAATTATCACACAAGACACTGTTTTGATTTCCGTAGTTGCGTTACCCCCAACACTGACAATAATGTAGACAGCAAATTTCGATTTCGATTTTCGTTACCACCGTGTAGTCAAGCCTTAAGCCATACCCAAGTAGCCTAAATCGAGGTAATGTTTAATTATGCATGATTTATTTTGTTATTGAGTTCGTAGGCTGGGATTACTCTCGGCAATAATTATGTTTAATGGTAGCCTCCTTATTTTTCAGAAGGGGCGGCAGACAGAGCGATGTACAGTGGCAGAGTGACGCACAGTGGCTGAAAGTGGTACTAAAGCTTCACGCAGCTTCACGCCTCATAATGCGCGATTGAAGTGGTCATTTGAAAGCGATGCCCACTGTAGCGGTCATATCAGTCTGTCACTTCGGCTGGTCTGGGATGTTGCATGGGGCCCACCCCCTCGCGCCCCGATTTCTCAAGGGTGCACGGTGCCTCAGACCTCCGTGCTCGGTCATGGTCCCACCGTGGGACCTAGCCCTGGTGCTGAAAGCTCTTTTGGGGCCGGCGTTTGAGCCAATAGCGCAGGCCCAGCTGAAGTGGCTGTCCTATAAGACGGCTATACTACTCGCGCTGACCTCGGTTAAGCGAGTAAGTGACCTCACCGTGCTATCGGTTAGCCCTGCCTGTCTACAATTTGCGGTGGATGATTCAAAAGTTTTTCTCCACCCCAACCCCTTTTATCAGCCGAAGATTCTGTCCTCTTCAGCGAGATCAAGGATCATTGAGCTGTCTGCCTTTTGCCCCGATGCCCAGCGGGAAGAGCCATGGCTTATGAGCTTGGGTCCGGTCAGGGCCCTGAGGGCCTACCTAGAGAGAACGAGCTCGCTCTGCAGGACTGAGCAGCTGTTTATCTGTTTTGGTTCTGTATCTGTATCTGTATCTGTTTCTGTTTGCACAGGCGCTGGGGAAGCCCCTCTCTAACCCTTACAAGCCCGACCATTCTAATTTCGTTACAAAAGTAACCATGGCCAATCGTCTAATATCTCAGCTGTCCAATGACTGATTTTATTTCTGAAATCTTCCCCGTAATGCTGACAACATAAGCTTCAATTTGATATGATTGGTTAAGGGGTTTATGGCGCGAAATGTTTTGGATACTTGAAGATGAGTCTTGAAAAAATATTTTCACTTGAGTCGGTGCATTTGACGTGGACAGCCGGATGCCACCTGCACTTAAGTTGGAGTTTACCTCGACTGGAAACCACACAGCTGGATAAACTGAGGTAATATTGTTTTTACATCGGTTCTAGTTATGGTTTATCTTTATTTGAAGTCCTTAAATCATGTTATTTGACAGTAATATGCTTTCTCATCAGCGTCAACATTATGGCTTAGCGGGGGGGCTAGTGCATCGTCACGTAACTTTAGCTAACTGTATAATTCTGAACTGCTTGCAATATTATCGTTTGCTTTTGATGTCAGTTATTTTCATTTGACAGTTTCATTTAAAAACCTGTTAGTATATAAACTGTAGGTAAGTTTGTTTTCTAGTACCAATTTGATTGTTAGGTAAGCATTATATTGGCAAGACAGTATAGCAAACCAAAGCTGAATAAATCAATGGGCGCCGCGTTTCTAAGTTGCGTTCTCTTACATGAAATAAGTTGAGCGATATTTTTACTCCTCTCAATATGTAACGTTAGTTATAGAAAATAAGATGTGAAATCACATATTCTGTCAGAAATGTAATTAACTTATTGCCTTTCCTCCGGTTGTTATCTGTAGTGCAGTCTGTAGTGAACTATTTTAGCTTGCTAACTTCTAAATGACAAACATCAGACGTGCTTGTCTCAACATTTTCTAAGATGGCATGACTTAGATGAAATAGATGAAGCACAACTCCTCTCAATATTTAGTTATAGAAAACATGATGTGAAATCACATATTCTGTCAGAAATGTCATTATTGCATTTCAGCAGTTTGTTACTAGGTGAAATGTAATCTGTCTTTATCTTGATGCCAGCCAGGCAATCAGATTTAGGGTAGCTAAACCCATGTGTAATACAATGACTTTTCATAGGCCTACTTAGAAATATTTCGAGTATATTCTGAGGATGCTTCAATAGTTTAGACTACCTCTGCTTTTGTGTGCATACATGCACAAATCTGTAGTTTTGTGATTTTATTTTTTACATTAATAAAGGTATTTGTATGATTTCGCTCTTGTTTCAGATGGAGGATGACAAGACCTACACAGACCTTCTCGCAAGCCTGAAGAGGTAGCTGACTGCTCATGAGCTTGCGCTCACAATGCTGAAGACCATGAGGGGATGGAGGAAGAAGGTATAGATTTATGTGCCATGCGTAGGATGGTGCAGACTAAAAAACTGTGTGAAATAGACTTGTTATGTTCTTTTTTATTTACTCACATTGTTGTCCCAGGCATATGTGGTTTTACCAACCGGAAGGAATGGGAGCTTGTGCTTAGTAGGCCATCGTATGCAAACAGTGCAGAGGCATGGGACAAAGACCCCAGAAGAGTTTCACAGGTTTCTGGGATTGATCATTTACATGGGGTTCACTTCCCTCCCTAATATCCATTGCTACAGGGGAACCAAGTCTTGGCAGGGATCAGGGGACATTGACCAAATGATGAATAAATATTGTGTACTCCAAAAAACGCAGAATACCAGAAAGCACTTTTTCTCCATTGACATTGCTGTTGTCAGTAGCTTCTTGTTATTTCAAGTTTGACAATGCAATGCAGAATCTGGTGTTGAACCTTGGTTTGGTAGCTACAACCAGAAAGAATTTGGAGGAAATCTATCACAACAGCTGGTAGGCATTTCCGTTGAAATTTCAGCCTCACCTTCAGCTGCTCCAACTACTACTCTGTCGTCTTTCCATCAAGTACATATTCCTGTACAGCAGGAGCTTGTTATAAAAAACGTACATAATAAAACTAAAGTAGCTTGTATGGCCCTGGAGTGTAACGGTAGGCGAATTTGTTTTATTGATAAACAAATTGCTGTCAGATTTGGCATTCTGCAAAAGGGGATGCGTTTAGTAATGAGTCATAGCTCTTCTGTGTTCAACCTTCAGGTTTCCCACCCCACCTTTCCCTATCCTCCTCTGTAAGTGTATGTGTGTGTGGGTATGAGTTTGTGTGTATATGTGTGTATGTGTTTATTCTCCACAGGCTTGTTCTAAGTATGTAATCCACTTTCAAATGTTTAGAACACATTGAGTTTTGAGTGATGTTGATTGTATTCCTAACTTTTCATGAATAATAATACATTTTATATATGTATATAATTTTCATATTATACTGATTTATATAAGGAAGTTGTATTTGTTGAATCAAATGTATTTTATGTCTCTTTTCCGAAATGGTCTTCAATGAATACAGTATACTTACTTCCTGTATTACTGGTAAGGTACAGTATGTTTTTTTTTAATGTCCTTCTTATTGACTGTAGCATTTGCTTATATACAAATAAATGGTTTATTCTTATAGACCAAATACATCTAAACCATTGTTTCTGACTTGAATATTAGTTTTTATGCATACTTTTATGTTGTTGGTGAGAAAGTGAATGTGAATTCTGTCAACATTCTAAATCCCGTTTCCTGCATTTTTTTACACTGATCACTAAAATTATCATAACTTTTGAAAGGTTAATGATATTCCAATACAGTCTTTTTTGTTAAATAGCCCACAACTGAACATTTCATACACTCTATATTTTTCTCTATCTTGTAGAGAAATATGATGAAAATTCATCTTTATGTGAATGAAATTAAATTTTGACAAATTTCGGATATATATTTGGAGAGGATTTTCAAATACTGTTCATTACTATATCAACATTACCATATTAATTTTACATCATTTCATAGAACTGATCCTTCTGATTACAATGGTATGTATATCCCATTGATGGTATGTATTATACTCAAGAAATAAGGTTTTTTGTGTGAGGAGGTCATCCAGCACCAAAAATGGAATGTTCGGCACGGGCACGAAAGGGCTAAACAGAGGCTCTCCCATTGGATCGTGGAGGCCATCGCAGTGGTGTATGGTGCGGCGAGAGCTGGAGGATATCTGCAGGGCCGCCAGCTGGAATACGGGTGATACATTTGCACATTACTACAGCTTGAATACTGCGAGCATGTCTGTCATCTGTTCTGTGTTATCAGTGGCGTGCGATCGTAGTACAGTTATGTAGCCTCAATGGAGCAGTGCGAGGGGAGCCTGGTTGGACTCCAGGGGGGACTCTGGCCGGGACATAGCTGTCCCCGACGCGTTGCGGCTATCACAACCGGTGATAGGGTGCCTAAGGCGGGGACGGGTGGACTGGGACTGTGTTCTTATTCACCGACAGTGTTGGGGGCTGTTTATTTTTCACAGCAATGGCCAAAGACATTTGCACGGAAGAGAGCCCAGTCCGGGACAGCACACCGTGCATATGTTTTTCTTTGAGGGCGCCTCTGACAGCCTAGCCGGGTAAGGTAACAGTGTGTTTCCCATTGGTTAACGCCGAGTAGTTCGACTGAGAGAGAATGTAAAGGTTATAAATATAACCACGGTTCTCTGAAAGAGAACACGAGGCATTAACCCTTCATGGCCGTCTAGTCTTGAGCTGTGTTACTTGTTTTCATGATGTCGCTTCAGAATGACTAGAGTGATTGCTATTGGCCGTGCTGGCTAATATATAGTCGAGCCGTTTTGCACCAATAGAACCTGAACAGGACCTGTTAGAGGACTTCAGTGGCGATCACATGATCAAGGAGTGTATTCCCATTGGTTAACGCCTCGTGCTCTCCTTCAGAGAACCGTGGTTATATTCATAACCTTTACGTTAGGTATGATGCAGTGTGGAACTTCAACCACCTCAGGGTTTTTTTGGAATGGACCACCCTGCTGTGTGTCCTGTGACCGTATAGTGCTGTCATGGACTTTTCATGTATCACGCTGACATGGACTTTCATGTGTCGGTACCAGTTATATACTTATTGATATTAACTATTTTGATTTATAGTAAGTTATAGTATAGTTTATAATCCAACAAGTTCAATTGTAAAAAGATTGTAAATCATTATCTATCTATTAGGACAGGAACGTATTTCTGTTATTAGCATATCTGTCAAACCGTTCATCCGATTTCAAACTTGCTATCTTGCTACAGGCATGAGTAAGTGCAGTGGTAAGTTTTCACATTGTTTGGATAACAAATACTAAGATGACATCAAAATGATTTCAGCTAGATATTAGCCTTACTGATCTGCCCCTTGCAGAAATACAGAAGAAGTATTTGGTGGCACCCTAGACTCGCGTCATGGCACTGACTTTGGGAAAACCTTCCCTAGAGGGCACACGGTAAGGAAGACTGTAGGGCACTACATCTCATTTTACTGGGATTTGGTCATTTCCATTGCAAAGGCATTTATAGTGCCACAGTTTTATCTTACCGTACAGTCACATTAGCTACAAAAGACAACCCATAAGCCTGAGATAGTGTTCAAAAAGTCTTTACAGAAAGCTCCTGCCAGACTCCAGCAAATGGAGACTACAGCCTTACCCTACAGTCACATTAGCTTCAAAAAACTCTACCAACTTGCTATTGAGTAGGCTGTAAACAAGGCCATGCTACCAATAATGTTCGAATGACTAAATAAAAATCCTAAGTATATTTATCCTGCAGAGGAGTTGCTGCTTCTGGTGACGGTGCATCTTCAGCTGTGCTTTATATGCACCTTTCTTGGTCATTGGCGTAATGATTTTTAGAATGAGTAAGATACCGATTTTTGGATCATGCACCAGACCACACCTTATACCTGAGGTTTTATAAAAGAGGAGTGCAAGGCGAAAAATCAACACTTTATTGAGTGTACAGTAAGATAAAAATAAACTTTGTGCCACCTTGCGCCTGGTGCCACGATAGGGGCCTTCATGTCTATTTTGGCCCCACCTTGCTCGTAGCAGCATCAAGCTCGCGTTGCTGACAAACGGCCTCTCCCATTGAAAATGAATGGCAGCCTGCAGCTTTGTCGCTGTCTCTTGAAGCTAAAGTGACTGGGTGGTAAGAGGGCACTTCATGTTTTTTAAAGGACAATTCCGGCGCAAAATGAACCTGGGGGTTAATAACACATTTGTACGAGTTCGACCGTTCGCTGGGATTTATTTTCATGCTAGTCGAATGTGACCAGTTTTATTGCAAACCGCTAATTAGTGTTTAACGCTAGCCTTCGGGGCACACGTAGAGTAGAAAGAAATCGCTATTTCTATACCACTAACAAGGCTCAAAATAGCACCACACTTACACAGTAGCATAATGAGGGTCTCTACATGTAAACCGAAGCATTGAGAACTTTGTAAGTGTACAGGCAGTTTATTAAAAAGAAACACATTACCGTTCACGTCTGGTTCACATACAGGCAGGCGCCTTGGGAAAACGAAACTCTGGGATGTGAAGTGAATCTCATGTGAAACGTTGTTGCTGAAAGAAAGGACTGTGCAAAAGAGAAGCACTGAACGCAACAGGAGACATAAGAGATGGCAGGCTATTTGAACGAATTTGAAGACATCGAGGATGAACCCTTATTGGACGTCGGAATATAGCCTACCAACGAAGAGCTGCGGAGCTCCGTGAAAGGGCTATGAGAGAGAGAGAGCTACCTGTAGTCAATGCTGCACACAGCCTCGCACTTCTAGAAACTGTAGGCTACCTGCGGACATTGTGAAGCTATAGCCACCGAAGAGGAGTGCCTGTGTTGCATGGAGTGGGACCTGTTGCGTCTTGACCCCCAAGAGACGCAGTGTTTTGTAGAGTCTGAAGATTCCCCCTCATTGATAAACAGGGCTGTAGTTGAAACTTTTTTCCATGTCCCGAAAAGAAATTTGAGGCGGCGATCCATACCAGAGAGACCAGATGGACATCCACTAAGTAAGTACACTATACAAGTTATGTTACATCGGAGCTTATTTCTGATAGGCCTATATTGAGCAAATTACATGATTTTAGTTCACATCGCCTGCCTGTATATGTGAACAACCAGACGTGAACGGTAATGTGTTTCTTTTTAATAAACTGCCTGTACACTTACAAAGTTCTCAATGCTTCGGTTTACATGTAGAAACCCTCATTATGCTACTGTTTAAGTGTGGTGCTATTTTGAGCCTTTTTAGTGGTATAGAAATAGCGATTTCTTTCTACTGTACGTGTGCCCCGAAGGCTAGCGTTAAAAGCTAATTAGCGGTTTGCAATAAAACTGGTCACATTCGACTAGCATGAAAATAAATCCCAGCGAACGGTCGAACTCGTACAAATGTGTTATTAACCCCCAGGTTCATTTTGCGCCGGAATTGTCCTTTAACTTCAATTAGAAAGGCACCTGTAGGGAATCTCAAGTTTACTCCATTGTAACGGCACCAACCACATATGTTGCCCCCATGGTTGTGTTAGAGTGATCTAGAGAAATATCTAATTCTAACATCTTTATCACACATCATATGACAAATTGTAAAAGAAAAGAAATTCAAAATTTCACTAAACTATACTCAATTCTATTCAGAATATGAGTCTGATACTGTTTGCATTGGGACGTGATTATGGGGCCTGTTTCAACTGATACAAGGGAAAAAAAATGCTTCAAATAATTGGATAGAACTAACCAATCAGAGCAACAAAACAGCCTTGGATTATCACTGTGTGCTGAGTGTGTTTGGCTAATTCACGGATTGGGATAAATGCAGAGACCAAATTTCCCTCACAGGATCAAAAGAGTATACTTATACTTACTTACTTAGCCAAAACATCAACATGTTTATTTTTGAAACACTCAGGTCATGTGAATGACTAGGCACCGTTGCTCATCTATCCATCAGTGAAATCCAGACCGAATTTCCTGACCTCAAATTGTGTGGGCGGTGTGATGTTCTCATTATATGAGTCAATGACCAGACAGAGTGTTAAGAAGGTGTCGTCGTTTACTTAAAGGTTGGAGGCAAACATGCTTGTGGGCTCTGCCCAGACTGCACAACCTGCGCATGCCTGTAGGGGGTCATGCAGTACATCACTGTTGTGACAAATGTTACATCTCATGAACATTACAGGCGGGGCTAAATTCAGGCTGGCTTTCAGACTAACATTCAGTACTGGGATTTAGGAATTCCAGTAGTTGCAGAAACACCCAGAAAAATAACATGCATATGAAACTACAGGCCTTCATTCACATTATGAATGAAATATGCTTTTTTGGAAGTATTTCATGACGTGGTTGACTTTAGCCTACTAATTACAGCTGTTACAATGACAACGAACACAAATAAAATGAAATAGTTCAACATGATCAGCTGCCCATTTTTTTCAGACACAGGACAAACCATCACAAACAATTTGATTTCCTATCATAGCTATGCCAATGACACCCAACTTTACTTAGCTCTTTCGCCTAACGACTATGGTCCCCTTCAATCTCTTTGTCAGTGTATTGACAAGATTAACAACTGGATGTCTCAAAATTTGGTAACACTCCATAATAAGGTGCGATAATAAATAGCAAACTAGTAATTACCCAACCCTTTGTTAATATTTGTTAATTGTTACTAACATATCTATTTAGCACAAGTTAATAGTTTTTTAATCATTAATTAAATATTAGTTGTTTGCATAAAATCTGTATGTTAATGTTTTAGCAAATCTATTAACTAATATTGTATTAATATGTGTTAATAGTTAACTAAATGTCTTTTTGCCACTAATTAACAGTTATTTATTGCATCATTTAAATGTTAAATGTTTATTTGCAAACTATATGTTAATAGAAAAGTTAACGACTTATTATTATTTAACTAATTGTTAATTAAACTGTGCTTCTGCCTATCCCAATATGAACCGCTCTCCATAGGACCCTTACAATAGATAGATAGATAGATAGATACTTTATTGATCCCCAAGGGGAAATTCAAGAAAAAAACACGGAGCTACAGTACCTTGACATGCTGCCACTGTTGTTCCGGCGCCGGAAATGCTTGCAATAAAGTTGGTTAAGCTTAATTAATATATTAGTAGTATATAGCTATAAGCGTGGGGCCCCTTATAATAAAGTTGGTTAAGCTTAATTAATATATTAGTAATATATAACTATCAGCACCCTCAAATTGTGTGAAATAGCCCCTTTACCGACTTTTCCTCAAATTTGCCAACAGGACTTTTTCTGAACGTTTGTTAGATATCTGCTCTCCCTCTAATAAACCTCTAATTAAAGTTTTAATTTTGTAACTGTAAAATGTTGTTTAAGTTGAAAACTTTGATATACCACCTGTATTATGTTACTTTACATGTATTGTTAAGATTTGGGTGCAATTCTAGCAACTTAGAGAATGTTTATTAATGTTTTCATTATGACCACGAGTTCATACACACTGAGTCTAACGTGACTAGCTGTAAACTCCGCTAGCAACTTTGCATGTATTCAGTGTAGTTTAGCTAAGTGTGCATGGGTAAGTGCAATTCAGTCTAGCAGGAAATGAATGTAAATTTAGTTTAGCATTATGTTTATGCATCACCTCTGTATGGTCTATGTCTGTGAGTGTTTAGTGAGTCTCAGAATATTAATAAACTGTCGTTCTGTGCACCTGAACATTCCATGTCGCATGTCTCCCTTGCTAGTAGGGCTGACAGTGATGGTATAGGAATGATGCATGTATTATAGCCCATTCAACTACTTGTTGTTTTGTTTTAACTTTTCCTAAAGGAATAAAGGTGATAAGCCAGTTTTGGTCTCAGTCCCTTCACCGTCTGAGTAGTTATATATTACTAATATATTAATAAAACTTAACCAACTTTATTATAAGGGCCCCCTATACTGATAGTTATATATTACTAATATATTAATTAAGCTTAACCAACTTTATTATAAGGGGCTCCACACTGATAGCTATATACTACTAATATATTAATTAAGCTTAACCAACTTTATTGCAAGCGGTTCCGGCGCCGACAACAGTGGCAGCATGTCAAGGTAGCTCCGTGTTTTTTTCTTGAATGTCCAATCAATAAAGTATCTATCTATCTAAGGGTCCTATGGAGAGCGGTTCATATTGGGATAGGCAGAAGCACAGTTTAATAACAATTAGTTAAATAATAATAAGTCATTAACTTTTCTATTAACAAATAGTTTGCAAATAAACATTTAACATTTAAATGATGCAAGAAATAACTGTTGATTAGTGCCAAAAAGACATTTAGTTAACTATTAACACATATTAATACAATATTAGTTAATAGATTTGCTAAAACATTAACATACATATTTTATGCAAACAACTAATATTTAATTAATGATTAAAAAACTATTAACATGTGCCAAATAGATATGTTAATAACAATTAAGAAATATTAACAAAGGGTTAGGTAATTACTAGTTTGCTATTTATTATGGCACCTTATTATGGAATGTTACCCAATATCTCTGGCTGACATGGTCAAAACTGCACATTGTAGGATCATTATGACACCATCCAGTGCATGCCAAGTTTCATGAACTTTCGTTCATGGGGGGCCATACAATACAATAATTTATGTGTACATTTAGTGACCGTACACCAACAGTTTTCTGTGAATATCTTGAGAACCGTAGGGCCTAGGATGACCAATTTTTTGCGTATGTTTGTTTGCCTCCAGGGGTCATGTTAACCCATTCCATATGCACACATGTGCATAAACAGATACACACGCACACACATACATTCACAGTAATCATACGTATGACACATACTCACACAGTAGACATATGTACGCATGCATTCACATGCACAGACACAGGCACATACGCAGGCACACACACAAGCACATGCACACACACACACACACACACACACACCCACCCACACATAAACATAAACATGTACACGCACACATGCACACAATTCAAGAATTTCTCAGAATTATGAACAGGCAAAATGGGGGTGGGGTTGGAGAAAATGTATTTTACATGTGTAATCTATGAACTAATCATGTTTTGATACTTGTCTCAGATACCAGTTAGAATTGAGTGTGCATAATGCAATTCAGTGAGACAGTTAGAATCATATATGCCTTTCAGCGTGACTTATTTTTGTAGAAAAAATGTGCTGGACTGGGCGGCGGTCATATTTTGTACCGCTCTGCGGTACATCTAGTTTTTTACATTTCAAAATCTGGGAAAGTCTTTCAGCTAAAATTGTAATAGTTTCTATGTTGTTTTTTATGTTTTAATTATTACTTTTTAAACACTTTAAAATTATTGCCCTTTTATGTTTTTATGTACTATCACCTTGTGTGTTTTATGTTTTCTTCTTATTATTATTATTTTATTATTATTATTATTATTTACTTTTTAAACTATTCTTTGAGTATTGCCCTTCTATGCTTTTATCAGCTATTCCTGTGTACTTTTGTTTATGTAAAGCACATTGAATGACTTCTGTGTATGAAATGTGCTGTATAAATAAAGTTGACTTGACTTTTCTTTTATTACTATTTTTTATCATTATTATTATTATAGTTATCATTACTATTGTTTTTTGTTTTGTTTGTTAGTTTGTCTGTAAAGCACTTTGTGATTTGTGCTTGAAAAGTACTATATAAATAGATTATATTCTTCTTCTTCTTCTTCTTCTTATCTGTCCAAACGGGTCCAGACCAAACGGTGTAATGTGAATTGTTCGGTTTCAGTGTCAGCTACTTTGAAGAGGTTGCTCTCTCTCCAAACTAGTTTTGATTGACATGTCAAGATGAAATGAATGAGGGTTGACATGGTATGTCGACTTTCCCGAAATTTCGAATTTAATGTCGACACATCGAGATTAAAATTTAAAGACTGAAGTGAGGTATTTAATCTCGTCATATAAAAATATTTTTTCTTCATGTGTGGCCTTAATACTCCGTCGTAAAAAAAACAATGTGAACAGCCATACAAAAAATTGGATTTCATTAAAAAGAAGAAGAAAACAGAATTGAAAATGTAGACTTGCGGTGCGAAGCTAATGCCTATGGAAGCGTCGCCACTCTTTCTTCTCAACCGCTCTGGTTTTAGGTACCATGTCGCTTTAAATGCGATTAGCAGCAGGCCACACTCAGTCTGTGTGAGGAGTTGAACTATCGCCGATGTGTGACGCCTGGCTCGTGTAAGCTAATAGTAGACTGAGAGAAAAGGCATCTCCTGAACAATCACGTAAATGAAACTTACGCTACCCTGATAAGTTTACTAACCAACACTCTAAACGGTCTTAGTCCGATCTGGAAGAATGCGTCTAGTGGCGTAAAAAGGTAGAGTTTTGAGTGCGTAGCCTTTTCTGGACACAATTAAACCAGCGTGGATATATACGGAGCCAGGCCAGATTACCGGCTAACGAGATTTGGAAACTTGAAATAATAAACGTCTCTCACAAATCAAGTGGATGTGTGTGATATGGGCAAACACAGCACACCGGTTTTGGAGTGAAGAATTCCTACGTTGACCGCCTCCGACATGACTGATGGCAACAAACGCCGGGACGAAATGTGTGATGTTGCACATCTGAGGTGGGCTATTCTGTTGGTTAATCTAACTGGGCTAAAATAGACCATATCATAATGTATCAAACGATCAGAAAATGTTTAACTGTACGTTTAGGTTTGCTTAATATAGTTTTAGAAATAATTTGCCAACGACGTGCGCAGGTTTCTACGTGCGTAAAGATAACAATTAAAATTATGGGGCAGGTTATTCAGTTAGTTATACGGAAATCCAATGAGTCATTTGTTTTTGTTATGGTGCATATTGTAGCTAGTTCATAGACTATAGCCCATTATTATTAGGCTACGTCTAGACCCAAGTGTCGTTTGTTTGAGACTAGGCCTTATTCAACTCTTGTCAAAGCAAAGCTTCATCACAAGACATAGTTACTGGTAATGGCTCTTCAGGTCAACTGGCCGTCAGCAGTTCAAAAGCAGTTTGGCCCCTTTGCCCCTACACATACACACACACACACACCACACATACTCATACACATTAGCCTCAGTTTGGGCCTCTTTGCCACCATATTAGTGTGCTTGCTTGTGTAGCAAGTGCACGGTATTGTTCTTGCAAAAAAACACTGTAGCTCCACTAGTTATTAGTGTGCTCGCACTATTCTTCGTTTTAAGCTAACTATCTTATTATAGTGCTTGCATAAGGAACGACACCTATTCATGTTTAGGTATTTTTGGCGAGTTTAGAGCTCCCTCTAGAGTCGCGATGTTACTCGGCAATAGCAAAATACTCGGTAAATAGCAAACTTCTCGCGATTTATCCCCCCTGTAGCCTACACAATGCAAATGCTTTTGTTGTGGAGGTGAATGCACAGTTCTCAGTAAAAATTCAAGTTTTTGCCTGAAATTGCACTGTGCTTATTTACAAGGGCATTGTTCCCACCTCTTTTGGGGTCAACCATCAAGTGCTGAGAACCTGTAGCTTTCGTAGGAAGCAGACAAAATAACTGTGATGTACTGACAAAGAGCTACAGAGGCTAGAATATATTTTTTTCTTTCTGTCGGCTTACAAGCATCTCTGAACTGACCACATTTCAGCCCTCTAGGTCACTTGATATCCCTTAGAAACACAACTGAGCCCTAGCACCAGGTCTTGTGAAGCTGTGTGCAAAAGTTGATCAATATAGAATGAAAATATGAGTGCTTTAGACTATTATTTGCCAAGGTATGCCCATGCGTTTTGTAAAATGCCTATGGATACTCCCCAATAGGACTTTTTGGTATCCAAAATGCATACTGACAATCAAATGCTTACTGCACATAAACCCCTTTGTGTAGAAGCATAATCCTGGTCTCAAATGAAAGGTAACACTTTGAGGTTTCTTGTGGACTATTTAGATTGTATGTCAGGTGTTCTGATATAGACTGACTACACAAAATATGGAATAATTACAAAAAAGTCTCTATTTTTGCATTTACTTTGTTGGTTCAATGAGTGTGTATAAGATAGACTATACATCTGTACAACTAATATTGGATAATACAACATGAAGATTCAATTTCTATGGATTCTTGTGAATATTTCAGTACCCAATATGATGCATCTACTTATTGTGCTGCAGCTACACTGCAGCCAGAAGTCAGGGATCACCAAAAGCGGAGGAGGGGGAGGGGGGCATTTTGGATCAAATTTAATTGAGACATAATAAAATTAATCTGAGAATGTAAAGCACTATACAGATTGTACATGAAAAAAGTTGTCATTTTTGGATTCCCAAGAGTCAAAGCTTTGAAATGGTGTATAACATTACTATGCTACATAGCAATATGGCGCATACAATTGATTTAGAATGTTGGGGGGAGGTGGGGGAGGGGGGTAACCGTCCCGCTGGCGGGACACTGACATTTATTTGGTTAACAACAGGCGAAAACTATCTCTAAAGAGCTATATCTACTGTAATGTTTTAGATTCTCGCGAGTTTTGGCAGGGCGCCACTCTTTGAAGTTGTATGGCTGGTGGTAGGCGATCGCTACGTCTATGCTGTATTCGCCTTATTCACCCGGCTGCGATAACGAGGCTGAGGAGTACACTTGCCATTACACCTCAGTCCAGCAGATGGTGGTGGTAATGCACTCCGTTTGCAAACTGCCGAAAAAAGCTCACCGATTAAAGAAGAAGGGTTCACTGGCCTGTTCTTCTTCTGCAGTAAATTGTTTTTTAGCAGTTTGCAAACGGAGTGCATTACCACCACCATCTGCTGGACTGAGGTGTAATGGCAAGTGTACTCCTCAGCCTCGTAATGGCCGCCGGGTGAATAAGGCAAATAGCTATGCTAGGTGAACGATTTGCCTATTACAGGTTTGCATAGTGTGCCTTTTACTTTATTGGACACGCCCCCCAAAAAAATAAATAGATAAATAAATAATGTTGCCCATTATGACATAGATAGATAGATAGATGGATAGATAGATAGACTTTATTGATCCCCAAGGGAAAATTCAAGGAAATTCAACATCACCCTCTGTAGCCCCAGAGTGTAATAGTCCATGGACCATACCAGATACTGGTAGCCTACCATCTGGGTGGGCAAATTCTAGATGTGATTTTTTTTATACCTACACACCCTTAGTTTATGTTTTGATATGATCGACCTCTGAGATTGGTAGCTTTTTAGTGGTTATCACCTAATGAAGTAATATTATATAGTATGTACTTACAAGGGCGCAGGAAGGGGGGTGCTGAGGGTGCTGCAGCACTCCCTGCTGGCAGGAGATCGATTTTTAAAAATGATTATATGTAAATAATTACTAATTCGCTGTCTGACATTATTTATATTTTTGTATGTGAAATGATGAGTCAAATAGCAAAAAAGGGTTATGGATAGGTTCGAATATAGGCTACTAAAAATGAACAGTTATAGAGTCGTGAGTCAGTTACTGTAAGAACCGTAGCATGGTTTCAGCTAATGTGATAGCGATCAAGGGCCAACGGTTGATATAGGCCTACATGCGATTTACACGTTCAAAAAAGCATGGATAAGCTGAAAGAAACTTTACTTGTGTTTTTACAGTTTTGCAAAATTAATAAATGTATAGCTAGTGAAATCATTTCACTATCCTAGTCGCTAAGATAACATTATTAGGACACTTGCTGTGGAGACGACACACTTTAGGCTATTCAGAAATGATTTGCGAGATCATTGCAGCCTGATTATTAGCCTGTATTTAAAGCCATACATCTCTGGTGTGGTTTTAACGATTAGAAAAGTAATTTACTGAAATAGGCTAATGATGTCAAGTGCGCTTCTGTGGGGTTAGGGTGGGTGCAGTGGAGTTGTGAGCCCACAAGTTGGGATGTGAGCTTGGTGTTGTAGGTGGAAAAGGCGGCGCTGTAGAGGTTGTTGGAGTTTTAATCGGTTCAAATGTATTTAGTAAATAACAAAAAAACTTGCAAGAATAGCAATAGACTCTTAAGAAAAGCCTAGCTCACGTTCCCTATAGTGGGTGAACAATCCAACGCTTGGTGAATTCTGCAAACAAAAAAAAAGTTCAGTATTCCAGCCATAAAGCAATTCAGACTTACACAGAGCATATAGCTACATCTCTGCCTCACAACAGGAGAGCTGCACTCTCTTGCTCTCCAGGGGAACTAGGCTACCCCTCTTAAATAACGCCATGAATTTCTCTAAATTAGCCCAAATTGGAATATTGGCTCAAACCACCCAAAAAGATAACCACTATACCGGACATTCAATAGGCTATCAACAAAATAATAAGCATAACAAATCAGAATGACAATAATGCATATTACTACAAAGATACATATTAGTTACCATAGAGGACAAAACAGCTGGCGTACGGCTCAGGTGCCCCAGCCAGTCGCGCCGGGGCCACTACACTATATGTTAATGTTACTGGGGACAAGGAAAGCCATTATTGTCATCATCACTATGGGGAAAAAGGATAAATCGTGACAGACCAAACATTCGTTCTGACGTGTGCTTGAACGCCAAACTGGCGACAAACGTTTTTCAGAATACCCTGCTACGTATAAACGTGGCCTAATAGACCATCCACCGGAGTTGCATATTAGTAACCTATACTCTGGCCTACCAACTATTGGCTAAGAAAAATACTGGTCTGTGGCAAAGTTACTTGTCGACCCCTGATCTACGAGCTTAACATTGTTTACACTCCTACACTTAACATGTCGATTGAAACATGCTAGTCCTGAGCTACATTTTGCACATGCACTTGCATATTTCTCAATATGAAAAGTTCCTTATTTTCCTGAACTCAAAGATAATGATCATACGGAGTATTTTTTGTTTATTATGCCCTTTATCATGTGTCCTACATTTTGTGCATGCACTTCTGCTGAAGCAATACAGAGGTACGAGTTAGCAGCACACCTCTTGATGATAATAATGCTAGCCGCCAGCCTGGTCAAAGTTAACTTTGCTAACGTAGCTTATTATTACAGTGCATGAAAATGCACTGTACTGTTCTTCCTAGGCAACAACTTATGTTTCTTATTATTATTATTCCACTTACCACTTTTTCCATACGCAATTTCTCTTGAACAGTTTAACTTAGAAACTTCATTCAATCTTTGTAACGTAGGTCTTCAAACAGATCGGGTTGCTATGTCTTTTCAACTTTGAAACTTTTATACTTTTTAAACTATTAAAGAAAAACTTTTTAAAAATCCCCATAGACTTACATTGCCGATTATGACATCATAATACGGCCATTAAGCAATTAGAATCCTATGGCAGGTGTTCAGGCCACCTGCAGCCTCAGGCTTTAAGCATACAATCTGGGTCAATTAAGACTACACATCCTATTCAACTGTTTCCTCTGCCCAAAACTGTTTCAAAATAAAAGTCCTCACTACAATAATCCACTGTTAAACAATGTAACCCATTAAACTACTGAACTTTTTACATTCAACTTTTAAACGGTCTACTTTTAAGCTATCATTAAACTATCTATCTATTAAACTAGCTGTCTATCAACAACTTTTAAACTATCTACATTCAACTTTTAAACTTTTAAACTATATACATTCACTAGCTGTCTATCAATAACTTTTAACTTGTCATCAACTATGTCAACACTTCATCAACTATGACTCCTACCCACTGTAGCTAGTTAGCATGGTTAGCAAAGTTAGCATGTTAGCATTGCTAACATTGTTAGCATTTTTAACAAAACTGCTAAAAATGATTAGCTAGGTTAGCTAAGTCACATGGTTAGCATAGTTAGCATGTTAACATGTTAGTTAACATTTTTAGCAAAACTGCTAAAAATGATTAGCTAGGTTAGCTAAGTAACATGGTTAACAAAATTAGCATGTTAGCATGCTAGTTAGCATAACTGCTAAAAATGATTAGCTAAGTTAGCTAAGTAACATGGTTAGCATAGTTAGCATGCTAGCATGTTATCATGTTAGTTAACATTTTTAGCAAAACTACTAAAAATGATTAGCTAGATTAGCTAAGTAACATGGTTAACATAGTTAGCATGCTAACATTGCTAGCATAGTTAGCATGTTTAGCAAAACTGCTAGAAAATGTGTTAGAAAATGTTAAGTTAGCTAAGTAGCATGGTTAGCATGTTAGCATTGCTAGCACTGCTAGAAAACGTTAGCTAAGTAACATGGTTAGCAGGTTAGCATTGTTAGCACTGCTATAAAACATTAGCTAAGTAACATGGTTAGTATAGTTAAAAATCTTAGCATAACTGCTAGCATTAGATTATTAGACATTAGAGCCATTCCAACTTTCAGTTATCGTCAAATATCTACCTATACACAGCCATTAAACTATTTGAATATCAACATTCATTCAACTTCCAGTCTGTCAACAACTTTTAAACTATTTACCTTCAACTTTTAAACGGTCTACTTTTAAACTATCATTAAACTATCTATTAAACTAGCTGTCTATCAACAACTTTTAAACTATCTACTGTCTATCAACTTTTAACCCTTAAGAACGTAGGTTTTATTTAAACCAACGTACTCCACTGGGTGAGTTTTTTTGGGCTGCGTCACTAGCGTTCTACACTGACATTCTATAGTCATTATTAGGTGGCCTACAATCTATACAGTGCAGCATGGCCTGATCTGTTTTATTTCACGTGAATATTGCAAAGTACCACACACACACATGATTTCATCATGTGATCACATCATAGCTGTCAACCCTCCCGTTTTTTCCGGGTTTCTCACGTATTTTAACTTTTTTCCCGCGGTCTTCCCGTTTTAATATTTTCCCGTAAATATCCCGTATTTTAACAATCTCATAACATTAGCTCTACCATCGGACTTGTCAGTCTCTGTACTGTTGTCCTGTTGCTACACCCTTGCCCTTCCAACGAAACAGATGTTTTCAAAGCATCGTTTTGCTTGCTTGAAGGCGACAGTGAGACTATTTAAGATGCACAAGAGCACGATTCAGTGGCACCTGCATAGTGTAGGCTACGGCCGAACGCTGTGTGTATCGGCCTACCACTCAGCTACGAGTAGAGAAAGAATTCCCCTGTTTGTATATTCACTCCAAGTTGGCCTACCATAACTTCCCAACTCTGCACTAAAGCCCATAAACTGCATGACAGGCTATTTATATTTTCTCTCTAAAATCTCTAAAATAACCAAATGCATTTGTTCAACTTTATGAAGAAGAATTACGCACTATAGGCTACTTGGAACGCACACATTTTGTTTGCGCAGGAGAGAGAATGACAGCGCACAGGGCCATCGATTAGGCTACAGAACTTTAGCCTTGCTAGGGCTGTATAAAGTTGACCAAATTAATATAGGCTGTTGTTAGGCGTAAATAAAGTAGGCTACTTTGTTGTATTGTTTAGCTGACCAATGCACGAGCTTGCAATTATGAAACGGACTAATACTGTACCCTTCCAACGTTGGGGGACGAATGTTGACATTTTCCCGTATTCTGCGTGAGAAACCCGGGATATCTCCCTGATGTCCATATCAGAGTCGTCATTAGATGTAAAAATAACCCTGATCTCTTCATCAGTAAGCTGACGCCTTTTCAAATGTGCCATGACTAATATTATCGATGAAATTGTATAGCGTCTGTAAATACTACGATTGTTTTCTGAATGAATGAACTTCGAGATGCCGGTCGCTGTAATGTTTTGCATTGACGGACTTGATGGATGCACTGCTATTGCGCAAATAAAGCTGTGATTATAATGGGACAAGATAAAGATGTATGCGCATTTCTTGTGCGAGTTTAATGTCATGAACGTAGCAAACTATGTTTCCTGAGCCGCGTGCGTTACTCAAAGCTACATAGCTCGTGAATGAACGATGTTTGTTTCCAGCATTCCGTACATTTCGCAGTCATTTTGATTTTCATCTTATCAGTGGCCATGAGATTTGACTAAACACTGAATAACATCATCATTTATTTTTTTAAAAAGCACTAATTTTGCTTGTTTTATTGTGCTTGGTGTAATGACTGACATTCAGAAATATGGCAATAAATGGCAGTGAAGCTAGCAATATTTGTAGCCTCCTGTAAGTAAACGTCTTCCCAATACTTGCCACTTCCGTTGATTTTGTCATGTATAGCCCGACCACACAATCATAATATAAACTAGATCTGCAAAATGTGGACATAACAAAATGGTAGTGGCAAAGTGATTTGCGAGAGATCTTTGACTTTGAGAATGTACAATGTCAGCCCATGTTAGCCAACAAGTGGTAGCCCATTGTTAAGCAGCAATTAGAATACTTATGTAGCAACATTCCAAACACAAAAGTGTGACGGTACGCTTTTACGGACAGTGTGACGGTACGTTCTTAAGGGTTAAACTATCTACATTCAGCTTTTAAACAGTCTACTTTTAAACTATTAACTTTTATTAAGCTATGCAACCACCATGTCTATCCTAGCATCACCGTAGTAACCATCTCTGTATTATCTGTTTTAACTATACATGATATTTTACATCACAACTTTAGCATTTTCATACACTGGTAATTCCTTGGAATTGCATTTCTAGTTTGCTTAGCCAACCCTATGACCGACTAACTAACCGACAAACTCCCTTACTAAATTGACTACATTTGTTGCACACTTGAAATAAAATGTCTTCAAAAGTATGTTGATGGTGGTTACATTTATTTCTATTCCAATAACTTCACACATTACATTTCTGTTTGCACTTGTAGGCTATGCTGCTTTTCTTTGTCTCGTTTTCCTTTAGTTTTTCTACTCAAACTGGAACTGCTCAATTTCTTATCCTGGACTGCTACCCTACTGGATAGAAAAGGCAACAACCTAGTAATTATGTGAATAAAAAAACTACAACATGTTTGAATGGCCAAAAAAAGGATAAATCGGGGGGGGGGGGATCACACATTTTACCTTGGTGTTAGGGTAGCCTACTCTGCACATGTCATTGACAGTGAGTGGTAACTTCAGTCATTTGCTAAAAATCTGACACCAGGCACTATAGAGGGAGAGCAGCTTCACAGAAGAGAACTTCTGACGGCAAATTTGAGGAAAAGTTGGTAAACCACCCTTCTTACCTAATTTGAGGGTGCTGATTCTGAATATTGTGTTTACCAAGCTCAATTCTGAGTTCTAAGCCGCATAATCAGCATTTTAACATAAAATAGTGATTATTTTTGCTTATTTTTCCCTAAATTGGGTTGAATTGGGTAAATCACTAAAACCAAATAAAAGTGTTCTCTAAATACATGTTTGAGCATTAAAGAAGCCATACTATAGTTTATTAACGTATTTAATGGGAACATGATTACAGTTAACATGTAATAAACTCGGAAATTATAATCAAAACACAACCATATTTTTATTGCTCACTCGTGGTGTTTAATGCATTTCATCACAATAACAAATTGCACAGATAACCTTCAACTCCGAATATATCCTACAGTACATATGATCTTAGATAGCAGGAATAAGCCTAATGCAGAACTGCATCTACCATCAGCAACAACCGGCAAGTAAAAAACATTTTTATATTTGTAACACTGGATTTGGTATGTGTGCTTGCCTTCATACTAGAGCTTGATAATGTGCTCTTCTAATATGCCATTGAGCAGCATCACTTGTTGGTGGTAGAGCCTCCGATCCTCGACATCTAGAAAACAGGAACTGGCAGTGTGTTCCACCAATGAGGAACAACAGATGAGAAAAGTTTGATTGGCCTGAGTGTATCTGTTGCAATATCTGTGTGCATTCCTACATTAGGTCTATTTCTTTGATAGTCAACATAATTTGCTACCACATAACAAATACCAATTAACAATACAAATGTTTCTTACAAACTTTCCTGCATACTTCTTAAATGTGCTGCAGTCAGATGGGTGTCCTAAAGACCAAGGCCGTAGTCATGATGTCAACATTGGGGGGGACCAAATCTGTGTGCCATGCAAAAAATATTATTAAAAATCACAAACAAGTTGTTACAACGTTTTTTCCAACTTGTGTGCCGTCGCCACATTTGATTCCTACGTTTTGCCTGCATGGATGCGCGATCGAGTGCGCATCTAAATAATATGCTAGATGCAACAACCATTTCTAAGAGGCCTATAAACAGGGTAATTCCTGGCATTAGTACTAGCATATGAATGCATTATTTATGTTGTAAGACATGTGAAAGAAATGAATGACACAGGCTTGCACAAATTCATCATTTAAAATAAAACTTTTCACTTTCGCTATCATTCCGAGAATAGGTTACAATATGGAACATGTTTCAAAGTTCCCTTTGAGTCTGATCGGCTCCAAAAATGTATGGGATTTCCTTAGCCTGTGCTACACCTTTCCAACAAGTTTTGTGAGAATTGTGAGCTTTTGGGTATTGTTGCCAGCCCTACCTCACCGCAGTAGGGTCAGAGAGGGTTAAAGCGGAGCTAGTACAGTAATCAAGGATCTTTGGTAGGGTGCAGCAAATGGAAGCTT
This sequence comes from Alosa pseudoharengus, assembly GCF_046254945.1. Classification (NCBI taxonomy): domain Eukaryota; kingdom Metazoa; phylum Chordata; class Actinopteri; order Clupeiformes; family Clupeidae; genus Alosa; species Alosa pseudoharengus. Next base: position 43,115,597 of record NW_027468848.1, read on the forward strand.
TTGATAGCGCACGCCACTAACGAAAAACTAGGGTGACCAGATGTGCTCTTTTTCCAGGACATGTCCTCTTTGAGACCTTACAAATCGTCCAGAATTTTGTTATTCTAGAGCCTCAAACGTGTTTACAGCGAAATTGCATTGCGTTTTTCCTCTGTCGTTCACAAATAAGTTCAAAATAGCCTTTTGAGGCAGTGTTTTCTCTTATGTCCTCTTTTTCACAAACTAAAAAGAGGACACAATCAGGTCACCCTAGAAAAACAGAAAACCACCAGGTCAAACCACTCATGGGTGTAGGCTACTCTGGAACCATCACTAGGTCACTAATTTGTGCGTTATTTATGTTTGATTACATTTCAGATGATGGTGGTTGTTGGTTTCCTGTAGAGTTTTTTTTCTTTATTTATTTTTCTATGTCCGTATATTGGTATATATCTGGAAAAGAAAGGACTCATACCTCCTCCAAGTGTATTGAGTCATTTGTGTTGAATTCGGTGCACTTTTGTAGTGTGCAGGTCAATTCTGGGTTCTAAACTTCCTACATAATTATTATTTTTATAGTCAGTAAAATAGTAGGCCTACTTTGTGTGATTAAGTCCTTTATTTTTTGTTATAGTTCATTTACATTGTGTTGTGTTTTGCCAATAAACTAGGCTAGATCAAGGTCAGTGTTTAAATTACTGCATGCAAATCACTGAATGCTATGCAGAGGGGCCTAATCTTTAGGCCATCTGATGTACAGTATAGGCTTCCCTAGGCCTTCCCGTGTTCATGGGATTTCTTTGACAGTTGCAAAGGGAAAAATGTGAGGATAGTCTTCTTTGCGCCCAGTGTACAAGTACGACGTTCCAACCACTCAGGTGTTCGTGAGATAGGCCTACACCATTACCTGTTGCAATATGTCTGTGTGCATTCCTACATTAGCCTACGTCTATTTCTTTGATAACATGATTTGCTACCACGTAACAATAAGCCGCTATTATTATTAGGACTCAACACGCTTTGGTGGTGGTATTATATGCTGTGGGCTTTAATTAGCGCATTTCGGGTAGCCTATCCTACATCTGGGCAATACTTATTGAACAAATTGCAGTCTACATGCCATGACAAATATTACCAGTAGTACTGACCGAACATGAAATAGATTGTTTACAAGTTATGGTAATGTTATTCTGGCGTGAACATTGCGCTTTCATCACGTTAGCCCCCTATGATTACAGCTCGTTATGTCTCATCAAAATGATTACAGCTCGTTATGTCTCGTCAAAATTAATTGATGAAGGAAGGTTCGCTTTATCCCAGAGAACCATACTCGTTTCACTTAGGCTAGACTAAAACAGAAGAGAAGAACTTGGCACTAACCATGTAGTCGTGTTTTCTATAGCATATTCGTTAACCTGTCGTTCTTTGAACTCTTTAAAAATGTTGGATGTCTGCGAGGTGTTTAGCCAAGTTCCATGCGTAGCCTACTGCTTTTAAATGACTTTGAAACATATTTTACGAACGGGCCTCTGTGTACCTGATGGCTTGCCTTCAATATTCACGAAATAGTTCCAGATTTCACCTTTTGTTTAATCAACAAGGCCGAGGACTGTCAGCAAAGAACTATGTTGACGTTGCCTGCGCACTCACTCAGAGCTGCCTGCTGGACACGTCCACTAGATGCCAGCAGCAGTTCACACAGACACAGAACGTTATTATTTTAATAAAGTATCGATTCTAAAAACGTCGGAAATCGTATCGTTTTTTGCGTGAAGGCATCGTGATACCTTTTTAGTATCGATACACCGTGCAACACTAGTAACAGCAGCATTGTGGCAGAGTGATAAATAACATTGATAACATTTACATGAAGTTTAAACTTGTGCTTGTGTGTACTGTATGTATATATATATATATATATATATATATATGTGTGTGTGTGTGTGTGTGTGTGTGTGTAAGCTGTAACACCTGCAAACTATAACTTTATGGCAAGCTAAAATAACACTGTAAGTTGGACACAGAGTCTCAAAACTCACAAAACAAAACTCTATAGGCTACTATTATTATGCATGTTTTAAGTCTGACTGAATAAAATGAGTCCTGTAATTATTTCCTATGTTGAGCATTTACACGCTTTTAGCCTACTCCCCAGATACTATTAAAGCGATGGTTCAGAGTAATTTCACCCTAGGGTCCTTTGCACCATGACCCCGAGCCAAACACCCTCCCAGAGCCTGTTTTCCCTTGGTCAAACCCTGGTCGAGTAGCGCTGTCAGAAACGAATGAGTTCCTGAAGTCGTAATGGTACCAACTTTTATCTCGTAAATTACCCCACTAATAATGCCCTGAATGGTACGAAACTTCTACAGTAGTACAACTATGTTCTTTACTCATAAAACGAGGCATTGAAAAGTTTGTAAATACACCAGGAGTTTATTTAAATAACACTTGCCTGAGGGATGCTACTATCTGCTACTATACCGCTGCGTCGACATTACTTCCGTGATTTGGGAAAAGCCCGTAAAAGTCCTAGTCCAGGAATGCACTAATATTTTGTTCGTAGTACCAGTTTGCAACAATTATTAGTTAACACTAAGTTGTAAACACTTAGGAAAAAAAATATTAAAATACCAAAAAACGTTGATGTAATCGCTTCCTGCCAGGACTTTTACGGCCTTTTCCCAAATCACAGAAGTAACGTCGACACCGCGGTATTCTAGTGTCTTTCTGAGTGCGTGCATGTGTAGCCTACGTGTGTGTACCTGCCTGTAGTGATGGGCAAATGAAGCTTTGGTGAACCACTAAACCACAGCAGTGTGAAGCTAGCAACACTAATGAAAAAATCCAATATGGCTGCCACATGTAGATTTTTCAACATAAAAGTCCTTACCCAAACCGGTATATGTAACCAAAAATATTGGTTTGCTAAGGACTTTTATGTTGAAAAATGTATGTGTGGCAGCCATCTTTTTGCTTTTCAGCTAGTTTCGCTAGGTTCACACTGCTGTGGTTCAGTGGTTCACCAAAGCTTCATTTGCCCATCACTACCTGCCTGTACTGCGTCAAGATTGACAACTGTGATATATTGGTATTTCATCTCGTGTCACTCCGCACCACCAGGTGGCGCCCTTGTACCTCCAATATGTATTTTGGGACTGAAGTAGAATAAACCAGTGTGAAAGTACCCATCTCAGAGTCCGGTCATGCTTGTGTGAGCTCCAATCTTTGGCAAGATATTATAAATTGGCGACGAGTAGGTAACCCACTTATGTCATTTTCGGATGAAGGGGGCTCAGCATTAGCAGTGGAGGGAGAAGAATCCCAGGAGAACCGGATCGAGGAACAAGTTGTTCAAAACGAAACCCCTCGAGAAGCACAGGCACTGGCAGTGCCACCACCAGTAAGAATGGCAACCTTTTTGGGACAAATCGATGCTTACGACGAATCGTCGGAGCAATGGTCGACTTATGTCGAGAGGTTTGAACATTTTATTGAAGCCAATGATGTTCCCGCTGCAAAGAAGGCGGCAGTATTCTTAAGTGTCATTGTGGCAACTACATATGGCTTACTGCGTAGCTTACTAGCCCCGGATAAACCCAGCAGTAAAACTTACAAAGATTTAGTGGACACCTTGGACGGACATTTTTCCCCCAAGCCCATAGTAATTGCGCAGAGATTCAAATTTCACAAACGCAATCAGGAAGAGGGGGCGACCATTGCACAATATGTGGCTGTTTTGAGCATTGTGATTTTGGCGCACATTTGCTAGATGCCCTGCGCGATAGACTTGTTTGTGGGCTAAATAATGAGGCTATTCAAAGGAAACTCCTGACGGAGGAAAAACTCGACTTTAAGAAAGCAGTCAAGGTGGCATTGGCAATGGAAACGGTGGTGAGGGAATCCCTGCATTTGAAAAACTCATTGAAAGTGCATGCGGTGTCCGCGTCTTCACCACAGGGTGGCGACAAATGTTTTCGTTGTGGCAAGATTAATCATCATGAACGTGACTGCTATTACAAGGAGCAGCAATGCCACAATTGCAATGAAAAGGGCCACATAGCTCGGGTGTGTAAGAACAAAAGGAATGAAACAAAGCAGGCAAAGTCAAAACAAGACAGTCAAATAAAACAAAGAAAATACAAAGATGCAGACAAAGGCAAAATTCATAAAGTGACAGCTCCAAATTCATCAGATGAGAAGGAGTCATCAGCAGGTTCAGACTCTGATTTCACTCTCCACATGGTGTCAGCAGTGAACACAGAACAAGTGAAGGCAGTTAAAACAGGACATGCAGCATCATCAATAATCATGATTAAGCCCAAAATTGAAGGGCAGTCAGTGGATATGGAGGTGGATACTGGGGCAGCTGTATCTTTGATCTCCAGTCAGCTACACAAAGACAAATTTGCACACTTACGTTTACGCAAGACCGACGTCCTTCTGAAAACATACACAGGGGAGTTACTGCAGCCTGAGGGAATGCTGAAGGTGTGGGTTAAATTGAACAAGCAAAGGGCTAGGTTGCCTTTATATGTGATAAAAGGAGAGGCTCCACCACTGTTTGGCCGTGAATGGTTAAGGAACATCAACATAAACTGGCGTGAAATCAAGACAGTGCGAACAGGGCATAGGGCAAGTGATGAAACGCTGGAGAGTGTCCTAAATTGCCACACTGAAGTGTTTAGCAAGGAATTGGGGACACTGAAAGGATTTGAAGCTTCACTGACACTGAGGCCAGACCAGCAGCCAAAGTTCTGTCAAGCTCTGGTGGTACCGTATGCGTTGAAGCCTAAAGTCGAAGCTGAAATAGAGCGCCTTCTCCAGCAAGGGGTTATCTCCCCGGTCCAGTTCAGCGACTGGGCGACCCCCATAGTGCCCGTCATGAAGAAAAATGGAAGTGTGAGGATATGTGGAGATTTTAAGGTGACTGTGAATCCAGCCCTGTGCGCTGAACACTACCCAATACCTCGCATTGAGGATTTGTTTGCGTCCTTGTCTGGGGGACATCGTTTCAGCAAACTGGACCTTTCACAGGCCTACCTTCAGGTACCGGTTCTAAGACGGATTCTAGGAAATACCTTACGGTCACCACCCACAAGGGCATGTTCTGCTACAATCGTTTACCAACCGGAATCACCTTGTGAGGGACCGGAGCGTCACCCCAAGTATTGGGGAAGTGTAGGCTCACTGGCTTTATATGGTGGAGGAGGAAATCACGGAAACCAGAGCTCAATATTGTATCCAAAACAAATCAAATTTTATTTATCCTTAACTCATAATTTCAAGAAAGAAAAATAATAAAAAATAAATCAAAATAGCACAATGCTTTTAGCTCCAAACAGTAGCACAGCAAACAAAATACAATTGCACCTAGCCTCACATCAAGCTAGTAGTAGTCACTAGTCACCCTCTCCCTCTAATGCAGAATGAGGCCCTCTTAAATAGGCCAAAGTATTAGTCTAAATTGGCCCCTTCAGGACTAATTGGACCATACCAACATTAGGGTATTATTTTTAGGCTAAGGCCATAAATAATATATTAACTAAATACAAAATAAACATTACATGAAAACAAACTATTCTTATTCTATCAACCATGTTATACCACCTTTACACCACCTATTTACAACACATATATACATACAAAACATTACTCCCAACCAAACACCCCTGTGTACAATGCTTTGCCCCCTCTGCCCTGGGACGGGGAGAAATACTGCCCCTACAGCGGCGCGCGCATCCGCATAGGCACAGTCAAACTGGACCGCGAACCAGGAAATGTGTGAGTAACCGTATGTATGAGTTAACCAGGATTTTAGACAGAAACAGGGAGTAAATGGGACATGAAATAGTGGGTACCGCACTACATGTCATGGAGGTGGTAAAGTATGAAGTTATAAGCAGTGACAAATGAGTTTTGAGTGTTGTAAATGAAATCGCGAACTAACCGCGTTACAAACAAACACAATGAGCGCGAATTCGTTAATGGCGCATAGCCCCGCGCCGGCCTTCCCTTTAAACACATCACCCCCTGTGTTCATAAGCCTTCCATACACATTCCAAAAAATACATCATTATTTAAGCAGTCAATGTTTATAAGGGAGCGTGCGGGTGTATGTGCGTGCGTGTGCAAATGTCCAAAAACTCCCGCTCTCGCGGGTAACGCAGTTCATAGTCAATGGGGGAACCCGTAACAGTGAGAAGTGAGTTTCACTTTCTCACACACCTCTTCGCCCTCCATATTCCAGAGGATTATGGACCAAGTGCTCCAAGGGCTGCCAAATGTACATTGTTTTCTTGATGACATTCTCATCACAGGCCAAGATGATGCGCACCATCTGAGGAATCTCGAAGCGGTACTGAGTCGCCTTGAAAACTTTGGGCTCCGAGTTCAAAAAGAGAAATGTGAGTTCTTCAGGAGCTCGCTACAGTACTTGGGGCACACGGTTGACTCTGTAGGGCTTCACAAGTCTGATGATAAGATCAAAGCCATTGTAAAGGCCCCTGTGCCTACTGATACGACTCAGTTGCGCTCTTTCCTGGGGCTCATCAACTATTACGCACGCTTTGTCCCGAACATGTCGACACTTTTACACCCATTGAATGCATTACTCCACAAGGGGGTGAAGTGGGAATGGTCCAGGAAATGTGATGAAGCTTTCCAAAAAGCAAAGGAACAGCTATCCAGCAAAAGTGTACTGACACATTACAATTCCAGGCTTCCAGTTATACTCGCCTGCGATGCCTCGCCCTATGGGGCGGGGGCAGTCACCTTGCATCGACTGCCAAATGGGGAAGAACGACCCATAGCCTTTGCTTCGCGGACCCTTAGCAAGGCAGAGCAGAATTATGCTCAAATTGAGCGAGAGGCATTAGGAATAATATTTGGGGTCAGACGTTTTCATTCATACCTCTATGGCCGTCGTTTTACCCTACTCACTGATCACCGGCCCTTGACAACAATCTTGACCCCTAGCAAAGTGACACCGTCCATGGCTGCTGCAAGACTACAGCGCTGGGCACTCATCTTGGCAGCACACGATTACACAATAAGGTACAGATGCGCCGCTGACCATGGTAACGCGGACGGTCTGTCGCGTCTGCCTCTGCCAGTGCAACACAAAGAAAAACAAGGGACAGTTGAGTCATTTCTGATAAAACACATTGAGAGCCTTCCAATTCACTGCAGTGAGGTGAAAAGAGAAACCAAAGCAGACGCCACACTCTCCCAGGTGATCGAGATGGCGTCGACTGGTCGTTTTCCACCAGCCAAGGATGCGGACAGCGGTTTGGCCCCATACATCATACGGAAAGATGAACTGTCCGTACTTCAAGGCTGCTTAATGTGGGGTAATCGAGTTGTAGTCCCACCCAAACTACGTCAGCATGTCCTGGACGAACTCAGGATGAAATCCCTGGCAAGAAGCTACGTGTGGTGGCCGGGTCTGGATATGCAGGTGGAGGAGAGGTGCAAGGGGTGCAAACCGTGCCAACGAGGTCAGAAGAACCCTGCTCTCACAGCGCTGCACCCATGGCCCTGGCCGACAGGTCCGTGGCAGCGAATTCATATCGATTTCGCTGGCCCCTTTGAGGGGCGCATGTTCTTCGCCATTGTGGACGCTCATTCCAAGTGGCCCGAAGTCATATTGATGGATTCAACCTCATCTGCAAAAAACATTGAAGTTCTAAGAGGCCTTTTCAGTCATTACGGAGTACCAGAGGTCCTAGTGAGTGATAATGGGCCTCAATTCACTTCTGAGGAGTTTGCCCACTTTTTGACATCAAATGGCATCACGCACAAATGCTCCGCTCCTTTCCATCCGGCAACGAACGGCCTGGCAGAGCGTTTCGTGCAGACATTTAAACATTCGCTGAAGTCGTCCAGGGGTACAGCTTCGGTCCAACGGCGACTCGATGCTTTCCTGCTACAGTACAGAAACACCGCCCACGCCATCTACAAAAGAGGCACCTGCGACGCTGTTTCTCCGTCGCAGACTGCGCACCCGCCTAGACCTGCTGAAACCGAGTGTGTCAACAGTGGTGGATCAAGCGCAGGAGGACCAACGGCGACACCGTGACGCACACTCTAAAGAAAGAACTTTTGAAGTGGGAGACCCGGTGCTTGTCCGGGACTATCGGAAAGGGGAGGAAAAGTGGATGACTGGTACGGTTACATCACAAGCAGGACCAAGGTCATACCTGGTCGAAGTTGCGTCAAATCAGCAGTGGAATCGTCATGCAGACCAGATGGTGGCCTGTCACCCCAGCATCGTGCAGCCCGCCGCGGAGAAACAACCAACACCTACTGCAGTCGTGTCAACGGCCATGCCTGACACCGGTGATGCGTCGGAGACAGCGAGCCCGGTGACTGTAACAAGCTCACCAACTTCAGGTCAGTCAGACACGCACATCAACCCTGCAACACCCCAGCCAACACTGAACAGATATCCAAGGCGGGTGTGCAAACCACCTGACAGACTGACCCTTTAAACAACCTGGTATGATCTCTGAAATGTTTAGTTACTGAGTGTTGTCTCAAGAAGGGGGCACAATAATCCCCCGACACACTCAAGGTGTTGAGGCAGTCTACCCTCACCCTTAAGTTAGGATATTATGTTCAATAACTGTTCGGTTAGTTACAGATTTAATGTTACTGTTTAAAGTTTAGGTTCCGGAGCAATACTCTTTCAAAGACATTTTTGGGGATCCTGGTAACTGAATAAGAGGGGAGGAGTTGTGATATATTGGTATTTCATCTCGTGTCACTCCGCACCACCAGGTGGCGCCCTTGTACCTCCAATATGTATTTTGGGACTGAAGTAGAATAAACCAGTGTGAAAGTACCCATCTCAGAGTCCGGTCATGCTTGTGTGAGCTCCAATCTTTGGCAAGATATTATAACAACAATTTCGACCAATCACTTCAGATGTCAAAAAGTTGAGTGCGTTCTGAGGCCGACCACTCGTTGATTTGTTGTGGATAACTTATTTTTTCTCCTCTCCGCGTCGACGACAATCGAATAGCGCAATGTAAAATGCAGATGGCTTCTTTGCTACTGATGCATGTTGCAGAGAAACGCTCAAATGCATGTCAATCGAAAGCGGAGGAGCAGGTGGTCACCCCTCCACACACACACAACAGCCCTCCCTGCATGAAACGTCCCTCTTCATTCTGCTAACATTTACAGTAGCTGTTCTGACCTCTTCCTCAATTTGTCCCTGCTGGGTAACGTCTCTCCTCCTCCTCCTCCGTAACGTCTCTCTCCACCTCCTCCGAATCCACCTGTACTTCTCCTTCCTCTGTGTGACTACACTGCACATCAAAGCTGTGTTCCACACCTTCAGCCTGTGCACTCGATGTCGATGGCCCTGCACTTGCTGTAAGTCGACCTTGGGGTGAACATTTCAGTGATTTTGACACATTTTGCTGCGTCCACTTGTAGGCTTTTTAGCCTTTTGTCTCGCAGCTTCTGTGCGCCCCCCTTGCGCTTTTGTGGTTTATTATCCATTTTCACAATTTCACAGACGGAAACTCACTTCTCTCCGCGCTCAGACAGCTCAAATGGCAACATTTGATAACCCTGGGAGGGGAGGGCTGAGAGATGTCATTGGACAAGCCCAATGTCCGTCAAGAAAATCAACCAATGGGCCGCGTTTCGTGTCTCAAATGCCTTCACCATAATTTTAAAAATTATTATTAAATTATGACAGCCCCGGCCCAAAAATGTGCGTCGGCCCTATGCCTGATGGCCAGTCCATGCCTGATCCACGTAGAAATGGACAGTCTTGTAGAGAAGTTCTTTCTTCTGCCAGGCTCTGCGGATCACCTCCTCTTTGACTTTGAAACTCGCAAACTTCACTATGATAGACCGGGGTTTTGCCTCAGGGTCGGTGAGCTTAGGAGCGAGTGCTCTGTGTGCTCTCTCAGTTCTGAGGTCCATACCTCAAGTTCAAGTTCAAGTTCGGTTTATTGTCATATGTATAGTAAGCCTACAATACAATTAAATGCATTTTGCTCCATCACTCACATGCAGTATAACAGACAAGGAAACAGCTATTCAACAATTTGACCGCCTGTGGAAAAAAACTATTACTGCGACGGGTGGTGCTGGATTTAATGCTCCGGTAACGCCTCCCGGATGGTAGGGGAGAGAACAGAGCATGAGCGGGATGATTGGGGTCTTTAATAATGCAATCAGCTTTTCTCTTGCAGCGGGAAGTGTAAATGTCGTGGTGATCAGGTACGTTAGTGTCAATAATCCTGGCTGCTGACTTGACAACTCTTTGCAATTGTTTGCGGTCATGGGAGGTTGTGCTCCCGTACCACACTGTGATGCAAAAAGAAAGAACGCTCTCAATGGTGCATCGGTAGAAATTCTCAAGTGCTCTGGTACTTAGGCCAAACTTTTTAAGACGTCTCAGAAAATAAAGGCGTTGTTGTGCCTTCTTGAGGGTGCACTTGGTGTTTAATGACCATGGTAAAGTGTCTGAGATGTTAACGCCTAGAAATCTGAAGCTATCAACAATCTCTACAGATGCTCCGTTGATGGTAATAGGAGTGTGATCTACTCTGGCCTTCCTAAAGTCAACAATGATTTCCTTAGTCTTATTGACATTAAGAAAGATGTTGTTATTATGGCACCACAGAGTAAGGTTCGCTACTTCCTTTCTGTAGGCCGTCTCGTCATTGTTGCTTATGTGGCCAACCAGAGTAGTGTCATCTGCAAACTTTATGATGGAATTTGAGTTGTGGATAGCTACACAGTCATGTGTAAACAGGCTGTAAAGTAAAGGGCTGAGACAGCAGCCCTGGGGGGCCCCGGTCCTGAGCACTAAGGTGGATGAGAGTGCTTTGCCTATCCTTACAGCTTGGGGTCTGCCCGTCAGAAAATCAAATAGCCAATTACAGATAGTGTTGCCCAGACCAAGGCCTTTAAGCTTCAGCACTTGCTTGGATGGGACAATAGTGTTGAATGCAGAGCTATAATCAATGAACAACATTCTGACATATACATTTTTATTTTCATGGTGGACAAGGGCAGTATGCAATGCAAGTGAAATGGCATCGTCTACCGAACGTTTAGCACGATAGGCAAACTGCAGCGGATCGAGGTCAAAGACAGATTAAATATGTTTGTGAATGTGTCCATTCACCCTACTAAAAGTCTCACGCACATCAGTCTTCGTTACCTGTACAGTGGGTCCCAGTTAAAAATTGACACTTCATTCACGATCAAGGTGATTCACGCAGCTGGGTGAAATGTAAGTACAACTGCAGCCGCTTGGTCTGCTGTGGCATTCCACGGTCGAACCGGACGGCACATTCGACAGCAAGGGCTGTGATTGGCCGAGTTTTCAGTGCGTTTCTCTGTGTTTTTAGCAGCCCCTGCAACATGCTAGTCCACTGTAGCCTAAGCTTTGTACATAATGTTAAACATAGTTTTGGTTTCAGTGGCAAGATTTCTTGATTGTACAGTGCCTGTCTCTCAGTAATGTTTTAAAATGAGAGCTTCGTTAGCTGGCAGTAGGCCACTTTGTCGGTAGTCATGAGAAGTTCGCTTGCTAACAGAACATAAATATGCTGCCCAGAAACCTTGTGAATAGTTCAGATTTTTTTTTTTACTACACTAACGAGGTTGAAATATAGCCTTTGCCTACAGCATCTCCTTAACAGTAATGTTAACAAAATGACAGCATTCATATGACAAAGGAAAACGAATTCGGTCACTCAAGACTGTGCCACAGCAACCAGTGTAGGCTACAGTCCTACCCAATAGGCCTACTCGAAGCGGATAGCGTTGTCTGACGGTCGAGTGGGTTAATGCACGTATTTCCAGAACAGGTCTGCAACTTTCAGGCAGCTCTGAGTTCGAATCTAGGCAGGAGCAGAGCCATATAAAGGCAAGATGTTGCTCCTGGCAATACTTGTTTATAAGACGTTTGGTGATTAATTGATAGCTGTTTTTGGGACACGTTAAACGTTCTTTATAATGAGCGCATACGGGGAGTAAAACGACTGTTACGCGCTGTTACAACTATAGGCTACAATGGTTGCAATACAAAAATATGCGCGTGTTAGTTTAGTTAGTTTTGTGATTTTTTGCACTTTTGCCTCATGTGTTTTCAGGTTTGAGGGCTTTTTTGGCAAAATTGACCTTGGTAGACTCTGCATATGTTATTTCTCCGTATGGAAAATTAAGTCAATTTTCGCCACACGTCTGTTATTAGTTCAATAACAAGTGTTGCTTGTTAAAACATGTGACTAGTGAAACTCAAATGATTTTAGAAATATTTAGCCAAAGCCAAAAAGTGTTAGAGGGTGCAGCTCAGATGTCTTATTAATTTTCTTTATTCTTTAGTAAAAGGTGCAGAACATTATTAAACTTTAAAGACAGATTATGCACGCAGGCACAACTAGGCTACTTGTTGTTTTCTTTTACTCGGCTATCAGCACACAGTTTTGGGCTAATTCACAAGTTATGGATATCACAAGTTTAAACAACGAAAACAGAAAGAATGGAGGCAGCAAAGCTAGAGGAGTTATTCAAAGTCCAAAAAAGTCCAAAAAAAGTCAAAGGTACAAGACTGTGTACATATTTTTATTTCCGAGCGAAGGAACTACTCATCCCATAAACCACCGCGCCTCACTGAAAAATATATAAGCAGCACGAACAAGCGCAAAATCATTTCCAACCATGTTTCCAACCGGCGACAGCACGCGAACCCTTTCCTCCAAACAATGATTTTGATATAGTTAATAGCAGTTATTTCAGGAGTAATCGTGTAAATAATAGTGTTTTGGTATTGAATGTTATATTTACCATCGTGTATTTTATATCGTGTGTGTGAAACCGGTTAACGTTAACGTTAGCAACATTGTGCAGTGCTTCATATCTGACTGCCACCCTGATGCATGGACCGGTGCATGGTCTGCTCTTGGACCACCATATTCAGTTTATTAACTTGCTGTGAATTATTACACAAAATGTTCATTAAATGTACGAAGAAGTATTTCTAGGTTAATGATTGATGATATGGCTCGTACAGTATGAAGGCTACAGTAGCCTAGCTAATGTTAACTAGCATTACCAACCTCCCTGCAAAACTCACCACACAACTTCGTAGGTTTGATAGGTCTCGTCCCTCATGCTGGCCCTTACAAAACCCACAAGCTGACCCTCGACACACAACAGTCAATAATGTGACCCGATTTAAAGTGGTTTTCACCCCTTTGGACACTCTTGATTTCGTCCTTGAAACAGTGAAATATTCACGGGGGCATGGACGCAGGGGCGTAGATTTGCGTGGGGACCGAAGGACGTGTCCACACCAATGTCAAATTACGACTGAAATGTCCCCACCAATATTCAGATTGAAATGGGGAAAAAAGCGCTTACATGCGCTACACAAAGAGTTAAATAGTTTCTCACTTCAGTGCTGTGGATCATCTCGTACAGATCTTGTAATGTGCAGTAGGCCTAGCCTATAAGGGTAGCCTAAATCGCGCTGATTTGAAGCTACCGGTGAGCCGCAGTCTCCTGCGCAGCATGCAGCGCTTCAGCTTTACTTCACTAAGCATGAAGTGCGTCCAAATTCACCCAATCTTCTGTTAAACTCCTCGAGAAGTAGCCTAGGCTACTCATCACACATGTATCACATGGAAGAGCTTTTTCTCAGCTTTTAAACGGTGCTAGCTAGCCACTGTTTGCTGTGATAAACAGTTCGCGAGAAAAATTAACTTCAAGAAATTTAATAATTATTCTCTGTGCCCATCTCCACATCCATTCCTTTCGGTGGAATATCGTAGGCCTACACACTCTTCACGCACGACATGACAACCCATATATCAGAATAAACAGCAGACCTTACCGAACACAAAGGTGTAAAGCATTCCCGTGTATAGTTAGCTGTTCCAGAGTAATCCGGTTTTGAAATAAATTGTAGAAAAATTCAACATGGTCTTTCTGCTTAAGCATTTCTTAAAACTGAGCTGTGCTTACATTGCCTAGATATCTGTAAATAGGCCTATTAGAAAATATACAGGCAGCTTATGGTTAAGAGTCCAGAATTCACAGAATCATCACATATCCCGTTCAAAACAATTAAATTAGATATAGTCACCTACAAATGACAGAGGCGCTTGTTTTATTGAGCAGGTCTTGCATAGAAGCCAATTAGGCCATCTGTGTATTATTTGAAATTTTAGGCTATGGTATGTTTATTTTTTCTTCACACAGGATGTTAGTGTGCCGTGGGACATTTTAAGTGTCAAAAGTGTGCCGTGGCACAAAAAAGGTTGAAAAACACTGCTATAGAGTACCGAAGTCTGACGTAGCGTGTCCATGACTGCAGAATCACTGGATCTAAACAAACTTTCGAAGTGGCTTAAACAGCATTGAATGTAGACATGTGGCATCATTTCTAGCTAATAAATTGTTTTAAATGTAGGCTATAGCCATTTTCGTGCTTTACCTGCTAGGCAGTAGCTTACCCACATAATACGGATTCCCTGGCAGGTGTAATATAAAAAAACTAAATTCCAGTGGATATTTCACGTCTTCTCAAAGACTGGCGGCTGTTAAGAGCGACGGTTTTTGCCAAAAAAAATAAAGCCAAAACAGGTCTGTGAATTTAAGGATTTTAACCGTATGCTGTGAAGTTACATGCAGGTCTCTTTTACGGAGGAAACCCATGCTAAAATAAAACTCTGTAGTTACAAATTTGATTGTGTTGGTATGAATATATGTTGTAGTATGTGATTCCTACAGTGTAAAAAAAATATACTAACGTCTTAGAAACGTAAAATTATTGAAATAGATTAAGAAAGCCACCGCTAATGGTGATTTCAATGGTTAGATTGATTTGTTTAGATCCAGTGAAATTGCTGCCTTGGCAACGCTACGTCATGGCTTCGGTACTCTATTGGTGTGCTTGTCAGAATGTTAGATTACAGCTGTTTAAAGCCAGACGTCACGGTACGCTAGAACAAAACTAAAGGTAACTTTAGCTATAGGGCTGTATCAATTTGTCCAAATGAATAGGTCATCGTAGACGTTGTTGTATTATTGCATGTGGATATTGTTATGCTATGTAGGCTACTTTTTTTGCAATGCACGGACCTAAAACCGGGAAACGGACAAATATTGTACACGCGTGAATTTGTTTTTGCGGGGGTGGGGGTGGGTGGGTGTACGTACCATAGCTCTCTCTCTCTCTCTCTCTCTCTTTCTCTCTTTCTCTCTCTCTCTCACACACACACACACACACAGTACCTTTCTTAGCCACAGTTAATTTTAGTGGTGATATGTGTTATGGACATTGTTATGCACATTATTGACTGCAGTTTATTCTCATCAATGTCAGTCCATGAATGCATATTGATCAGTTGTTAACTAATACTGTAGGCCTAGAAGTTGCATTTGAAAATGTTACTGTTGTAGGCTGTTTGTTTTTTATTTCAGCCACACTGTTTTAAAGTGGTTAGTACGGAGCCCTCCGGGTGACATGGGGGAAAAAAACATGGGTTAAAAAAAAAAAAAAAAAAAGTAATGGGGAAAAAAAACATGAAGAAGAAAAAAAAACGATGCACTTTTGCGGGATCTCATTGCGGGATCTCGCAAACTTTTTTTCTACTTTTGGAACTTGCTGGGCTTCCTACTTGACCCCAATAGGCCCACAAACCACTACCACCAGATGGCAATCGTATCATGATACTATGATTGCTCTATCACTGTTGCGTGTTGTGGGTTTTCTGGACACATTACATAGGCCTATGACACGGGAGGGAGAGGGAGACACCTGCGTGCAGACACGCACACACAGGCGCGTAGCAAGCAGTTTTGCTGGAACACGATTCTATCCCCCACACTTTTTGTCAGATTAAATTGAAAGTAAAATATGGAAATAAACGCTCCCGTAAAGAGTTGGAACCGTATCTATAACGCACACACAGAGACACAAATATGTCTGTTGATTTGATTGAACGGTCATCCAGCCAATCACATCAAGTTAGGTGAAGAACCAGAGCGCTCTGATCAAATTCAAAGTGTACGTCTTTCAAGGCTATGCTGCTGCTTGGGTCTGCATTGTAACGTCTGCAGTGAGCAGATTTCAGATAGAATTGAAATGATAATTGTTACCGCATTATGCTAATTTAGTAAACCAAAATTCACTGTCTGACTGACAGTTTTTGTCACAATGCAGGGAGTCAAAGTGAAAGCGGGGTGCGTGCACCAAGGCACCTGTTTCTGCAGGAAAACCTTTGGCTACTGTTCTCAGAGCATTATGCTTTCTCTGCTTATGATCTGCAGCTTTTCTCAAACTATGGGCCTCCTCAACAATTAACCTACTACTGCACCACGTAGCCGCGAAATTAAGTTATGCCCGGTGCTTCACACGTCTGCTCATTTGCAGCATACTTATTCATTTGGTGTCATCAACTATATAGACATAGCCCAGTCAGCACACATACAGTACGTCTCCAAAACGCTTGGAAAGGAACAGCTTAATTACATCGTGTTCCATTTAGAACGTCTTATTTGATCTGATCTTACAAACGGCGGCGTCAAGACACATTTGAGTTCTACATCGGAGATAGAACGCTTATGATCGATCATGCAATGTGTGCGTCCCTGCAGCAAGTGAAACTGGAGGTAACGTGGGCTAGAAGCAACAATAGTTGAAACAACAACGTGGCTTCCTGTAACTATCAATGGAAAAATGCATAGAAACTGCTAATCATAATCTTTAAATTGACATTAATTAAGCTGGCTATATGCAACACAATTTATATATATTCCCTTTGCATATGTTTGGGTAGACTTCAAACTTTTTTGAATTTGAGCTTACAGTTCTGTGTCCTTTACATTTATTTAATAGGTAGCCTATTAGTGATACCTCGAAATTAGGCTGCTGTCTGTTGGGTAATTTATTGTAGCCTGCTGTGTGTGCGTGTCTGCACGCAGGTGTCTCCCTCTCCCTCCCGTGTCATAGGCCTATGTAATGTGTCCAGAAAACCCACAACACGCCACAGTGATAGAGCAATCATAGGATCATGATACGATTGCCATCTGGCGGTAGTGGCCAGCAAGTTCCAAAAGTAGAAAAAAAAGTTTTGCGAGATCTCAAAAAAAGTGCAAAAGTGCATAGTTTTTTTTTTCTTCTTCATGTTTTTTTTCCCCATTACTTTTTTTTTTTAACCCATGTTTTTTTTCCCCATGTCACCCGGAGGGCTCCGTAGGTTAGGACCATTACACACCAATTTTAAATAAGCTATACTGCAATACCGATTTCATGGTTGCACCATGCACATGTTCGCCGATTAGGCTATGTGGCCCTCAGTAACCTATAAATTCAATGATGATGCCCTCTATGAAAATGAGTTTGACACCCCTGCTCTAAAATATCTGTCCTGGCCTGGTTGCACCGGATTGTGGCCAAACGACAGAAGCGCGGAGAACCCTCCTTTGTCTACCAAAAAGTGTTACTTTGTGCCCCGCGCTCCCCCACTGCTTGTGAAAGAAGGGGTGGGGGAGGGGGGCTTAACGTGAAAAAGCTTAATGTCCCAAAACGGCAAAGTCATAATGGTAGGCTACAGGAAGTGGGGGGAGGGTATGGGATGACCAGAGCCGTCTTCGCTGTGCTATTCAGAAAGCATCTTCTATTGTCTTTCCAGGCGCACACAGCTCGTTATAGCCTATCGAGTGCCTTAACAGATAGGCTCTGCTCTTGGGTTTGGCCTCACAGCGAACTCAACCCTCTTGTTAATTGCAGTTTGTTAAATAAAGCGATGCTGATTACATTATTTATTTCTGATTAATTGCGTCTTTTTTGCAACATCTGCTTGTTAGGCTGGGCTACTGTCAATGTCCTGTACAGGTAAATGTTCAACAATTGCTGGTGTAGGCCTACAGGCTATAATCAATTAGGGACTGTTCAGGGGCTACCGGAGGAGTTTTGGGAGCGTTAGTCAAAAAGACCCTCCCTCGCCAGCAAGACATTTTTCTATGACCCTCCAAAGTGATTGAGAAAAAACGCATGACCCTCCCCAGTCCCAACAATTTAGGCTATTGATGCCTTCTGTCTACTGGGTCAATTTGGGAGCTTGCATGCTACGACTCCTTCCTTGAAATGCCTTGAAAAGGCTGTCGTTTGCACAATTTCACAAATAATCACCGGGATCGAAACAAACCTGTCAACTTTTCCCGGGTTTATCGCGTATTTTAACTTTTTCTTCGCTGTCTTTGGAGGAGCTGCAGGGCCGTCGCTATAGCGCGGGAATGATGCCAAAAACCTCCCTTCCTACCATACGGTGGATCCATCAAACGTCATGTCAAACGCCTACCAGCACGTTCATTGCTTTATCATGCAACAACAAATGTGTAGCTACCTCTCCGGAGGTTTTGTTTTTGGTGCATTTTGTCTGTTTGTCTAAAATCTAAGACAGTAGAAAATTATGTTTAAAGACTTAATTAAATTAAAAACATAATTTTCTACTGTCTTAGATTTTAGTTTCACATTGCAAGTAACGCTTAACATGACCAATATGGCTACAAATTGTGGTTAACTAGTGTCGACAGCATATTGCGAGTAGGCCTAGTTGTGAACCATAGGAACTTTAATCGTAGCCTATAGCCAAATTGAAATAAATGCGAATTTATGATAAGCCTGTCAGTTCGACTGGCGACCCATAGTTGGATAAGCAGGTCCCCCGAACAGTCTGCATTGCTACACTGAGGGCTTCTCTGTCTGCTGATGTTTTGCTCAAAGGTCCAGGCGGTCCACATAACCTTCATGCCATTTCAGCTGAAAACACTTTTCATTTGTTAGCCTACTTATAAACGTATCTTTATTAGTGTCAACATTACAGTATTTAGGCTATGTTAATCTCAAGCCACTCTAAGAAATGGCCGTAGGACTACTTTTACAGTACAGCACAGCAAAATCTATTTAAATTGCAGTCTGAGGGATATTGTCCATAAAACTTCGTTAAACTTAGCCTATAGGCTAGGATACATAATCACATATTTGGAGATTTGAAGGTGGCTCATATGCTTCCATAACGTATTGATGTAAGAAAGAGAAAATGTGGTAAGGCCAGCCTATGGCATTTCTCATATCTCGCAGATAATTGGTTATAGTCCTGTTTTGCCGATGGTTATTACGCATAATAGTTTAAGCAACAATAGCAATAGCTTGTCACTAATAATGACACAAATAGACTAATGAATGTTCATTTAATGAAGTTTCAACATTGTACAGTCCTACATGTATTCATGTTCCAACACAAGCCTACATGTATCCGTCATGTTCCAACAGAATAAGTACATGTTGCAACAATTCTGGGCACATGTTGGATACGTGTAAGTTCATGTAGGTAATATGTATTTTAATAGTAGCCTAGTCTAATGGTGTACAGCTTGTCTTTAAGAGGGGAAATTGTATAGCCTATAACATTAGCTGAGTCACATATTTGGCCATATGGTGTTTATCATAGGCTACATCACGAAACCAAATAGTGTAACAAAGGCGAACACTTTAACAGGGGAAATTAATTGGGCATGAATCATTGTGCTGAACGGTATTTGTCAATGAGCAGAAACACACACGACATTCAAACTGTTGATAAGATGTGCACTATGGAAATTGGTCTGTGGACATTGGACAAATAAATGACACTGACTCGCCATATCTTGCTTTGCCGCAAACTCAGCAATGAAATCATAGGCCAGTTTGCAGGTAACATCTTTTTCAATTCATATTCATATTTGCGCACATTGAGGTGCGCAAATAGTTTTTAATAGCCTGTTCAACTTCGAAAAGCTTCGTTCACCTGATGCCAGTCACTGATCGCAATTTCAAATTTCGGGAAGCTTCGTTCAATCTTTTTAAGTTTTAAGTGCAGTAGGCCCCTATCTGCCCCCTTTGGAATTATATCTCGAGCCTATTATAAGGTCCAGTGCGTTATGTCCTGGGATTCGGACGTGCTCAAAAAGAAAATAAAAAACACTTTTTTTATAGACGGTTATGAGGAGCAATATGAGTCTGAACTCCGTGTCATTCAGACTCAAACCTCTTGCTTTGATATCTTTTTCGTTGTCGTTTGAACGTCGTCAAGCAGGCATGTTGCGGTTGCAATTTAAGTGAAATTTATACAGTAGGCCTAGCCTACAACCAGAGGCGTATCAAGCTTTTTAAAAGTGTGGGGGTTGTGGGATAGGAAAATGAAACAATCTGGCCAAATTATAAATAACTCCCTACAGGGACGTTGTAAGTAGGGGTGCGGAGGGGTAAGAGGGGTGCGGACTATATTGGTGTCCGGGAGTTTGTCCCCCAAATTTTTTTTTTTTTGAAATTCTGATTGTTAAACACATCATTTTAATGCAGTTTGGGAGGGACAGAAGAAGCAGCGCCCCTCATCTGTGTGGCTCATGTGACATGTAGGCCTACCTGCTATCTCTTCACTATTTGACACTACCCTACATGGAGACATATCTCATGTTATAAATCAAGAAATCATTTCAGAAATTATGTTTTGTGCCTATGGGTTAGCAGACAGCAGCCTATAATTTCGAGGTATCACTAATACCTATTAAATAAATGTAAAGGACACAGAATAGTGACAGAACTGTAAGCTCAAATTCAAAAACGTTTTAAGTCTACCCAAACATAAGGGAATATAAATAAATAGTGTTGCATATAGCCAGCTTAATTAATGTAAATGTAAAGATTATGATAAGCAGTTTCTATGCTTGTTCCATTGATAGTTACAGGAAGCTATGTTGTTGGTTGAACTATTGTTGCTTCTAGTCCACGTTACCTCCAGTTTCACTTGCTGCAGGGACGCACACATTGCGCTCATAAGCGTTCTATTTGAGTTCTACATGCTGGAAATCTTAGTTCTCAGATGTAGAACTCAAAGGTGTCTTGATGCCGCCATTTGTAAGATCAAAATAAGATGTTTTAAATGGAACGCGATCGTATTTAAGACATTAAGATGTCCAGTAGATGTAGCACTACGACTCACATTGACAGTTGAATGCCGCCGACATTTGATCAGATCAAATAAGACGTCGTTCTAAATGGAACACCGTGTAATTAAGCTGTTCAGATCTTTGTTTGCGCCAATTTATCTACAAGCACCAAATTTGGCACAGATGTAGCTCAGGTCATACTGAAATGATTTAGCTAGGGCGCCACAGCCAGCGACCCTTGGGGCCAAGATGGCAGCCAAATCCAATATGGCCGCTGCCCGAAAAGTGTTCCGACTATAACTTTTGAACCACATGAGCTGCAAATACAAACTTGATGTCTTTTTCAGCTTAATTGATCATGGGAAACACATATAAATGTTCATCTTTATGACCCAGTATATCTGGACCCCTTAATCCTCCAATTCCAATATGGCCTTACACCCCATTGTTTTCGCCAATTTATCTACAAGCACAAAATTTGGCATGGATGCAGCTGAGGGCATACTGAAATGATTTAGTGAGGATGCCGGAGCCAGTGGCCCCTGGGACCAAGATGGCTGCCAAATCCAATATGGCTGCCACCTGAAAAGGGATTACTGTAGGCTGCATATTTTGAACCAGATGAGATACAATACAAATGTAAAATTAAAAAATATTTCACCTTTTCTGGCTATGGGAAACACAAAATATTTATGATTAGGTATATGTGGACCCTCAAAGTCCCCAAATGCAATCTGGTGACTGTCCGAAAAAGGGTTTTGACTACAACTTTTGAACCGAATAAGCTACAGATGAAAACTATTTTTTTTATACATTATATAATTTTTACACATTAAATGACCTAAGCTTTCTCAAAAAATAGAGTCTGCTCTGACCCTTCTTTGGAGCAGCCGTGGCCTACTGGTTTGCGTTTCGGACTTGTAACCGGAGGGTTGCCGGTACGAACACCGACCAGTAGGAACAACTGAAGTGCCCTTGAGCAAGGCACCTAACCCCTCACTGCTCCTCGAGCGCCGCTGTAGCAGGCAGCTCACTGCGTCGGGATTAGTGTGTGCTTCACCTCATTGTGTGTTCACTTTGTGCTGAGTGTGTTTCACTAATTCACGGATTGGGTTAAATGCAGAGTCAAATTTCCCTCACGGGATCGATCAAAAGAGTATATATACTTATGTATACAGCCTCAGTGTTGTACCTCCAATCCAGTTTATTGTCTATAAGAACCCGCACATGTTTGTAGTTCTCAACAACTTCCTCACCCAGTAATGAAATGGTATTTAGCTCAGGCCTGGCCCTACGAAAGTCCACCACCATTTCCCTTGTATTAGCCACATTCAAGACAAGGTGGTTGTTTCTGCACTATGTCACAAAGTGGTCCACCAGTTGCCTGTACTCCGTCTCCTCACCATCACTGACACACCCCACAACTGCAGTCTGTGAACTGTCTGAGAACTTCCGCAGGTGACATGACTCAGAGTTGTACTGGAAGTCTGAGGTGTACAGTGTGAAAAGAAAAGGAGACAACACAGTCCCTTTTGGTGCTCCTATGTGACTGACTACCTGTTCAGACACACACCCTTTCATTCTCACAACCTGTGGTCTGTCAGTCAGGTAATAAGTAATCCATGAAGTTGTGGAGGTGTCTACTTGCATCCTTCAAAGCTTGTCACGTAGCAGCATAGTCTGTATGGTGTTAAAAGCACTTGAGAAATCAAAGAACATGATCCTCACAATATCCGCCCCTGTCCAGGTGAGAGTGTGTTCTATGAAGCAGGTAGATTAAGGCATCCTCCACACCCACCTCTGGACGGTATGCAAATTGTAATGGGTCCATGTACTGTAATAGTCACCTGTGGTCTCAGAAGATGACCAACAACAGTGTTTAACTACTTCCTTTCCTACCAACTTCCTTCCTAACCAGGTGTACTTTTTTCCATAAGTGTTTTGTTCGTATGACTACAATTGTGAGAGAGATCATGAGAATGAGAATTCATGAGAGAGCAAACAGTTATTGTATGCACATCCCACCTTCTGGCAGGTGCAGGACAAATTAAAACTTACTCAATTGAAAAAATATAATGTCCGCAACACTGCTTTTGACTCCCATATATTTAATGCACAACAGGCAACGTTTCGACCCTGCTGGGTCTTCTTCAGGCAAAAATTCATGAGAGAGACCATGAGAATTCTGTTGTTGTTTTTATGTTATTGCTGGGTTTTTTTTATATGCTAAGCAAACCTTTGAAGAGTTTTGGACAAATTGACTATCTATTATTCTCTTAGATAGTCTATTCTATTCTCTTATTCTTTTAACAATTTGACATACTATAAATATTGCCTTGCAATAATAATTGTGTCTTATTCTTTCTTATATGATTACATTTTGAAATGTATTCACCTGTGGTACACTGAAAGCATTTCACTTTTATAAGGAAATTAATCCACATTGAGAATAACCTTCAAAGCTGTGGTAAAAAAAGATTTTCAACCAAAGTCTTGAAAAGAATACAGGTTCCAGACTGACACAAGCATACATATAAATATGCCAATGGACTTCCTGTGGTCAATAAACTAAAAATAAACACAACATCCTCATTTGTAGCGCATTTGGTTCAAAATTTGAAGCCAAAACCCTTTTTCGGACAGCCATATTGAATTTAGGGAATTTGGCGGGTCATGATATACCCAATCATCAAAAAAGGTAAAATAGACATCAAGTTTGTATTTGTATCTCATCTGGCTCCAAAGCTATAGCCGAATCCCTTTCAGGCGACAACCATTTTGGATTTGGCTGCCATGTTGGTCTCAGGGACCACTGGCTTGGGCGGCCTGGCTAAATCATTTCATTATTCCCTCAGCTGCATCCGTGGCAAATTTGGTGCTTGTAGATTAATTTGCACAAACAATGGGGTGTAAGGCCCCATACTACAGCCAAAACTGCTTTTTTGGACAGAGGAATAAGGGGTCCAGATGCACCGGGTCATAAATATTAACATTCCTATGTATTCCCCATGATCAATTAAGCTGAAAAAGATATCAAGTTTGTATTTGTACAGTGGGCATCGCTTTCAAATGACCACTTCATTCGCGCATTACGAGGCCGTGAAGCTGCATGAAGCTTTAGTACCACTTTCAGCCACTGTGCGTCTCTCTGCCACTGTACATCGCTCTGTCAGTAGCCTGCCTGCCGCCCCTTCTGAAAAAGCAGGAGACTTGCCGAGAGTAATCCCAGCCTACGAATTCAATAACAAAATAAATCATGCATAATTAAACATTACCTCGATTTAGGCTACTTGGGTATGTCTTAAGGCTTGACTACACGGTGGTAACGAAAATCGAAATCGAAATTTGCTGTCTACATTATTGTCAGTGTTGGGTTAACGCAACTACGCAAATCAAAACAGTGGTGTGATAATTGAGCCAGTAGAGAAATAACTGTTCAGAATAAATTTGTAGCCTTGGGTAGGCTTCTGCGACGTTTTTAACAGGCTACGCTATAGAGGCTTAGACAACTATTAGCGTGTTTCCATCCAACTTCCTAATGCGCATTTAATCTATTCGAATAAGAGATCCCGGTTGGAAACACGTGAAATGCGCATCAAAAATCCTAATGCGCATCTATATTTGATTCGCTAGAGGGGGGTGGATTAACTCTCGATGCGCATAAGGTATAGTGCGAATAAAGTTGATGGAAACGGTTTATTCGCATCGTGTGACGTAACCTTCAGAGAATCTCAGCAATCTCTTCCCTATAACATTAGGCAACTTGGTGTGTTCTCTTGCTTGTTTCCGTAGAATAAAACTGAATACACGCACAGCTGTTTTGCTGACGCTAAAGTTTTCGCCAACAACTCGATTGGCACACATCGCAAGTTTATACAACTAGTGCAGTGGCCGTTCAAACATGCCATTCCTGTAGAAAACCTGTAGCCCGATACATGCCCGCAGGTATGCCTGCTTTAACAATAGGATGATAGGGAAAAACATCATTCCAGCTAAGCATTCAATAATGTATACTGAATATCATAATATATTAGCCTATAATTAATGTGCAGTAGCCTAAGAAGAATTTAGGCATGACTGCATGTGATTTCTACAGATCGGAATGGAATAACAAATGTTTTGAGTTAAGGCTATAGGCCTAGCTTATTGCATAACTTTCCTGATAGTGAAGACAAGTCATTTTGTGATCGTTTGACATTTGATGTGACTCAAAAGCAGTGTTTGGTAGCATAAGTGACGTTTCTCTGTCTGCCACTTGTTGTCTAGCTGTGTGGCACGTCTTCTGAAACGTTCAATTCGGGACCATTAGCCCATGGCTTGTTTCAATTTGGGACCTTGCAGTCGGAAATGTAGTTTGTTTATTCAAAGTCTCACGTCCAATGTAGCCTGGGCTATTCAAAGCATCAGTTTATTGCACATACTTTTCATGTAATTTTGAATAGAACTACATACTCGTGTTTGTTGGCCTGTTGTTGCAAAATCCGCGTAATCATTTTATGCAAGTAAACATACAGGAAGTCTTTATTGTTGAGATCGATCAGAGATGATAATCAAATATCTTGCATTTTAACCGTGATTTGGTGCTGCCAAATCTCCGCTTATCCTCTCTCTGGTCCTGCGCGCAGTTCTGTGTGAGAGGGTGGCTATGGTAGAGCGGAGAAAGCCAACGTGTGTTTCTTTTACCGATATATAACGATATATTTAGCTTTTCTTATCCAAACAATGTCAAACTATGCACTGCACTTACTCATGCCAGTAGCAAGACACTACTCATGCCAGTAGCAAGACACCTGCCAAGTTTGAAATCGAACGGACCAACGACACGCAGACAGACAGACAGACATTCCTGCAATTTATGGATAGATAGATGCGATGGCTTGTTTGTTGGGATAGGCATCCGACAACGAGTACTCGGGGCAACAGCCAGGTCTATCATTCGTCATAATTCTTCAAACCCTGACTTGTGAATCTAAAGGTCTCCACCCACTGTTGCTCAGTGAAGTAGAGCTATAATCGGCCTTTAAATTTAGGCCCGACAAGACCCGACCCCCACAGAAAACAGCCCGAGCCCTGACCGAGCCCGAGACTGACAGCTTTTTAAAAGCCCGAACCCGTTTACAGCCCGACATTATTCAAATGTCCGCACGCACGCAGCTCTTTTGCCTTTTGTCAAGAATGAGTAACATTTGACATCATTTATTCATGACTAACGTAGCCTAGGCCACTTGGAAGTTGGAACAAAGAAATAAAATAGCAAGTCCTCTCAGCATTCTGAAGTTTGCGGGAACCCTCCCATACGCAGCCCCGACATTAAATAGTTCTTGCTCCAGCTTTTCAAACCCCTCGCCATTTACGATATTAAAAGGCCTAATGTCTTTACAGCGAAAGCTGACACACTTCTTCTCCGTAATCATTTGTTTCACCTTTGCAGGGTTTGATTTTGTTGCTGTAGCCTAACAAACGATGTGATCCTGATGGGCACTGACAGCTTTGATCAACATGCCTTATCAGCGACGAATTCCCTGCCGTTCTACAGAATGTTGCATCCTTTGGATTTTACATAACCACTGGCTCATTATTCTCATTATGCACATGATCAAAACTTTTCCACACCTCAGACTTTGCTTTCTTTGCCGGTGCAACTAAAACGCCTGTCACAAGAGGCCATCCTCTGTTTCACCTCCTAAGCATCCATTTCTGCATCTTTCTCGCAGCTAACCGAAACGCATCACCTGACCGCTCATTTAGCCTACCGTGCAAGCCCGAGCCCAGCCCGAGCCCGCGTGAAATGATAGAAATGAAGCTCTATAGAATGTACTGTATACAGTGAAGTGCCAAATTTAGAAGAGTCATTTCCAGTGGAAGAACAAAATGCTGAATGAAGCCCAAAGATATGAAGGCATATCTGGCAAGTTGTTATTTTTTGAAGACGTACTGTAAATGGTTGGGCTATAGGCCTAGTTTGCAAGAAGGAAACATAAAGCGTGAGCATGCCACACTACCCACAGCTGTGGTAGCGGGAGTAGGAGGATTACTGTGATTTATATAAGGATTTATATAAAATTATATAAAAACAGAAGGCCTGCCTCGAATGCAGGCTTACCCAAAAAAAGGCCTGTGGTTTGCGCAGCCTACAGTAAGTAGGTCAGTGAGTTAGGAGTCCTCTAGACTTCTTTTAAGCTGTCTCAGAGGTGGAAAGTTGCGTTCGTTGGGGGCAGGGCCGAATTAACATATCATAGACCCTTGGGCCCCCCCTGCCCCCCAGCCAACGTGAATCTGGCGGTCAGTTAATAGGCCTATCTGTGAGGCCAAGGCTCACCAAATAGCCCGTTTGTTTACAACTAACATTACATTTAATTAAACTGCTTATGCTATGCCGAAATAGTTTCAACATTTTGAATATCAGTGTCGGGTGAATTAGGAAATGCCTTATGGCTGAAAGCTGCTTGGGATCCCCCCCTGTCAAGCAATAACCATACAAAAAGTTAAAAACAGATGACATGATGCGCGTCACTGACATAATGCGCAACTAATATAGCCTAGATATTCCAATATATTCGAATACATGTGTTTATTTTAGAGGGGATATTCGAACGTCATTTTTGAGCAATTTTGACAGCCCTAGTTCACTGTAGGCTACGCCAATCGCCTATTAACACCTTCCACCTAACCCCGGTGAGTGGGGGTCGCTATAATGCGTGTGAAATAGCACCATTGAGTAGCCTATGCGAAATAGCCTTAAAATCGTTCCGGTATTGTGTGCCTTCTGGTTTCTCCACCTACTGGTTTCCTTGTGCGTGCATGCGCTGCAGCAGTTGTCAGACATTCACAAACAAGTTGTTTAAGGCGGTTTGAAGTCGCTTTTCATACGCCATGAGCGCTCGGCTACATTACAGCCACTCGGACAAAAGACATGTAAAAAAATATATGTTTTGAAAACTAGCATTAAACTGGATTCGATCCCGCAAAAGCAACACACGCGTGACTCTCTCCATCCTGATTCCCTACTCTTTGAGCCAACTAATATGTTACGCGAATCAATTAACTATTGTAGGCTACCATTAATTAATAACGTAGGCAACACCCAGGTAACATGTTGTCCAGGCTATCTGAAACAAGGGGTTGCCTCTCATCTACAACAACTGGTTGGGCTGCTACAGTCGTCAGTGCACTGTGCACAGTAGGCCTATGCTCTTTGTGGTTGATCAACTAAAAATAAAAGATGTATTTGGTGATGACGTTATTGTGGGCCTAGTAGACCTAAATTTTGAGAAATGAGAAACGATCTACATAGCGCACAGTGTTGCGCGGTCTGCCCGAAATTAGATCAATACAGTAAAGCATCAATACAGTAAAGTCAACAGTAAAGAAGCTGAAGACGCGAGTTAAAATAATAAAGACACCCCTTCAGGAAAAGCGATATAGGCTATGGGAAATATTGGGAAAAGTTCTTAAAGATGACAGTAGTACAAGTTATGGTCTATGTAGGCCTACTTCTTGCGAAGCCATTTAAGTATGACAGCCAAAACGGGCAGCCTGCAGGAATAAATCTACCGGTATGTATAGGTTCGCGCATGCATAAAAGTTACCTTAGTTCGTTGTGTTTGTGACTTTAAACAGTGGATGTGCTTTAGTAAATGTGCTTCATTCAGCATTATAAACCAGTTCTTACGCTAACGTTTTGACCAGCAATGTATCTCAGTCTTGCCTATACCTTGCCTCACCATTTCTGTTTTCGAAAGAAAGATGTATGTCCATGGCCTTCAAATCGTATCCTATAGTGTTCTAATCCTTGGTGGTTGCGTGCGTGCCTGCGCTCTTATTCTCAGACTCTCTCCTGCGCAAACATTATGTCCTGCATGCCTACTGCGTGTAGTTCTACTGCATAAGGTTTCGCAAATAAATTAGTTTGTTTTACAGAAATGGCCTACTGTCACACTGCATGCAGGCTATAACCAAAAGCACACATTTAGTAAATAAGCGGGTCGGATCGCGGGTCGGATATAATTTTGTCCTAATTAATATTCGCGGTCCGAGTTGCGGTCGGGTTGATTAAAATATCGGGCGACCGCGGGCCGCTTGTGACCAAACCCGCGCAACACTGCACCAGACCGCGATGTCTTCAAGGGTTGAATGAAGGGAGTTTGCAAAAAATTGTGTATTTTTCAAGTCAATAAACATTCTTAATTTTCGAATGTATTTGTCAGGGAACATCTGACTTTTAAAAACCATAGGCCTGGTAGTCGCTTAGACAAGGAGTTATAAGATAAAGGCAATACCATTTGTGTCACCTAATGCAGTTCAGTGAATTAGCAAGATACCATCAGAAGCCAAAAATCATAAAGCACCTCTCTCCCCTGCGCATGAAGCTGTCTGCGTGTTGTAGGCTAGATTTGCGTGAGTTCTTTCTATCTGCTTTACTTTTGTGAGTTGCGACCACCTAGGCTATGTTATAGACGTTCTATGAGGTACCAGTGTTTAGCTGTGTCACAAAACAATAAGCTTTGTCAGACTTACTTATTACTTTTAAAATGATATTCAGGGCTATATACATTTTAAACATTCGGGGCTGAAGACTCGACAAAGCCTTGCGTTAATTCTTCAGATGGGAAGTGTCAGGAATTTTCATACGAGAGACGTTCTCATTGGTGGTTAGTATAGGGAAGTGACAGCAACATATCCAATCACATTATGAGAGATGCTGAATTTAACATGAACTGCGATGTTTGATTTTAAATTAATATAAATTTAGCCGGGACTGTAAGCTGGCACACGTGGGTGCTCGATGTTTTCAGTGGGTGCCCGAGAGACGGAGCACCCACGGTATCGGCGCCTATGACAAGCGTATCTCGCGGTTGCATCCATTACAAACAAACATGCAATGTGAACGTCTGGGATTGGGAAGAGCACTAAATGCTCTGAATAAGCACGAAGTCAAACCTTTAAATGAAACACTTTAATAATCAAAAAAATAAACCGCTAATGAAGTAAACTTGTGACCATCAAACATCGTTTATCGCCTGTAACTCAGTGATAACAGGACGTAACAGGAAGGCATTTGGCTGAGCAACGGAGGTTAATATGCTCTATATTTTGTCCAAATGATGTCTGTCTATCATCGTTGCACTCGGAGAAAACCAGAATGTTTAATTTGTCCTGCGTTTCTTCTACAGCTGCAAACGGGATTCACTCGCAGTTAACCAAATGTTTCTTTATTAGGGCAGGGCAGGCATATTTCTGGCTATTAAATTATTTCTAAACCAGTCTGCTAAAGTCTGTAGTTAAGTCTGTGTAGGGTTTTCCAGGCTCCATTTCTTTTTACGAGACACCCTACTCACTTGAGCCATCTACCAGTTGTTTGGGTTGTTGCAGCGTCTCACTGGGAAAATACAAATTAAAGTCGCGTGACACCGCGTGATCCCACGCGCGGACCGCGAGTGAAGCTGGCCAAGTCGAAGCACTGCCCACTGTAACTCATGTAGTTCAAAAGTTATAGCCGGAACCCTTTTCGCGCAACGGCCATATTGGATTTGGCCGCCATCTTGGCCCCAAGGGTTGCTGACTCCGGCGCCCTAGCTAAATCATTTCAGTATGACCTAAGCTACATTTGTACCAAATTTGGCGCTTTTAGATGAATTTGCGCGAAAATGTGCTTAAGGCCCCCCACTATAATATGTTACAGGATTTATGACTTTAACACCATTAATGTTACATGATGCTGACTGACGCTGGCTATAACTGTAGGCTACCGTTTAACGTCTGCTGAGTCTACATGCCTACCAAAACCTGTCGCTGTTCGGTTGAAGTTGAATGATCAAATATTGTTTGATTTTGTGTCAACTCTCAGAGGGAAGACGTTCCTTTCTGGCCAAATTTCACAGCTTCTAAGAAAGTCTATCGTCTTCGTGTAAACCGAGTTTTGAACAGAGAAAAAAAGTTAGGCTACTACATGCAGGTTCTCCCATAACGTTATCGATACAGATCAATGCACCAAATCAGGGCGATTTTAGCGAAATAACGTTCCTGTGACAGGCTATCAAATATTGAACGATGGGATAATGTTTCATCATCACCTTTATTGATGCCTGAAATGTTGACATTGCTGAAATACAGAGATGTAGCCTACTGAGAGGCAGCTGCAGACAACGATGTTCAATGGGTTCAACTTGTCCCTTGCCTACCAGGTGGATGTAAATGTCAATGTACTTGCACAGGTAAATGTTCAACAATTGCTGGTGTACAGGCTCAATTAGCTAAATCATTTGTCAAGCTGTTTAAATTCGTGCTACATACAGCGCAAAAGGTGCTTTGATATCTTTTTCGTTTGAACGTCGGCAAGCAGGCATGCTGCGGTTGCAATGAATGAGGATAATTGGTTTTATCTGCGGATTTATTTTTTGCATTATTTTGAATATGTCTACTTTTTCCACACGCATAAGTTCTAACACACATATCCCCTCTCGCTTTCTCTCTCTCCATCCCTGCGCACGGTGCTTTCTTAAAGGAGCTGCACCATCTTACAACAATTGCATCTACATTTTCATATTAGAATGTTTTGTCAAGTGTAAGTTTAAACTACCGTGATCAATTTAAGTTTCCGTGCCCCCGCTGAAAGTCTCATGCGCTTATCGTTACACTATCAAATCTATAAGTAACCGTGAAAAATTATGGCGCGGGAATCGTGCCTAAAACCTTTCGACCGTCCATCTGATCAACCAACCGATCGACCAACTGAACGTCCTACCACCCGCCTTACTTAGCCTACATGTATCAGAATAATTGCCTTTTTATAAGCAGCCTACATATACCTACATGAACTTACACGTAGCCTATCCAACATGTGCCCAGAATTGTTGCAACATGTACTTATTCTGTTGGAACATGATGGATACATGTAGGCTTGTGTTGGAACATGAATACATAGGACCACTGTACAATGTTGAAACTTCATTAAAGGTGCGATTTGT
This sequence comes from Alosa pseudoharengus, assembly GCF_046254945.1. Classification (NCBI taxonomy): domain Eukaryota; kingdom Metazoa; phylum Chordata; class Actinopteri; order Clupeiformes; family Clupeidae; genus Alosa; species Alosa pseudoharengus. Next base: position 43,147,516 of record NW_027468848.1, read on the forward strand.
AGGATTGTTACCGAACGTTCTGCAGGCCAAAATCAAAACGCTGGTGAACGTTCTCAAGACTACCAGACGCGAGTCTCTTCTTGGTTGCCAGATGTAATGAAGACTTAGCTAACGTTAGTTGACCTGCAGCTGCTTTAACGTTTCTCCAACCATGACCCAGCTACACATTACGGAAACAGTGAAAACAAAAATACCTCTCTAACCAACGTAACATATTTAGCTGAAGTTAGCGATGCAGATGAAGTTTAGCCTAGGCTACCTGTTGTGGAGAAATATGGCCAGCTCTGTGTCAGACTTGATATTCTTCGTTTGAGGAAGACGTCACCATCTCAGGAAGCTCCTCCGATGTCCACTTAATTTGTTTCTTGTTTCAATTTTGGAAATTTGCCTGCCTCTCGTAGGCGTTCATGACTACAACTGACAGCTGTTGACAGTTGGCCTTTGCTAATTTGGCAACCCAAATAGGAGGACGCGCTAGCCCATTATTAATACGCTATTCTAGAATTAATCGTTCAAAACATAAACGAAAATTCCAAGAGATTCCGCCCCGTAACTCATTTTTTTTCATGGGTTTTACGGGGTTTTATGGGTTAGAGTAATGTTGTCAAATAAGCCATTACTTCAATTCATCGTGTTTCCTTACTCTCTGACAACATATGGTGATCATCAGTGTAGCAATGCAAACTGCTCGGGGGAACCTGCTTATCCAACTGTGGGTCGCCAGTCGAACTGACAGGCTTATCATAAATTCACATTTATTTCAATTTGGCTATAGGCTACGATTAAAGTTCCTATGGTTCACAACTAGGCCTACTCGCAATATGCTATCGACACTAGTTAACCACAATTTGTAACCCTACTGGTCATGTTAAGCGTTACTTCCAATGTGAAACTAAAATCTAAGACAGTATAACATTATGTTATACTGTGTGACATGCCGGCTCGATGCATGAAACATGAAAGGGGAGGCCACACGCTGATTCCATAATAATGAAGATAATTTATTAATTAAAGGTTAGTTTAACAGAGACTAAATGATAACGTGGTGTAGTGCAAGTCAGTATAATGGAAGGAAACCAAAAGTGTCATGCAAAATCAGTCTAGGGGTTTAACAACCGAAGGACAAGGAAAGCCAAATGCCAGGAGGAGGAAGCCGGGCTGGCTGTTGTGGACGCAGGGGATTTATAGTCCTGCCAATCAGGCACACCTGAACACCAACACCTGCTCAACAGGAATAGAGAGAGAGAGCGGTAGAGAGCACAGGCACACCAAACAGGGCGGGGTCTAAAACCTGCCAATATTCGTCACATATCCCCCCCCTTAAGACAGAAGCCTACCTAAATGGGATTCTGTACATACTGTAACATCAAACATCCCTTTCACAAAACACATAGACCATCCCAGTCCCAAATACCAGGACATATACAACCCACTCACCCATCACCGTGGTCACATCCACTCAACACTCACTACTAGGGTCAGATGTAAACCCCACCATGCATACTCTCACCACTCCTCACGCTCACCAGCCACCAAACCTCCTGACCCACAGCAATTCCGGCGCCTGGAAAAGTAATCTAAGCGGGACAGGAGCAGAGATACAGGAGAGGAGAGAAATGAGTGAAACAGACAATCAACCTATCCCACCATACCCAGGCCGCGGGACAACGCATCTGCCAAAACGTTATCCACGCCCCGAATATGGTGAATCTGTAAGTCATACGGTTGCAAAAACAACGCCCAACGCATCAGGCGTTGATTCGGATTCTGTAGTGAATGTAGAAAGGTCAGTGGATTGTGATCTGAGAACACGACCACTGGATGAACTCCCCCACCCACATATACGTCGAAGTGCTGAAGAGCCCACACCAAGGCCAGCGCTTCTTTCTCGATTGTCGAATAGTTGAGTTGGTAGCCATTAAACTTTTTTGAAAAGTAACAAACTGGACGGTCTATACCATTAACATCTGATTGTAACAGCACTGCACCTGCCCCAACTTGGCTGGCATCCACATGGATTTTAAACGGACAGTCAAGCTGGGGAGCAGCCAGGACAGGCGCAGTGGTGAGCAACAGTTTGGCATTATCAAAAGCGCGTTGGCACTCGTCAGTCCAACAAAATTGAACCTTGCCCTTTAACAAATTGGTGAGGGGTGCAACCACTGTGGAAAAATTTGAACAAAAACTCCGATTATTTCCGACCATGCCTAAAAATCGCATCAACTCTTTTTTTGTTGAAGGAGGTGGGAAACTGTCAATGGCCATCACTTTGGCCCGTACCGGTCGTACCTCTCCCTGCCCCACCACCTTCCCCAGATAAACCACCGTAGCCTGCGCAAATTCACATTTCGCTAAATTTACGGTAAGGTTGGCCGCCAAGAATCTCTCAAATAACGCCGCCAATCTAGACAAATGTGAAGGCCAGGTATCACTCACTGTTACAACGTCGTCTAAATAAACGGCGCAACCCTCAAGCCCCGATATTACACGGTTCATCAAGCGCTGGAAACTTGAGGGCGCGTTACGTAATCCAAAACTCATAATGTTGTATGAGTACAGGCCCGACGGAGTGACAAAAGCAGAGATCTCCTGCGCCCTCGGCGTTAACGGGATTTGATAATAACCTTTGAGTAAGTCACACTTTGTAACAAATTTTGCTGAACCTACACGGTCTACGCAGTCCTCTATCCGAGGAAGTGGAAAGGAGTCGGGCTTCGTTACCATGTTCACTTTGCGATAATCTGTACAGAATCTAAACGTACTATCTGGTTTTGCTACCAGTAAGCATGGTGACGCCCAACTAGAATACGACGGTTTTGCCAGACCATTTCCAAGTAAATACTGGACCTCACCCTCCAGAATTTTCTGTTTGGCTGGTGGAACGCGGTAGAACCGCTGCCTTATTGGATCAGCCCCACCAACGTCTATATCGTGCTCAATAGCATTCGTGCATGTCGGTACATCGGAAAATAATGACGAATAGGATAAAATCAGGGATTTTAATTCACCCCTCTGTTCATCGGACATATGACCCAAAAGGCCATCAAGATTGTTCAACATTTCTGAATTTTTCAGACGTGGCAACAGTAAACAGTCGTCAGGGCCACCCTCCTCCTCCCCCTCGGCTGCCACCCTCAGGGGAGGAGAAACCGTACCCCCGACTGCCAGAGCAGCAGTCTTAACCTCATCTCCATCACTTCGGGACGATGGAGTGTAATACCGTTTCAATAAATGTATGTGACACAGCTGAGACGACTTCTTTCGATTTGGTGTAGCAATTAAATAATCCTGCAAAGTGACTTGACGAACCACAGCATAAGGGCCCGAAAACCGTGCACGAAACGGTGAGCCAGGGATTGGCAACAACGCCAATACCTGGTCCCCCGGAGTGAACAGTCTTGCCTCTGCATGACGGTCGAAAACTTTTTTCATCCGTGCCTGAGATTTTATCAGGTTAGTTTTTGCACACTGCCCAGACAAAAACAACCTGCGACGGAAATCATGAACAAAATCAATGAGGTTAACTGGAGGGTCCGATTCCTGCAAACCATCTTTTAAAACGGACAGTGGACCGCGAACCTTATGTGCAAATACTAATTCATTCGGACTGAATCCCAGACTATCCTGCGAGACTTCCCGAGCTGCCAGCAGCAACCATGGGAGGCCTTCCTCCCAATCGCGCTGTAATTCACAACAATAAGCACGCAGCAGAGACTTTAAGGTTAGATGGAATCGCTCTAAAGCACCTTGGCTCTGCGGATGGTAAGCGCTACTTAAGTTATGTTTTACCCGAAGTTGTTTCAAAATGTCCGCAAACATCTTCGAGGTGAAATTACTCCCTCGATCAGACTGAATTACTTTGGGAATGCCAAAGACTGAAATAAACTGTGACAGAGCCTTTACTATAGACTTTGTAGTGATGCTTCTCAAAGGGAATGCTGCCGGATATCTAGTAGTTTGACACATGACTGTTAACAAGTAACTAGAACCGGATTTCGATGGGGGTAATGGACCAACACAATCTATTAGGAGAAGTTCGAAAGGCTGACCCACTGCTGCGATTGGATGCAGTGGCGCGGGCTTAATAGACTGGTTTGCCTTACCAGCTATTTGGCAAATATGACAGGTTTTAATAAAGCCTGCTACATCACGCCTCAATCGTGGCCAGTAGAAATGCTGGAGTAATCGAACATACGTTTTACGCACGCCGAAATGGCCCGCTCCCTCCCCATGGGCAGCATGTAATACCCTTTCTCTGTATCTCTTCGGCACGACGATCTGTAATAAAGTGTCAGTCAACTCGTTGTTGTAAGAGACAAATTTACGCACAAGCAACCCGTCAACAATAAAATATCCCCGATCTGCGCTTGGCATTTTCTCTTCTGATAAGGCCCCACCCAATAGCTCTGCCAACCCATCATCCTCTGTCTGGGCCTGAACAAAATCACAGCGTTCGAACGCTGATGGCAAATTTGGTAGCTGTGGGCATACACGTTTAATGTCGGAGAGCTCACCAGAACCATTCACTGCCTGCGCGCGACTCTTTGCCCGAGTCACTGCGCTCGCAGCGAACACCTCAGGAAACTCTGCGGCAGATTCGTCTGGTTCATCAACCTCTATTGGCTCGGTAGTCACTATGGGATGCACTGGTCCTCTCGGCCATACTTGATCTCCTGCCAAGATGTTACCTAAAATCACATGGACACCTGGTACAGGCAACGCTGGGCGCACCCCGACAATAACTTCACCCTGCACAAGATCGGAATTCAGTACGACCCTGTGCAGGGGAACGGACATAGTTTGCATACCAATGCCCCTAATGAGAACACTATTTCCTGTATGGGATTGTACTGAAAACGGTAAAACTGACTCGACCACAGAAGTCTCCGTAGCCCCAGTGTCACGCAGGATTTTAACAGGTTTTATATCTGGGCTTCCCAGAAGCGAAATGAAACCGCCAGTTATGAACGGGGCATAGCCCTCACTGACGTCACCATCAGCGAACTCAGACGCACACTGGCCTTCAACAGGAGGGTCAGACACCTCGCAGCCTGAACCTACTGCTGGGGCAGTGCCCTCTGGTGGGTTTTTCACCTGCACAACCTGAGAGGTGCGACTAGAGTGTTGAACCGGGGCAACGCATCCCACCCCCTTAACTGAGTGCGGTTGATTGGAGTTAGACCTGTTTTTATTTTTACCTCGAAGCAATGGACATTCCTTCTTCCAATGACCATACTCAAGACAATAGTGACAGTTGTTTTCAGAGTCGGTTTTACTGCGACTGGCCTGCTCATGTCTAACCACAGCCTGACCACTATTGTTACCATTAAACCGACTATACCGCTGTTCATCCCGTGTGTAATTGACCCTGTGTGGAATATACTCATTACTTCTACCTTTATGAGTTAAGGTATACTCATCCGCAAGTATGCCAGCCTCTGCGGCAGTTTTAACCTTATGCTCATTAATAAAAGTTGCAAGCCGTTCGGGGACAATGCGTTTAAACTGCTCCAAGACTATCAAATCACATAATTCCTCAAACGTGTTGACACTTACAGAGGAACACCAGCGGTTAAAAAAACCAACGAGGTCTCTGGCCACCTCAGAGTATGTTTGTCTATCATTTTTTCGCCAATTTCTGAAACGTTGCCTATAGAACTCCGGGACTTGTTCATAAGACCGCAGCACCGATTCTTTAACTGACCTGTAACTCCTCCGCTCAGTCACCGACAAAGCAATATACGCGTCTTGAGCTCGGCCCGATAAAACAGTCTGGAGCAACATGGTGCGCTCCGAATCACCCCAACCCCGCTCATCTGCAATGCCCTCAAAAAGTGAGAAAAAGATGTCGGGATCACGGTCACTAAATTTGGGTAAAAACCTAATCATATTTGAAAGGCTCCCGTCTACGACATTTCCAACCGAATCATCCCGTAGTTTACCTTCAGCAATTAGTCTTAAGCGCTCTCTTTGAATGTCGTTTTCCCTTTCCTCCTGTCGGTCACGTAGTTTCATCTTTTCATACTCAAACTCGCGCTCCTTTTCCCTTTCAATGCGCTGTTGCTCTAGTTCATATACTCGACTTTTATGCTCTGCTTCTATTCGCTTCAGCTCCACTTCGCGCTCCTGCTCTCGTTCTGCTGCCTCAAAACGCTTTTGATCCAGCTGTAATTTCAAGAGCTCCATTTGTTGGTCAAAAGTTAAAGCATTTGGTTCAGAACGCGGCCCTTCATTTGAATGTGTAGGAGTAGAGGCCGCTGATGGAACTACGGGGTCAGGGGCTGAGCCTATCTCTATAATGGACAAATTTACCAATTTCGATTTTACCTGATCTTTTAGTTCTTGTTTCTTTAATTCTTTCGGCAGAGTGTCGTCAAATTGGTAATGCTCCGCAACTTTACGCAACTGAGCTATAGTTAACCCATCCAAATATGCCTCCGATGGACACGCAAAAAAACTATCCAATGTTTCCATTTCTGCAATTTTACCCTAAACTGCGAACTGGATTAATTTAGCGCGCTTATAGCCCGAAAATGCCCACCAAATCAAATTTTCCTTCAAAAAACATGGCTCAGACGCAACAGTGTACAATCCGCCGATAATCTAACACAGGTGCAGATAACCACCCCAATAACCCACAAGACTAGAGCTGCCCCGCATCTAACTGAGAAACACAGCCCTGAATATTTCCACTGCCTAGTCTTCAGTGTGCCCTCATGCAATTGAGTTGCAAGCACCCCCAGCGCGTTCGACACACCAAACACAACAAACACATACACAATAGCACCCAGCGGTAAGCGCTCTTCACCTTTCGCGGGGTTTCACGTCTGCTCAGGTAGGCTCTAACCTACCACCCCCCCCCCAGTTAGCAACTAAGCTACACCTGCGCCAAATTACCACAGCCTGCACGTCTTACCTGCAGCGAAATGTAACGAAAGCTGCAAGTAGCCCCTAAATGGCTCTCCTCCACGGCAAACCAAACAGCAAAACCTCAATCAATTAGATCGGCAAACCGAAATCTGAGTAAATTACCAAATACTAACTTATCAATTGAAAAATAAACAATTTCAGCGCGAGTCTCCCCAATTTATAATTAACTGCACAGGCAATTTACGCCCGTCAGTAAGGCCAATTCAAAACAGTGGACTTTACGGAAAATTAAGTTACCTTACCAAATTCCGGAAAAAATCACGGAGAGCCCCCATATGTGACATGCCGGCTCGATGCATGAAACATGAAAGGGGAGGCCACACGCTGATTCCATAATAATGAAGATAATTTATTAATTAAAGGTTAGTTTAACAGAGACTAAATGATAACGTGGTGTAGTGCAAGTCAGTATAATGGAAGGAAACCAAAAGTGTCATGCAAAATCAGTCTAGGGGTTTAACAACCGAAGGACAACGAAAGCCAAATGCCAGGAGGAGGAAGCCGGGCTGGCTGTTGTGGACGCAGGGGATTTATAGTCCTGCCAATCAGGCACACCTGAACACCAACACCTGCTCAACAGGAATAGAGAGAGAGAGCGGTAGAGAGCACAGGCACACCAAACAGGGCGGGGTCTAAAACCTGCCAATATTCGTCACAACTGTCTTAGATTTTAGACAAACAGACAAAATGCACCAAAAACAAAACCTCAGGAGAGGTAGCTACACATTTGTTGTTGCATGATAAAGCAATGAACGTGCTGGTAGGCGTTTGACATGACGTTTGATGGATCCACCGGTTGGTAGGAAGGGAGGTTTTTGGCATCATTCCCGCGCTATAACAAATAGGGTATAAGATATATAAACTCACATTGTATTATCATATATGTTTGGTAATGGCTCAGCTTTCTCTGATTGTTCATACTGACTTGGAAAATGCATCATGGAAGTAGTATGTCAAGTCGCATCAAAAATAGTAGTGGCAGAACTCCAAAGTGACACCTTGTGGTTGTTTGTGTCAACTGCAGTTTGTGCCATTTCTGCTGAGAAAATGGGGTGCGTGATTCCTGAAGGAACCCGTCCAAACTTAACTGGGACCCACTGTAGGTCGACAGCATCGGGTGGCCGCCGCGCAGCTGGTAGGCCTAGGGGGTCCGAGTTGTAGACTTCGAAGCGGGCGAAGAAACTGTTTAATTAGTCCGGGAGAGACGCATGAAAGTCGGTAATCCTACTGGGTTTGGGTTTGTAGTCCGTAATTGCCTGCAGTCCTTTCCACATGCGCTGCGAGTCACGACCGATGTAATCCTTTTCCAATTTATCTCTGTATAGTCTCTTGGCAGCTTTGATAGCTCTCCGAAGTTCGTACCTGGAACTTTTGTAGTGTTCGCTGTCTCCGGAAGGCTTTATTACGTTCTCTCAACCACCGGAGTACGTCGCCGTTCATCCAAGGCTTCTCGTTAGGATATTGGCGAGTGGTTCGTACTGAAATACAGAGCTCCACGCAGAAACGAATGTAGGCAATGACCACTGCAGTATACTCATTCAGACTCAATGCCCACCTCCTAAAGATTGACCAATCTGTCAGGTCAAAGCAGGCCATGAGTTGGGAAATATTGTCTGCAGTCCAGCATTGAGCTGTCCTCACCTCGGGCTGCTCGCGTTTCACTCTCTGCTTGTTAGCAGGTAGCAAAAGCACGGAAAGGTGGTCGGATTTCCCAAAGTGGGGTCGCGGGATGGCTCTATAGGCTGCCTTGATCGTGGAGTAGCAATGATCGAGAGTCTTGTTGCCTCTGGTGTGGCACTTGACATGTTGGTGGTACTTGGGTAGTACAGACTTCATGTTACAGTGGTTAAAGTCTTCTGCTACGATAGAAACGGCATCAGGGTACAAGTTCTCCAGCTTGCTGATGGCCCCGTACAGTTCATCCATAGCCGCTGTAGAGCTGGCTTGTGGTGGTATGTAAACACACGTAAGCAAGATGCGGGAGGTAAAATTGTCTGCACCTCACAGTTCCAACACTGGTGAGCATGACTTAGAGACTGATTCCACATCAGTACACCACAAGTTATTAATCAGAAAGCACACACCACCTCCCTTAGTTTTTCCGGTGTTCAACTTGGAGCGGTCCATGCGATGTACTGAGAACCCTTCCAGTTGGATGGCCTGGTCGAGAATATTTGGGCCCAGCCAAGTTTCTGTAAAACAGAAAGCTGAACAGTCCCTCATGTCCTTCTGAGCGTTGATTCGGTTGTGGAGTTCATCCAGCTTGTTGTCCAACGACTGGAGGTTAGCAAGCAATATGCTGGGAATCGGAGGCCGGGTGGGTCGCCGTCTTAGCCTCGCCAGGATGCCTCCCCGTAGGCCTCGCCTTCGGCAGAGCCTGCGATCGTCGTTTCTCGAATCCGCTTGTTTAGTGCAATCTCAGAAGGTAATCCTTGCGGTTTCCAAGCATCAGGAACACCCAGTATTATGCCCAGTAAAGTCTGGCGGTCGTAGACAATGGTGCATGTTACACTACAATGGTGCATGTTACACTGGTGGTAGATCCACTGAGTCTCTCAGTAGTTTTTGCACAAAGTCAATCATGTTATCATCTCCTTCCTCTTCTTCAGCAATACCATAGATTTGTATGCAATAGTGTCATAGCTGCCTTCTGCTTCCTCAAGTCTATTGTTTGTTCTAGATAGCTCTTGTTTGATGTCTGTAAGATGTTGTTTGTTATCCTGTCTGAAATCTTGAGCTCATTCAATATACTTCGCAAGCTAACATCCGCGCCCTCCTCTTCACCTAGGAGCGGGGAGTTGCCTCGGGTAGTAATGTGTTGTTGAGAATTCTTCGGTTCGATTAATTTCTTCTTCATTCACAGATTGTAGTTTCTTGCCTTTTGGGTTAAACCTTTTTAGATCAAAACCGTCGGGGAGCACAAATATCAAGCAGCCATCTGTAGTGTGACCCGGAAGTTCCTCCACATTTTTTTCTCATATTAAAGCAACACCAAAGAACTTTTCCTCTGTCGCACGCACGCTATTTGTTTATCCAGCAACTGCTTTGCAAATAACGATGTCCATAGACAAGGTAGAATATGTTGCATGATTTTATGAAAGTACGATGTATTCATGCAAGTCAAGTCATCATGCAAGTCAAATTTGTAGTTTATTATGTCTCATTCCATCGAACTACAGATCCGCTACCCGATCTGGCAAACTTACATAGTGTGGTTATAGCCGATAGAGGGCCGCGAAGCGAATGCAGAAGTGCCGTTCACCCTGTTAGGAGTTGATGAACCATGAAACAATTTTGGAAACATTATTTTAACTCTTGAGTGCCAAAAACGTAATATTATGTTTTTCCTTCCCATGCGTTGAGTGCCAAAAACGTAATATTACATTTTTAGCTTTTTTTTTAAATTACGAAACTAGACACTCTAACACACCTTATATGTGATTTTGGGAACTCTGTGATGAATGGAAATGAAATATATGACAATCGAAAACTCATGAAAACGCACAATCTGGACATTTTATCTGGACATTTTATCATAACTCGGTTGGCGCTTTGGGTCGAATCAGTGACGCATGCACGTCAGGTCAAAACCAGGCCATTTTCGTGGGTCTATCACTAGGTGGCAGTCTCGCCAGGTCTTGCTGATCACTTCCCGGAAAGTTTACACAAGTAAGTAACAGGCAACACTTCATATTTCATGAAAGACGTTATATCTCCATTTCTAGAAAAAACAGCGATTTTGATGAAAACTAGCCACTGTTTAGCTTGGGATTTCTCAGGAACAGAGGCGTGTAGAAATACACGGTTTGCACCCACCGAGAGCTTAAAGTCTCACCTTTTAATCGAGCCATTGTATGTGTTTAGCTATAACACAGAATATGAAAATCATCAACAATGGTCTAGATTGCTGGCATTCTAGGACAAAGCTCCCGAAAACAGCTTGGCATTCAATGAGTTAAAGCCCCCCTGTGTAACGTTTTCAGTTGTTTGTTAACAAAATCAACATTTACTCTTCATAAATATGTGGCCTCATTCATGTTTAATTACCACCACCACCAATTCGAAGCATACCAATTGGCTTAGAAATCCTCATTTAAATCTACATAGCACAGGGGCGACTAGACGTGTACGTGCGCCATGTTAAAATACCGGTGGCCAGCAAGGGACATAATATGCGAATACAGCTCAGTCTTTGGCGTCTGGATGCATAGAAAAACATTAGCTTGGATTCATCTGCAGAATTTCCCTACATTCAGCAATGTAAGTTACGAGCCCATTTTCTACAAGTCATATCTTCCTAACAGTCTGACATTGACATTGTATTTTCCAACGAAATAAATAAAGAGAAATAACTTTGTTCGTGATCTGTCACCAGCTCACTTGATCTCTAGTTTCTAGACCCAGAGACAGTTGACAACCTAGCCTAACATAGTTATGCTAGGACTAATAGACCACAAAGTTGCTGAACGTGTTATTTCAGTTTAGTTTGCAACAATATAGTTTAACCAAAGTCCTTAGCTGCAGTAGCCTACTACCTAGCCGTTCCCATTCACTTTCCGTTTACTGTGCTAACGATAGCTAGCTAGCTTGGTCCGAAAGAGTTGCATTGGCATCGCACAAGCAATGGCAGTAAAATAGTACTCAAAATGTTATGAATATGTTGTTATTGATTATTCAAGCATAACTCTCGCCAAAATGCATCCTAGGGTGTTTTTGTGAATGTAACCGAGTCAAACTTTCGTGAATGGGAGTCGTAGGCACTAGCCTACTATTTTGATGCGTCAAAATCGCTATTTTAAAATACTAAGAAGGCTCGACACAACGTGAAACTTTGATGGAAGTATCATCAGTGTCTCTACACATGAACTTGAGCATTGAGAACGTTGTTAGTGTACACACAATTTAATAAAAAGAAAGGTTTTGGACAACTCAATCCTTGACTGGCATGATGGCAGCGAGCAGAACACCCAAGTGAGTTGTTCAAAACCTTTCTTTTAGTGAACACTGTGTACACGAACAATGTTCTCAATGCTCGAGTTCATGTGTAGAGACACTGATGATACTTCGATCGAAGTTTCATGATGTGCCGAGCCTTTTTAGTGTTTTTAAAAATAGCGATTTTGACGCGATCATGTATCAAAAAATAGTTCCCATTCAAAACTCCACTTGACCCAAAAACGACAACACGGACAAGCTTGAAATTTGCGCTTCAGACATAATTTTGCTTTTAAACAAACGTTTGACTCGTGTACATTCACAAAACACCCTAGGGTGCATTTTGGCGAGAGTTACGCTTTCAGAGAGAAGTTTATGCTTCGACGTGCTAGGAGTCCAGAACTAGTGTCAGTTTTGATGTGTGACCGCTCCCGTATTGAAGAATGACTATTGCATTTCACCTCTGTGTGACTTTATTTTCATACTTTATTGAAATGAATCAATGAAAATCATAGATTGCTGTTTTAAAGTTCATAAACACTTAGATTACCATAAAAACATTTCAGTAAAATTTTGTTAATAAGATTTTTGAGTGGTGCTGATAATTGTGGCATATGTGTTTTTGTTAAAAATGTTCATTTGTTTATCAGGATTTTGCTTATTAGAAACATTTTTATGCTGTTGAAGGTGGGATTTCCCCATTATTTGTATTACACAACTAATAATGTAAGAAAAATTGTGAAACCTAAGACGGAAATAGCTTGAGATTGTTCCAGAGCAGGGGTGTCCAAACTACGGCCCGCAGGCCAAATGCGGCCCGCCACGCACTTTAATCTGGCCCGCCGAGCATTTAGTAGTTTGTCATAGATCCGGCCCACCACACACTTTAAACCGGACGCTCGCTCTTGTTTTCCAGCGATAGACGACGTGGTTAACTTTAGGCTACTGCAAACTGCTTTACACTCTTCTTAGAGAACGTTTACAATGCAATGTCAAAACAGCTTGTTACATCGATATACATAGTATCTTCATTGCAGCAGATCTTACAATATTATGCTACTCCATTTAATTGGGAACACATTTGAGCGTGCAGAGAGGGAGAGAGCGCGGCAGGTTCCAGCTGGTTTTTTATTGTTGATAATAATATCTCCTTTTTATGCATCACTTAAGGGAAGAGGAGAGAGACGTCTCTGCATAGTCTGTCTGCCTCTTCACCCCCTCCATGTTTGGATACTGTCTGTCCACTAGCCACTTTTTACCAGTGTCTTTCTGCCTCACTGTTTGCGTGCTATATTAGCACATATGCATAACCCCTCCCTCTATGCCACAGCCGAACTGTGGCCACACTTATACCTTTTCTTAATATAGTTATATATATATAGATATATAGACTTTATTCTTGCACTGTTGCACTGTTGGACTTATTCATTTGCACTACCACCATGACACTCACTCACACAGAGCACCTTACCTTACCTTACTATGCAGAGAATCACAGGCTCAGTCCCTGCCTCAGTCATTTCAAGCACCTCTTGATTGATTAATCACCCACTATGTGGATACTGTTTTAAACAGGAATTTGAATTGTGCACATGATACTATATATATATATATATATATATATATATATATGTATCATTTGAATATAAATATGTATCATTTAATATATATATATAAATGCACCATGCTTTGTGGAATATAGATGAAAAACAAAAATGCAATTCTATCATTGCTTGTTTCTCCACCCCCACCCCCACGATACATGGGCGACATGGTTAGCAGTAACATTTAATGGGCCATTGAGTATGATGAGGATTACTGTGTTTTTTTTCTTCTCTAGAGACGAGGCTTATTTTTTTTTAATCCTCATGTGAAGCAGCTAAAGGCTAATCCTGTGACTGAGTGCTGGATCATTAGACTGAGAGCATTTTGACATTTGATACATGTAGATTTTTCCTCTTGTTTTCATGCCATTTTTTTCCATTTGGGAAGACCATCTCAAGGCTTTCCTCAAGGTGCAGGGGAAATGATCTATTATGTATTTCTGTATCTGTATCTCACTCACAAAAAATAGAATAGTATCACTGACAAAAGTAAAATACCAGGAGTTGAAAAGAAAAAAATGATGAAGAGTACCTTTGTGATTCTGAATAATTTAAAATGGGCAAAAGTAATTGTCAGGCACCCATCATTGTTTGTATTTCATGTTTACGTTGTTTTTCTTCCAGATTCTTTTATTTATTTTTTTCTTTCAGTAATTTTGTGTAAACGACACACACAAAAACACACACATGCAGGCAGGCAGGCACACACACACACACACACAAAGACACAGACACACACATCATTACCCCCAATCAACACACACTCACAAGCGAACCCACACACACACACAGAAGCACAAAAACAAACACATTTACATACACAAAAGTAGGGGATAGAGCAGGAGAGGAAGACAAATTGAGCAATTTGTTTTTGCGGAGAAAATGTGTAGGACTGGGCAAGAAAGAAAAAATATAAATAAATTCATTCATTAATTAAACATAAAAATAACCCTGAGTTTTGAGGTTAATTAGTGTTGAGGAAGATAATAACAGTTCAGCATCCTGGTGGCTTGTGGATAGAAACTGTCTCTGTATCTGCTGATACAGGTCTGCATACTACTGTACCTTCTACCAGATGGTAGGAGGGTGAAGAGACTGTAGCTGGGATGACTGGGGTCAGCGAGGATCCGTTTAGTCTTTCTCCTGCAGCGCTGGCTGTAAAGGTCCTGAATAGTTGGTAACTCAGTCCTTTGCAGAGCTTTGGGTCATTCCATGTGAAATCACCCAATTTCAGCAAAATTTGGCAGGTGACCCTCTCTGAAAAAATCTGAAAAAATTCACAGGTGTTTGTAGACCGAATCTATGCATAGATCTTAAATAGTATAGGCACTGATAGGTTGAAGCTGGTGTTGATAACTCGTTACAAATATGGCAATTATGATAAATATAAATCCTCTTGCTGCATGATGACCAGTCAGTCGTGTTGATGTACTTGATCAGTTTATTTTCTCTAAATAAGATTTATGTATGATTAGTATGTTGTTAATGTTGCAATAATTATTTGGAGCAATTCAACTATGAACCATAAACTGTGTGTTTAGTTTAGATATGTGCAGCAAACAAGTGACGCTCTTACTCTTACATTGACTTCCATTGTATTAAAAGAGCACCACAAGTGGTGCAAAGTGGTACTGCAGATCCAGTACAAATTCAGTAGATTTATAGACAATATTTTTAAAAAATCTTATCTCAATAAAGAAACTCAGCAACAAGCCCAAATTTTGGACAGATGATTCTCACATACAGAATGATATATGGTAAAATTGTAAAAAATCCTGTTAACTGTCCACGTGGTGAAATGAGAAGATGAAAATGGTCTTGAAATTAAATCAAGCCTAATTTAAAAGAAATGCTCTGACAATATGATAATGATAACAACCAAAGTTAATGCATGGACATTAGAGTTTAGATTATCTGCCCAAGCACGAACTTGACGGCCGATATTTCCAGTCACTATCCTCAGGCCGGGCCTGGCCGGGTCCTTGATCAAGCATTTGTGTTTATTTTTTTATTTTTTTTGATCATTAGCATTTGTGTTTATTTTTTATTTTTTATCATTAGCCTACTTGGGTGGGGAGCTATGCCATAGTCAGAAATATTCTATATTTAGCAAAGTAGGCCTAAGTAACGAATGTGTACAGTTATACAAGTTAAGCTACAAAATTACAAAATGTCATTTACAATTTCATCTGCGCAACACGTGTCATGCACAGCTTCTCCACTCGCACACATCACACCAGGCCTGCTGTGCTGTATTGTGTAGCTTAAGTGCAACCTGAAGCTTGAAGATGTAAAGAAAAAAATAAAAACAGGAGAAATAACTTTGATCAAGTTTGGAGAAGAGTTGGAGGTATGCATTTGTTAGGTATGCTTTGTCACGTGCATTAAGTGCGCACGGAGCATGAAGCAGCCTTGCCATGGCAGAAATGATGATAGTCAGCCTTCAATGTCCTCTTAATGTCACTTCTCCAAGCATACACCTGAGAGCGAGGCAAGCCCTCACAGAGAAATGTGTTTTGCTGCAGGGACATCATTTTACGTTGTAAGTGGCTTATGTTTCTTCATTTGGATTCATTTGCGATCCATTCCATTCTGAATAAACAAACATAGTTTACATGCTTCGTCCTCCGTTGCATTATTCATTAAAGAAACCATATGTAAGAAATGTATTTCAATTAATCATAAAATGGCCCTGATATGTCACGACATTAAGAAATCAT
Source organism: Alosa pseudoharengus (assembly GCF_046254945.1). NCBI lineage: Eukaryota > Metazoa > Chordata > Actinopteri > Clupeiformes > Clupeidae > Alosa > Alosa pseudoharengus. Next base: position 43,163,705 of record NW_027468848.1, read on the forward strand.
GTTAATTTCAAATACTTATATCATTGACAACAGTAGTCCGGCCAGGATATTGTCATTTAAAAAGTGAGGTTGCAGCCCTCAACTGATGTTGATGTTGTGTTTTGTCATGTCATGTTGTGTTTTGGACTGATGTGCCACCCTCCACCTATCTACTAATCACAAAGTCAGTAGTGTTTCGGCATCCGGGCAACCTCGAGTCAAGGGGGAGGGGGAGGGGTAGGGCATACACCGCTCTACAGTAATTTGAAAGTGATTGCAGTACCAGTTTTGCCCACAATCTTACATATGGTTCCTAATTCTAAACATATTATTGTAGCTCAAACTGAATTGTAGTTGAGAACGTCAGTTATAATGGCCCATGTATTTAAAAAATGTCGGGTTTAAATCAGGCTCGGGCTCATAATTACAGTTAGTGTCGGGCCGGGTCGGGCTTGATTATTTGGGCCGATCTAAGCTCTAATGGACATGACCTTATAATCCATATATGAGTGGGGAAAAAATCTGATGAATTTGTGTTACATTTTTTGAATGAGAAGCCCTCAAAGGTGATGTCTTTTCACATAATGAATTTATAGCCATTTTCAGAGCTTTGCAGTGGGGGAATTACACAAGATACGTCTGATCTGATGGGTATCAGAGTGTTGTGTGATTATATCACTTATGAGCAAACAAGTACACAATAATAGACTGCTCTTTCTCTCTTGAAATGCCCTGCTTATTCCTTGCTGAGGATGGTTGCTAGGTTTAATCAATTTGTCATATCATAGAAATATTGCTTATAACACATTGTTGAAGACAACTGGATGTGAATATCTTTTTTTCTAATTTTCATCTGGGGTGCCGTATGAAACCTGCTGATGTTTGACACCCCTGTCTTAAACAGTCTTCACTATTTTATTTACATTTTGTATACAAAATGTAATGCAAATTTGTATACAAAATGTAGTCAAACTTTACATTTAGTCTGACATTAATTTTGACATTTCATTTGGAAATTAAAATATTCAGGTAAAATATTCCAGACTTTTCAAGGGCCCTCTCCTCCATTGGGGCCCTGTAATCAGCCCCACTTTTTCCGCAGTCCGAGGCCTTTGGATCTGCTGAACTCATTTACAAAGAGTTTCTCTCTGAAACTCAACATGGGCCAGCCTGCCACAGATGTTCTGCAGTACTGTTCACTGCAAAGCGAGCAAGGATGAGCACAACTAACTTTAAAAATCAACTGCTGCTCAAACTTAAAGGAGAACTCCGGCGATTTTTCACATAGATCTCCATTTCACGAGGTCACAGAGTGCTGTCGGTATGGAAGAAAAAACAAAAACAATGGCGTTTACCTAACTCGAGTTGCTGCAGCGAGTAGCTAAGGCAGCCAGGCAGCTACAGTGCTACATGGGGGCCTTATGAACATGCCCCCAGAGTGTAGCGCTGTAGCTGCGTGGCAACTTTAGCTGTTGGCTGCAGCAACTCAAGGTGGGTAAAACTGATTGTTTTAGTTTTTTTCGTACCCCCCTCCCCCCAAAGAAAAGTACATTTGAAATGAACTACTTTTTACTTTAATTGAGTACATTTTCATATGGGTAATTTAACTTGTACTTAAGTAATATTTCATCAAAGTATTGGTACTTTTACTTTAGTAAAATATTTTTGTACCATTTCCATATCTGCCTGTCAGCCACTGGGTGATTTGACACGGAATGACCCCTTTGCTTTCATGGGCGGTGCTATTACCTGTGATGCTGTGATCCATTGTTTGCTTGTCCTTGCTTTATTATTGTATACTTTTGACAGTAGCCAGTGGGCTATACTAGCAGTATGTTGCGCTCAAAGCCAGGGTATGCTGTGATACGAAAGTGGCTCTGTTTCAGCGTCGGTGTATCACCATCTTATGCTGTCAACCAAACCTGGTCAGGAGCAAGTTATAGCTCAAATCGTGTAAAACTGCCGCCCACAGACCAATCAATTATCTTGAAAAACAAAGTTTTTCTCACGTGTAGGATTCTGTCATATGTCTTACAGGTGGAGCTCCACCTCTACAAACATTTTGGATCTCAAATGCGCTTAGTGTTGTGCGCATTGTGTTGTGTGTGCAAACATGCAACTATGGACGTGCATACCATACAACATCTGTGGCCTGTACTACGAAGGGAGCTTAACCTACCCAGATGTAACCCAGGGTTACTTTGTTAAACCAGGGTTGACAAAACCTGGTTATCTTAAGTGGTGTTAATCGGTACTATGACGCTGATTATGAAGTTGATTTGTTGAGCCAGGGTTAACCTAATTGGAGTTTGTGCGCGTTCACATAAAAGGGGCGGGTTGCAGCGTAAGTCACCACTTTCAATGATGACACGATCACCTAATTTTACGGATGAGGAATGCACAATTATTATGACAAGTTATGAGGAATTAAAACCCACTCTACGACAAAAATCAAATACGTCGGCAGTGAACAAAGCAAGGCTGTTGGCAACGTATTGCAGATCGGGTAGCCTAAATGCCTAAAAGTAAAGTTTTATTCCCACATGTTCTTCAAATATGTGTTACGGAGGATTAGCTTGCGGAATGTCTGAAATGAGTTGAAATAATTAAATAGCCTATTTTGAGTTCATAGAAAGGCCTACAGATGCAACCCAATTCAAAAGTGGGCATATAGATTACAGTAATAAGGATAATTGAATGTTTAAGTAGCCCCCATTGACTGATTTAGTGTCTTTTTTTATTTAATGCCTATCTTTTTTATTTAATGCCTAATCCTGTGAACATTTCAGATGCAACACCATTGCCAAACGCACATGACAGCAGGTGAAAATGAAACACAAAAACATTATTCAGAATAGTAGGTTTATATAGTTATAGCTTGCATTAATATTTCTTAATTATGAAAACATGTAGGCCTAGCTTATAGCCTTCACTTGCCCTCTGTTTTACAGCTAACAAGAAAAAGGTGTCTTTGAACACCAGAGAGGCACCAGAGTGTTTTCACAAATAATAGTGGAAGGCCGATTATGGAGGGGGTTGAGGGAGGCATTCAGTCGGATTCTGGTGCTGTGGAAATGTGTAGCCTTTATGTGCAGGGTACAGTAATATGACATTCAATTCAACAAGTTTGTTAAAATTGTGATTTTAATTTATTAGGCCTACTGTAGGCTATGCCCGATTTATTTTAGGCTATTTTTGCTCAGATGTTCAGCATACTGTAGGCCTAGGCCTATGTCCGATTTATTTTCGGACATACAGTATTCTTGCATCACCGATGGAATACATGAATGTCCACGTACGGGCATTGCTATGAGACGTCTTCCTAGATCATCTGACAAAGATAACGAATTCCCTCGGCTGACAATATATATCTTCATAGAGAATATCGTCCGGGTAGGCTATATATATTTTCTGGCGGTCTCTAAAACCCCTCGCCCTGCGAAGAGAGTCCCTCACGATTTGCGCTCCAATGTTGTATGGATCATCCAGGTACACCGACATGTCTCGGGAGAAATTGTTAGTGGAGGGGTGGTATTTATAAAGGGTGTGGTTAACGGAAACCTCGGGTTAACCAAGAACATTGGTATTCCAGAAAGCAGGTTTACTGGCTTAACTGGGTATGTTAACCCAGAGTTAGCGGTGAACCTGGGATTTCAGTTCCAGAAAGCTCAAATATGATCAGGCTATGTAAGTAACTATGGTAACATAGGCCCTGAACTTAACTGGGTATGTAAACCCAGAGTAAACGGGAAACCTGGGATTTCAGTTCCAGAAAGCTCAAAAATGATCAGGCTATGTAAGTAACTATGGTAACATAGGCTCTGAACTTAACCTGGTAGGGGGTAGGTTTTGTTCAGGTTATGTTCAATTATGTTGGGTTATTTCAGTGCATGTTCAACCAGGCCGCTATTTTTACACTTGTCACACAATGGCGTTTCATTTTGACGAAGGTCCGATTGACAAAGAAGCACAAAATCATTTAATATTCATCCGTGCAATTCACCGTGAGAGGGCGATAAGACCACGACATCACATGATAGCCTATCCATTCTTTTCCAAACGAGTTTTTCAAGAGCGCTTGAGTTTTTATGCTGAATCCTAAATATACAGTAGGCTACTTGAAAATCATTCTCCATCCCTACATTACGCATGGTGGATTAGAATAGAATAAAATAAATATTTAATGTAGGCTAGCTACCCTACATCTTTGGCTCACCAGACAGATGGACAAACAACATCTCAGACATTGAAGATATAATTAAAACAAGTACAGTACAAAAAAGGGGAAACATAGCCTATAGAAAATTAATAAATAAGTTTAAATATAGCTGTACAGCTCAGCCGGGTATGCATGTTGTCACTAAGTTTGGTTAAGAATGCTGATGGAATTTGGGATAAAATATTTTTTTAATAGGCTACACACGCTCTCCGACTGGGAGTTTTTGTAGTGTTGGAGACGCAGAGCATATCGGCAAGCTGTCGGTCGGTCCGTAAAGTTTGCGCTAAAGCAGTTCTTGCGCAACTTCATTCGTTTTCCTGGACACAAACCCACGAGGATCATTAAAGTTTTGTTTCACCAACTGGCAGGTCAGCATCACTTATTCAATTTTCCAAATGTGCACCGAAATGTGTACAATAGGCTACCCATGCCTTCTGACATTCACCCTTCCGATGATGGAGCGCAAAAGTTTAACACCGAGGTGAAGTTAGTTTGATATTTGATATTCGGATATTCGACAGATATTAAAAAAAAAAAATTATGCGGCCAGTTTCACCCCGTGTTTGCAGACAATGTACAAACAGATGACCTGTCTACTTGCTCCCAGCCGACTTTAGGGACCGTCTAAAAAGTACCTTCTGAATTACCTTCATAGTCTTTTTTGTCAATAGCTTTGACATCATGTGACCTAGTGACTCCAAACAAATTCAAAATAGTTATCCTATATGGGACTCATCAGACACACCTCTTTTTATAGTCACTGTATGCACACTGTATTTTATATTAATATTTAAAAAAAAATACATTATTTCATATAAGAAACAGCCTCCTTTTGTTCAATACCTCCCAAGCCATGCGACCTAGTGACTCCAAACCAATGCAGAATATTTATCCTATATGGGACTCATCAGACACACCTCTTTTTATAGTCACTGTATGCACACTGTATTTTATATGAACATTTTGTAAAAAAAATACATTATATCCTATATGAATGGTCCTCTTTTTTCAATACCTCCCAAGTCATGTGACCTAGGGACTCCAAACCAATGCAGAATAGTTATCCTATATGGGACTCATCGGGCACACCTCTTTTTATGATCACTGTATGCACACTGTATTTTATATGAATATTTTAAAGAAAATACATTATTTCATATAACAAACAGTCTCCTTTTTTTCAATACCTCCCAGGTCATGTGACCTAGTGACTCCAAACCAATGCAGAATAGTTATCCTATATGGGACTCATCAGACACACTTCTTTTTATAGCGACTGTATGCACGCTGTATTTTATATTATTTTTTTAAAGAAAATACATTATTTCATATAAGAAACAGACTCCTTTTTTTCAATACCTCCCAAGTCATATAACCTAGTGACTCCAAACCAATGCAGAATAGTTATCCTTTATGAGACTCATCAGACACACCTCGTTTTATAGTCACTGTTTACACGCTGTATTTTATATGAATATTTTAAAGAAAATACATTATTTCCCATATGGTCTCCTGTTTTTTTCAATACCTCCCAAGCCATGTGACCTAGGGACTCCAAACCAATGCAGAATAGTTATCTTATGTGGGACTAATAAGACACACCTCTTCTTATAGTCACTGTATGCACACTGTATTTTATATGAATATTTTAAAGAAAATACATTATTTGCCATCATGAATGGTCTCCTTTTTTAAAAACCTCGCAAGCTTTTTTCTCGCTAGACATCACAGATCAACATAGAACTGTTCTGCTATGTGATACTAATCACACACATGGTTTGGAGTCACAAGGAGTCCCTACTTTGCTTTTGAGTTGCGCATGTCAAGCATTTGGGCGAGTTCCCCTTGTTTCCCCATTAGTGCGGTTAATTGAGTACCCTGGCTGGCTGATTAGGAGAGCCTTGTGATTGGTTAATTGGCATTTGGGAGTGCTAGGGGCTCTTCTTTTTCTTGTATGCATGTATTGTGCTGTGTGGCAGTTGCTGTAAGCTGCCAGATTTATTTGCAGTGTTTTCTCCAGTTGGATGCGTGACTTACCCGACTGAAACATAGATATAGAGTCAGTCTTTTCCAGTCAAGGCTACAGTTTTGACGCGCAGCAGTCGTTTTGGATGAGTATAGCCTAATTTCAAGCAAAAAATACTTAAAGTAAACATCTCAAATTCAGGTGCACTCAAATACTGTAATGTGCTATTGTACCTAAATGAAAAACTGTTTTAGATGGGAACCACCAACCCCAGTGCTGGAGACTACCATCCCCCTGACTCAAGCAGGATCTTCCGACAAAATTGTGTGTGCCTTTGCTAGGAGAGAGGGAGATAGAGAGTTTGCATAAGTGACAATTATTTCTGGTGGTAGCAGAGTAATGGATACCTACAAGAATTGTTTCGAATAAGACAAAAAAGATGTAGGCAACGAATGAAATGTTAGGTATTCGCGCGCAGGGGGTTTGGACAGCGGGTTAAGTGAAATAGATCAACTTATTCTTGCTCTTTGTCTCACGATACAGCCCATACTGAAACCTATAGAAAGCCCCAGACGAATAGGCAAGATGTTTTGTGGTGCGTCAGAAAATGAGACATTTTATTTTTCTATTTTTTCCCGAAAAGTGCTAGGTTACGGATAACTTCGGCCCTAGGTCAGAAGAAAAACTGTAAAGTTTAACGCTATCAAACAAACCCAGAAACTATTAGGGGCCTACTTCTACTAACTACAATATGAGACATAGCCTACCTGCGAGCAGATAAGCCATATTTGTCATCGGCAGGGGTTAGTGCAGAAGTGAAATAGGCTAGCCTAAACTGCGCCATTAAAACCTCCTCTCCATAAAGGTGATAAGCTATTAAGGCTTAGCTAATGTTTCTGATTGATAAGCTACTGAATAATACCGATTTTACAAGTTTCATTTGCAACTTGCTATATTGACAAACCTATAATATAGGCATACATTAAATTAATGTTCAAACTCAGGCTGCTCATTCATATGTGTTCCTGTGTGGCTCTCATGCATTAGATTAGATTAGATTAGATTAGATTAGATTAGATTAGATTAGATGCATCTAATCAGAAATGAAAAAAGCAGAAAAGTGCAATGTGATATACAAAGTATAGGCAGGTGGTGCATAGACAGGTCAAGAAATATCGTGCAGTGTAGACAGTACTATACAGTACAGAAGGTGGTATAAGTTACAGAAGGTGGTTTAGAGTAATATGAATTAAATATAAATATGTGCAGTGTATTAACAGAATATGAAATAAGAAAACATAATAAATACGGATATTCAGTATGGAAATAAACAGATATGTACAGAATGTATAGCTATGTGCAGTGTGGTAACATTACACGAGTTTGCAAAGCGAGTTGGCAACATTCTGGGATAAAGTGAGCGGTAAAGGTGACATAAGATTAACCTGCTCTTGATGTCCAGGCATCGCAGGTCAAGGCAACTCGTATTGCTCCTACTATTATTGCGCAATACGTAAGGCCCCTGTGACCTGTTCTTTTGTCTCTTGATATAGTTTAGGTATCGCTTTTTCGGTAAAAAGGCGACGAGATGGTATTAGTATACCTAGGCTCAGTTATGTGCGTCATATATTGAAAGCCTTCATTGTCTACCATGCTGTATCTTTTGAAATGCAATTAGCTATGGATTGAGTTATTTTCTTTGCATGTTCAGAGTTCGGTGGGAGTTTAGAGCATTGAAAGAGAGTGCATTGGTTGACTGGCATGTTAGGTACTTTAGGTTGTTGTTTCTCCACGTCTTTAATGTTAATCTCTGGGTGATGGCATACCATGTGAGTTCTCAAGTTTGTGGTGTTACCAAAATACTTAAAGGAATCGTATGTAAGATTGTGGCCAAAACTGGTACTGCAATCACTTTCAAATTACTGTAGAGCGGTGTATCCCCTCCCCCTCCACCCTGACTGGCAGAGCTGACAACCCGGATGCCGAAACACTACTGACTTTGTGATTAGTAGATAGGTGGAGGTGGCGCATCAGGCCAAAACACAACATGACAACATCAACATCAGTTGAGGGCTGCAACTTCACTTTTTAAATGACAATATCCTGGCCGGACTACTGTTGTCAGTGCTATAAGTATTTGAAATTAACATGATTTCTTAATGTCTAGGGCCATTTTATGATTAATTGAAATACATTTCTTACATACAGTTCCTTTAACTTTCGCTTTTCAAAGCCTGCATATACTGTAGCATATAGCCTGCATTCTATCAAGTTCCGTCTTCCCCTCGTGGCTATAAAAGCCGAAATGTGCCCAAACTCTTGCCTTCAATGAGGATAGAGCAGGTTGAATATGTAGTTCTTTCTGAGGTTTGCCATTGTTTGCACCGTGCCGACTACTTCTGCTCCTGCTGCACTCGTTCTTTTGAGTGCCCAGGTGTCAGTGTCAATTCGATGCAGCACCATCTATGGGAATGGCAAGCTTAAATCATTGTATACACGCCATTACAAAACAGAAAAAATATTTATATGAATCGATTTTTGGAATTCTGTGAGTTGATTTTGAATCTGTAGAGCTTGAATTTTTTTGCACGCCCCTATCTTCTACCACTATCCCTAAAAGGCCCTAACCTTTTTTAGCACCCTCCTCTTAGGCATCAATTCAGGTTTTATCCACAAAAGTGAGAGTCACCGAAAAGCATGCTCTTTGCATCCCTGAATGAGCAACATTGTGCTACTCTATTTGTGGCTTTTGATATAGTTGACCACTGTTTGTTTTTACACTAGTTATCATTAATTGGCTTTAACCTTATGAGCAAGATAACAGTTATCTTACTGAGGGGTATTTCACAAAGGCAGAATTAAGACATCCAAGATAAGTGATAAAGCGAGGTTTGACATAGCGTTGTCTGGTCATCCTAGCTAAACTCGTTTCACTAACGCCAATCCAAGATGAGTAGGAGCAACTATGTCAAGCCAGGTGTAAGTAATTCAGGATGTGTGCGCGTTCTCGTTTCTGCTCCAAAATGCCCACGGTTGGAATAAAAAAGACGCGGAAAATAGCGTCATTCACACAAAGTGAACAAACGCTTTTGATATAGACTAACAATGAAGTAAAGTTGTCCTTTTTGGAATAGGGAATCATGGCTATTTCTGTAAAACAGCGGGAGTAGGCGTGGTAGACCAACTGAATGCAAATTTACATATGTGCTTTCTTGTCTCGGCACGCAACGCCATTAAGAAAGCGCTTGCCTCTGCAAAGATGCACATAGTATGATATACCTTAATATTATAGTTGAAAATACCTCCGAGAACTTACCCCTCCACTTCCAATCAACTACAGGAGGCTATTCATCAAACGCCTATCAATAAAATAAGCAAACAAAGAGTACCTAGGCCTATGTTAATAATTATAAGGCTATCACTTAAAATAATAACTATATGGTAGTAGGCAGACAAGTTTTGCGAGCAAATACATTTAGCAAATAGTTTATAAATGGAATAAAGCTCCTTAAAAATTAGCACGGAGGTCTGATGTGAATGACAGCTAGCTGAACCAATAAGACGACATAATTACCATTAGAATTAACTTAGCTTGGCTGTTAGCCTGGTCCCGACCAGGCTAGGTGCAGAGAATAAATCCCCATGGTAACTTATGTGCCATCTCTTTTGTGAAACCAAGTCAAGGCTAAATTCATCCAGGATAACCTAAAAATCCCAGCTTAATCCCTTATCTAGGTTTTGTGAAATACCCCTCTGGTCACTCAATGTGTAAAGGTGGGCAACATAGAATCAAGTTTTGTAATATTAAAATTGTGTACCGTATTTTCCGGACTATAAATCACTCCTGAGCATAAGTCGCATCAGTCAAAAAATGTGTCATGAGCAGGAAAAAAACATATATAAGTCGCACTGGACTATAAGTCGCATTTATTTAGAAATGTATTTCACAAAATCCAAAACCAAAAACAGAGACTATGTAACTGGATTATTGAGGCCAAACAGATTCATGTTAATGAAGACGAAGGAGTGAAGGCAGCCAAGAGGAGGGCAGGAAGGTAATTGCAAAGCAAAAGATCCACTGAAAGAAAATGCCATGTGGTAGACCAAAATGTATCTAAAATGTGGAGAATACAATGCAATCAAGCATTTTGGGCGATGTGGAGTCACAAGCTGGCAGCAGATTAAATGCTCACGAGAGAGAAAAAGATGCAGTTTTAAAAGGACGTGACCGAAGCAAGCAGGCAATAGGCCTATAGGCCCGAAGGTAATTGTAAAGCAATTTACAAAAGATTCACTGAACAAAAATGCTGATGTGGTACATGAAAATTTAGCTAAAAATGTGGAGAATGCAATGCAATCAAGCATTTTGGACGATGTGGAGAGACAAGCCGGCAGCAGATTAACGGCTCCCACACACAGCTGGTGCATCGCGTTGCTGGAGACGCATCCCATTCACTTTAAATGGGCTCACGTGATCCGTTGCCGAACTGAATTGTGGGTCCATCGCGTCACGTTTCTCCCGCTGCTTGCGTTGAGGAGTTCCGCTGTTGCTGCACCGACAGACGACACCGGCCAATCAAGCCAATCTACAGACGGCACCAACCAATCACATTACGGTTTTACTTTTGCATAGCTACCGTCGGGAACCCCCACTGGAATGCGTTGACGGAACGCAGCTGTGTGTGGGAGCCGTAAATGCTGGAGGGAGAAAAAGATGCGGTTTTAAAAGGAAGTGCAGACCGAAGCTGCTGCAAGCAGGTGATATTTAGAAATATATTTCACAAAATCCAAGACCAAGAACAGACAGACTATGTAACTGGACACATTGAGGCCAAAAATATTAAGAATTCTACAGGGAATGTTACTGAAGAGTGAATATGGCAAGAGGCAAGCTGAAGGCTGCTGACAAGGGCCCGACGCTAATTGTAAAGCAATTTACAAAAAAATCACTGAACAAAAATGCTGATGTGGTACATGAAAATTTAGCTAAAAATGTGGAGAATGCAATGCAATCAAGCATTTTGGACGATATATTGGCACAGGCTGGCAGCAGAACAATTGCTTGGCTGGCCACCTCCGAGAGACCGAGAGAAAAAAAGATGCGCATTTAAAACCAGGGTCTAAATTCCAGCGCGGGATTGCGGGTATTGCGAATAAATTACTTAGTATTGAGCATAATAATGAAAGTCCCGCAAATCTAGCCATCATAATGCGAGAAATTCCACACATTTTACAGCGCTGTCTGACATTAATATAATAATGGAGCGGCCTGAATGCGGGTCTATTGACGGATCAACTCTGACTTCAATTTAACCCCATGCAGAGACACACACATGTGCGCGCAGGACCACTTTGGGGGTGCCTCTCTCTCGTTGCTCTCTCTCTTTCTCAGTAGGATTTATCACCGCTGAAGTCAAATTATAGCCTAGGTGCTTCAACATCAACCACTATCGACAGGGAAGGAAAACAAACGTTTAGCGATCAGGAACCGTCAGGAATTTTGCAAACACAGAAGCATGACCGCCTATAACGCGAGAGAACATGGATGACTTCTCCATTTGATGTTATAAGGGACCGTTCGTTATTTATAAACGGGGTCACCGGAGGAAAATAGGGGAGGGTCATGTCTTTTTATTCTTTGTTGAGGGGAGGGTCACCTAACTTTTTTTTGTCTAGGAGGGAGGGTCACCCATCTTTTGTATTAATGAAAACAGCAAAAAATCAAAGTGGCTTGTTTGATTGTTGATTTCTGTCCCCATATAACGTTCTCTTTCGTTCCATAGCTCTGTCAACATTGAACAATGAAAATAAGGGAGATTTCCCGGGTTTCTAACGCAAAATACGGAAAATGTCAACATTCGTCCCCATTAACGTTGGAAGGGTTGGAGCAACAAAGTAGCCTACTTTATTCAGGCCTAACAGCCTATATCCATTTGGTCAACTTTATCCAGCCCTAAAAAAGCTAAATTTAACTTTGGTTTACTTGTAGTTTACCGTGTAGCCTAACTTTAAACAGTGTGCATGCTTAACACAAAGCATACTTGTGCTTCATTCATCCACACATCCAGCTCCTAACGTTTTGACAAGCATTTCTACCAATTGACATTGTTCCTGCCCATCTCTAGTTTTGCTGTCTCCATCCTTTCTGTTTTTGTTGTTTGCAAAAAAATATAGTATTTATTGGTAACCAGCAACAAGTGCAATTTGTTAATCGCTGTCATTCTCTCTCCTGCCAACAAAAATGTGTTAGGCCTACGTTCCAAGTAGCAGTGCGTAATTCTGCTTCATAAAGTTGAACAAATACATTTGGTCATATAAATAGCCAGTTTATGGTCTACAGTGTAGTTGGTAAGTTATGGTAGGCCAACTTGGAGTGAATATACAGGGGGAATTCTTTGTCTAGCTGAGTAGACTGGCAGGTGCGCACGTAGGCATAGCCTACGGCCGAACACCGCAAGCGCTAATGAATCTTGCTCTCACGACAACCACGTCGTAAACTTAAATAGGCCCACTCTGAGTTTGCATTCAAGCAAGCAAAACGATGATTTGAATACATCTGTTTCACTGGAAGGGCAAGGGGTAACAACAGGACAACACAGAGACAGGCCAGAATGCAGGACTAATGTTATGAGTATTACAGTAATATGGGATATTCTACGGGAAAATATTAAAACGGCAAGACAGCAGGGAAACGTTAAAATGATAAACCCAGAAAAAGTTGGCATGTTAGGTATTTTTCGGTCCCTGTGATTATTTGTGAAATTGTGCAAACGGCCTTTTCAAGTCATTTGAGAAGGAAGGAGTGTAGCAAGCTCCCAAATTGACGCTCGTCTGAGAAATTGAGATTTGGATAATGTTCAGCTTCGGCAGCTTTACAATGACTGAGGAAGCCTAGAGACGAGTCCATAGCAACAAGTTCATGTGTTGAATTTGTTATTACCCAGTGTGCTTTGTTGAATGGTCTCAATGCTTTATTTTTTATTTCATGTGAATACTTACTAGAGGAGTAACTTTTCAAGTAGGCTAATGCAGTTGCAGGAAGTGTGCATTTAGTTTCCATGCTTATTGTGTTTCCACAACAATGTTAGGGAGTAAATCTACTGAAATGGCCACCATCTTGTTGAAGTGTGATGTGTAAGATCAGAAAGCAGAGGTTGATTTTAGGACGGTAGCGTTGATGTGTTATCATAGCATAGCATAGCGCGTAAGAGCGTGGGCGGTAGACATCGACAATTGGCCGGGGAGGGTCATGTCATTTTTGAAAATGCTGCTTGAGGGTCTTTGAAAATTATATTGCAGGCAGGGGAGGGTCATACAACTTATGATCGAAGCACTCAAAATCCCTCCGGTGATCCCGTTTATAAATAACTAACGGTCCCTAATCGATTGCGGACGTGAACAGACAGCTACAGACACGGAGCGCACAGTAGGTCTACTTTCACTTTCTGTGCGTATTCATTACGTGAAAGATAATTAGTAGCAAAACAGCAATCAAATATTAGGCTACATGGCAGTGAGTTTTGTTTTCAAATGTTTTCATGCATGTCTAGATAACGGGTGAGGAATGTTTAGGAGACAAGTAAATCCTCAAATTTAGGCTGCGCAAAGCACAGCACCTTTATTTGGCCATGGCTTGTATTCAAGTCAGCTATATAGTCCTTTATTTCTTGCGTTTTATTGTGAGACATAGGCCTACTTTTCGTTTGGAGCAGCATGGGTAGGCTATCAAAAGCAGATGTTCAATTTGACATTTAATTTACGTTTGGAGTGTTTGATTATATTGCTAAATATCGGGACTGATGACCACTGAAATCTGTGGGGATTTCGATTGCCATCCACTTATTGCGAGATAAGGTATCCGCGCTTTCATTCATTCATAGAACGTGTGCTGCATGTGCTGCAAGGGAAACCTTATTCCGTATAGCCAAAGAGGTCTAAGATAGCCTAAATGTAGTTATTTTTTAAATTATGCATGATTTACTTTTTTAGGAAATTCATAGGCTGATGCCTGGCAGCAACAATTGTGTTTAAATGTAGGTTGCTGCTTCAGCCTCTAGCTCAGAAGAGGGTGGCATGCAGCTTGAGAGCAATGAGAGCAACGTGTTGGAGACTCATGGTGTAGGACAATGGCTTTTCACTGGCAAAAATACCAACCAACAATATAAAATATTAAGAAGAGCTCTTTTATGAGTTAAATTGAAACAAAACTAGATGTACCGCAGAGCGGTACAAAATATGACCGCCGCCCAGTCCAGCACATTTTTTCCACAAAAATAAATCACGCTGAAAGGCCTATATGATTCTAACTGTCTCACTAAATTGCATTATCCACACGTACTCAATTCTCACTGATATCTGCTAGACAACAAGTACCAAAACATGATTAGTTCATAGATTTCACATGTAAAATTCATTTTATACAACCCCACCTCCATCTTGCCTGTTCATAATTCTGAGAAATTCTTGAATTGTGTGCATGTGTGCATGTTCATGTTTATGTTGTGTGTGTGTGTGTGTGTGTGTGTGTGTGTGTGTGTGTGTGTGTGTGTGTGTGTGCGTGTGCGTGCGTGCGTGTGCGTGCGCTTGTGTGTGTGCCTGCCTATGTGCCTGTGCAAGCGTACATATGTCTACTGTGTGAGTATGTGTCATACGTATGATTACTGTGAATGTATGTGTGTGTGTGTGTATCTGTTTGTGCACATGTGTGTACATGAAATGGGTTAACATGACCCCTGGAGGCAAACATACGGAAAAAAATAGTCATCCTAGTCCCTACAGTTCTCAAGATATTCACAGAGAACTGTGTCTGCCCTACCCTCCTTTCGGGGGACCAGTCCAGCGGGGGGGCTACAGATCAAAACGAAAAACGACGGTTCCATGCTATCCATGTGGGGTTACATGCCCACCAAGTTTTGTGTACCCCGGTCTTTCAGTGTCCCGGGAATCATTGTTGGTGTACGTCACTAAATGTACACATAAATTATTTTATTGTAAGGCCCCCCATGAACGAAAGTACACAAAACTTGGCATGCATTCGGAGGGTGTCATAATGATCCTACACTTTTAATTTCGTGCAGTTTTGACCTTGTCAGCCAGAGATATTGTGATGAAAACACCTAATTTTTTGCTTTTTAATTTTTAACTAGGTGGCGCTATACATGAAATAAGTGGTAATGGGATGGGTTGACATGCCCCGTTAAGACCAACATACATAAAAAAGGTGGACCTCCTAGGCCCTACGGTTCTCGAGATATTCACAGAAAACTGTCTCCGGCCACCTACAGGCCAGTTGGTGTATAGTAACATAAATTAATTTATTGTGTGGCCCCCCATGAACGGAATTCCACAAAATTTTGCGTGCATACAGAGGGTGTCATAATGATCATACACTTTCGTGCAGTTTTGATTATGTTAGGTCACAGATACCTTCAATTACAACACCTCATTTTTACTTACTAACTAGGTGGCGCTATACATGAAATGAGTGGTTATGGAATGGGTTGACATGGCCCCTTGAGATCAACATACAAAAAAAAAAATGGTCCTCCTAAACCCTACGGTTCTCGAGATATTCACAGAAAACTGTGTCTGCCCTACCCTCCTTTCGGGGGGTCCAGTCCAGCGGGGGGGCTACAGATCAAAACGAAAAACGATGGTTCCATGCTATCCATGTGGGGTTACATGCCCACCAAGTTTCGTGTACCCCGGTCTTTCAGTGTCCCGGGACTCATTGACGGAAATTTGGGCATGCAAAATAGAAAAAAAAAAAAAAAAAAAAAAAAAATCTGACTAAACCTATATGACCGCCGCTTCGCTGCGCGGCGGTCATAATTATACTAGCTTTTATTTGTCCAAATCTGAGGCCAGGCTATAAATAGAATCCCGGCCATAATTTGATTTAGGTATGCACGTGTGTTTCAGGCATAGCCCAGCACTAATCTCTGACTGAAAGTGCACAGGACTTCGCGGCTGTAGACGTAATGTTTCACGTAGGGTTCATGTCAGTTAATATAAATTAACATTTAAAAACATGTTCAATTATATATTTTTTTTCATATATAAGTCGCACCTGACTATAAGTGGCAGGACCAGCCAAACTATGAAAAAAAGTGTGACTTTTTACGGTAATTGTTTTTCCTTGGGCTTATACTGTTCACAATTTACAAAACACTCGCTTCGCCCACTCAGGTTCATATTCATGCAGATGACACAGTTATGTACTGTAGCACTGAGACTATAGACTCATATATTACAGCTTTCTTTCCACATGCTTAAGAAACAGTTAAGTGACCTGAAGCTGGTCCTGAATTGTACCTTAACTAAACGGATTCTATTTTTCTAAAGCTAGAAACGCTGATTTTAACTATTTGAAACTGCTAGAAATGGTACTACTCTGGAAAGGGTCACCAACTAGTATCTAGGCATTTGGATTGACAAAAAGCTTGATTTTAAAACAAATGTCAATCATCTTGTGAAAAAGCTTAGAACAAAGCAGGAATTTCTCTACACATAGATGTTGTTTCACTTTCCTAGCCAGAAAAGGTGTTATTGAGTCCGTCTTAAACTATGGTGATGTTATTTATGGGAATGCATAACATAGGACACTGAAACCCTTAGATGTTGTGTACCTTTCTGTCTTGCATTGGTGTAAGGCAAAATCCACTCTGAGAAGGATTACATCTAGATGAACTGGCAATGGCATTATTTGCCGGATGCAGTTCCCTGCTTGAACTGCATCCATGGACTGATTATATCAGGCACCCAAGGCCTGATCAGAATGCTGCTCATTGAATCTCCTGTGTCCTTTGATCATTTTGACCAAGCCTTCACCAGGGTCAGAGACATTCAAGAAGAGTGGTATTTCAAGTTTGTGTAATTGTACTGTGTATTAATGTAAAATATTCATGTCAAAATGTTTGGTCTCTAATTGATCCTTGTTATATGGGCAGCAGTCTGATCATGGTTTCATCACAATCTGAAATATGTGCCATAGTTTTATAGCCCAACTAGTCCAATGTGGTCTCAGCTGGGCCTTGATTAACGAGGGTATAGTGTTATCTTATTCCCTCAAAGGGATTGGTCACTGGCAAATGCATAGGAATGAATTTTAGTGTATAAAACCAAAAATTTTTAGGAGCTTGGCTTCTCTTCTCTGCCCTGCTCATCTACTCTTTCACACTCTTTGGTTCTGTCTTCCCTTCCCCTTTTCTCTCACCCATTCATCCCATGTTTGGTTTTGTGTTTACGTTTGTTTTCTACAATATTCACAAGTCTAATGCATCTTACTGTTTTGACCTTACATTCGGAATGAAATGACCTTACCTTAAGTATAAGTATATATATTCTTTTGATCCTGTGAGGGAAATTTGGTCTCTGCATTTATCCCAATCTGTGAATTAGTGAAACACACTCAGCACACAGTGAACAGAAGCACACACTAATCAGTGAGCTGCCTGCAACAACAACGGCGCTCGGGGAGCAGTGAGGGGTTAGGTGCCTTGCTCAAGGGCACTTCAGCCGTTCCCACAGGTTGGGGCTCGAACCGGCAACCCTCTGGTTACAGGTCCGGACTGCCAACCAGTGGACCACGGCTGCCCCGTAACCTTACTACTGACTTCTCCTGTAGTGACTAATTATTGGTTGCATTATCCACAGTTTTCTACTGAAGCTACCAAATTATTTTATTTATTTATTTTTTCTTTCACCTCAATGTATTAACTTTTCCCTTGTACCCTCGGCACCATTGTAAATGAAGAGTTTGTTTCCTCAGTGTGTTTTCTGAGGTTAAATAAATAAAAAGAAAAATTACGAAATTGAAATGAAACTCAATATGAAATTCAGCTGTTACTTTGTTGGACAAAGGGTCTTGTTTTGATCAGAAAGGGATTAAAGGGACACCAGGCAACGTTTTTGTGTTAATTGCTCATCTTCGTAAGTCGGTATATGGTTAAATGACTCATTACAGGGCGAATGAAGACTCTCTCGCCTGCCACTACTGCCTGTAGGAAGAATATCCCGCTTGCAAGTTCAGTGTATCATACCCGCCGACCGAAGCAGGATCAGTTTACATCCTGCATCTACAGCACAGGCTAACGAAACACTAGCGATTGTTGCAAACGTGTGTATAATGGCAGAGCCGGCGAAGAAGCAGCGAAAACCCTTGACTGAAGATGCAAAGAAAAGGAAAAGAGCTTTAGACCGAGCGAGGGGGAGTTTCGTAGAGAAAAACCATCAGGCTTGCCTGGGGCCTGTACTACAAAGGGAGCTTAACCTACCCAGATGTAAACCAGGGTTGACAAAACCTGGTTATCTTAAGTGGTGTTAATCGGTACTACGACGCTGATTATGAAGTTGATTTGTTGAGCCGGGGTTAACCTAATTAGAGTTTGTGCGCGTTCACATAAAAGGGGCGGGTTGCAGCGCAAGTCACCACTTTCAATGATGACGCGATCACCTTATTTTACGGATGAGGAATGCACAATTATTATGACAAGTTATGAGGAATTAAAACCCACTCTACGACAAAAATCAAATACGTCGGCAGTGAACAAAGCAAGGCTGTTGGCAACGTATTGCATATCGGGTAGCCTAAATGCCTAAAAGTAAAGTTTAATTCCCACATGTTCTTCAAATATGTGTTACGGAGGATTAGTAGCTTGCGGAATGTCTGAAATGAGTTGACATAATTAAATAGCCTATTTTGAGTTAATAGAAAGGCCTACAGATGCAACCCAATTCAGAAGTGGGCATATAAATTACAGTAATAATGATAATTGAATGTTTAAGTAGCCCCCATTGACTGATTTAGTGAATGCCTAATCATGTGAAAATTTCAGATGCAACACCATTGCCAAACGCACATGGCAGCAGGTGAAAATGAAACACAAAAACATTATTCAGAATAGTAGGTTTATATAGTTATAGCTTGCATTAATATTTCTTAATTATGAAAACATGTAGGCCTAGCTTATAGCCTTCACTTGGCCTCTGTTTTACAGCTACTGTAACAAGAAAAAGGTGTCTTTGAACACTACTGTAGGAGGAAAGGCACCAGAGTGTTTTACAGTAGCAGAGGAGTTGGCCATCGCAAATAATAGTGGAAGGCCGATTATGGAGGAGGTTGAGGGAAGCATTCGGTCGGATTCTGGTGCTGTGGAAATGTGTAGCCTTTATGTGCAGGGTAGGCTACTACAGTAATATGACATTCAATTCAACAAGTTTGTTAAAATGGTGATTTTTATTTATTAGGCCTACTGTAGGCTATGTCCTATTTATTTTAGGCTATTCTTGCTCAGATGTTCAGCATAGCCTACTGTAGGCCTATGTCCTATTTATTTTCGGACATACTTCTTGCATCACCGATGGAATACATGAATGTCCACGTACGGGCATTGCTATGAGACGTCTTCTAAAATTGCCATGGCAGCATACCTCGGTTAAAACCTATCCACCTTTCGTAGTACGGGTTTATCGGGAAGTTACGCCACACGTGATCAAGTTACTCCCGAAGTTACCCAGATAAGCCAGTAACCCCGCTTCGTAGTACAGGCCCCAGATGTCCCTTTAACAATGTTGGTAAATAAATGTTAAAATGAAACCTTGTGCTGATGTCCTTTCTACAATCTGATATACTGTACAGTTGTAGAAGCTGCCAAACCATGCCACTTTACTTGGTGTCTGTAATGGTACCTTATAACTTTTTAACATTATTAATGGTGCTTTTAAAGTATGCAGTGGGGGCTTATAACTTTAAATGTGTTGTTATGAGCAATTATAAAAGGACTAGTGAGGTAAATATACACTATCTATTATTATGAAAACATGGAGGTGGGCAGTTCCAGCGTTATGGATGTGACAATTGGACTCATATTGGTAAACAAAATGCCTTAGAGTGGGGGCAAAATTAGTATCAGTGAATTAATTTGCATAACTTTTAATGTAACCTATGTCCTCTGAATACTGAGAAATCCTCAAATTTCATATAATCAATTTCATCCTAAGAATACAAGGCATTATATCAGCGTTATGGATGTGACATGAAATGGACACACTTTTGTGAGAGATTACAGGTATTCTACAAACTCTGTGAATTTTGAAGGAAACTGCCGAAACTATGATATATGTAGCATGAAGGAGACTTGAATGAACACAAAAAGTGTGTTTTTGAAACTATGCGTCATTTTTGTAATGCATTATGTAGGAAAAACTGGCGTTATGGATGTGACGGTTTCACGTTATGGATGTGACGTGTCTGAACCAGTCCTCGACAAACTACATAAAACACATAATTAAGTAGTGAATTTTGATATGAAACAATTGAAATAGTAATCATGAAAAACTAGCGATGAAATTATTGCTTCCTCAGTGCCCACTAAGATCAACAGGAAGAATCAGGACAATAAGTCATTTAAAATATAAAATATATATACATATATTTTTTTACCGTCATCAACTGAAACACCAGGGAACATGTATATACCTAGCCCTATAACTAGCCCTACCTGAACCGTTGCACCCAAGATGACAAAATATTTATGGTATGTTAGTCTCAAGAGCCCACATCAACCTAACCCATACCCACTCATTTGTGATTTGCACACATAAAGTACATGCACGCGCACGTGCACACACGCACACCCACACACGCACACACACACACGCACGCACGCACAGTCACACACATACAGACAGGCAAGCACACACACACACATAAACACATTCAGACAGGCAAGCACACACACACACACACAAACACCCACCCACCCACATGAATGCAGACACATAAACGCACACACACAGGCACGCATACGCATGTGCACACACAGACACACACACACACACACACTCTTATAAACAAAAGCAAACTCACATATGCACACACTCATTTACATGCACATGAGTTGCAGGAGTAAGAGATGGAGACAAATTGACAAGCATGATTTATTTTTGCGAAGAGAATATGCAGGACTGAGAGGCTGTCCTATTTTGTACCGCTATGCGGTACATCTAGTTTATTGCTGCCGTTACTAATGTTACTCTGTGGGTATTAGCTACAGAGGACCTGACACTTCAAATGCTGGCATATTGCGTCACATTTAAAATGAAACTGTGTTAAGCAGACGTGAGCAGCAGGCTGAACAGATCTGCAACAGAAGGTTGCT
The DNA here is from genome assembly GCF_046254945.1 of Alosa pseudoharengus. Lineage (NCBI taxonomy): Eukaryota > Metazoa > Chordata > Actinopteri > Clupeiformes > Clupeidae > Alosa > Alosa pseudoharengus. The sequence continues at coordinate 43,185,030 of NW_027468848.1, forward strand.
ATGTTAACTCCAGCTGCAAAGTCAGCCATTTTCACCAGCTAACACGATAATTCAGTTACTGTACAACAACAGTATGACAGTTACAGGAAGATAATCGCTCAGATTTTCGTTATTAGGCCACTTGAAAATAGGCTATGGCTAGGCTAATCACTGGAGGTATTTTAATATTATGTTTGTTTTGCTAATAGTTAGGCAAGGCCTCCTTGTGGTTTTGATCAACCTAATAATCTTTGAAATGTCAATTGTAGGCCTAAACACTAAGGTGAAATGCGTTGAAACTGACATGCCACTAGAACAGACGTTTTATCGGCTTTGAGGTATAACAAAGTCTCCAGTCTTGTAAATTCACATTATGTAACATCCATAACGTCACATCCATAACGCACCATTAAAGGTTTTAAAAGTAAGAAAGGGGCACAATTTGGTCATCACACTTTACATTGATATAAATCAGCTTTGCACAGACACTATGGACATTGTCGCATCAACACTGTATGTGTAGCATAAACTTTTCCTATAAAACGTTATGGATGTGACATGGCCATGGAACTTGCTGACTTAAAAACAAAAGCCTTACAAATGTAAGGAGTTGTGCTCTTAAAGGCAAGCTGAGCATAGACATTACTCTACCATTCCCTTGTCAATCTGGAATTTGTCAAATGACACAATTTGTTTGAACCTTGGGTCCATTTATCCACTTTTTAAATATGTATAATATTACCATGTGAAAAAATGTTGTTTCTGTATGGTTGCACACCATATTTATGATGTAAAAAGAGTGTAATTCTCCATCAAATTTAATCAGATCAGTTACAAACAATAAAATATAGACCTAAATGAAGATTTTAACAACAGTTCTATTTGCGTATGCACAACTTTTTTTTTCCATGTTAAGGATGACCTTTGCATGGAATTGCCCAGGTACATATGCATACTTAAAGAGCAATTTACAGATTCTGCTACAGCTTTATAACAAAGTTTCATCATTGCCATTATCAAGATGTCAAAGTAGCTTTATAATCCTTTTTGACACTTCAAGTTGTAAAGGCATACAGCAACATCATAATCCTTTATGGGTGCAGTCATGAGTATGCATAAATAGCTATATATACTCTATACCACTTTACAAGATTTTTTCTGTTGTTTTTTGTGATATAAGTCAATTTAAGTCATGAATTCCTCTGGTGGAGAAAATGTAAAAGTTCTCATGATACTTAAGGTCCTGTTGTGAAACTCGGGATACTTAAGGTCCTGTTGTGTATGTCTTTCAGGGTAGTAGATTCCACAATGTGCGAGTGGAGCAGGAGGAGAAATCACTTCACACATCAGCGGACATAAAACCACTGGTTTGCATCGTGGGAACCATCACCATAGATCAGTTGAAGAGTCGTGGCGTCCGATCACGAGTGACAAAGCAGTTCAGCAGCTGATCATCTTTCAACCCTAGATGCTCGTCTTTCACAACATGGCTCCAGAAAACGGATAACTCTCCCCTGCTCTGAAGGAACGTAGAGAAAGAGAACTAGATACTGTTCACACACACACACACACACACACGCACACACACACACACGCACACACACAAATGCAGTAAAGGGAGAATGGAAGTGCAGGTGCAGAGTCAGTTGCTAAAGCACCAGCCTTCACCATTGTCTAAAATGCTAGTAGGCTATTTGTTCATTTAATTAATTAGCTATAACATACATATAATATGCTTTGCTGTATTGTATGACTGTAAGACTTGCCAACCTGGGGCATATGTTGGATGGACCATGGTGCGGCTTCTACTAAAGATCCAGCGCTATTTCTGGCGGAAGCCTGTGCGTTTCCTCTCCTTCCTACTTTTCTATCTTGTGGCTGGAAGTCTTGTTTACCTGCACACTGGTTTCTCCAGCAATAGTTCTGCTGGTACTAGGAATCTCCTAATGTCTGAAAAAGGCATGAGGTTAGCATCCTCTGAGGTGGGCCAAAGTCTTGGTCTTATGAGGAGGGTGTTTAGGGACACACAGAGATCACCTCATTGGCATAGACCCTCCTGGTTGAAAGAAAATGGGCAGGAAGGTCCAGAACGGAGTAGCCAGAAAAGAGACTACAGCAACAGTTTGAGCCAGGGGGTCAATCACAGAAGTACCAAAGATGTGGAAGATGGAAGATGTGAGTATGTTGTTAGTAGCACAATTTCACTGTTTTTCATAGTAGGCAGATAGACATTGCATTGATCTAGTGGTAATTTAGGAATATGATGTAGCTTTTTATGTTAATTTAATTTATTATTAATATTTCGTTTTATGATACCATACAACTTCCAAGTGTGACATTTAATTGAATTTAATTTAATTTGTTTATCCTTTCTAGTAGTTACATGATCAGAGAACAATTCATTTCATAGAGCCATGTACGGTGGCTGATAGGTGCAAACGGACTGCACATTAAGAAAACATGCAAATTCAAAACACAAACAAAATTCAGACAAGTGTTTCCGGAGGATAAATAAAAGTGATGAACATGTCTGGACACGCTTGGTGGTATATGGTTATGGTTACAGTTATGTGATTTGGTGAACGCGCTTGTCCAAAGCGACTTACAAATAAAACAATACAATAGTCAAGTTAACAGTGAACAGTTTTGAAAAGACTACATAAGGAAAATTGTAATAATTAAGCAATATGACACGAGTGGCAGTGGGAATGGTGAAGGATATTGCCACGGCTGTAATTTGACCATAGGCATGAGGCCGAAGAGAATTACAGCTGTGGCGATATCCTTTACCATCACATGAAAGAGCTTTTCTCATATAGGACGCTATAGCTGCTATTTGCATTCAGTATATTCGGCAGCGCAGGCAACTGCAGCGGCTTTGCTCTTCCCCATATTGAATTTTGTTGCTATGTGGAATGACAATAAAGGCATTCTATTTGCTACGATAAACGGTCTGTGAGAAAATTAACTTTCAAGAAATAATCATATTACTCTACAGCTCTGCTCTCTCTCAATTCATACAGGTGGAATATCTCACAAACTCTTCGCTCAACACACAATAAACCTTATATCAAAATAAACAGCAGACCTTACCGAACACAAAGCTGTAATGCATTCTCTCGTACAATAAGCCGTTCCAGAATAATCCGGTTTTGAAATCAGGCTTGTGCAAAATTCAGAATTGAATTAAGATGAATCCTAACTTTCAATTCCATTCTTGAATCTGAATTGAGGTCAAAAACAGGATCTAGAATTACATTTCAAATTTGAATTAAATGAAGTAGAATTAAAATTCAATGAAATTCATGTACATAATGTAAGGGTAGTGTTTAAAAATGAAGCTTCATAGTATATGTCAGATAGGATTGCATCAAACACACAACTTATAACTCAATTGCATTCAAAGTAACCTTCCCAACACTGAATGCACTGAAAAAAAGAATAGCTAGATTTAATTGATTTTATCATGTACATCGGTTGCACAAGAATGAAATGTATAGGTTTACAAAATTGATTTATGTTGTGATAACCCAATTTGATTAAGTAATTCCAATGAAATTGAGTTCAGTTTACATGAAGTAGGCATTCAGATATACTTAGTAGGCCTATATGGAGTTACATTTGTTCCACTTTTATGAGCGAGCAATAGCACAATTTGAGCGCAGAACAATATTTTAAGCGAGCACACAAATTATATTTTGAGGAAAATTAAACTCGAGCACAAAAAAACTTGTAGTTGAGCAAACAGGAATCTATGTTGTGCTCCACAAATGTCTTTGCCTGTTTGCTAATATCAATATGTATGTGCAACATCAGCCCCTTTTCTTTCAGTTTCACTGTATGTGCTCACATAAACTGTTCCTCCGCTAGCTCAGGAGCTCGCTCAACTTCGTCTGTGTGCTCGCTCAAAACTGTCGACAACGTAACGTTTGTTCCACAATTCATCAACCAATCAGAAAATTCAGGGGCTGAAGTCCAATTCTCATTGGCTGCTGAAGTCCACAACGCCTAGCGTCATTTACTAGTGTCAGTGGGAATCGGGAAAGGTTGATAATGCTGTTCTTAGTTTCAATGCATAAAGTTAAGTAGACGTTGTAACCGTGTTGTAAATCCAACAATACCCATATGATAAATACTTAACAAAGATGTATTTTCGTGTGGCGTGCTCCAATGTTCCTTCTTTCCCGATTCCCACTGACTGAAGTTGGATACTTCCAGAACTCACACCAATGGATTGTGTCTTAAAGGAGCCACACCACTTTTATGACACTAGTGCTCACTTTCATTATTTCCCTTTCAGCAAGTCCAACATCTGATAGCTTTTGCATCGCCGTCGCTCTTAGGCTGTGGTTTGTGTATCTCACCTTCGTCCCTGCCTCTTGACACATTTTTGTCAGCAGTTGCCCAAGTTGGTTTACACCAAGAGGGAGTTTGTTGAACCAGATTGTTTTGTTTGGTGAGACAAGCCGCTTTGGTTGGAGATAGAGGGCCTTTGCATCAAGAGATTAATTTCTCTCACTGATGCTTTTTATGAATGAATGGGATGTTGGTGTAGTTTTAACGGTTATAATGTATCATTCGCAGATTGATTGCTAGGAGTTAAAAGTCTTGAGTGGCGTTGTGCTGGGATATCGCCACTCGTGATGACTCATAGAATGCCTCTTGTCCAATCAAAAATGAATAAATAGCTCGACCGGACCTAACTGTTTGTATTGTGTACAATTGTATTGTATAATAATATACAATAATATCAATGCAATCAATAGCTTAATGAAATTAAACAAATACTATAATATAATATACAAATAATAACTCATTAGACGCTTAATTAACTAAGTGCGTGCTGAACAGATATGCCTTTAGACTAGGGCTGGGATAAACGATGATTTTTTAAACGATTAATCTAGCGATTATTTTTTCGATGCATCGATTAATCTAACAATTCATTTTTTCAATCCGATTCGATTTCGATTCGATTATCTCCCCATTAATTGACTAATAGCAACTTATACATGTTGATTTACAAATCTGAATGAATATGTTTATCGCCCTTAAAATTCCAAAATAAAAGATTATACAAGTACAAAGTAATGCATTCTTAGTCAGAGCTAGCATTCAATAAAGTTCAGTAGTGTATAGGTCTAATTGAGTGCCTGTCACTTTAAGACGTTTGTGAGGGAATCCTTGCAATTGTAACATTAACACAGTTAAAAGGCTGCTGATGTGTGGATGCAATTCATAATGTAGTTAGATCAAATAACGGTTCGTACGTACTTCTCCTTGGGACAAGCACTTTTAAGTCTTGGAAAACACTTTTCCATTTACATCGGGATTTTGCAAACATTCAGTGTCAGAGTCAATAAAATGAGCCCTGCATGAGTAACGAAATTGACAAGCAGCTGTAAGTAAGCATGCTAAACTTGCAAGACATCCAAACAGTATTCTAACGTTAGCTTTGAGATACTGCTTGATTGCATAACTTAACTTAGTTTAGTCCCCTCAATGTACTATGTTGTGATAAGACCTTAGCAGAGTTAAAGGACCAGTATGTAGGAAATAATGGAAAATAAATTATAACCATTCCAAAAATGATCACCATATGTCATCAGAGAGTAAGGAAACATGGAAACATTGAAGTAATGGCTTATTTGACAACATTACTATAACCCGTAAACCCCCGTAAAACCAGTGAAAAAAAAGAGTTACGGGGCGGAATCTCTTGGAATTTTCGTTTATGTTTTGAACGATTAATTCTAGAATAGCGTATTAATAATGGGCAGGCGCGTCCCCCCATTTGGGTTGCCAAATTAGCAAAGGTCAACTGTTAACAGCTGTCAGTTGTAGTCATGAACGAGTAGCCTACGAGAGGCAGGCAAATTTCCAAAATTAAAACAAGAAACCAATTAAGTGGACATCGGAGGAGCTTCCTGAAATGGCGACGTCTTCGTTAAACGAAGAATATAAAGTCTGACGCAGAGCTGGCCATATTTCTCCATGCATAGGCTAAACTTCATATGCATCGCTATATTCAGCTAAATATGTTACGTTGGTTAGAGAGGTATTTTTTGTTCTCACTGTTTCCGTAATGTGTAGCTGGGTCATCGTTGGAGAAACGTTTAAGCAGCTGCAGGTCAACTAACGGTAACTAAGTCTGCATTACATCTGGCAACCCAGAAGAGGCTCGCGTCTAGGTAGTCTTGAGAACGTTCACCTTGAGAACGTTCGTTAACAATCCTACAAATCCTTTAACTTTAATGCAGCAGTTTTGAACAAATTTGCGCAGCATGGTCACCACCGTGTTCTATGCAGTGCTTCTATGTGGCAACAACAATCCTTCAACAATCGTGAATATTTTGTTAAATACACATGCAGAGGAGGGGAAGTGAAGGAAAAGAGACTTACAGACAACCCCCCCCCCCCCCCCCATACATCTTCAGTAAGACATGCAACAAATACACATTCCTTGGGCATGCTTCCCTGCACCATACCTGTTCGAGCCCATGTGGGGAAGGCACAACCAATGTGTACAGCCATTTATCACAGTAACAGACAGCCTTATCATCCTAGTACACACTAATGGTTCTCTGATTGCCTACATTCTGTAAAGCGCCATGATACATGTGTTATGTTTTGGCGCTCTATAAGCACAATAAATTGAAATTGAAATTAATGCTAAATACATAAAATAAATAAATACAACAAGGATAACCTGTTCTAATGGGAACCCATAGTTCTTAAGAATAGTTACATTGTCCTTGTGTAATGTATAAAACTATTAAAAAAGTAGTCAGTAAAACATCTGAAGTAGTTCTAGATTGCCTTGTGCTCTATTGGCGTGGTGCTTATTGCACAATCTAACTGCAGTACTGTAGGTAGGACCGACCGGTGATGTCTCTCCTTTATACACATAGGGTGTAGCAGCCTGTCACTGAAACGGCTGTTCAGTGTTGTCAGAGTGACATGCATTGGGTGAGGCTCATGACCCAGCATAGATGTCAGTTTAGCTACCATCCTGCTCTCTCCCACTATCTCTATTGGGTCCAGCTTGCATCCCAGAACAGCACTAGCCCTCTTAATGAGTTTGTTCAACTTCATCCTGTCGGCAGCCGAGATGCCACTCCCCCAACATACTACCGCATACTGAATTGTACAGTGGGCAGTGCTTCGACTTAGCCAGCTTCACTCGCGGTCCGCGCACGGGATCACGCGACTTTAATTTGTATTTTTCCAGTGACGCTGCAACGACGCTGCAACAACCCAAACAACCTGTAGATGTCTCAAGAGCAGGGTGTCTCGTAAAAAGAAATGGAGCCTGGAAAACCCAACACAGACTTCACTACAGACTTTAGCAGACTGGTTTAGAAATAATTTAATAGCCAGAAATATGCCTGCCCTGCCCTAATAAAGAAATATTTGGTTAACTGCGAGTGAATCCCGTTTGCAGCCGTACAAGAAATGCAGGACAAATTAAACATTATGGTTTTCTCTGAGTGCAACGATGATAGACAGACATCATTTCAACAAAATATAGAGCATATTAACCTCCGTTGCTCAGCCAAATGCCTTCCTGTTACGTCCTGTTATCACGGAGTTACAGGCGATAAACGATTTTTGATGGTCACAAGTTTACTTCATTAGCGGTTTATTTTTTTGATTGAGAGTGTTTTTCATTTAAAGGTTTGACTTTGTGCTTATTCAGTAGAGCATTTAGTGCTCTTCCCAATCCCAGACGTTCACATTGCATGTTTGTTTGTAATGGATGCAACCGCGAGATATTGCCGTCAAACGCGTAGCCTGAGTTGTTAACAGACATGAACCAAGACATATAGCCCAGCAGCAATCTAGGGACTGTTCGTTATTTATTGAATTTATTGACCCTCCCTTGCCTGCTAGAAATTGAAATAAAAAAAGACATGACCCTCCCCTGCCAATTTTCGCTGTCTTCCGCCCGCGCTGCTTTGCGCCACAGTCACACACTGTGATAACGTTCTTAAATCAATCTTTCCCGTGAGCTTGCATGCTACCAGTCCTTCCTTTTCAAATGTGTTGCGCCTGTTTGCACAATTTCACAAATAATCATATGTGATTAACCTGTTGAGGAGTGAATTCTTTAAGACAATGCCGTTCCCCAGAGAGTGAATTATTTTCCTGGCTCCTTCTAGAATTCTACATGAACGTTCTATAGTTTCAGTGTTCTTAAAATTGTTTAATGGCAGAAAAGTCCCTGAGGGTAATTGTTGCGTCATGTTATAGAACCTTTTTCGAAAACGTTCTAATCACATATTTGTGATCGTACTCCCAGGGGCCCAGCTGCATCTGATCACATATTTGTGACCGTACTCCTCAACAGGTTAATAATATGACAAATAATCCCTGTGCACGGGGACCGAAACAATGCATGCCAACTTTTTCCGTGTTTATCACGTATTTTAACTTTCCCCCGCTGTCTTGCCGTTTTCATGTTTTTCCTGCTTGAATGCGAACTTAGAGTGATGTTAACCTATTTAAGTTTACCGGCGTTATTGTCGAGAGAGCACGATTCATTGGCGCTTACATGTTCAGCCTTATGTCTACGTGCGCACCTGAGGCTACACAGCTACTAGAGAAAGGATTTCCCCTGTTTGTATGTTCACTCCCAAGTTGGCCTACCATAACTTACCAACTCTGCACTGTAGACCCTAACTGGCTATTTATATTTTTCTGTGAAATAAGCAAATGTATTTGTTCAACTTTATGAAGCAGAATTACGCACTAGGCTACTTGGAACATAACACATTTGACAAAGGACAGATGTATGTTATAGTGACAAAATATTAACTTTCAGTGTTTTACGATGTCTTTGTCATGGGGAAGTTTTTTTCCCCATGCATTTATTCTAGGCTACTGTCAGTGACTGCCGTGAGAGAAGCGGGTTCTGTGTTTCGTTCATGTCAGTGACTGACGCGAGAGAAGCGGGGTCTGTGTTGTGTTGCGTTGCGTTAATTTATTTTCAATTGGGCATGCCGTGCCGTGTCGTCCACAGCTCTTCAGTTCTGACAAAGCCGAAATTACTCCTTTTGAAACAATGAGTGTGCGCGTTTGTATGGTTATATTGCTTGACAGGGGGGGATCCCAAGCAGCTTTCAGCCATAAGGCTACTTTGAGAACATTTCCTAATTCACCCGACACTAATATTCAAAATGTTGAAAACTATTTCGGCATAGCAGTTTAATTAAATGTAATGTTAGTTGTAAACAGACGGGCTACTTGGTGAGGCTTGGCCTCACAGATGCGCTCGTGCCTTAGATGGCAAGAAAAATCTTCACGATATAGGCCTATTAACTGACCACCCTATTCACGTTGACTGGGGGGCAGGGGGGGCCATCAGACATTTGTGCCCAGTTAATCCGGCCCTGCCCCCAACAAATCACACCTTCCCACCAGCTGTGACGCCTTAAAAGAAGTCGAGAGGACTCCTAACTCACAGACCTATTCACAAACCGGTTTTGTGGCATTTCACCTGTTTTTAAATCCTATGCAGCTACAGGAGCTTCCAATCGTGAGGAAGCAATTTTGCATTGTAGGCATAACATAGGCATAGGCATAGTAACAGATTAATTTAATAATGTTACAAAGATACTACATCAATGTTTCATCAGGCTATTTGTTTTGCCTTACTCTTGATTAATTTAGGCTAGGCCTTTTTATTCAGTTATTCATCATCTTCCCTCCTTTTGTAGCGCACGCATTCTCAGACCTGTCACCTGCCACTCATCCTAAGGGAGGTGTTTGGAATCATTCCCGCGTTACAATCATCAGCCAATTAAGGTGGTCACTTCAGTCAAGCTTGTGCATGAGTAATAATGTCATCCATAGCAACGAAGACTCACTCACTCTTAGTTAAAGATTCTAGAGCGCTCAGCTCCAGAATCTGTTTAGGAGTTGTCATTTTCCCTTACTAAAAGTAGGTCTGAAAGGCTTTGTGAATAACTTAATAAGAGAAACTCCTAGCTAAAATCTTTTATTGCTATTTAATAGCCTACTTCTAGTGGTAAGATAAAAGGCTTTGTGAATATGGCCCCTGGTGTCTAACCCAATGCATAGCCCGTTTACACAAAATAATGGTAGAATATTAGGCTACTGATGATCATTGTTATTTAAGAACATGCAGTCCGCGTAGGGCACCAAAAACATCTTGCTCGTAAAAAATCATCATACTGCACATTGTGGCGGGTCTGTTATTTAACCTACTTACTGTAGGCTGCGCAAATCACAGGCCTTTATTTTGGGCAAGCCTGCATTCGAGGTGGGCCTTCTGTTGAAGAATTTCCCCCTGCCCCCGATACCACAGCTGTGGATAGTGTGGAATGTTCAAGTAATAACACAATCCAATGTGTGTCTCAATTGTCCCCCGCTGACCACCTCACATATTTATCTAGATTTTGCAACGACCTTACATGACACAATGCCATAAAACACAGAATAATGTTTGTAATGATACCAGTTAGGCCTACGTTCAACAGTAACATAAGTGTAATTTGTGCATTGTCGAAGGTGCATGGTGAAGTGAAATTCTTACTTTGGAAAACAAACATTTGCCGATATCATTGGATAGGGGATAGGCCTACTTGTTTATTTTTTACGTAGCCTACAATGGCCAGTTCAGACAAAGCCGAAATTACTCATTTTGAAACATTTGTATGGTTATATTGCTTGAATTAAATCCCAGAGAGTAGGCTACCGCACCCCACAGTGATGGGCCTAGCGGTCTTATGCGTTTAGTGTGGGGTATAAACAAGCTGGAAATTTAGCGGTGTCACGTCTGCCTGTCACAGACGTGGGGAGCTGAAGCTTGGGATACAGTTAATACAGTAACAGTATTTTATTTTACTTCTTATGGAATATTTTTTTTTCGTTTTTTCACTTTTATAAAGGCTTTGTTTGAATGATGTTGGAACAAATAGTAGTTGTTTATAAAGGCAACTTTCTGTTGCAATATTCTGTGTTCTGGACTGCAGGTATCTTGTTAAGCCAGTGGTTCTCAAACTTTTTCTTTCATTCCCCACTTTGATCAAGGGGGCATTGACTGATGATAGTGGAGATAACGTGTTATCCCGAGGCCTTTGCAATTCAGCATCTTCGACGGTAGTCTACCCTATTAAAAATATAAGTTTTCGATGTCCCAAACGGAGAGCCATACTTTATTGTTTTAACAATCTCTATGCTACCCACCAAAAATGTAGGCATGGGAACATGATGAAGTATCCAACTGTCGTGTGTTAAATTTTTGTGATTACGAGCCAGTGGTTTTCAAACATTATGCGTGACTCGGACATCTAACGAAATGCAATACGTTTGTATGTAGGCCATTTATATTCACAATACTTAGGCCTACTAAAATAAATAGTATTTAAGTATTTTATTTGTATTGGTTGTTTAGAGTAAAAAAAAATCGGTCAGTCTTAACGCAAGTTTACAACCGGCAAGTCGGTTGGGTCGGTTCTAAATTGACATGGTCCGTCGGGTTACGGCAAACGAAAATAATTTTTAAGGATGGCCTGGCAGTGGTTTTTTGCGCATCTTCAGAAGTCAGCCAAATATGAATGTAATTCTGCGGCATAAAGCAGATGTATTTGTTTATTGTACAGAAAGAAAAAAATGACATGTCAAGCAGTCAATTGACTTCATTGCAGTCAAGAAGTAGGGCAAATTATTTTACGAAACCAAAACGTGGGTCATAGTTGTCTAAGCCTCTATTGCGTAGCCTGTTAAAAACGTCGCCAGATAGTATTAAATCGGCAACAACATTGTTTTCTGCAGAAGCCTACCCAAAGCTACAGATTAATTCTGAACAGTTATTTTTCTACTGGCTCAATTATCACACAAGACACTGTTTTGATTTGCGTAGTTGCGTTACCCCCAGCACTGACAATAATGTAGACAGCAAATTTCGATTTCCCAGCGAAATCCCCAAATTTCCCCAAATTTCGATTTTCGTTACCACCGTGTAGTCAAGCCTTAAGCCATACCCAAGTAGCCTAAATCGAGGTAATGTTTAATTATGCATGATTTATTTTGTTATTGAGTTTGTAGGCTGGGATTACTCTCGGCAACAATTATGTTTAATGGTAGCCTCCTTATTTTTCAGAAGGGGCGGCAGGCAGAGCGATGTACAGTGGCAGAGCGAGGTACTAAAGCTTCACGCAGCTTCACGCCTCGTAATGCGCGACTGAAGTGGTCATTTGAAAGCGATGCCCACTGTATCTGTGTCGCCTTAGCAGAAACAGCCTACTCATGCCCTTTTTCTAGAGTGCAGCCGTGTTGTTAGACCAGTCCAGCTTATTGTTCAGGTGAACACCCAGGTACTTATAAGATGCCACCCTCTCAATCTCATTTCCCTGAATGCTCACTGGTGCTGATGGGGGATGACCCTTCCTACGGAAATCCACCAACAGTTCTTTGGTCTTGGTCGCATTGAGTTGGAGATGGTTCCTCAGGCCCCAGTCCGTAACATCCTATATGAGATCTCTGTATTCATTCTCATCATCCTCCTTGATGAGGCCCACGATCACAGAGTCATCAGAGAACTTCTGCAGGTAACACTGGGGTAACACTTGTATTTGAAGTCTGCAGTGTAAACAGTAAAAAGAAACGGAGCCATCCCTGTGGCACCCCAGTACTAGAGACAACAGTGTCTGACACACAGTCCTTTGTCCTCACAAATTGTGGTCTCCCTGTGAGGTAGTCCAAAATCCAGTGTGCTGGTCCACCTCCATGTTCTCTAGCTTTTCCCCCAAGAGTGTAGGCCTTATGGTATTGAAAGCACTGGAGAAATAAAAAAAATATTCTCACAGTGCTCCCAAGCTTGTCCAGATGAGAAAAAGATTGGTGCAGGAGGTAGATGAGAGCATCCTCGACTCCAATGCCAGGCTGGAAGGCAAACTGAAGTGGGTCTAAAGCTCACCATGGGGCGGAGCTGGGCAAGGACCAACCTCTCAAGGGTCTTCATGAGGTGAGATGTCAGTACAACTGGTCTGTAGTGGTTCAGTTCTTTGGGATGTGGGATTTTTGGCACTGGAACTACACATGATGTCTTCCAGAGCCACAACACTTTCCCCAGTTCCAGGCTCATGTTGAATAGGTGCCCCACTATCCTACCCAGTTGATCTACACAGGTCTTTAGGAGCCTGGGGCTAATGCCATCCGGGCCAATGGCTTTCCGCACCTTAATCCTGCTGAGCTCCTTTGCTACCTGTCCTGGTGTGCGAGACCAAGTGGAGCTGGAAAGTTGCATATTGGGGGCTATCGGTAAGGGGAATGTGAGCAATGCAGGGGGCCCTCTGGGGAGTGACTGAGAAATAGCTGTCCGTATGTGGGCCCTCTGGGGAGTGACTGAGAAATAGCTGTCCGTATGTGGGAGGGGGAGGAAGATGTAGTAGCAGAGGACATGGGAGACTGTTCAAATCTGTTAAACATATTTAAGTAATTTGCCTACTTCTGCCCCCCCATGTCCAAGGAGACTGCCTTGCCATCCCCTGACATGGTTTTGAGGCCCTTCCAAACTCTACTGATGTTCTCCTGTAGGAGCTGCTCCTGCATCTATTTCCTATAGTTGTTCTTCCCCTGTCGTATCTCTCTCCCTCAATTCTTTCTGCACAGTTCTGAGCTCATCCTTATTTCTGCACAGTTCTGAGCTCATCCTTATTACCATTGTTTTCAAAGCAAAAATGAATATAGTCTGTAATGCAGTCAGTAAGGTTTTCAATATCCTCCCCATGCATATCACTCACAGAACACCTCCCACACAGTTGCCTCAAAACAGTCCCTCAGTGCCTCCTCAGATTCCATGGACCAATTCTTCACTGAGCGAATGATGGCCCGTTGTCTGTGCACAAGGGGCTTATATTGTGGCAGTAAACCAAATTGTGATCAGATCTACCCAGGGGTGGGAGGGGCATTGAGCTATAAGCATCCTTGATGGTTGCATAGAATAAGTCCAATGTCTTATTTTCCCATTTACAACATGTAACGTATTGCATAAGAGTGGGCAAGGTAGAGGACAGAGAGACATGATTAAAATCTCCGGAGATCAGGAGCAGGGCTTGTGGGTGTTGTGTCTGTAGTCTGCTTGTTACAGAATGTAGTACATCACAGGCCACCTCAGCACTTGTGGAAGGGGGGGATATACACCACTATCGTTATGACGTGTGAGAATTTGTGAGGTAGGTAGCAGGGTCTCATGCTAGTAGCTAATAGTTCAATGTCCTTACAACAGCATTGTTCTTTTATAGTGATATGTCCAGAGTAACACCATCTGTCATTGACAAAAATTGCCAACCCACCTCCCTTCCTCTTGCCACTCTCCTTAGTCCTATCAGCCCTCATCAGCTGGAACCCCTCCACAGCAACGTTTGTATCTGGAGTTAACTCATTCAGCCAGGTTTCTGTAAACAATAACATGCTGCACTCCCAATATTTCCTCTCATGTCTTGTCAGCGCCGTTAACTCGTCCAGCTTGTTAGGGAGAGATCTAACATTTCCCATTATAACACGGCTCTTCAGAGTGCTGCAGAATGCTCTATTCACTTGAATGGGCCTTCCCAACGTTCGGTGGTCTGCTAATTGTCAATAACAGACCGTTGCTAAGTATAACAGACCGCTGTCAAGGAAAATGGGCTTTGTGCTTCTATTTCACGTCTTTCATATCACTACGCAAGGACTGGAACTTCATTCAAAAGTGAAAGCAGACGGTTGATCAGCTGTGTTCTAAAGAATGTTTGATTCAAGTTCAGCGTGTGCTGTTGCGAACTATTTGTTTCTCACCAAAAACCACGATGAAACGGTAACAAATAGGCTATAGCCTAGGCTATGTAGGCTAAAGAGTCACATTGTGGGGAGTTTATTGTTTCGTTTTGGCAAGTAGCCGTGTAATAAGCGGGATAATGTATAGAACACCGGGTCCGGTTCGCCCTGTCGGGACTTATTTTCCCAATAATGACCGGCGTTCTATACATTATAACATACTTATTACTGAGGGGAGGACAGGACTGTAGTGTCTCCTAGCTTGCCGCATTACCCCAGCCCGACTTCCCCGTTTCTTCCTCTTGATCTCGCTGGGAACGTCGGGTCTCTCCTGGGGCTGCGCCATTGAGTTCCGCAATGCCAACAGCTGATCCCTGGTGTAAACAACATATCCATGGTGGCTCGTAGATTCCCCACATGCTCTTAGGAATAGCACACAAAGTACGAGCACGAACACGGCAATACAACTGAGCATGGTCCACTTCATATCTCAGAAACAAACGCTCTTTCAAAGACGTAAAAAACACTTAGAAACAAAGGCAAAAGTAGCGAGCGGCGCTTCTGGATGGGCTCGGTAGTACATCGTAGACAGCCTGGATCAGCGACATATGTGATGGGGCTCCTCTTTCCACAGCTCTGCCCATGAGACTCTGCGGTCAACTGCATGCTCCCATCTTGTCCAGGCTCCCTGCTTTAGCATGCCAACAATCCTGCTGGCCCGCTCCTCCTCTACTTATGCCCGCACCTCTTGCCGCACCAGTGATCTCCTGTCCTTCCCCTGCGCCTTGTTGTAGCAAGGTGTTGTGCCGCTACCTAGGCCAGCTCTTCCATGAGTCACTGCTCCCACCAGTGCCCTGGCGGTAACCGCGGCTCAGCCACATGGTTTCTCAGTGATTGATGGTATCTGGGTAGTACCAAGTGTGAAGCGGAACTTCTTGGTAACCTTTCCTTTCTTCAACAACAGAGACCCAGCAGAGACTCTCAGACTGAAACTGTCATAGTAGTCCAGAATGAGGTCTCTAAACTCTGGGATGTGGTGGTGGCGCAGGGCCTCCTCTACCAGTTTGTGGGGTATGGACCCATAGGTATTTGTGAGGTCTAACCACAGCACCACCAGGTCCGCCTTGTTCTCCCAGGCTTCCCTGATCAGCTGCTGTGACCACGCCTGTGTGTTCCAGACACACCGGCATCTTCGGGATCCCTCCTTTATGGACCGAGGTGTCAATGTATGAGTTTGTCAGGAGGTAGTTGGTCAGCCGCCTTGCAACAATGCTGAAGAATATCTTTCCCTCAACACTGAGCAGCCAGATGTTTCTGAACTGGTCGATGGTCTTCGACTCTTCCTCCTTTGGAATCCACACCCCTTCTGCAAACCGCCACTGCTGAGCAACCTTTTCCCTCCTCCATATGACCTTCAAGATCTTCCAGAACCTGTGGAGTAGTTTTGGGCAGTTCTTGTAAACCCTGTAAGTTATCCCACTTGGTCCTGGGGCTGAGCTTGCCCTGGCCTTTCTGATCACCTCCTGGATCTCCTTCCAGCTGGGCTCCTTCCCGTCGAAGTTCAGAGTTGGTGAAGGTGGATCAATCAGGTGCTGGCAGTGGCCCAGATCTTGCTACCTGGATGTCACAGAAGGTGTCTCTGAGGTGGCTCTGACTTTGGAGCAGCTGAGCTGGCCACTCTGCTTCTTACCAAGTACAGTGGGTAGTAGTTAAGAATGCACACCTTATTCACGAACAACGTGATTCACGCAGCTGGGTGAAATGTAAGTACAACTGCAGCCGCTTGGGGGCAGCATAAGTCCGCTGTGGCCTTCCGCAGTTGAACCGGACGGAGCGTTCGACAGCAAGGGCTGTGATTGGCCGAGTTTTCAGTGTGTTGGGGTTTTAGCAGCCCCTGCAACATGCTATTCCACTGTAGCCTATAAGCTTTGTACATAATGTCAAACATAGTTTTGGATTCAGTGGTAAGATTTCTTGATTGTACAGTGCCTGTCTCTCAGTAATGTTTTAAAATGAGAGCTTCGTCAGCTGGCAGTAGGTCTGAATTTTTTTACTACACTAACGAGGTTGAAATATATAGCCTTTGCCTACAGCATCTCCTTAACAGTAATGTTAACAAAATGACATCATTCATATGACAAAGGAAAATGAATTCGGTCACTCAAGACTGTGCCACAGCAACCAGTGTAGGCTACAGTCCTACCCAATAGGCCTACTCAAAGCAGCTAGCGTGGTCTGACGGTCGAGTGGGTTAATGCACGTATTTCCAGAACAGGTCTGCAACTTTCAAATAGTCCTGAGTTTGAATCCAGGCTGGAGTAATGATGCAACGTTTTTCCTTTAGAAATCTTTTTTATTGAATCGAAGTTGTAGCCTACTACAGACAGTCGATTAGGTGTTCTGAAGTAGCCTAGGCTTAGGCTGGGTGTAGGCTACTTTGAAACTTCTGCGGGAGCATTTGTTTTTAAAACATAACTTGCATTTTCCATTCCAACCATTATTAGGCCTAGGTCTTATTTTTATAAAATTTTTTGCAAGGTGTTGCTCCTGGCAAGACTTGTTTATAAGAAGTTTGGTGATTAATTGATGGCTGTTTTTGGGACACGTTAAACTTTCTTTATAATGAGCGCATAAAATGACTTGTTGCCGTTTTGGGACATTAAGCTACATTAAGCTTTTTCACGTTAAGGATTTTATGTCCTTAATGTATTTATATATTTAGGCTACTTGCGCAAACCCTGGATACTTTTATTGCCACATAACAATATTGGTGGTATTTGTTACATTAGGTTAAAAAAGTACCGCTTCAGAAAGCTGCACTGCTTGTGAAAGAAGGGGGTGGGGGAGGGGAGCTTGCAGCCAAGTGTCGGAAAAATGCATGCAACACAGAACCCGCTTCTCGCATCAGTCACTGACAGTAGGCTAGAATAGGCCTACAGCATATACATCGGGAAAATCACTTCGAGGATAAGCGCAGCAGCAGTTTGTGACGTTGTTTAGTGTAACCTCATGTATGAAAACTAGTATTGGCAAAAAAAAAATTACGTTTACCAACAAAACTAAATGCACGCGCAGATGTGGGGCAGAAGACGCTTGGTGGCCGTCCACAACGTTATAAACTGAACCTAATAGTCGGCTGCTGTAAGCTACAATCACATTTTTTTGTATACCCTAACTCCTGCTGTCTCAATGATAATATCATCTCATTTCAGACTATATTTCAGAGTTTGCCGTTCATTTGCATTATTAATATAACGATCGTATTTTGTCATTTTTGGCGAAGACAAGCATTCCGTTAGGGATATTGAACAAATTGAACATTCTCTAAACATCGTGATTTCGAATTGGTGCAGTTTTCAGCACAAAAACTAATTTTATACTTTTCATGGAGAGCACTGCTCTATGCTGTTCTATGGTGCTTTCTGCCTCTTGCGCACGCATGTTTTCGTGACGTTGCATAGAAATCCATGTATTGTACAATGATGTTGCAATACAAAAATATGCGTGTGTTAGTTTAGTTAGTTTTGTGATGTTTTGCACTTTTGCCTCATGTGTTTGCCTCTTGTGTTTTGACCTTGGTTAGACTCCGCTTCCATTGACGCATATGACATTTCTCCGTATGGAAAATAAAGTCAATTTTCGACACGTCTGTTATTAGTTCATGAGTTATGTATCATAAATAGTCAGATCATATCCTATCATACACATTCAGATACATTTATTGAATTAATTGAATTAAAAACAGCCTTTTGCATGAGTGTTACAACTAACCCTGCATATTGGGCAGGTTGTAACATTTCACCTATCGCCACTCTCGGTGGAATTGTACAAGAAACAAACAAATTTCCAGTGCACATTTGTAACAGAGATATGTATGTTGCTTGTTAAAACATGACTAGAGAAACTCAAATGATTTTAGAAATATTTAACAAAAGCCAAAAAGTGTTACTTTGTACCCCGCGCTCCCCCACTGCTTGTGAAAAAAGGGGGTGGGGGAGGGGGGCTCAACGTGAAAAAGCTTAATGTCTCAAAACGGCAACAAGTCGTTTTACCGGTCTTCATAATGGTAGGCGGTAACACTCCAAAATAAGGTGCCATAATAAATAGCAAACTAGTAATTACCTAACCCTTTGTTAATATTTGTTAATTGTTACTAAAATATCTATTTGGCACAAGTTAATAGTTTTTTCATCATTAATTAAATATTAGTTGTTTGCATAAAATCTGTATGTTAATGTTTTAACAAATCTATGAACTAATATTGTATTAATATATGTTAATAGTTAACTAAATATATTTTTGGCACTAATTAACAGTTATTTCTTACATCATTTAAATGTTAAATGTTTATTTACAAACTATATGCTAATATAAAAGTTAACGACATATTATTATTTATCTAGCTTTTCTGATTAGCTTTGTGGATAATTTATGGAATTTATGGTTTATGGCTTTATGGTCTTGTGGGGTGTATAAGGCACCCTACTGCCAGTGGTTGGTTGTGTGAGAGTTTGCGCTCCTCTTCTTCCACTTCATCCTTATTGGATACCTCTGTGGTTGGCTGTCCTGTAATTGGTGACTCTCTGTCTAGTGTTTGAAAGTAGTGTACTCTTTGCCTTTGGAAGTACTATTTGGTTGCTGCTTGAATTTGGTGAAATTCAGGGGAGGGGGGTGTAACAGAGTTAGAAATGGGTCATTCCGTGTGAAATCACCCAATTTCAGCGCAATTTGGCAGGTGACCCTCTCCGAAAAAATCTGAAAAAAATCACAAGTGTTTGTAGACCAAATCCATGCATAGATCTTAATTAGTATATCTGTATAACTAATCGTTGCAAAACTACAGCCCTTTGAAACTTCAAGTAATTTTAAGCATTGTGGTGAACAATCCTTTTTGTTCAACTTCCAGCATTATTGGCTCTTTTGGTATTTCACACACATTAGTGAAACTATGTGAATAGAAGTACATTTTCCTGTTGAATTAAAAAATCCAATCGGATCAGACGTATCTTGTATACTTTCCCCTCTGCACAGCTCTGAAAATGGCTATAAATTCATAATGTGAAAAGACATCATCACCTTTGAGGGCTTCTCATTCAAAAAGTATGTGTCACAAATTCATCAGATTTTTTTCCTACACATATATGTATTATAAGGTCCTGTCCATGCATTAACTTTGGTTGTTATCATTTTCATATTTTCAGAGCATTTTTTTAAAATTGGGCTTGATTTTCAAAAAGCCTGTTTTCATCTTCTCATTTCACCACGTGGACAGTTAACAGGATTTTTTTTTAATTTTACCATATATCATTCTGTATGTGAGGATCATCTGCCCAAAATTTGGGCTTGTTGCTGAGTTTCTTCATTGAGATAATATTTTTTTTTAAATATTGTCTATAAATCCATTGAATTTGTACTGGATCTGCAGTACCACTTTGCACCACAAGTGGTGATCTTTTAATACAATGGAAGTCAATGGAAGAGTAAGAGAGTCACTTGTTTGCTGCACATATCCAATCTAAACACACAGTTTATGGTTCATAGTTGAATTGGTCCAAATAATTATTGCAACATGAACAACATACTACTCATACATAAATCTTATTTAGAGAAAATAAACTGATCAAGTAAATTATACACACATAAGACTGACTGGTCATCATACATGCAGCAAGAGGATTTAGCATAATTACCATCTTTGTAATGAGTTTTCTACACCAGCTTCAACCTATCAGTGCCTATGTGAGCACTTTAATAATTTCTAGCCAGCTGGTTAGGCAAAGTCTATATTCATCTTCATATGCTTGGGATGCAGTCCTCTGTGATACATAGACAAAGAGCATCAAGATGGAGATCAGTGCTTTAACAAACAATCAAACAATGGGTTTCTAAAATTCAGTTCATCAAGGTATTTCACTTGATGAAGATGACCATGTGTGTTTCCATCACAAGTATTCATAACAAGGTTTGAGGACTCGTGGATCCAAGAGGCATTTGTAAAAAGATGATAAATCTTTAGTATTGATTTTTCTGCATCTGACAATGCACTGAATTTTAGAAACCCCCTTTTACTTGAACCATATGAACCATAAAATGTGTGTTTAGATTGGATATGTGCAGCAAACAAGTGACTCTCTTACTCTTCCATTGACTTCCATTGTATTAAAAGAGCACCACATGTGGTGCAAAGTGGTACTGCAGATAAAGTACAAATTCAGTGGATTTATAGACAATATTTGTAAAAAATCTTATCTCAATGAAGATCCTCAGCAACAAGCCCAACTTTTGGGCAGATGATCCTCACATACAGAATGATATATGGTAAAATAAAAAAAAAATCCTGTTAACTGTCCACGTGGTGAAATGAGAAGATGAAAACGGGCTTTTTATACCACCTGTATTATGTTACTTTACATGTATTGTTAAGATTTGGGTGCAATTCTAGCAACTTAGAGAACGTTTATTAATGTTTTCATTATGACCACGAGTTCATACACACTGAGTCTAACGTGACTAGCTGTAAACTCCGCTAGCAACTTTCCATGCATTCAGTGTAGTTTAGCTTAGTGTGCATGGAAAGTGCAATTCAGTCTAGCAGGAAATGAATTTACATTTAGTTTAGCATTATGTTTATGCATTACCTCCGTATGGTCTACGTCTGTGAGTGTTTAGTGAGTCTCAGAATATTAATAAACTGTCGTTCTGTGCACCTGAACATTCCATGTTGCATGTCTCCCTTGCTAGTAGGGCTGACAGTGATGGTATAGGAATGATGCATGTAATATAGCCCATTCAACTACTTGTTGTTTTGGTTTTAACTTTTCCTAAAGGAATAAATGGGATAAGCCAGTTTTGGTCTCAGTCCCTTCACCGTCTGTCTAGTTATATATTACTAATATATTAATAAAACTTAACCAACTTTATTATAAGGGTCCCCCATACTGATAGTTATATATTACTAATATATTAATTAAGCTTAACCAACTTTATTATAAGGGGCTCCACACTGATAGCTATATACTACTAATATATTAATTAAGCTTAACCAACTTTATTATAAGGGTCCCCCATACTGATAGTTATATAATACTAATATATTAATTAATTAAGCTTAACCAACTTTATTATAAGGGTCCCCCATACTGATAGTTATATAATACTAATATATTAATTAAGCTTAACCAACTTTATTATAAGGGGCCCCACGCTTATAGCTATATACAAGCTTACAAGGATACAAGGAAGATTATTGTCACATGCATATAGTTACTGGAAGTAAGAAATGCAGTGAAATTGTGTCTGGTGTCAGCCTATTTGTGCATTAATGGGGGGGGGGGGTAAAAAGTGCAGTAGAAGAGGGGTTTAGCAGATTAGGTGGCAAGGGCTGCATAAAAAAGGTGGGGGAGGATTGGGATTGGGTGGGGGGCACCAACAAGGAGCACCCAAGAGCAACAGGGGCAAGGAAAAACTCCCTTGGAAAGAAACCTTGGGCAGATCCACGGCTCAAGGGGCTAACCCAACTGCCAGGGGTCTTGGTGTGTGTGTTGGGGGGATGACAGGGGAGATGGGATAGTGTGCTGTGTATGTGGGGAGAGGGCAGTGTGCAATATGTGTGTTGGAGAAGCTTCCTCATGAGACAATGTGCTGTGTATTGGGGGGGGGGGGGGGGGGGGCAGTGTGTTGTAAGTATGTTGGGGATGTGTGTTGGAGAAGCTTCCTGATGAAATAATGTGCTGTGTATGTAGGGGGGGGGGCAGTGACTTACTATTGCAAGCAGAGTACTGTATGTATGATGTATGTGAGTGATGACAGTGAAGATGTGTGTGTGGGCAGGAGGGGAGTGGAGCAGTGACTGTGTGTGTGTGTGTGTAGTGTGTGTGTGGGCAGTGTGCTGTAAGTATGTTGGGGGATGTGTGTTGGAGAAGCTTCCTGATGAAATAATGTGCTGTGTATGTAGGGGGGGGGCAGGGACTTACTACTTACTACTAATATATTAATTAAGCTTAACCAACTTTATTGCAAGCGGTTCCGGCGCCGACAACAGTGGCAGCATGTCAAGGTAGCTCCGTGTTTTTTTGTTGAATTTCTCCTTGGGGATCAATAAAGTATCTATCTATCTATTGTAAGGGTCCTATGGAGAGCGTTTCATATTGGGATAGGCAGAAGCAGTTTAATAACAATTAGTTAAATAATAATAAGTCATTAACTCTTCTATTAACATATAGTTTGCAAATAAACATTTAACATTTAAATGATGCAAGAAATAACTGTTAATTAGTGCCAAAAAGACATTTAGTTAACTATTAACACATATTAATACAATATTAGTTAATAGATTTGCTAAAACATTAACATACAGATTTTATGCAAACAACTAATATTTAATTAATGATTAAAAAACTATTAACTTGTGCCAAATAGATATGTTAGTAACAATTAACAAATATTAACAAAGGGTTAGGTAATTACTAGTTTGCTATTTATTATGGCACCTTATTATGGAGTGTTACCTGGTAGGGTACAGGAAGTGGGGGGAGGGTAAGATGGGATGACCAGAGCCGTCTTCGCTGGAGCTGGGCTATGGACGGACTAATGTGCAGAGTGCAGAGTTCCTGACACAAGAAAAAGTGCGTGGTCCACCATGAAAGCCTTATCCCTCACCCGCGCATTCTAAATGGAAAACAGACTATACCATTATGTCATTATAAGACTTAGTTTTCTGTCTTTGACTTAGCCTATTTTATGGAAACGATTGGGTCAAACGATTGTGCTATTCAGAAAGCATTCTATCGTCTTTCCAGGCGCACACGGTAGCTATATAGCCTATCGACTGCCTAAACAGATTTTAGGCTCTGCTCTTGGGTTTGGCCTCGCAGCGAACTCAACCCTTTTGTTGCTTGCAGTTTGTTAAATAAAGCAATGCAGATTACATTATTTATTTCTGATTAATTGCGTCTTTTGCAACATCTGCTTGTTAGGCTGGGCTACTGTCAATGTCCTTACAGGTAAATATTCAACAATTGCTAATGTACAGGTTATAATCAATTAGCTAAATCATTTGTCCAGGTGTTTAAACATTTTTTCGTGCTACATTCAAACGCAAAAACTGCTTTGATATATTTTTCGTTGTCGCTTGAACGTCGGCAAGCAGGCATGTTGCGGTTGCAATTTAAGTGAAATTTCTACAATATCCCAACCTAGCCCACTCTGATATTTAGAGTTGTTAAGTTAAGATAAAATTTTGTTAAGATAAAATTCTTATTTAAATTTTGGGTTCGGCAAAGGACGTTTTTTGCCTTTTTTATTCATGCCCTTTACAACTATGCTTATCCGCCCTGGCTAACTTCGACCACTGCATGATGATACAGCTTTTATTACACAACTGAGAAATAAGCAATTGGGCTCATCCTTTACAGCAACAGGACACAATATCCCTCCAACTCTAGCCTCACCTGCCACTTGTTGCCTTCATATTTTTCTTTTCAAATTTGTGATATCACTCAAGGCTTGCTTTAGTTAATTAGCAAGTTACTACCAGAAGCCAAAAATCTCACTCTCTCACTAGCTCAAAAATGCCGTCATGTAGGCTACTTTCTAAATATTTCAAACAATTGGAAGCATGGTGAATGGTGACACGCACACAACTTAGAAAACATTGAACTGCTTTGAGTGAAGTGTGCTTGCGAGTTGCGTTCCTTCTGTAATCAATTATACTAGATGCTCTTCTTCACACTGAAAACAGTGGCCTAGACTAGCTTGTAGCCTATAGCCTAACATTTTTGGGAATCAATTCGTGGTGTGATTGACATCAGACTAGTCATTAGCTAGTTAGTTGTGCACTGTTTCCCACTCAGTAGTAAGGTAACAAACAGCCTACTCCGATGAATTAAATTTTTCTTGTCACCCTCCCAGAATTCTGAATATCTTTGCTCGCACACTGTAGGAACTGCAACGTGATTAATAACATGTTACACCCAACTCTGCTCAGCTACGACTAGAGAAAGAATCTCCCGTGTTTAAGTTCACTCCAAGTTGGCCTACCCCATAAACTGGATGACAGTAGGCTATTTCTATTTATCTGTAAAATGACCACATGCGTTTGTTCAACTTTATGAAGCAGAATTAGGCAGGCTATTTGCACACATTTTGTTTGCGCAAGAAAGAGTAAATACAGCGCACACGATTTTGGGCTGCACTTTGAAACTCCTTCCGGCGCCCCTGCCTTGTTGCCTTTATGATTTCCTCATAACTTTCTTATACTAAATAGGAAATGCAAACAATGACCTGCCCAACCCTGGAACCTACTGACTCTGTCTCTCTGTCTCGTGCATCGCGCACTCAAAGCAGCCTATACATTTGAAATTATGGTAGCCTAAGGTAACGTTCAAGTTAGATCTGCTGCATGAAGGAGAGTGAGAGGAAACCCGTGTCCTGCTTTTATATTTGATAAATAGGTCAATCTCTTCTCACAGTTCCAATGCACGATCCGAATAATGGTTTCATATTTGTTAGTCAACTTTGCAAAATACATTCGGGGCTACACTCGCTGAAGCCCCTGCAAAATCGGCTGGCGACCCCCTGATAAGATATATGAACTCATGCTATTGTATTATTATATATGTTTGGTAATGGCTCAACTGTCTCTGATTGTTCTACTGACTTGGAAACTGGATGTGTCATGGAAGCAGTAAGTCAAGTCGCAAAATAGTAGTGGTAGAACTCCCAAGAGCCACCTGGTGGTTATTTGGGTCAACTGCAGTTTGTGCCATTTCTGCCGAGAAAATGGGGTGCGTGATTCGTACAAGAACCCGTCCAAACTTAATTGATACCCACTGTAGCTGCTTTGTGAACCCGAAGGGATTCGCTATGAAGGTAGCCTGGTTCTTGGCCCTCTCTTTCCTCCTTCTCCTTTGCCACTATAAGCTTTTTGCGGAGGATGTTGCGCAGCTCTGCTAGAGCAGGGCTCTTCAATTGGCGGCCCAAAAAAATGTAAGCTCTAGCAAGAGCATGAGCTGTTCTCCACTCTTGCATCTCTCGCTCGCTTTAATCCTGCAGCCACTGCACCTTAGCCCATTGCACAAGTTAGACTACATTACAATCCATTACATTTGTACGTAAGTTGAACGTAAGTTTAGTTTCAACCTAAATTGGCACTACGTTGGAGTTTATGAACTACTAATATTTAACAGGTTGCACCACACAAATAGTTTCTGTCAACAATATCGCAAAAAAAAAACACGGGCACAATTTCTGCAAAACTTGGTGGAAAGGTGGAGCAGATCCGACTCAAAGGGAATTTCAAAGTATTTCTATATAGTAGCCTGGCTATTTTTTCGAAACGATAGCGAAAGAAAAACTTGGAGTCTCTCTGTGTCCATTTAGTGAATGATGAATTTGTGCGTAGCCTAGGCTATTGCCGTTGTCCTTCATTTCTTCACGTCTTACAACATAATGCAATAATAGTCTAGTGAAGTCAGAAATGAGCCTGTCTAAAGGCCTCTTGGAAATCATGTGGCATGTCACATTAAATGCTCACTCAATTGCGATTCGAATCAAAAAGTATCACCGATAGCCTAACGAAGGTAAATTGCGTTTGTAAATGTGGCGACGGCAAAACGTTTTGTGGTTATATTGCACATATTCTTGCAATTGATAATCTCCAGCTTTCATTTAATGTTCTTCAAGAAGCTCTCATTAATCTTAAATTAGTTCTAAATGAGAAGAAAACCAAATTTATGTTATTTAGTAGAGCAACGAACACTGAGGTTAATGGCATGCAAATAACTACTGTAACTGGTTCAAGGATTGATAGAGTCTCTGAATACAAATATCTTGGTATCTGGCTGGATGGAAAAACTCACATTTACCTACCATATAGCCATCCTAGCAAAAACACTGAGAAAAAAAAATAGGTTTCTTCTACAGAAACAAAGCCAGCCTCCCTATGGAAAGTAGGAAACAAGTTGTTGAAGCAGTTTTCATGTCAGTTTTAGACTATGGTGATGTGATATATAAAAATGCTACTGCTTGTTCACTTAAAGCCCTGGACTCAGTCTACCATTCTGCCCTTAGATTCATTACTGGTGATGGCTATAGCACTCATCATTGTGTCCTTTATGGTAAGGTGGGTTGGTCATCTTTGACAGAGAGGAGACAAAATCATTGGCATCTGTTTATTTACAAAGGTATTGTTGGGAAATTACCAGGTTATATTTCAGACATGCTTGTGTGGAATTCTGGTCCCTATCAGACCAGATCAAATGACTGTTTGATGCTTAAGGTTCCTCGTATCCACTCTGAGTTGGGAAAGTCGGCCTTTTGTTATAGTGCCCCTACTTCCTGGAATAATCTTCAGTGTAATATAAAAATGAACTCTATACTTTCCTATAATCAATTCAGATCTGTAATCACAAACCTTCCTATGTCAATTTGTACCTGCTTTAAGTAAATGTCTTTATTATTATTATTATTATTATTATTATTTATTATTATTATTATTATTATTATTATTATTTTTTTTTTTTAATTATTATTAAGATTTTATGTATTTTTCCCCTCCCTCCTCTATAATGTATATCTTATTATTTATTTATTTTACTTTGTTTTATTTTATTTATAGGCCTAGACCTATACCTATACTTTTTTTCTCTCTCTCTCTTTTTACATTTTGTTACTTCATTGTTTCTGTTATCTCGGCTTCATTGAAAATTATGGCTTCCCTCAATGACCCTCCGAGAATAAATAAAGGTTGAATGAATGAATGGTTAAAGTGAATCATAGACTATGGGCTGTATTTTCGGTCACCAGCGCATGGCGTAAAGTTCGTTATTCACTGGCGCGAAGTTGAATTCGTTATTTTGCACCTTTATTTTTTAAGCATTGCGCCCAGGGGTGTGGCAATTAACAACCTAGGGAGGGACCTGGCGCATTGTCTAAAAATCGCTATCATACACCACCTAAACCTGGTCAGAAGTCAATGGCGAGTTGTTCATATGCTATTTTAAGAGCGCATGTCAACAGTCATATTGGCAGGTGCACGCACCATCCTTCTATCATTCATGAACGCACACCAGCGCACGTCCATGCAAAGCATTACAAATTGCACGATTACAATGGTAAACATAATTAGAATAAAGATATTACGAAATACTGTACATCTCATGATGAGTAGTTATTCACCATCATTTGCAAATTGGTAATGACGGTTAAAAGTGATTAGGGGAGAGGCGAGAGACACGTATGGAGCACAGCTGAAGACGCACTGTCACGAGATATAAGCAACTCCTCTGCAGGATAAATGTTGTTTTATTCAGTCATTTGAGCAACATTAGGGTAAGTGTTGCTTTTTCCAGCCTATGTTTTCGATGGTAACCCATTGTCAGTCAATAGTGAAAGTAACTGCATATAACTGTCTTGTCGTTGACTGACTCCTTGGTGAAGTTAGTTTCACTTTGCCAATGAGTTCAAATAATAGACGAGTGCAAATGCGTGAAGGCTATGCTAGGTTTTAGTAAAGCATGGTTTAAGAATGACTATTCCATACGGTCTCGCAAGCAGCCTCCTTCAAATGCGCCGTTGAATGCCAAAATACCGATGCATTTATTTGACATATCGCGCGTTGCGCCGTTAAAGGGAATGACAGATGTCATTCTCATTGGTTTAAAATGATGTTACGCCCCAAACACACCCATATGACTGATTAAAAGACCTAGGAACACCTTGTTACGCCATGCGCTCCACTTTTGAGAACGAAAACCCTCCCAATGTGAACTGGACATCCTACTAAATTTGAATAGACTTTTGACGAGTGACGATGCACTTTAGAATGTCATGATAGGGCCCTATATAATAACCAAAGAAAGTGAAGGAGATTATTTGCACCCCCGTTCACCAAATAAGGGCTGTGGTTGTGTTTCTACAATATGTTGGCACAAAATGTAATTTCTGTCAGAAACCAAGTAGGCTAAACGTTTTCATTGTCATCGTGAACTATGCCCATGTTCAGTAGGCTATGTTTTTCATTTATTCAAGCAGTGACATTTGGTATAATGCATGGGGTAATGTGATGTGCGTCAGAAAAAAAGATGGGCCTGTCCCTCTCAAAACATGTTAAAATAGTGTGATTAGCAACCAGAAAAGAAAAAAACCCCGGGGCAAACACCCCCGGACCCCCGTGTGTATTATTATTATTAGGCTATTATGATTGGCCTGCCCCCACTGCTAAAAAAAGATCTAGAGAGTCACGGTCATCTCATTTAAATGATGGGAATGTCAAATGTAACAAGTAGGCCTATACGTCAGAAGAGCTACATATGCGACTGATTACACATTTAATTCACCTGAACAGTGTTTGAATCCTGTTTGTACTCACTGGAAATCTTGAACCTAGCAGTTAGATTCCATTACTGTTATCTTATCACAGATTTCATTCCATATTAGCCATCAACAACCAGTTAACCCTTTAGGCGCCAGAGGTTTTTTTCCGAAACGATAAATTTTGACATCTTCATTTCAAAAGGCTATATCTTAAAAGTGATAAGAGATAGAGACTTTCTGTAAATTAGAGAAATATTAAGGATGACCCAAAGTTTATGTAGAGATTAAATGTTTATATCTAATTTGCATATTATGACGTCATATGGTGGCGGCCATCTTGGATTATAGAATTTTCATGAAAAGTCGCATGTTTGAATGATAAAATGCACCACTTCTTTCCCCCCAAAATGTCCCTCACCTTCTGTATGCTATATTGCACAATACTGAATGCTCAGGTAAATAGTAAGTAGTGAACAAACTGTGTAAATCATTACTAATAAATGGCAGAAACAAACCAAATGCACGTAGCGGTAGACTGGCCTTTTGCTGTAGAGATTTTCCATTTACTACATACAGTAGGCACTCTGATTCCATGTATGGGGCACATATATATTATTCAGATGACACACAAACACAAGTAGACAAGACCTGTTTAGTTCAAAAGCTCATTTGCCACGGCAAGGCATGGATCAGGAGTGAGATGACGAGACAAGACAAGAGACAATGTTAGTATTTTTTTTCTTTTTGTTGTTTTTGTTGATGTTTTTTTGTTTTTTTCTTAGCTGACAAAGACACACACATCCCAAGGACATGAACACACAAAAAGGAACACATAGTGTACTGTATGTCCTAAATGATCAGGGAAGTAGATAGCAAATCAACAGTGTAAATCATTACTAATAAATGGCTGCCATTTTTTTTTATGTAGCAGGCCTTTTGCTGTAGAGATAATGACTCCCTATCCTTATCCATACAGGGCCGGCATTCCCATCATCTTGTGATAGACTATGCATGACCTAATGTGTGTGTGTGTGTGTGGGAGAGGGAGAGGGAAAGAGCGTGTCACCACCTCCACCATGCGAGCAGCATGGCCAGATCTGCCTCGCACGCGCCGAGTGAAGAGAATTTGCGCAGCTCAGACTAGGCCTACTGTCATTCTCATTGCGACTCCCCACACTGCCACTACGTTCCCCCCTAACTGTCCTATGAGCACTTCGACCTCGTCTAACATACCCAGTGGCATTAGACAAAGGCTCTACCACGTTACTGTCGCTGCGATTGTGGAGAGGCACACGTTCAGAAGACAGAAGCTAGCGCTATGGACATTATGCTACCTCCAGCCTCGTTCGCCACACCACTAACACCCTGCTAACTTCCCGATGAACACTCCGAACCCGTGAAACATTATTCCCACCAGTGACATTGGGCAAACGATTCAACGTTTGTGCTTGGTGTAAGCTAAACTATGGAGTAAACTCTCACTTTGTCCAGCTGCATCATTGCAAGGCAGGGACGCATCTGAAGCCTCACTAAACGAATCACCGTCATTTTCTGAAGGCAGATATTCCCCTTCAGAATCAGGGTCCGCGAATAGAAGACCCAACACTTCATTTCAGGTAAACTTTTTTGATGCCATTAGACGATAATCTAATGCAAATACTCGCTGACGTTGACAATATCGCTCTGACAAAGTGGCTCACACGCACACTAGCTCCGGTATTTCACCCACTGATTCAATGCAGCTGTAGCTAGAAAGTTTTGTTTAAAGCGTGCCCTTTTTTCGACTCGGGGATGACGTATGACATGTCTGCCATCTAGTGGAGTGGAAGTCGAACGAAATATGACACCCTATTTGACTAAATCGGCCGTTTTATTCAGTACCGCATCTTGTCGACTATAGTCGCCTGTGGCGCCTAGAGGGTTAAAGATGTTGTTATGCATGTACAAAATACAACATTTGTACACCCATATTGCTGCTGTTGTACTTCATTGTATCTACAGCTGTAATGTGATTACTCATATTTCAAGCCGCATTTCTCCGGCCCCTCAGTTGTGATGCTTTTCATGAACTGGCCCCCAGTACAAACTAATTGAATAGCCCTGTGCTAGAGAATCCCTCTCCTCCTCCCTCGCCTCCTTGAACCTCTTCCTCAGGCTCTTTAGTTCTTGCCTAAGCTGGTGGATCTTGTTTGCCCTGTTGTTCATGGTGTAGGGGAGGTTCACTACTTTACTTTACCCCTTTGAGCTATTCTATCAATTCCTGTGGTCTTTTAAAGAGGACATCCTGGGCTTTCTAATGATATATCATATGATTGGCTGGGTTGCTGGGAACCTCCTCTTCCTGGTTCTCAAAAATGGTTGACATCAAAACAAGCACATTTTATGGAAGGAGGAGAGATAAGTCAAATAGTGTCTTCTTATTAAGCATTCATTATGATGGCAATATATGGTCTTGTTAATGAAAATGTCAGGAATCATATGATTCATTTTGAAAGAAGTTAAGTTATTTACATTTTGAAATAATAGTGACTTTATGAATGTCCATTATAATGGACACCAGGACCAAAATATTTAGATTTTTTGGGAAATTTAGGAGATCATTTGTATAGGATGAATGAGGGGGGGGGGGGGTCAGATTTGGAGCTCTCAGGTGATGAGTGAGTGAAACAGAGCTGAGGACTATGAGCCTGTGCCTCAAGAAGATAGTGAGGAAGAGTAAGACTAAAAAATTAATTATCGCAGATTAAAGAAAAACATGAAAATGAAATAAACAATCCAGAAAAAAGAAATACAACTGTCCAAATGGGCAAATAAAGTATAACATTTTCCCTTATATTTGGTTAAGTTTACCCTTAATTTAATACCACTAAAAGCATAATTTGTCCATTTTTATCTATTTTCATGGCTACCTTTTCATTCTAAAACGGTCCTTTTGTCCACCACAGGGGACATGCTATAAAATTTAAAATAAAAATAAAATTTAAAAAATAAAAATTGTAAGATGTTTTTTTAATCCTAAATAGAAAGGAAATCACAAAACAAAAGAAATTGTTGGACACTTTTTTTTCTTGGTTCCCAGGAGGCTATAGATAACATTTCTGCAATAAAACTTTAGGGTACTCAACATTTCTGGGTTTACTGTTGGCCCTATGGGGGATGCAACTAGATTATATAGTAATCCTCAAAGAAGGACTGAAAATAAAGAGTTTACTGAAGATTATGGTATGCTGAAATACCAGCTTTCATCAGCTGAAGTGAACACGCATTTCTTTACGGTCATACACACACGGTTTAATTACCAGCAAAGCGTTTTTGAAGTAATAACAAGTAATAATAACATAAAAACACTTGTTTTTACCTTATTTGATCCAGCAGTTTCTCCTTTAGATGACGTGAAAATGTGCTTCCCCCTGTTTTACCTCCAACTGATGTCCACTCTTGATTTTTCTTTCACATAGTGAAAGAAATTCGCACCACAAACATATGTCCGGCCGATTTTCTGTAAAAATGTGATTGAAAAAAATTCTAGCATAATCTCTAGTGGCCCCACACACAATGCTAATTTGAATTGTTTCATGTTTCCCACAGCTAAATACATTGGTTGCTACATGGATGACACACTAAACAGGGCACTAAAAGGAGTGTCGTTTTTTGACTATAAAAAGATGACCGTATTCCGTTGCCAGGACAACTGTGCTGAAAGGTAAGGAAATAATAATTATGTTTAGTAATGTTGAAATGGTTATACTGTGACTAAGTACAATTAGATCAGTGTTTGCATAATACTTAATAGTTTGGACAGCTATGCATAAGAGATTTCTAAGAAGAGTAAAATTTAAGCTGTCCATTCGCCACTTTGACATGGCCAAACCAATCCAAGGAATAAAGATGAAAGAACAAATATAGCCACAAGCGGAGATGACGGGCCCAAGTACCTACGGTTCAGGGGTGGAAGGGGTTTAGTTCTTACACCAAACGTGAAACAAATCTGATGAAACATTTAGGAAGGGTAGAGAAGAGTTAAATGTCCATTATTTTTCTTACCATATGCTTTGTAAAATGTGAATAAAAAAGAATGCTATGATTTAAAAATCATGTCAAGCCTATATTTAATTGAGAATAGTCAAAGACAACATGTAATCTGTTGAAGGAGCTAGCCTGGGAATACCCATACGAACTTTAAGCAAATTTGGGATTTGCTCTGCAGGTCCGTAAAACACGGCACTCAAATACAATCACTAATCCAGCATGGACATGTATTTCTTTCAAATTGATTAAACAACTGCATTTAAAACCTTCATTTACAAGATTGCTACACTTCTGAAATGATTTGGTAAGAGTTTAATGCTGCTGGAAGTCGTCAGCCATACATTGTCATTTTTTTGTTGTTGTTTTTTGCAGATGACTCAGCTTTTCTAGTCTCCCATAAAGAGAAATCAGAGATAAAAAGGCTGCTTAGTTTAGAACTCCTTAACCTGTTGAGGAGTGAATTATTTAAGACAATGCCATTCCCCAGAGAGTGAATTATTTTCCTAGCTCCTTCTAGAATTCTACGCGAACGTTCTATAGTTTCAGTGTTCTTAAAATTGTTTAATGGCAGAAAAGTCCCTGAGGGTATTGTTGCGTCATGTTATAGAACCTTTTTTCGAAAACGTTCTAATCACATATTTGTGATCGTACTCCCAGGGGCCCAGCTGCATATGATCACATATTTGTGACCGTACTCCTCAACAGGTTAACCTCAGTGCTTGGTTAACAGGTAACAATCTCTCCACCTTGGCAAAACAGAGTTGATTCTTTTTGGATCCAGAGATCAACTGAAAAAGTCTTTGGGGTTTATGGTAGTCATAGGTGATGTTGAAATTAAAGTCAAGGAAGCAGTCACTTACTTGGGCTGTATACAGGACAACAAACTATCAGGGGAGTTTATGGCCTAAAGATTTATCTCAAAGGTAAGCCAAAGAACTAAGTTCCTGGCAATAATATCCAGCCTCTTAGACAGTAACACCTTGAAAATCCTGGCTGATGCTCTTGTTCAATGCCATCTTGACTATGCCTGTACATCTTGGTACACTGGCACTACTAAAGGCCTCAAAGACAAGCTACAGATCTGTCAAAATAATTTGATCAGAGTGATCCTTAAACTCCATCATAGAACTCATCTTCTTCCTGACTATTTCTTAGGTGGCACAGTGGAGGAGAGATTTTCCCAACTTAAAACTGTTTAGTTTATAAGAT
This sequence comes from Alosa pseudoharengus, assembly GCF_046254945.1. NCBI lineage: Eukaryota > Metazoa > Chordata > Actinopteri > Clupeiformes > Clupeidae > Alosa > Alosa pseudoharengus. The sequence goes on from NW_027468848.1 coordinate 43,219,341, forward strand.
AACAACAAATAACCTGGCACCCAAGTATTCATGTAATTATTGTTTCTAAAATGAGTGACATGCACACCTATTCCACCAGGGGGAGTTCCACAGATTACAGGCTCTGCTGTATGGGAAAGAACTCTTTCCTATACTCGGCAGCTGTTTTTTGGAATGGATTACCTTCCAATCTTAAACCGTTGAGCTCCTTCTACTTTCATTTTATTTCATTTTAAAAATGGCTATCAAACTCATAACAAAATCAAAAGATCTTTGAAATACTAAGAATACTGTACCGTCTTTTTCTTTTTTTTTTGTATTTGTTTGTTTTGATTATTAGTTGACCCCTTTCCCCTTTGTCCTCAATGTTTTAGTCCATGTGTTGTTAATTCCCTTCCATCTAAAGGACCACTATGGAAACAAGCCTTTGGGCTTTCTTGTGTTTTTTTATCCTTTTGAACACTTATTAGTGGGTTTGATCAAGCAAGCTCACTATTGTTCTTCTTAAGTATACATATTATTATTATTACTGGGTTTGATCAAGCAAGCCACCTTGTGTATGGCGTGAATCTTAACAGCGACAAACATTTCTAGTTGTCTAGTTGTTGTCTCTAGTTTTTGGCAGCTTGACCATGGAGAAAAAGGTTTTCCGATATTAAAAGCTAATGCGACCTAGATCAGAACATTGTTTTGTGCCGTTGTGCGTTGTGTCGGCAAGATACAACTCAACTGTGAGTTTACATTCATGTCCAGTGGAAGAGGATCTCAGAAAAAAAGTGGATCGTTCAGATCAGGAGAGATGACTTCCAAGTCAACAAAAATACAAAGCTGTGTAGCGTTCATTTCAGACCTGATGACTTTATGGAAGGGACTCATCTGAAAAAAGGTGTTTTCCCTACACTGTTTGAGTGGAACCATTACCAGGAGCAGCCGCCGAGGTTGAGTGTTTGGGAATGTCGAGAGAGACCGCTGACCCCTGATCCTGACTCGGATAAATATATCCGCCGCCATCTTGAATTTAGTCACGATAAGTCGAGTGATGAGTATGAATGAACAGGTATGAGATCAGATTCCAAAAATAATTCCGTGGAAATGCATGGATTCCAGTTGCAGCTAAGCGACTTATCGTGACTAAATTCAAGATGGCGGCGAACGGTAAACTTCCTGAAGTTACTGTCTGTATAAATCGTCTTGTAAATAAACTACCAGTGCTTTTTCAAAGTTCTCAATGTCTCATTTTAAATGTCAGGGCCCTCGGAAGTCTACCAATGAAGTGTGGAACTACTTTGAGCCTTGTAAATGGTGTAAAACAGTGATTTATTTGCATGGCTAGACCGATGCCCAAGGCACCCCCATTGAAAACCTGTTGGTAGCATCGGCTAACTAGCGCCAGATTTCGGAGTGCAGTGGACAAGCCGAGATGAGCTATGAGACAAAAGTTCACACTCGGTATCATGTTTCAACACACTTTAGGTCAATATCACACCAAACTTCTCCTTTAAGGAACATAAGCTGTTTGACACAGTCATCCCCTTGTCCATTTCTTGTAGCATAAACCAACTGTTCACAGTGGCATGTTTGCTTGTGAACTACCAATGTGGACCACTTGTCAAGGCATGGAGCCATTGAGTGTAAAAACTCTAATCCTTGATAATGTGCTAAGGTTTGTCACCTATTAATATTGTACATATACTTTTGTAAATATTATGCGATTATTTTAATATTTCGCATTCTATTTCGCACTCACGTCACGCAGGTTCACACAGCGACTTTCAGTAAGCAGGGAGAACTCATAAAATCATCAAGATTTGAAACAGATTATAGCCTTGATCATTCATGGAACCGTGTAGGCCTATTGGCTTGAGAGGTGCTGGGGGAATTAAAGCTTACGGCCATCCTTCCCATCCCTTGTCTATTCTACTTGTGCTATTGTGATAATTGTGCAGTCCAACACATAAGTTGGTTGGGCTCATTAGTGCACCCATACACCCACCCCACTACACAACACACACGCAATTCTAACGCTAGGCGGGAAGAGACATGATTAACGTTGGCAGTAGTTTAAGGAGGATACGCTTTTATAGAATTAAGCATTCTTCCTTGAGAAAAACTCCGAGTCCGGGTAAATAGACGGACACAGAGAGGTCAGCAGGGAATGACGAGCTGATTTTGTGCTGAGCTCAACGTTGCGCTCTGCCCCACATTGAGCCCATCCCCGATCTGCTAGCTGCAGCCAGGGGTGCCCGCATATTGGACTCGAGGTATGCCATTTGGGCGGACTGGTGTAGCCTAACAAGCTGTAGGGTAGGCAAGGCCTCGTTTAAAATGTTACATGCCAAAATGCTATACGCCAACACGCTATAAAACGGCCATAGCCTATATCATGTAGGCCTACATCTCACGAAACCATTTCACACGCAGGCTACATCAAAATGTATCTGCTAAGAAGCGGAGGCACAGAGACAGCCTGTAGAAATGAGCATGGGATAAAATCGCACTGCTGCAACAAGTGGTAAAAATTGATCAGCTTGTATTGATCCAACAAACAGCAAAAGCTAATAATGATAGCCTATCAGTCATTAGCTTACCTTTATAAGATCCACAGAAAGTTTTTCAGAGTTCCACAATTGGGCTACTTCAGTTATGAAGCATAAAGCAAAGTTAACGCACCAGGAAATGTGAGGCAAAATTACGATAGTGGTAACCCTGGACATAATGCTGTTGTCAGCAGCATAGCTTATCATGACCTATTCTTAAAACTTCCATTTCCATGAATGCATGTTGTATTTTTTCATTGTAAATATGTGCAGGGAGAAGCCCTCTGTCTTTAGTGAGATTTAATGTGTAGGAGTTACAAGTGGTTAGTTAATGATATTTTGTGAGCTCATCTAAAGTGAGGACGTTTTATGCCTTGCAACACATTTACAAATGAGTTATAAAGTTTACACTTGCATTTATTCATTAAGCCGACACTTTCACCCAAAGCAACTTACACATGTCAATGAAATTAAAGGGCAAGGCCACATTGGTGGAAACCAGGGTTTGAACCCCCAAATTTATGGGTTACTGCATGTTAACCCGGCTCCCTATCCACTACACTACCTCTGCCCAGTGGTATTACAACAGTCAATTCAAAAATATAATATAGATATGTGTGTTTACTATGGACAAACCATTTTAACTGTGTGTTAACATGATTTACAGATGAGAATTAATGTAGGAATAATGCTTTACAAATGAAGAATACAGCATTTAATAATAGTTTACAGATGTTTAATAACAGTGTGTAGAAGAAAACAGAAACTCTTGCATAGTTGTAGGGGTTTCTATCTGGGCCATGTATGTAGTGGGTAAGGAGCTGGATAAGGAGCTGGACTAGCATGCAGTAGCCTGAAAAGTTGGGGGTTTGATTCCCGGCTTTCACTGTTATGGCCTTCAATTTAATTGACATGTGTACGTTGCTTGTCTGCTAAATGAATGAATGTGAATGTAATCTTTACAACTCATTTGAAAATGTGTTGGAAGGCATAGAAAGTCCTCACTTTAGATAAGCTCACAAAATATCATTAACTAACCACTTGTAACCCCTGAGTTAATCATGAATTATAGTATTAGGAAGTGGTTTATACAATATGTATCCTCACCCTAACTAATCATTAGTGCATGTGTATATTGCATAATTTATTAAGTATTAACAATAATTCATAAACATATTTTAGATATAGGCTTATTTACTATGAACAAACCATTCATAACTGTGTGTATAAATACTTTATTTATGAGAATTAACATAGTATCAATGCTTTACAAATGATGAACATGTTTATAATAAGAAAATGCTGCCTCCTAAGCTGCAAAGAGCCACCAGACATTTTCAGGTAGGGACAGTCAACGTAGCTCTTGATGTTGGAGCATTTAATTTCCAGCAGGCCGAATGGTGGGTTTTCAGAAGTATCAAACACAACTCCATCGGGAGAGCATCCCAGCCATGGAGCATCAGGGTGTATAATGAACCCGCAGTGTGAATAGTTGACATTTTTTAAACTGCAGTACTCTGTCACGGCAACTGGCTCCATATTAATTCCTCTCCTCATGTCCTTCGTCATGACAGTCCCCCTCAAAATTCGGTGTGCCAAATTTTCAGCTGATGTATGACAGCGAACATGGCATGCCTCGTGAAAGCGTGTAGATGTGACTCTTTCTCAGTCGATGCCATTCCTGGCATGAGCTCTGCTCCCGTGTTGTAGCTTCAATCCTGTGGGCCATGTGGAATGACACCTGTAGCGATTTCATATAACACATAGGCGCATGTGGTTGGCTCAAGCCTATAGCTTTGGATGGGTAAGGAAGGTTGGGCAGGGGCGTCTGGGATGTTGATGATTTACCACATTTCTTGTGGTTTTTGCTGAAATGACAGCACATTCCCTGCCTGGACATCCCCAAAAGCTGACTGAACTAATGGGATTTACGCTGACATGCCCATGGTGGTCACCAGAGGGGCAAGCAAAGGGGGAAAGACTTTATAGACTTCTGCCACTCTCAATGTGGCAAGATCTGGCATTTCCCCGTCAAGTGCTTTGTAGAGAGAACTTCTGAAAATGTTGAAGTGAAAAAATGTAAAAAAAAAAACCCTGCAGCGTACATATTTACCACATCAACACATAGCTTAACCCTTAGAACCCTAAGCTGTTTTTAGGGCATTTTCACTACCTTTATTCATAAGGATTTATTCTGGTCATTGTAAGTGCCACACACATATATTATATATTATTTTTTTCAGCAGAGTCTAGGCTATCCAGATCTGCCATCATGTATTAGTACTAGCATTGATTTTATTTTGATTTTTAAAGAATTAAAATATAAAAAGCGAATTATAAAAAGTATTATATTTTGACATGTATCTCACCACAGCAAGCTCGTAGCTCTACATGCATTTCATGTGTGTGTAGGACAGACTGTCCTGAATCTGGCAATATCATTGCCATGGTGGAGGGGTTCTCTGGGGCTGAGCAATTTACAGACATATGTGGTGTGCGTCTTACAGAAATAAATGCCATTTTTTATTAAGTGATTAAAAATGACCTTTCTGCGCTCCATATCTGTGAACGAATTGATCTGACCTGACTTGACCTGAGTTTATTTGTTAGCCTGTGTGTGCCTGGTGTCTGCACTCATGATTCTCTACAACTTTTTACTGCATTGCCATGAACAAAGTAAAGGCAAAAAAGGTGTTTCTTTGTCGAACAAATTGTGATGCAATGTGAGCCTTGAATTGGATGCCATGCAGGAATTTGCTAGGATTTAAAAACCGGATTATGAACATTCTTTGCCATAGAGAAACACACGATAGCGTTTGATTATAAACATGCTTTGCCACAAAAACAGACAAAAGCGTGAGGTAAGTCGAGCTATATGAAGTTATTATTTTGCTGTCACTTCGTCTGTTTTATAACCCAGAAGGATGTACTTGGTATCATATGATAGCTCTATGTCTCCGATCACAGGTCCGCGAGTAATTAACACGAGAGTAATGTGCGTGCAGCGTTGGTTTTTGTACATGACGTTATTATTTTGCAATCACTTCGTCTGTTTTCATAAGCCAGAAAGATTGACATACTTGGTACCAGTGGATAGCCCTGTGTCTCCTCTTTCATCTGATATGCTTGCCATATTTATGCGTTCACAGGTTCGCGGGTAATTCAAACGAGAGTAATGGGTGTGCAGGTGAACGCAGAGAAGTATAGACTGTAAATATGATGCAATTTCATTTAATTTCATGATTTATTTCAAATAAATTTTGAATGGTCTCGTTGGAAAGCCCCACTTCTGCTCTGTCACACAATAAAGGTTTCATCTCGATGAACAGTTGCGGAGCAATGTAACAGAGAAGAAAGGGTGTGTTTCTTTGCATTTGGATCAATAGGGTTCTAAGGGTTAAACTAAAGGTAATATAATCTTACCTCACAGTTTGTTTTGGATGAACTAGAGTGGTGGTGAACACCAAAATTTTGACGATTGGTCCTGTCTCGACTTTTCTGTAGTGATGGGACATTCGACACTGAGGCACCAAATATTGTATCACTCCCCTGAGGCAAATTGTTTCGACAATTGTTTGCTGCTGCCCTAATACCCAACAGGAGCAACACAGCTGTATTCTCTGTAGCCTACTGCTCTAATTTAACAAAACCGGCGTTACGTATCTTAGTTAACTCAGCAATCATTGTTGCTAAAGAACTTTTCAAAGTTTTTAAGTCAAATTTCAAATATTTTCTGTTGTTGTATAAGCCTAATAAAAATCCCTCATAAAGTGACTCACGGAGATAGAATGCCTCTTGGTTATGAGTAGCCTAGTCTATGGCAGTTTATTGGATAAGGCCTCAACTTTATTTATAGTAAATTGATATTGCCACATAGCAGACGGCTGCATTTCTTGCTGCAGTTTGTTAAAACCAACTGAACTCACGTAAATTCAAACACTGAACACACTAGGCTTTATTCAAACATTATACCCTAGTTCTAATTAATTTATTTAATTTTCAGTCATCTCATGACATATGCATGTTTGTTTGTTTTGTCTCTCATGTTAATGTTGTAAGCTTCGTTCGGCTGTGTCGAGTTCATAGCCGCTGTCATTTCTGCTGACCACCAGATGTCACTGTGTTGTCTTCGATGCTTTGATGCTTCGGATCATTTTGCGATACAATCAGGAAGAAGCTTCAAAAGCTTCACAAGGCTTCGTTCACCCATCACTACTTTTCTGACTCGTTTTGAATCGCCTTTACTGCTTCAGAGTGGCTGCCTACGGGAATGCACAAACATGTCCTTAAAACAACCCTTAACGTTCGCAATGTATGATTTCCAGCCGTGTTATTTGCTATTGTGGAACTATTTTTTCAGACATCTCACAATATTTGAGCCTGAAGCATAGACAGTAAAAGAAGGTCTCTCATGAAACCGAGCGGAAGTTACCATTAACCAGAGAGGGTGTGGCCAAAGAAGCAGAGGCAGTAGTTGAGGATGGACAGTAATTTATTATTTGACTTAGATCGAATGACCAAGCAGAAGAGTCCATAGAAAAATGCACAGAGAAAAAGGTTAACAATAATAATCTCAATATCTAGCCAGTATGAAAAATCTGCTTTATCCTCTATTCAAAATGCAGAGCCGTAGTACTCACGTTAGATAGACCAGACAAGACTAACATCAGACTATACAGAGGGGAACATATACCTGGCGGCCAGCACCATATAACATAGACATGTAAACACTAAACAATCAATTAACACACAATAGACAAGACAGACCCTGAGCCACAAGCATAAATCAGGGTACCCGCGGAGTCTTAAAAGTATTAAATTTCATTTTTTTTCTAAATTAAGGCCTTAAAAAGTATTGAATTTCACCTCAAAGTCTGGAATTTTTTCACGGAGGTCTTAATTTTTCAAATGATCAGTAGATTTAGTCTAATATCCTCACGTAGCGTAAATCACAAGGATTAAAGTTCTCCGTCGTACGACGGATTTCCGTCAATTAGATTTTAGAAATGTCATATTTGAGATCGATGCAGATCCGGCGAGAAAAAAAATAGGAGGGGGGGGGGGCGTCTATCACCTTTTCTTTTCCTTTTTTTAAGGCAACTACAAATATTAGGTCCGATGAATGAATGTGTGTGATGGTAAATGTTTAAAGACCTAGGCCTAATAGTGTTCTTGAGAACTTTCTGTGTCTCAGAGATCGCTCAAGAAGATACGTCAGCCATGAGTTTCGCTTTGTTTATGTTGTAGCCTACACGCTTGTCTCATTGGCCTGGGGCGGTTGCTTAAAAAAAAAAAGAACACTTCTGGAGGACGGTCTAAAAGTTGGATTATAGTGACACAATTGAGACAGCTGATGAGGTTGCCCAATCCGTTTTTTTTTTTTGGATAGGCCTACCCAGCTAGCACAGTTACATTGCCAGTACGTTGCTGCAATGTAACTGAATGACCCAAAATACATTGCCACAACGTCGTATCCAACGTTGCCACAACATGCAAAGTGAAAGGTGAGAATTCGTAACCGCAACGTCACTCCCCAACGTTGCTAATCTGTAACTGCAACATTAAGTTACGTTGCAGCAACGTGGAATTGAAAGGTGCCGTTTCGTAACCGTAACGTAAGTTATCGATGCCACCAGTCCTGTTCAGCAACGTTGCCACAACATGCAAAGTGAAAGGTGACAATACGTAACCGCAACGTCACTCCCCAACGTTGCCAATCCGTAACTGCAACATTAAGTTACGTTGCAGCAACGTGGAGTTGAAAGGTGCTGTTTCGTAACCGCAACGTAAGTTACCGACGCCACCAGTCCTGTTTGGCAACGTTGCCACAACATGCAAAGTGAAAGGTGACAATTCGTAACTGCAACGTAACTCCCCAACGTTGCCAATCCGTATCTGCAACATCAGGCAACATTGCAGCAACGTCGCAAGTGAAAGGTTTCATTACGTAACCGCAACGTAACTAGCCAATCCGTAACCGCAACAATAATAAAATTATAGTATGTGCCTTACATGACAACTACCCTTCTTACAGCACTTGTACATAGGCCAATTAATACCTGTAGGCACAGCGAATGCTTTGATCGGGTGATATTACTGTTACTGTGGGAGAGAGACAACCTATGTAACATCAGATCACATCTTTATGGTTATCCATTTTGCTATTAATTACATACAGTCTATGTATGAACTTACCTTATGTGTGTAGCTGATTTTCAACCATTCAGGCTTATGTCCTCCAACAAGATACACATTGAATTGTCAGCTGGACTTTTATACTGGGTCAGAACTAGTAGTTTCACGTCCACGGTTTCTTTTTTTAAAAAATAAACTATTCAATTTATTGTTCAAAACATCAGTAAGAGTTGAGCCTAAGCTAAACTGTTTCAACCATATTGTTTCAATAAAACAATAATAGCCTATAAACGAGGCAACTGACTTGCAATGCATGCTGGGAAGCAAACCTCAACATGAAATAAGAGACACCTTAGGCTACATTAGTTCCCCCCTCATTATGAAATACTTTTTAAAGTTTTTCACTGTTTTTCTCAGTTGCTAAAACACTAAAACTCATTGGTTGAAGAAGGTTCTCAGTTGCCTGAACTCATTTAGCTAATTGTTCAGTCTGTTGTCAATACCTTAAACCATTTCACATGGTAAAACACAATTTGCAGATCCCACTTACACTTTTCAGCAAAACTCTAAACACATTCGCATTCTCAAAACACATTCTGAACTCTAATGCACATGTCATCCATACTGGTAAACACAAGTGACGACAATTACAGTTTTTTTCAATTGCTAAAACACAATTTCTGAAACTTTGCTCCATTTTCTTAAAGCATTAAACATAAAACCCTATTTACAAGCACTATTTACAAAACCTCTGACTCCTCTTGCAAAATCAAACTTTCGCCTCAAAAACAGGAAACATCAAGTACTTTGCTTTGCTCTTTGCATTTTTTTGTTCTTCCTCCTCCTTGTACCTTTATTTTTACAGTATCCTGCATCTCACAAACTTGTCCTTTGATTCTTGTTCTTTGTTGATATGAACTTGCACCAGTCAAAATCTATTGAGCAGTCAGTACTGTAAACAAATGGCAGGGCCATACGATTTGTTTACAGTATTGTACAGTATACAGCCTACAATGCACTGTACTACAGTGTCCAATAAAAATCCTCTTTCTTGCCATCCTCCCCTTCCTCCTCATCCCCCACCTTGCATATACTCGTCCATTTTCATTCCCACCTTCAACAACCTGTTTGCTTTCTGAACTGGCGTATATTGGTTTTGTCACATCATTTGAAAAAAGTGAAATCAATTTTGAGTGGTTGTGTTTAATCGATGTGTATGTCTTTCTATTTCATTTTTGCCACTTGTGTTTACCAGTATGGATACAGTACATGAGCATTAGTGCAGAATGTGTTTTGAGAATGAGTGTTTAAATATATATGCACATATATCTTTACAAATATTACCAATACATTTCCCCATATACATCTGAATACATTATGGTGGATATTTCTAACTAATTTGGGGCAGTCATGGCCTACTGGTCAGGACTTGAAACCGAAGGGTTGCTGGTTCGATCCCCGACCAATAGGTAAAATGCTGACCTGATCACGATGTTGTGGCACCATTCTTCATGGCACCAAATGGTAACGTCATCAGCTGACCAGTTCACAACGTTGGGTCAACATCACTCACGGTACTTCACGGTACTACATGGCAACGTCATCGGCTGATGTCGTGGTGACGTTTCCCACGGCATCAAATGGCAACGTCATCAGCAGACCCGTTTACAACGTTGTGGCAACATCACTCCAAATACTACATGGCAACGTCATCGGCTGACATCGCCGGTACATTTCCCACAGCATCAAATGGCAACGTCATCGGCTGACCTAATCACGATGTTGTGGCAACATCACTCCAAATACTACATGGCAACATCATCGGCTGACGTCGCGGGGACGTTTCCCACGGAACCAATTGTCAACGTCATCAGCTGACCCGTTTACAACGTTGTGGCAACAACACTCCAAATACTACATGTCAACGTCATTGGCTGACGTCGCGGGGACATTTCCTGATACTAAATGGCAACGTCATCAGCTGACCTGATCATGATGTTGTGGCAACATCACTCACAATACTACATGGCAACGTCATAGGCAGATGTCGCGGAAACGTTTCCCACAGCACCAAATGGCAATGTCACCAGCTGACCTAATCACAATGTTGTGGCACCGTTCTTAACGGTACCAAATTGCAACATCATCAGCTGACCAGGTCACGACGTCGCTGCAATGTCACTAATGGTACCAAGTGACAGCATTGTCTTGTAAAGTATCTGTGACGTTGCAACAACGTAGCCAGAAGGTAATGTCCCGGTGACCAAATGACAACTTTATGGCGAAGTTGCTGCAACGTCATTTGTTAGCTGGGTATGCTATTGTGAGCTCTATGTGCGAATTCGGAGGCTGTGTTCTTTCCATGCATCAATGTAGACAATTTCTTACTATCGCGAACTCTTATCAGGGGAGGTCATTCATTTTGGGTGTCACCTATGACTTGAACAGATAGCCTGCTATGCCACCCGATGTACTATTATTGTTACAGTTTTTAATCAATGCAACTAACATTATGTGTAAAGCGACACAATATAAACCGTAGCCTATGCCTCCCGTCTGTTATGACATGTACAACAATGTTTTTCACAATTTGCGACGGAAGGTTTTGACTGAGCGTGTTAACAGTTCGCGACATTATTATTTTATGTTGAGTAAGGGGGTCAGTCGTGTTTATGGCGCACAGACAGCCTTGTAGCCTGCTTAGGCCTCACTTTTAACGACAGTAGTAGCGTATGTTGACAAAAAATAACCATGCAATTAAAATAGTCAACTTAAAACTTTGCTATTATTAATGTATAGCACAAAACCATAACCAGTAGGCCTACCAGAACCTCGCATATTAGCGTCATGATTTGTGTACGTTTATCTATGGCTGATCGTTTTTGCGCTAAGTAGGCTACGCATGTTCTTTCATAGCGCAACACGACCTGTCCCTCACCATATCGCAACCTCTTGTCAACCTTATACAATCTGTTGCTGAAGACAAAAGCGCCCTCCAGATTGTCGTTATCAGATGCGCTGACCTCCTGCATGAGCACACACAGTATTGCTGCTCATTGGAAAACTGAGTTGTCTGTAAAACTCAAAATTACCATGTTTTCATTAAATGCGGATGAGGCAACAAATGGAAATATGAACAATATCTAGACTGTTCTGATTCGTTACTTTGATGAGGAAATGTGAAGTCTTGCAAACTTGATTTTATAGATTTTACTTGGTGTTGAATTGCATATTAACAAGAAAAAAAATCCCCCTTTAAATACTTTTGGCCTGAAGTAATTAAATAAGAGTGTAAGTTAAACCTACAATATTGCTGCAGTGGAATAGAACAGCAATGGCTAATCAGCAATGGTCAGGGATGGTATTGAAATATTGTTTTGTTCATCAGGAAAACTCAATCGCAATCAAGAACACTCTCAATTTGTTTATTCACATGGCGGCCATTGGCGGCTAAAACGAGGCTACAGGGTACACAAACCATAGGATTGTTATGTTCTATGCATTCACCTGTAGGTGGCATCAAGGGCGTCAGTTTGTTTTTAGAAGTGGTGGGGACAATAACCATAAGCTTGAGTGTGTTTTGAAAAGTGGGGGTACCTTTATGTAAGCTATTCATCCATTCAACGCTGCATTATGCTCAACAGTAGTGTTGCGCCGGTTATGTTTTTTTAACATCCGCACCCACCCGACCCGTCAGGAGAGTCAATCTGCACCCACTCGACCCTCAATATGCACTGATTAACTACCCGAACCTGACCCAAAAAAAAAAAAATAATAAAAAAAAAAAAAATGAGACGTCTTTTTGCCGCAACTTGTGTCTGAAAACGAGGTGAAAATTTGCAGGCCTGCTGTGCTGATCTGTTCACATGATGCGGAATTTTGGGGAGGCAGCATCAGCTATTAATGTGACGTGCAACAGGGGCGTGTAGAGTGATAGGCATAGGCCTTATTATGCGTGGGCCTTCAGATGCAGCAGGTGTGTGATTTCCAAAACCATGGCGGGAGAACCGACTGCACTTTGGTTAACTTGCATTTGCTTTGCTGTTGCTTAGAATATTAGATTCTTGCGATAGATGTCTTCAGACAATAACAAGTAATTTGGAAGGGAAATTGAAGAGAAGAGTTGCCCCCTGCGTTAGCCGTGATTCCCCTTTGAAAATCAGAGGTTCACAGGTTACTGTGGCCTTGGTCAGTGGCGCCGCCAGCCGTAATCCATCAGCCTACGCACTGTGCGTACAATTCATTCATGAAATCATTCAATACAACAATAAAAATAGCTTGTGTACTGTCTTAATTGAAACATGCTTCACGCACAAATGATGTCCATTATCTTTGCCCTAGGCTATCTCAACATAAGGATAGGCCTACATTAGAAGATGATGGTTGGTGTAAACTTTGTCACACGACGTGATAAGCAGTTCTGGCGCTTAAAAACGCAACGTTCATTCAGTCATAAATCATTCAAACGTAGGCCTAGTGCTCGTCATGAAAAGAAAACAGCAGCTTAATATTTTTCAGGTGTTTAACAGTAGGCCTAGGTGCACTGTATCAGTTATGCCGTAGGCAGTGAGATTATTAGGCATTGCATCCTGTCACTCTGTTTGGAACATCACAGTTCGGGTTGATAAGATTCAGTTAATGCGAGTATGGGTCGTCTCAAAGTTTGGGACAACCAAACAGCAGAGTAGGCAAAGCAAATCCTACTTGTTAGGTTACCAAAAGCTGTCTTTTCTCTAGGCCTATCGGAAATCGCGACATAAGCTCATTGGTTTCTTTTTTTCTTTTCTTTCTTGTTCGCGTGTTTGGGTAGTGAAGCGATAATGCATTTAAATCAATGTATATCAGAGCCGATATGGCCAGCCCTGATCTGCTGCTCTGTAAGGTATTTCTGTCCCACCCAAATTTGCTGAACTACTTGCGAAGTAGCCTATTCATCACAGACATCACATCTATCACACGAAAGAGCTTTTTCTCAGCTTTTAAACGATGTTGGTGGTTAGTTGTTGTGGTAAACGGTTCGCGAGAAAAGTAGCCTAACTTTAATTTAATCATATTTTCTGCACCCGTCTCCCTACCCATTCATCTTGGCTTCGCGAACTTTCCCTCAACACATGACAAACCATATATCAGAATAAACAGCAGACCTTACCGAACACAAAGGTGTAATTAAAGTTTAAAGTTTTAATTAAAGTTTAAAGCACTCCCCTGTACAGTTAGCCATTCCAGAGTAATCCGGTTTTAAATTTGCAGCAATGTCTATATGCATGTCTCCAACTTTGGGGTTCACAATGTGTTTAAATTGTTCAATAGGCCTACATGATTTTATAACAGGCCAAATACAAAATAAATGTTAATATCGCCTAGATAGCCTATCTATAAACATTACAATCAGAGGATATACATATAGGGCAGACCAACGCTCATGAGTTCATGCTTTGTTTTATCGCTGGATTTTAGGATAGCCTACTATGGCAACCGATTGCATTCCGAGCTACAGTCAACTCTAGCAAGCATTACATGACTGGAGGGTCGGGTGGGTGCGGATGTTAAAAAACCTTAACCGCGCAACACTCGATCCACACATATCTAGCAGGTGTGCATGCTGTGAGGATGTCATTGTGCGCGCCTATCGCATGGTTTAGACTCGATGATTTCAGTATGTGGGGATTTTTACGGTCGCATTTGTTTGCACATTTTTAGAAGTGGTGGGGACAAAATTCAAATTATAAATAGTGGTGGGGACATATCCCACCCGTCCCCCCCGTAATCGACGCGTATGGGTGGCATTAATTATATAGTAACTTAAGAGTACCCTGTAGCCTCGTTTTGGTCTTTATTTGGTGATTTACTTTGCTGTTTGCATCTTTTTGTACATTAAAAACCAATAAGTCGCGACCGCAAAAGGGTTGCTATCTCTATAGGTAGATATGAACAACGTATGACTTATGGCCTGAAAAAAGGTTTTTTTTTTTCACTTTAATCCCAATCAACTAGGTTCTATTCCGTGTGAATTTGTCCATGAAGCAGGACATTGTCACGTTACTAACGCAACAAATCTTTGCGTTACCACTGCACTGCTGTCATGTTCATGTTGGCATGTGCAAACACTTGTAAACAGTAATTATTTGCAGGGATGGATTACTGCACGGGCCTACCGGGCCCAGGCCCAGGGGGTCAGGGGGCCCTGAAGCCCAAGCCTTTGCATGGAATCATTGCCCCAATATCAACAAATCAGGATGTAGGCTATGAATCTGATTGAATTTAGTATTGGCCATCCCCAAAATGCACCAGAATACTGGAAATCACATCAAACAAATGAAAACATTTCTGGGGGAGGACCCCCGAAACCCCCTCCCACATATACGACAATTAGTGGGGGGCCCTTAATACATCTGGGGCCAGGGGACCGAAAATTCATAATCCGCCCATGATTATTTGAGGTTTAATCTTACCTTTAATATTATTTATTCTATCCGAATGGGTGCGATGCAGGTATTAAATTTCATCTGAAGTGGTATTAAAAAGGTCTTAAAAAGTCTTAAATTTAGGTCTGACAATTCTGGGGGTACCCTGTAAATATATTACATATGTCACTAGCAGAGTTAGCAAAATACATTGTTAAATAATAGACTTGGTTACATGTGGAAAGACTGATCAATGAGGCGGATTGATCAGGACCGTCTCGAAATCCCCCACAACAAATTAACATAATGGAACAGTCTAATACCGCCCCGAACCAATAAACAGTCCATAGCATCCAGTCGGCCCTCCTTTGCCACCGGACCTTCAGAAGCCGGAACGAGAGGACGACTCCATGAACGCAAGTTGGTAGCTATCGGTTGACAAACATTCATACGTTACCCAAGCTTACGCGTCTAACTCAGACAAACAATAAACATGCCACCATAGCTAATAGCTCCGTCTTGTGTCGTTTTTTTACATACTCTAAAAGTGCTAGCCACATAGCAATGGCCCATGCAGGGTGCGATTTGTAGGGGGTGATGGTGAGGATTTCCCCACCTCTGGTTTTCCTATCCCTACCTCTGCTAAATTATTTTTATCGTCGGGGGAGACAACATTTATCCCCCTCTGCCCCTCATATTGATTAATGCTACTTCATATAAGTAAAGCGCTGCAACGTGAGAACAGTCTAGTAGGCTAGCCTACATAATAATCTGACATCAGAAACGCACCGTCACCGTCAGCACTGGTGCTGCTAAAACAGTGGCTGCGTGATAACTTAATTTGGCCTTGATCGTGCAGGACATTTCAGAATGTCGAGTGTGTAATCCATCATAAATGGCTAGGTTCAATGGAAAAGTTAGCTGACAAATGAAAGAAAACGAGAAGGATTCAGTGAAGCATAATAATGTTTTAGAACCTTCAAAATTAGAAAACTGATGCAACTGAGATGGAGGACAACTGCACGTAGAGTAGAACGTAGGCCTATTGTCCGAAGGAACTTACATTAAATGAGGAGATATTTGCTGAATGTCACAAAAAGTGTTACAGAAATTGCTTGGCATCGCTTATTCAATGGCTCTCTACCGAAACACCTGTAGTTTGCGGAGGACGAACGAGAAGCACTCGTTTGATAAATCAGCCAGTGGTAGACAAATAACTTTTAGAAATAATCTGTACTGC
The DNA here is from genome assembly GCF_046254945.1 of Alosa pseudoharengus. Lineage (NCBI taxonomy): Eukaryota > Metazoa > Chordata > Actinopteri > Clupeiformes > Clupeidae > Alosa > Alosa pseudoharengus. The sequence continues at coordinate 43,235,636 of NW_027468848.1, forward strand.
AAAAACGAATGTTGGTGGGTATTTAAACTATCTAGCGGGTGTTTTAACAGCTGCAAGAAATAGAAGCTTCATGGTCTTTATGTTCTGGTTCGTAAATTATTTTCATAAAACTTCAAGTTGCCCTATAACTTTACTCTCCAAACTCTTCACTGCACTGTAGGCAATTAACTGACAGTATGATAGGCTATTTATTTTCTGTAGGCTACAATAAACACATTTATTTGTTCAACTTTTGCAATATTACGCACTTGGCTACTGAACGCAAATCAGCAGGAGAGAGAATGCACGTAGCCTACGCAGCGTGTAGCGCAATGTGTAGGCTATTTGGTTACCAACTAACACTGTTAGCCAATTCACTAACTCAAGACTTCAGTGCCATCATATACAACGTTTTTTTACACAACAAATACAGAAAGGATGGAGGCAGCAAAAGTAGAAAAGTCATTTCAGATAGGGCAAGAACAAGGTGAATTTGTATGCTTGTCAAAACGTAGTCCTACCCTGCATTAGAGGAGCTGATCATCATACCAAGCACACTCGCTGTTTAGTCATACACCACGGTAAACTAAAACTAAAATGTTACAAAGGTGGCAAAAATAATATAGGGTATTATTAGCCATGACATTACTAGGCTATGAATCGTTGGTCCTTTTTTTTTTCTTTTTTTTTGGGGTGGGGTGTGTGTGTGGGGGGGGGGGGTTTACAAACTTATTCAAAATCATCCCCCCCTCTGGTTTTTACACAAATCGCACCCTGGGCCCATGTATGAGTGTAGGCCTATGTGTTGTATGTGTATGTGTGTGCAAGTAACAGCTGAGTGTACAGGACGAGTGCCGACAGGTCACCAGTCATGTGCAGTCGTAGCCTCTGTGTCATCCTCAGCCTCAGCAGGGACATCTTTAAAAAGACAATAAAATATTAGTTTGAGGGTATGTCTTTTTTATTATCACAGACTGACAACTTTTCAGAAATCCATCTGCTTGAAACTCATTATCCATTTTAATGTGAAAACATACAATTGAATCTTTAACATTCACTCTACAAGCATGCACTTCCAACTGAACTTTTTCTGCCTCCAGCGCCATCTCTTCCTCTCTCTCTGACCAGTGTCCATCAGAGCTCTCAGTCTCACTACTAGGCATTAACCTCTTAGCCTCATCAAAATGACACATTTACCAATGAACACGGTTCTTCAAGAGACACAGACATTGTTGCTGTAAAAAGAGTAAACAACAAGTCATGTAACCAAAACATTAGCGTTAGTTTGCCTCGACAGGCTACGGCAAGTTTACCATCATGAAGAAGATTGCTAGTTGATGAACATGACAGCATCTGAACTTTGTTCTGAACACTGTCATAACTCCGCTACAATAGCTTATTTCTGTGCTGACAATGATCTGAGTAGGATAGGAAAAGTTCTGCACATCTCCGGTTAACATACTGAACTAACGGTGTATGTTTGCAAAAGCAGTAACGACAATGTTAGGTTAATGTTACTGGTGTGCAAATTATTTTCTGTCCGCGCGCTAACGATAATGTTAAGGTTACACACCCACCAGGTCAAGATTTTTTTGGCCTGATAGACTACATTAGCGTATAACAAATCTGACCAATATGGTTACTGAGTGTAATGTCAGATGAGGTTATTACTTGTCTCATGGAAAACCTTGATACACTGTAAACCAGTGGTCACCAACCTTTTTGAGCCCAAGATCCCTAACCTCGCCCTAAACAAAGGCAAGATCTACCTTGAAGCGTCAAAAGAAAATCAAAGCTAAAATACTTCCAATTTAAGGCCTTTTATTTAGGCAAATGTATCAGGTCAAAAATATCACATCCTCCACCCCCTTATACAGGCGTCAATGAGATAACAACACTTTAACATAGTCTTCACTTACATGATTTTGGTTTTGATTTTCTAATTAGAGTAAGTGTTTGTGACAATACGTCATGATAAATTTGATGTTTGATCGCTGTTTTGGTATGAAGCATCTTTCACGTAATTAATGCGCACTCTAGAAAGTGAAAGTAACCTAAGCCTAGGCCTATGCACTCCGTATCTGTGCACGTCCGCAATCGATTACATTCTTCAAATGGAGAACAAATTCCTGATCGCTAAACTTTTGTTTTTTATTTTCTGTCAGTTAGCAGTTGATATAGAAGCATCTAACATAATTTGACTTCAGCGGTGACAAGTCCTGTTGCGAGAGAGAGAGAGAGAGAGAGAGAGAGAGAGAGAGAGAGAGAGAGAGAGCGCACCTGCAAAGTGGTGCTGTGCGCGTGTGTGTGTGTCTGCATGGGGTTACGTTCGGTTCAAGTCAGAAGTTGGTTCGTCCGGTCCCGCATTCACGCTGCTCCATTATTAGATTAACGTTATCAGACAGCACTGTAAATGTATGCAGGAATTTCTCACATTATGATGGCTAGGTCTTGGATAAATCATGCGCTATCCTATCCCACGCTGAAATGTAGGCTACGCCCTGTAAACGTTGGCGAACATGTGGGAATTTGGTGACTGTTTTTAATTGTCCTGTTATTCTCGGGATCTACTGGGCAAGTCCTAAAGATCTACTGGTCGATCGCGATCGACGGGTTGGCAACCACTGCTGTAAACTATAAGTTAGCTAGAACCTAACTAGCTAACGTTAGTGAGAGAACAATTTCTTGTCACTTAATATCTTCAGAAACACTAGTATCACACAATTATCATTATAGATCAAATGAATGTACTGCATATTTGTACATTTGAATCCCCTTAAGATCATTTTAAAAACATTCTAAGGAGATACTTTCCTTAAAAAAGGAGTCGATATACTGCGGACAAAAAATCATGCAAGATGGACGTTGTGACTTGTTCAGCTTTGCTTTTGCTTGACGAGGGGGTGGAGATACGAGGTATTGCAGACAGTTGGAGGGTCCAATGGAGTTAAGAGATTTAGTCCCAAGCTATTTTCAACACTTTTCATTGGTTACATTTGTATTAAACTTACAGACTGACGTGAGGATTGACCAATAATATCGATTTATGAAAGAACAAAAAAGAAAAAAATGGAGTTACGAGGTTTCCGCCCGACAGCGACGATACGTACCCTAAAACACCTTATCAACCATCCTATTTACCCTAGCAACACCCTAGCAACCATGCTAATTACCCTAGCAACAACCTAGCAATGTGACCAGCATAGCAACCAGCATAGCAACCGCTTTCTTTATGCATTTTGGCTTATTGGATAGTGTGTTAATGCAGACAACTTTTGATCTGTGTGTTCAATTTTCAAAAATGAAGTACTCCAATCTTTTTGGCAAACTGCACCTGATCTAACCTACTCTTGCAGTTCCTTGGAGAGGCAATTCTAGTTGTTGATTGTTGTTCAATAAAGTTTTTAATCAATCAATCAATTAACGTTGTCCAGACCCACTTTCAATTGAGAAGGGTCTGGTGTCAATGAGCCTAGACGGGGCAACAAAACATGACACCAGCGCTAGGGAGTTAAAAATTACAATTCGCCGTTATGGGTGTAAATAAGTACATATTATGTCTGGTAAATATCAGGGTTTGTACAGGTGCTTGAAATCCTTGAAAATGCTTGAATTTTAATGTTGCGTTTTTAAGGTTTGAAAAGTGCTTGCATTTCGGAAAAAGTGCTTGAAATGCTTAAAATTGTATGTGTATTTCTTTTGAGTGGTGCTCCAATGATCCTCTTAGCTGTGTTAACAATGCGCTGGAGGGTCTTCCTGTTCTGATCTGTGCAGCTTCCGCCCCACACTGTGATGCTGCTGGACACGATGCTCTCGATGGTCCCTCTGTAGAATGTAGTCATGACGGGAGGCGTGGCACTTGCCTTCTTCAATTTGCGCAAGAAGTAGAGGCGCTGCTGGGCTTTCTTCGCCAGTGATGCTGTGTTGGTGGTCCAGGAGAGGTCTTCGCTGATGTGCACCCCCAGAAATTTTGTGCTGCTCACTCTCTCCACAGCATCTCCGTCGATGGACAGTGGTGGCAGTTGTTTGTGGCCTCTCTGAAAGTTGACAACAATCTCCTTGGTCTTGCTGACATTCAGCAGGAGGTTGTTGTCTTTGCACCATTTAGCCAGCAGGTCTACTTCTTCTCTGTAGTGAGCCTCATCGCCCTTAGTGATGAGGCCCACCAGTGTTGTGTCGTATATAGATAGATAATAGTAGATATTTATATGGATATTATCTAAGCATGATATTGATTATTGGTCAGTTATTTACACAGGGGACAGGAGAAGGGAAATCAGGCAGAAAGGTGAAAATGAGGAGAAAGAGCTAGGAGAAGAGAGGGAAATAATAGGCAAAGGGCCCTCACAAGTGAGTGTGTGTCAATATGTGACACTCACTGTGTCAGAAGGTACAAGCTCCGCAACCTGACACTGCAATTTATAAATGCAACATTCACTACTCTGATGAGGAGAAGCAGAGCATTCCTAATTAAAGATGGAGCAGAGATCAGTATAAATATCCACAAAACCAATTGGAGAAAATGCTCTTGAAATACACAGGTGCATCTAAAGAAGTAGAATATTGTGGAAAAGTGTGTTGGTTTAAGTTATAGACAAAACATATTATAAATGATCATGATTGCCTTTACATTACAGCCCTCTATGGTTAAGTCTTTCATAGCCATATATAAGTTACTTTGCTCTTTTATAAATGTACCATATGCCTAATAGGCTGTGTGATTTATGCTATAATGTATAAATTATATTTATGTCAATGTATTTATAAGTATCCGCAATATTCACCATAAGTCATCATTTAAGGGGTTATCTTTCACATTTTTCTTCCTTGGGGGCATGCCCCCGGACCCCCATAGTATTTCGCAGGGGGCAACATTTCTATCAACACCCCTGACCTCGGTATTTGAATCCTGGCTACGGCCTTGGTCATGTCTCAAACTTCAGCTTAGTTTTGTGGTTTAATGCTTATAGGCCCTACAAGTGGAAAGGACATTAAAGCACCATGCATATGTGCATATCGTGCCGTTTGGAAAGAAGTTAAATTTATCCAACAAGTCAGTCATCTTCACATCACCCAACGTCACATCTCTGCATTGCTAGCCTACTGGTTGGTAGCTCATGATAACAGATGTAGGCCTGTCTGCATGCCGTTGTAGGAAAGAAAGAGACATAATCAGTCTTGACAGTCATGAAAGAGCGAGCCTTAACATTAGTTTGAGTTCACATATTCAGCAAAGAATAGTTATTTGTTGAGTGATTATTTTCTTATTTTATTTTATTTATTTATTTAATGTTTTTTTTTTTGGTATATTGACTCAGCCAGTTAGATAGCAAGCAAAGTCTACTTCCAGACAGGTGACACATGTTTTAAGTTTTCCTTTAATTTGTTAATTTAATTAATTAATTTTCCTTTATCTGTTAACACTCAATATGTTCTGAAGAAGTCCAGACAACGACTCTACTTCCTTCTTCAGCTAAGGAAATTCAAAGTTTCTACATCCATCATGAAGGCCTTCTACACTTCAGCAGTTGAGAGTGTTATAACTGGTAGCATCATCACCTGGTATGGGAACTCCACAGTTAGAGATTGTAGTACTCTGCAGAGAGTAGTGCGCTCAGCTGAACGTACTATAAGAACTCAACTCCCTGCTCTACAATATATCTATTCCAGGAGAGTACTCCTAAGAGCCCAAAAGATTCTGAAGGACTCTTCTCATCCTAACAATGGATTATTCCTACCGCTGAAATCAAGAAGACGCCTGTGTAGTCACAAAGCCAGAACTGAGAGACTCAGGAGAAGTTTTTATCCCCAGGCCATCCGAACTCTGAACTCACACTATACTGACTTTGCACACATTCACTCCTCAGCACTCTCAAACATTTCCCAACTCTGAACTCACACTATACTGACTTTGCACTCATTCACTCCTCAGCACTCATGACCCCCCGCCCCCCCCCCCCCCACACACACACACACACCTACATGACTTTTAGCACTTTTTCATCCCTCTCCTATGCTACAGACCTTTTATTTATTTTCTTATTTCATCACACGTCAAAACACACACACACACACACACATATCTGACTTTCTCCAACTTTTGCACATCTCCATACAACTTTATATTTATTATTTTTGATTTGTCCTCCATCTATCTACCCATGTCCTTGATTGCCTAGCCTTTCTGACCCCCCACCCCCCACCCATCCCCAACACACACAAAAAAAAACACACAGACTTACATCATCACTGTCATCACCTCACATACATACAGCACACTGCTTGCTACAGTAAGCCTCCTCTACATACTAGCTGCACACTGCCCCCCCCCCCCCCTACTTCCTTTCTTCTACTCCTGCTCCTTCTTCTTTTTCCTTTGACTGGTACTTTAACTTCTGCATTGTCATCCTCTGGTAGTCTGATGGAGGCAATTGCTCTGTTGCTATCTTAGAATTAGAGTTTTTAAGATGCATATGACGCAAGAAGTCACATGATTTCTTACTCCTCATTGCTGTGTCATGAATACCGCTGGTTAGAGCCTGAGCACCGAAGCAGCCTGCACCGAAGGTGCAAAGCCCTATTGTTTTGTAAAGATGATGATGATTATTATTCTTATTATTATTATTATTATTATTATTATAGTAGATTTCCTTCTGCCTGATTTTGCCTTTTTTTAAGTGGTCCCCATGGGTAGCCTAGAAATCTAGACGCGCCCCTAGCGGCAGCAAAATATATTTGCTGCCAGGGCTAGTCTAGCAACTCTCCGTTGGCTTGTGAGCTCCAGAAATCGAAACTCAATCAGGCCAATGAAATCGTGTATAGAGTCGTTAGGTGGGCTTAACATAATGGTTGATGGCAGAGTTGCAACGGTTTGGCTTGAATTCCCTGCTACTTGAAAACAAATAAGATGGATGTTGCTGCTGGCGAACAGTGTGACACGAGTTAAGCTTTTATTAAGTTGGCAAACGTTTGAATTAGCCAACTGGCTCCGCTGGTGGGAAACGCATGGGACTCATAGCGCCTCCGCTGTCCTATTGCGTGCAGAGGGAATTTGAAAGACAACTGATTATCCCGCCCCTCGGACTGAGCACTGCGAACGGTGAATGCCCAGATCCTACATTTTAATGTGGGTCTGGCTCGTCAGGCTACCCCATGGGTGCAAGTTAATTAAATTTGACACACATCAGGATTCACATTCATGTCACTGATGCTGTGGTTGGCATATAGCTTCAGCTACACACACCAAGTTTGGTAGGTGTGTGTTACTCCCCAAGACAAACAACTTTTGTATGTGCACTGCCTTACCCACACCCAACAGAAAGTGAAGTATGTGGGATTTTGTGCATGCTAAAACATGAACAATTTTGACCCATTAAGAGGTTGTTCCATTGGTCGAACACTCATGAAATTTGGCTTGCACATCAGTCGGCACATTGAATACCCAAAATGCATGTCAGGCATAGTACCAACATCTGGCAACAGAATAAATGGCTATTTCACTGGTCTTAGCTCTACCATAGATGTTTTATCAGATTCATCTCAGATTTGGTGTACATGTATATGTATTCATACATATCAGATATATGCCTGACACATACTGTACACGATTGCATTGTTAAATTCCGAAATGTCATGGGTTGTGGAACCCTAGGTTCTGATCAGTCATCACCGTTTGTGGCTTTGTTTTAATTTATGCATGCTGCTTTTACCTTGATTCTTACCTTCATGCCTTAGTTGCTGTGTCTTAAAAAATGTTTGTATCAGCCACAAGAAGGCACTTTATGTCTGTGTTAGCCTAGTATTGATTAGATTAGTTTTAAATTAGATTCAACTTTATTGTCATTTAACACAGGTACAGGTACAGAGCCAATGGAATGCAGTTGACATAAGTGCGTTAGAAGAAGAAGAAGAAAAAGAACTAGAAAAGCATTTCCTGAAGGAAATACAGTGCATGAAAATGCAAAAAATATGATGTAAAATATCATACAGAGTAAAAACAAACTATATTGGTTGCTAGGTAGATGAGGTTTAATATAGTTGGAGAGACTGAACAGTTAAATAGGTGGATAGTTCATATGGTTAAATGATTTGCTTGGTAGATAAGGTTTAATATAGTTGGAATGATTGAACGGTTAAATAGGTGGATAATACTTAACTTAGTTAACTTAGCTAATGTTTTCATTTTTAGTAGTTATGCTAAATAGCATGTTAGCAATGCTAACATGCTAACTATGTTAACCATGTGACTTAGCTAACCTAGCTAATCGTTTTTAGCAGTTTTGCTAAAAATGCTAACTAGCATGCTAACATGCTAGCATGCTAACTATGCTAACCATGTGACTTAGCTAATCATTTTTAGCAGTTTTGCTAAAAATGCTAACTAGCATGCTAACATGTTAACTATGTTAACCAAGTTACTTAGCTAACTAGCTACAGTGGGTAGGAGTCATAGTTGATGACAAGTAACAGTTACAATGGCTGAACAGTTAAAAAGTTCAGTAGTTTAAAGGCTTAAATTGTTTAGTAGTGAAATATTGTAGTGAGGACTTTTATTTTGAAACAGATTTTGGCAGAGGAAGCAGTTGAACAGGATGTGTAGTCTTAATAGGGCCAGTTTGTATGCTTAAAGCCTGAGAATGGCAGTTGAGATCAAAGATTCTAGAGCGCTACGCGCAAGATGGATTACTGGCTGGAAAATACATTGGATATGTTGAAGTACGTTCTATGACTCCATGGGCGCCATTTTAATAAGCTCAGGTGGCGTCACAGACGCTGGCCATCGTGGGAAACATGTGGCGTTATCCTGACATCAGCATAACTTTTTATCGTTCAGAGATATTATACGTGATTATATTAGGAAAAACGAATTATATATTATACATATTCGTTATACATCATTTATCTACAGGAATAGTTCTCTAATAATTTTCGGTAACTTTATACTGAAGGTAAGTTGAGCTACATTCACTGCACTAAGCTCCCGTAGCCTAGGGCTAACATAGGATTTTGACGACTGATTATAGACTAAATTTGTCATTTAACATAAATGTACTTTCTTGAATAGCATAAGCAGTAATACAGAATCGTATTTGGACCATTTTAATATCTGGTCAAATAAATAAATGAACGGTGTTAAGTGTTGGTTATAGTATTTGTCCAAGCGATGGGCTTTAGACAGCAGCACGAGTCTGTTCAGGTTATATTATAACGTTAACGTTAACGTTAGTACAAACTCCAGAAACGTCTTGTTTATTGGCAGGAGCGGTTACGGTTTTAGACCTATATTAATCTAGAATCTAATTTAATCTAATTTAATCTAATCTATCCTCGATGCCGTCTTTTTTATTTGTTATCAACGGAAGCACCGTCTCAGCTGAGGTGCTTTCCAGAGATAGCCCAGCAATTTCGAGGGAGAGGCTTAACGTTAAAGTTGTCAGGCGGAATTCAGGCTTGGGTAAGGTCATTTAATAAAATCACTCTAGAGGCATACATGATAAATGTGCTTTCTCGGAGACTGTACATTTGACCATTTTAATATCTGGTCAAGTAAATAAACGAACAGTGTTAAATTGCTAGTATTTGTCAAACGATGGCGCTTTAGACCGCAGCACGGGGGGTAGCGTTAGCTAACGTTACTTCCCATGGGGTGCTAACGTTAGATGCACAAACTCCAGAAACGTCCTGTTTATTGGCAAGAACGGTTATGGTTTTAGACCTATATTAGTCTATCCTCGATGCCCTCTTTTTTATTTGTTATCAACGGAAGCCCCGTCTCAGCTGAGGTGTTTTCTAGAGATAGCCCAGCGATTTCGAAGGAGAGTTTTGGCTTATAAGGCTTAAAGTTATCAGGAACTGACTCAAGCTGAATTCAAGCTTGGGCCAGGCGATTTAATAAAATGACTAGACATACATTGTCAAATTAGTTTTAGCTAAGAACACAAGGCAGGCACAGACACCCAAATAGTTAGTGAGAAGTCAGTCAATCAAACATTTATTACATATTATTACACAAGTATTAATTCTAAATATAGATTGTACAAAAATATCTTGACATATTTACAGATTTAATGAATTAGAAACATGAAAACATGACATCTTATTTATGAGTAACCTTTTTAAGTTTTCTGCATTGTTTTTGTACATTTTTGTGGCTTAACTCCCTATTTTTGAATTTCAGTGCATACTGCACACGGACACTGACGAATGTACAGACAAGTTTTGATTTCACCGCATTACTGCAGAGTGGTAAACTTTTGTACGTTGCTTGACTATGAATGGCCTGGTTGATTTTAGAGCATATGTTCTCTCTTGTCATTTTTTTGTCATTGAATTCTTCCCTAAATACTTGTTCACATTCATTGCAAAATTGCAGGAATAGATCTGATGGAACTAGAAGTGAGCCGAAATCTGATTGTGTTGTGTCGTATGCCTTGTGGTGGATAAATAAATGTGCTGGGTCATTAATTTGTTTTTCAGGGGACAGGAGTACACTTCTGCATGTGTCACACTCATGTGCAGTTACACAGCGACGACACAGATAACCAGCAATGTAGGCTAGAGTGTTCTGCTCAGGGATGTCAAGGTAGACACTGGTGTATGGCGTGCTTTTTGTTTGTTGCAAGATAGAATTTGCAGATTTTAATTTACTCTGTGGTGTCTTGCCTATGTCTTTCAGTGTTGAGACATATTTGTCAGTGTCTGGGACACAGTTGGCCCCAACAACTGGTCTGATTAGTTCTGCCACCATGACCATCCTCAGTGCACACCTGAACTCCTTTGCCGAAGGGTTATCACGACAACCACCTTTCCTCCTCACTGTAGCAAACAGATTTTCGACGATGTCCTGATTTAATCTGGAGGTGAACATATATTGCAGCTTGTGAGTGGACTGTAGGTGGTCCCACAGCTGAGTGACAGAAGCTATAGCGAGTAACCATCCTTTGATGAAAAGGACATTTTTTGATCCCACTACCTCTAAGTTTTTAAGGACTGGAATGCATGCCTCAAAGAATTTCAGATGGCCAGATTTGTGCGAGAGTGGGCGCTTAAGTGGTTTTGTGTCCCTGAAAAACCTGCCATTAAAGGAGTCGAACAAGCTGTCTATGAGTTCTATAAACTCGGCTGTATGAACAGCTTCTCCAGGGATTCTGCCTAAGGCCACGTAGGTGTAAAGACCTGCTGCAACAGTGTGGCTCAGTACCTGGGCTGCTTTGTTTACCCTCATCTTTGAGAAGCTGTTTAGTTGAAAATGGCCTTTTGTTAATTTTGGTGCCTTTCGAATTGGCAATTGGGAATCGAATTCAAAAAACTTCCGGAGGTATGACCACCTTACAGTTTTGGGTGTTTGCTGTTTAATTCGAAATGTATACCTTTCAAGATTTGACCTTGTGTTTTTCAGCAGGTGTGGCGGATCATGCAATGCAAAGATTTTTTCTTCAGCATGTACAAAGAAAGGCTGCTCAGGGGTGATGCCTAGCAGCTTAAAAAGTGAGACATTACCTGACCCCTGGTCACAGACCACAACTTTTGGAAGTAGGCCTATTGCCCTAATTTTATCCAAACACTCTTTTAGAAGAGCCTGTAAAATGTTTGCTGGGGCAGCATCTTTAGAAAGGAAATACCCCACAGGCTGCTTCCACTTCCCAGTCAAACCCCTAACCATAAACACCAAAGCATGGTTTGCCATACGCGCCGTCTTTCCCTGGGGGCCAAAATCTTCGAATCCCTCCACACTGTCACTACTGATGTTGTATGACAAGCCTGATCTTAAGCTCATCTCATCGAACGTTAACACGCACAGTCGGTCCTGTTGGGTCATGTCATTGACACGACTGGCTAACAAGTCAAAGACAGTGGGAGAAAATCCTGGCCTTATCTCCATCCCACTGAGCCACCGGCGCAGAGATGGTACTGATGGTAGCTTAAATATACGTTGGCAAAATTTATATGCTCGTGGCCCTTGATGGTAAAGAGAAAGTGCAATGACTTTGTCGGAGTGTGTCCATCTCCTCCCTTTCAGTTTACAGCTACGGCTGGAATTCCGCAGCTGTGCAGCGAAGAAGGAGAGTGCTGGTTCCTCCAAAAAATACTGAGCACTTCTAATTAAATGATCTGGTGACATATCTTTTTCTAATTTTACCTTGTTAAGACACTGCTGTAATTTCTGCACTTTTTTTTTCAATCTAAATGTCCTTAGCCGTTCTTTCTTTAAAAGACTTAGATGTTTTTTAGGCCTTGGAGCTGCAGCAGTATCATTCCCTGTGTCAGGAGTTGGAGTCACAGATGGAGACTGAGTCAGACAAGCAGAGGTGGAGGGGGTGACCAGGTCAGCGTCAGTGATGGGCCGGCTGTAGGTGTGATCTGCCGGAAGACCATGCACTGAAAGTGCAAACATAAAGCACTTTCTATTTAAAAAAAACTGTTTATGTGAAAGCATCTTAAAATGTGTCTATGGAAGTGAGTTTAACATTGACATTAAATATTATTTTGAGTTCACCTTTTAGAGATGTTCCTTTTTTTTTTAATATCCTCCGTGTACTTTTAAGTAGTTGAGGTTGGTTGGGCAGATTGAATAAGGTGGGCAATGCATTCCAGTTTAGACGGTTTCTCAAGTGACTTGAGAACTGGCAGGCTTCAAAATGTTCAGCACATAAGCGGCAATTGGCATTTAAGTAACTAGCTGTCCTTTTCACCAAGTCTTGCCTTCGACAGTTTTGCACCCATTTCTGGCACCTAGCAAAAATGAACAGATGTGGATAGAGATGTCACGGTGTGATCAGACCGTAATGGTAACGTTACTTATGGTAATGATGTGTGTGAAAAAGAATATCCTTATAGGACAATAAAGACTCTATATACTATAGGCCTACTATTATTTTAAGCAGAGGTTTTTGGTAACTTTAAGGTAAACTGATGTTATGTTAGGCTATGTCTAACATCATGTCATCATGATGCTCAGTGACATCTCATCTCAACCTTACATGAGTGATACTATCTTATGTGCCTGTGTTTAAGCATGCTGTTAACAAAGGGTTAACTTATATGGGTAGAAAGAAGAATGATGTTAAAATGTAAGGTAAGCTATAACGTTAGTTAATTAGCCTGCTAGCTAACATTATATACGGTCTTGCAATGGGAATACATATGATCTACAATATATACATACAATATCTACATTATCTGTCTAAATAGTATACCTCTCCTTATTCAATGGGAACGTGAAAAATGATAAATCTGGCCGATCGCACTGCCTGTTCTTGCAGTTAATTGCTGAGCAAAATGCTCTGGATGTAACGGCCATTGTTGTTAATGACAACAAACAGCTGGCAACGGCAAAAACAGCTGTTCAGGTGGGCTCATAGAATTGGAACTCTGAAATGTTGCGCTGAGCTTATTAAAATGGCGCCCTGTCGGGCTCAGAGCGTACTTCATGCCTATGACGTGACTGATCTATCTTGCTCCGCTCTAGAATCTTTGGTTGAGATCCAGGTGGCCCGAACACCTGCCATAGGATTCTAATTGCTGTGATGTCATAAAGGGCAATGTTAAGTCAATGGGGAAATTTTGATAGTTTTTAATTAATAGTTTAAAAAGTATAAAAGTTACAAAGTTGAAAAATACATTGCCCGGGTGTCCTAAGTAAGATCTACGTGACAAAGTTTGAATGAAGTTTCTACGTTAAACGGTTGAGGCTGCATTAAGTGCGTTAGAACAGTGTTTCTCAAAGTGTGGTCCGCAAGCTATCCCAAGTGGTCCGCGGGCAGACGTGGTAAAATATAATATAGATGAGTTGTTTGCAATATTGCACTTGTATGTAAATCCAAACAGTTCTGCAACACTGTGTAAGCTACGCCAGTTTAAATCATATGAGTCCTCTGACACAATAAGCAAGGTGCCAAGACAATAAGAAAGGTTGTTCAGTGAGTATGTCTATTGTGTAATATACTGTTAAAGTAGGTCTACTGTTTTTTATTTTTTAGCTAGGTGGTCCGTGAGGTTTCTATTTATTGGTTAAGTGGTCCTTGGTCTGAAAAAGTTTGAGAAACACTGCGTTAGAAGAAGAATAATAATAAGAAGAAGCCTAGGAAGAACAGTACAGTGCATTTTCATGCACTGTAATAAAAAGCCTAGGAAGAACAGTACAGTGCATTTTCATGCACTGTAATAAGAATCAGAAGAAGCCTAGGAAGAACAGTACAGTGCATTTTCGTGCACTGTAATAAGAAGAATAAGAAGCCTAGGAAGAACAGTACAGTGCATTTTCATGCACTGTAATAAGAAGAAGCCTTGGAAGAACAGTATAGTGCATTTTCATGCACTATAATAATAACTAGAAAAGCATTTCCTGAAGGAAATACAGTGCATGAAAATGCAAAAATATGATGAGTTCATATGGTTAAATTATTTGCTTGGTAAATAAGGTTTAATATAGTTGGAATGACTGAACAGTTAAATAGGTTGATAATTGAAATGGTTAAATTATTTAGGCAGATATTTGACGATAACTAACAGTTGGATTGGCTCCAATGTTTGCTAGCAGTTATGCTAACTATGTTAACAAAGATAATAATGTTAACCAAGTTACTATGCTAACTAGCATGTTAACAATGCTAAAATGCTAACTATGTTAACCATATGACTTAGCTAACCTAGCTAATCATTTTTAGTAGTTATGCTAACTTTGTTAACTAGCATGGTAACATGCTAGCATGTTAACTATGCTAACCATGTGACTTAGCTAACTTAGCTAATCATTTTTAGCAGTTTTATAAAAAATGCTAACTAGCATGCTAACTATGCTAACCATGTGACTTAGCTAACTTAGCTAATCATTTTTAGCAGTTTTGTTAAAAATGCTAACTAGCATGCTAACATGCTAGCATGCTAACTATGCTAACCATATGACTTAGCTAACCATTTTTAGCAGTTTTGTTAAAAATGCTAACTAACATGCTAACTATGCTAACCATGTGACTTAGCTAACTTAGCTAATCGTTTTTAGCAGTTTTGCTAAAAATGCTAACTAGCATGCTAACATGCTAGCATGCTAACTATGCTAAACAAGTTACTAGGCTAACTTAGCTAACTAGCTACAGTGAGTAGGAGTCATAGTTGATGACAAGTAACAGTTACAATGGCTGAACAGTTAAAGGAACACGCCACCCAAAATCAGTAGTGATATATGTTCTTACCGTAACTTTCACGAGTTGAGTCGTACCTCTCCCGCGTCGGTAGGTGCACTCAAACGCTCTGTCGCGCGGCGCGAATGTGTTAGCATGTTGCTATGCTAGCGGGGTCTGCCGTGGCCGTAGAGAGAGGCACATAGCAGTATTCAAACACCTCCACGTTTTACCTACTTAAATACAGTTGCAGGAGTAGTTGATGAAAAATGTTAGGGCACACAACATGAAACGTGACGATTTTCCAAGCGAATAAACATGAGAACTACGATGTGTGGCGCAATAGCACTTGGGAGTACTTCGACCTAGCGTGGTAATATTATTAACACCTAATTGTAGATCCTATCCACCACAGAGTTTAGAATCCATGCTGGATCGACCCTCAGCCTCTCCCTCCCCTCTGAGCGAGAGAGGCACACACACTAGAGGTGGTGGCTGGTTGTTTTAATGTAGGCTATATGGGTGATGCAGCGCTGCTGACGTGAGGCTAGAAAGCCCTTGCCTGTTCTAGAAAGACTGATCTAATGCAGCAAATATATTAAAAGGCAAAAGTCGTACATTGGCTAGGCCTATCCCCAGAATATCAGCAGCAAACTCAGTCTCTGTCGCGCAAAACAGTCTCCAAATAAAACGCACATCGGCCTGTTGCCTATTCTGCCAGCTTGTGACAATATATCGTCCAAAATGCTTGATTGCATTGCATTCTCCACATTTTTAGCTACATTTTCATGTACCACATCAGCATTTTTGTTCAGTGAATCTTTTGTAAATTGCTTTACAATTACCGTCGGGCCCTTGTCAGCAGACTTCGGCTTGCCTCTTGCCATATTCACTCCTTGTCTTCCGATGTCATTTCTGAGTCATCTACAGATGTTCACCTCCCTAAATAGAACCAACTTCAACCTGTGTTATATCCTAGATGAGACTGCCTGGGTTATTTTGTTTAGATATTAGCCTATATATAAAACACATAATTGTAGCCTACCATTCAGGGAATAGGCATTTAAAAGAGAGACAGAGAGTGATATGACTAAGAAATGACATCGGGCGATGGCAGTGCGAGATGTTCAGAACGTAAGAGCTAAAACTTCTACAAACTCACTAACATCCACAGCGGAAAAAGAAGGTAAGAAAAATAGTCGGAAAACTTAGATGTGTAAGGCAAGCAAGCAAGTTTGGCGGTTGTTACTAAAAATGTGAACATGCACGTTGCATTGTTGTGCGGTGGACTTTCAGAATGAATGGAGTCGGAGTTTCTTTAATATCGAGGCGTCATATTTGTCCGATGGCCTGCTATAAAATGAATTGCGATGTCTGTCTGAAAAAGACGCGCTCGTGCAGTCAAAATGAATGGGAGTCTTCAGAACAGGCTTGTCAGTCAACCTGACATAACAGTGTGTAAAGTAGCCTATAATGTGAATGACTTGTTATTTTATCAAGGATTTCTTTCTTTTTGCAAAAAATAAAGTAGCCTACAATAGGCATTAATTAGTAGGCCAGGAGCATGCTGAAATTATGTGGCAAATTGCGTTTTTTATTACAATGATAAAATTGTAAAAGGACGTGACCGAAGCTGAGGCAAGCCAGGCAATAGGCCTATAGGCCCGACGGTAATTGTAAAGCAATTTACAAAAGATTCACTGAACAAAAATGCTGATGTGGTACATGAAAATGTAGCTAAAAATGTGGAGAATGCAATGCAATCAAGCATTTTGGACGATATATTGTCACAAGCTGGCAGAATAGGCAACAGGCCGATGTGCGTTTTATTTGGAGACTGTTTTGCTGCTGATATTCTGGGGATAGGCCTAGCCAATGTACGACTTTTGCCTTTTAATATATTTGCTGCATTAGATCAGTCTTTCTAGAACAGGCAAGGGCTATAGCCTCACGTCAGCAGCGCTGCATCACCCATATAGCCTACATTAAAACAACCAGCCACCACCTCTAGTGTGTGTGCCTCTCTCGCTCAGAGGGGAGGGAGAGGCTGAGGGTCGATCCAGCATGGATTCTAAACTCTGTGGTGGATAGGATCTAGAATTAGGTGTTAATAATATTACCACGCTAGGTCGAAGTACTCCCAAGTGCTATTGCGCCACACATTGTAGTTCTCATGTTTATTCGCTTGGAAAATCGTCACGTTTCATGTTGTGTGCCCTAACATTTTTCATCAACTACTCCTGCAACTGAATTTAAGTAGGTAAAACGTGGAGGTGTTTGAATACTGCTATGTGCCTCTCTCTACGGCCACGGCAGAGCCCGCTAGCATAGCAACATGCTAACACATTCGCGCCGCGCGACAGAGCGTTTGAGTGCACCTACCGACGCGGGAGAGGTACGACTCAACTCGTGAAAGTTACGGTAAGAACATATATCACTACTGATTTTGGGTGGCGTGTTCCTTTAAAAAGTTCAGTAGTTTAAAGGGTTAAATTGTTTAACAGTGAAATATTGTAGTGAGGACTTTTATTTTGAAACAGTTTTTGGCAGAGGAAGCAGTTGAACAGGATGTGTAGTCTTAATAGGGCCAGTTTGTATGCTTAAAGCCTGAGAATGGCAGTTGGGCCAGCTGGCCTGAACACCTGCCATAAGATTCTAATTGCTGTGATGTCATAAAGGGCAATGTTAAGTCAATGGGAAAATGTTGATAGTTTTTAATTAATAGTTTAAAAAGTATAAAAGTTACAAAGTTGAAAAATACAAAGCCCACATGTCCTAATTAAGACCTACGCGTCAATGTTTGAATGAAGTTTCTACGTTAAACGGTTGAAGCTGCATTAACTGCGTTAGAAGACATGGAATAATAAGAATAAGAAGAAGCCTAGGAAGAACAGTACAGTGCATTTTCATGCACTGTAATAAGAAGAAGAAGCCTAGGAAGAACAGTACAGTGCATTTTCATGCACTGTAATAATAAGAAGCCTAGGAAGAACAGTACAGTGCATTTTCATGCACTGTAATAAGAAGAAGCCTAGGAAGAACAGTACAGTGCATTTTCATGCACTGTAATAAGGATTTGCGGTTTAGTATGTTGCCACAAAAAGAAAGGGAAGGGAAAAGAAGGGGTTTGTGGCTCCAGGCAATCAGGATGAGAGGCTGTGGGACCCGATGTCTAAATTTGTTTACGTCTGCAGCAAACACTTTGTTAGCTAAAGTCAGTCAGTCATGCTAGCTAAAGTCAGTTGATGTCCGATGTTAAATATGTCTAATCTAATAATGAAGGATTGAATGAAACGTTGCGAACTAGGAGCTGTGATTACATGTCATAGTTCAGCTAGTTAGCCTGCAACACCTACAGTAGCACTAGTGCTATTGTATTTACCATGGTAATGATAAACAAAGCCGTTCTCATATCGTGGTTGCACTCTGCATGTTAAATGTGCTATAACATAGCGACACCGGTCAGGACTTGGAAGAGAGTTTGTATAACTCGTCTGCTGGCTGGCCATAGCATTAGATCGATATAAATAGCTATATATAACACTTGGGTAAGGTTCAAAAATGTAATGCACTGAAATTCTTATAGACCCCCATTCAAATATTTCCGGGTAGTTTCACCTAATAATGCCCGGATGTGTCAAAAAAACGGAAAGTACCCCGATTGTTGGAGCAATGTATAGATTAAGAAGTTTAAGGATAGATGAGAATGGTTTTATCCTAGAAATATACCAATATGACCCCCTTTACGCATTTGGCAAGCTTGTATTCTATGGATTTCATTATCCATGTGAGCTTATTTCATATATGTTACATGTGAATGATGGGGGTAAACTCAATAGTCACCTACTTCATTCTCACCACATCCTTATGCACTATCCTATGTGATAGGGGCTACTGGTATGCTGGCCTGGAGTTTGGAGCAGAGTGCTACTGTGGTCACAAAATTCAAGCATCCAATGTCTCAGAAAGTGAATGCAACATGGAATGCAAAGGAGAGAAGACAAACCTTTGTGGAGGTGCCAACCGACTGTCTATCTACCGCCTGGAACTCAGCCAGGAATCTGCTCGACGCTGTAAGTTAACACTTTCCCATTAGTCCTGGTGTACACTCAGTTCACTCTAGTCCCCTATATCCTATATAATTCCTCTGTTAGGGCTGTGGCCAGCCACGATTCATTGAATCTCTGGCTGTGCTCAAGGAACAATCGGTCTCGGTAACGCTTTAGAATAACATGTGCTTATTAGGTATTAACAGTGCATAATAAGCAGTTAACAATTCATTACTAACAGTAAGTTAACTGTTGTTATTAACTAACTGTTAACATGCAGCTTGTAAGTGATAATAAGCAGCCTTTTAAGTTACTTACAAGCATATTTGTTAACAGTTGTAAGTGTTAACAAGCAGCTTGTTAATGGTGTATAAGACAAAGAGGTGGATAACTAATACGCTTATAAGACCTTTCTTACCTATTTGTAGTAAATTTTGCAGCCCCCCAATCTAAAGCGAGGACCGTGTAGCCTAAAGTTCCACAAGCCCAACCTTCTATCTCTCTATCTAGCTTGGTTTAGCTGTGAGAAATACACCTTCAAAATTGTTGCAGTGAGCAGGAATCGAACCCCGGTCTCCCGCGTCAAAGAGTGCATCGCTACTTGTTGAGCTACACTACTGCTCCTAATTGGCTGATGGAAAATATTCTATATATATGAACTAGCTATGCTTTTTACAAATATGTTTCTGATGGAAAAGTGGTGTTTAATTTCCATAATCTTTGTTCAGTGAACGCATAAAACAGTTTGTCAGTTTGTCAGCAGTCTAAAGATATGCCAGCTTTGTATATAGTTTGGTTACCTAGCAACCGAGGCTTAAAGACGATAAGCTCTGGTTTAAAGTTGCAAACATAGGCGAACGTTCGTGATCGATTTAAAACATGTTTCAGTTTGCCTTGAACAGAGGCGAACATTCATGGTCTGTTTCTGCATTAATTAAACACCACTTTTCCATCAGAAACATATTTGTAAAAAGCATAGCTAGTGTGATATAGCACTTCGGAATATAGAATTAAAAATAAACAATTTCATCAGCTGTACAAGAAAAGTAGTGTAGCTCAATAAGTAGCGATGCACTCTCTAATGCAGGAGACCGGGGTTCGATTCCTGCTCACTGCAACAATTTTAAAGGTGCATTTCTCACAGCTAAACCAAGCTAGATAGAGAGATATAGTATAGAGAGATAGAAGGTTAGGCTTGTGGAACTATAGGCTACATGGTCCTCGCTTTAGATTGGGGGGCTGCAACACCATTAACAAGCATTAACAAGCTGCTTGTTAACACTTACAACTGTTAACAAATATGCTTGTAAGTAACCTAAAAGGCTGCTTATTAACACTTACAAGCTGCATGTTAACAGTTAGTTAATGTTATTAAATGATAACAACAGTTAACTAACTGTTAGTAATGAATTGTTAACTGCTTATTATGTACTGTTAATACCTAATAAGCACATGTTATTCTAAAGCGTTACCTCGGTCTCTTCTTTCATCCACTTTCTCCATGTGCTCCAGCATGTCCTGTTGCTGTGACTTCCCTTTTCCTACAAAATAACCCCACATAAAAATAGCTTCATTTCAACTTGATAACCATCATTTTTGCCACAGTTACTTCAGAGAAAACATAATTTGTAAATGTCTTTCTTCTAAAATATTCACTATGTTCGGTATGTAGATGTATAACAGTCTGTGGCATAATACAGATTATAGTGGGGTGGATTGCCCTAAAGTGGGAAATATTTTTGCTTTTCGGACTTCAGTAGTAGGCTATATTATGCTACAATGTGAGGGGAACACATTAAATTCACATCACCAATTTTGGTCACAGGACCCTACAGCTTTGGCTTTCCCATAGTTTCACTGACATTCATTAGTTTTGGGGGAAAGCTACACTGGAGCTTAGGTGTCCCACATTAGTGTACGTCTGCCGTAACAGCTGTAACAGGCAGTGTCCCACATTAGGAACATTTTGTATATTTAAAAACCTAACAACATTTGTTTTGAACAAATGGCCATAGGCGAGGATGACGGCACATCTTGATTCTTTGGGCACTCTCAAGGACGGGACGGGACTGTGTGTGTGTGTGTGTGGGGGGGGTGACTGTAGGCGAAAGAATCAAGAGTTTAAAGAGCTGACAAACTAAGTAAAACATACTGCTGTGTGTATAATTACACTGCGTAGTGAGTATGATCAGTGAAACATAGCCAGATTTTTCCTTACCTCTTCTAAATCCAGTGTGAGTGTCTGTTGTTGATGGTGGAGTGCCACCGAGTCGTTGTTTTCACATTGGACTTTTTGTAATACAAAAATACAAGATGAGTATTACACTACAGCAAGTCTCAATTATGAAATCTTTTCTCATGTTGATCAGACGGTCAAGATAATCCAGTTCGGGACAGGACTACACTGACAGCCTAGCTGTTGTAACTTTAACATTACCGTTAACATTAACAACTTTACCTCAAGAGCTGGAAGCAAGCTAACCTGACCCTAGCCAGATGAATTTCGCTCCGCCTAGCTCCACTCATCCATCTGGAACCGATCCATTGAAGTGTTGCCTTCAGAAGGCTGGGCCTAATCAAAAAATGCTTGCATATGATTGAATAAGCCACTTGCTACTTCAACCACTTACATCGAAGCCAACCCGTGACGCTAATAACAGTCTCACAGTCGCTTCTACGCTATGTCACATCTATGAAACTCCCGCCCTGCGTCCTGATTGGCTGAACCATAGTCGGTTGCAGAAATCACTCTCAATGGAAGAGGTCCCAGATGGATGTGAGTGAAGCTAGGCGGAGCTAAGCGGAACGAAATTCATCTGGCTAGGGTCAGGTTAGAAGCAAGCTAGCAGCTACACAAACACACCCATAGCTAATCAACAAGTAATGTTAGGTAAGTGAGTAACATTATACAACATGCAAAATTAAAAGAGTAACTGTTACATTTAAAACCACACCAACTTTTAATACAAACAGATGAAAACTCACCATCTTCACACAAAGGACCATCGTTGAGGTCGCACATAGCTTCCAGTATCTCCGTAGCACTAACGTTAGCTGTAGCTAGCTGAGTTAAGAGCTCCCCCTGGTTGATTAGCAGGTTGTTTTCCAATTACGTTGTGCAGTAATTGGTCTTCAGTTTGTCTGAAGTTTGGTCTTCAGTTTGGTCTTCCCGGTCTTCAGTTTGCTTCTTCCAGTCTTCTACTTTTATAATCTCTGTACTCTTTCTTTAAGTTTGTTTGTTATTTGGTCCAGTGTTCTTTTAAAGCCTGCCATCTCTCCCTGTTGCTCATATATTTTACCCTTTCTCACGGCCCCGTCTGATTTTTCTTGCATTTCTGTTGATGTCCAAACACTTATTAAAGTGTTTATTTCCTCAGTTGACCACTGTTGAATTATTCTCTGTTTTTTGGTAGAAACCAGGGCTTTGAACCATTTTTTTTTTCAATCGGTTCGTTCCGAACAGAAACGGAATTATAACGTTTCCGGTTATGAGTTCCACCAATAAATTGACGTTCCCGAACAAAAAAATACTGTTCCCGGAACAGTTAATTTCGTTCCTGTCAGCTGTTTAATGCTATAGAATTATGTCACATCTTTCTCATCCAGCTTAAACCAAATGTAAAAATATTACAACCATTATTACATAATAATAATTATATTAATAATAATAATAATAATTAAATAGGCCCACAATTATTTCAAATGTGTAGTTTATTGTTAAAAGAGAAAATTTCCACACAAACGTAACGACATTATTAAGACACGTGGTTATGCCACTCGGGCAACAACAAATTGCAACTGTCGGGGGGAAAGGCCATCCAGTAGGCCTAATGTTCGCTAGTCCATCATTAACGTGGAGTCGACAAATATAGCTATTGATATTGTGTTTGGAATGAGCGTTTTAATTAACGATGGATCGTAATTTACCTCTTATTTAAGATGTGGAGTGGAGACTTTGTAATCCACCGCTCTCTCTCCATTCAGTCAGCGAATGTCTGATGTGATGTCACACAGGAAGTGAACCTCAGCCGTCATGGTAACGTGTGCAGGAAAATAATTACTTTTTTTTTTTAGTTAATTAGGCAACGAAAACTTTGAGGAACGAAATAAAACCAGTATTAACCGGTTACCATTATTTTTAAATAAGTGTTCCTGTTCCAGAACATAAAAAATAATAACGTTTCTGGTTTCGTTTCTGTTCCCTGTAAAATACAAAAAGTTCCCGGTTTTCATTTTCGTTCCTTGAACCGGTTCAAAGCCCTGGTAGAAACTAGCCTATTTCTGCTGGGGGAGAAAAGAAATGGCTACGGGAATCCTTCTTGCTGTCGGGGTAGCTCCGCCTACAACCTCTATGACGTTTTTGGTGCCCGACTTTGGGACCAGCAACTTCACGGAGCCATGCCGGTGCTAGCTTTTGAGCACCAGCTGACATTTCTGGTCGGAATGCGCAGAACTGGTTCTAGATAAGGCACCGGCCAGGCACCGGTACCGGGTTAGTCGAAATGAGCTCTTAGTAATCTTGGGTACCTGGCACACCAGGTCAAACCAAAAGTAACAAGTCTAGGTTTTATCTTAGACACAGAGTTAAAGGAACCATATGTAAGATTGTGGCCAAAACTGGTACTATAATCACTTTCAAATTACTGTAGAGGGGTGTATTCCCTCCCCCCTGACTGGCAGAGCTGGCAACCCAGATGCCGAAACACTACTGACTTCGTGATTAGTAGATAGGTGGATGGTGGCGCATCAGGCCAAAACACAACATGACAACATCAACATCAGTCGAGGGCTGCAACTTTTTAAAATGACAATATTCTGGCTGGAATACTGTTGTCAGTGATATAAGTATTTGAAATGAACATAATTTCTTAATGTCTAGTGACATCAAACTATGATCGCATCAAAATCGCTATTTTTAAAATTCAATTCAATTTATTGTGCTTATAGAGCGCCAAAACATAACACATGTATCATGGCGCTTTACAGAATGTAGGCAAAACACTAAGAAGGCTCAACACAACATTAAACTCTGATTGAAGTATCACCAGGGTCTCTAAACATGAACTCGAGCATTGACAACATTGTTTGTGTACACAGAGTTACTGAAAAGAAAGGTTTTGGCAAGATGGCGGTGAGCGGAAAAACAGCTAAAACTGCTTAAGTGAGTTGTTCTTTTTTGTAAACTCACAAACAATGTTCTCAATAGCACTCCTATTCAAAAGGCCATTTGACCCAAAAACATTAATACGGTCAATCTTAAAAGTGGTGCTTCCGTCCTAATTATGCTTTTTAAACGAATGTTTGACTCGGGTACATTCACAAAAAGACCCTAGGTTGCATTTTGGCGAGAGTTACACTTTAAAGGAACCGTATGTAAGAAATGTATTTCAATTAATCATAAAATGGCCCTGATATGTCACTAGACATTAAGAAATCATGTTCATTTCAAATACTTATATCACTGACAACAGTAGTCCGGCCAGGAAAAAAAAGTGAAGTTGCAGCCCTCAACTGATGTTTTTTCATGTCATGTTGTGTTTTGGCCTGATGCGCCACCCTCCACCTATCTACTAATCACAAAGTCAGTAGTGTTTAGGCATCTGGGTTGGTAACCTCGAGTCAGGAGGGAGGGGGAGGGTGTACACCGCTCTACAGTAATTTGAAAGTGATTGCAGTACCAGTTTTGACCACATTCTTACATACAGTATGGTTCCTTTAAGTGACCATATCATTAAAGTTCCTCTAGATGTAATGGCAGACCTCTGAATACTGATGTCCATTTAGTCTTTTTCCAACTTACAGTGGGCGTTACTTTCAAATGGCCACTTCAGTTGCCCATTACGCGGCGTGAAGCTGCATGACACTTTAGTACCACTTTCAGCCACTGTGCGTCGCTCTGCCACTGTACATCGCTCTGTCAGTAGCCTGCCTGCCGCCCCTTCTAAAAAAGCAGGAGGCTACCGTTAAACATAATTGTTGCCGAGAGGAATCCCAGCCTATGAATTCAATAACATAATAAATCATGCATAATTAAACATTACCTCAATTTAGGCTACTTGGGGGCTTAAGGCTTGACTACACCGTGGTAACGAAATAACTGTTCAGTGTGTTTCCCAAAAGCATAGTAGCAACAAACGTTCGCAACCACTATCGTAAAGTTGTGTAGTTACAACTACACCTCTCGACCTGTGGTAGAATGATAGTAGAAGCATAGTTCCGGGGATCTTCATGTCAAAGACGTCACTGACGCCACTGACCTAAATATATTTAGGTTTCTAATTGATATTTACACTTCTAACCACCATACATTCATATTTTAAAATGCCCAAGGCAGAAAATACATAAATTAAAAGTCAATTTGCAGCCACATGCACGTAATTCAAAGTCACACACCTGCAGATAATAATAAGTTGCGCACTTTTTGACGAGTCAGTTGAGAATATGTAGCCTATGATTTTCATGAAGGGGGGGGGATTCCTTGTTAGTTTACGCAAACCAGGCCAAGAAGGCTGATTCTGATTTTGATAATATGATCTGCACAAAAGATAAACTTAGGTAAACAACGATGTGAATATTGTTGTCAAAATCTTAACCCAGATTCGAACTCTTGGACAGGAGACTGATAACTGCTGTGCAACGGCAGCTGTCATCAGCCGGCCTTAATGCAATGCGCCACCAAATTGACGGCGTGTATGGGTGAATAGGGGATAAATAACAATAGAGTACACAACTGTTTCACCAGCACATTTAAATGACACGTGTTAAACGTTAATTCAAAGCAGTGGTTCATTTACAAGGTCAGTCTATATGAACCAATGAATTAACTTAATGACCCTGAGAAAAACAGATTTCACGGATTAAACTAAGGTAGTCCATCATTAAGTCTCTGTTATGTGCAGGTGTGCCCGTTCACGTGCTACTAAACGTCATTAACCACCTTAGTCCAGACTACTGAAGTTTGGAAACTATCATGATCCAAATTTACAAAATACTGTACGACAGTTTTGGGAAACAGTCGTAACTTACATGTTGGTTAGTTGAACGATGCATCGTACCACGTTAGTAAAAAGCTAACCTCCGTAGTTGTACGGGAAACGCACCCCAGATCAACTTGTAGGCCATTAGCAATCTGTTTATTTTATTTTATGAAGCCTATACAGTAGATTACCTGAGACATTCTCACTTGCAATAGACAGATGCAATAGCCATTGGTCAAGTACTGAGTATAAAGCAATTAAGATAGTAGCCTATACAAAAAGTATTTCATACTATCATAAAAAAATTTGTTAAAACGAATAGCATTTTGCAACTTGACAAAACACCGGATTAAATATCATAGGGGAGATCACATGGCAGTTGCCTCTCCCTTCAGTGCTATGACTCTGTTGATGACTTTGTCCAGATGGTCTATGTATTTATTGCAACGTTCGGCTGTGAGTTTGTTTCCCCAAAAAAACTCTATTGCAGATATCAATGTGTCTTTGTTCATGGGTTTGGCCTCACAGCAGAGGCTTAGACAACTATGACCCGTTTTGGTTTCGTATATTAATTTGCCCTACTTATTGACTGCAATGTAGTCAATTGACTGCTTGACAGGTTATTTTTATTTTTCTGTACAATAAACAAATACATCTGCTTTATGCCGCAGAATTACGCACTTGGCCAGCCTATAGAACGGGCACATTTTGGAGAGAATAGAGAATGTACGCACGCAAGAATCTGTAGGCTATTTGTGGCGGGTTACCAGCAAACAATGTTTAATGCATTAACTCAAGACATCAATACAAGCAGAAAGGATGCAGCAGGCAGCACATTTAGAAAAGTAATTTCCAGTGGAAAAACAAAATGCTGAATGAAGCCCAAAGATATGAAGGCATATCTGGCAAGTTGTTATTTTTTGAAGACGTAAATGGTTGGGCTATAGGCCTAGGCAAGTTTGCAAGAAGGAGACATAACGCATGAGCATGCCACACTATCCACAGCTGTGGTAGCGGGGGGTAGGAGGATTACTGTTAGCGCAGGATTTATATAAAATTCTTCAACAGAAGGCCTGCCTCGAATGCAGGCTTGCCCAAAATAAAGGCCTGTGGTTTGCGCAGTCTACAGTAAGTAGGTCTTAGTGAGTTAGGAGTCCTCTCGACTTCTTTTAAGCTGTCTCAGAGGTGGAAAGTTGGGTTCGTTGGGGGCAGGGCCAGATTAACAATTCATAGACCCCCGGGAACAAAATGTCTGATGGCCCCCCCTGCCCCCCAGCCAACGTGAATCGGGCGGTCAGTTAATAGGCCTATATCGTAAAGATATTTCTTGCCATTTAAGGCACGAGCGCATCTGTGAGGCCAAGCCTCACCAAGTAGCCCGTTTGTTTTACAACTAACATTACATTTAATTAAACTGCTTATAGGCTATGCCGAAATAGTTTCAACATTTTGAATATCAGTGTCGGGTGAATTAGGAAATGTTCTCAAAGTAGCCTTATGGCTAAAAGCTGCTTGGGATCCCCCCTGTCAAGCAATATAACCATACAAACGCGCGACTTGCTCACTCATTGTTTCAAAAGGAGTAATTTCGGCTTTGTCGGAACTGGCCAAACTAAAAGAAAAAACACTTTCCTTTGTTTTTCATAAACAGAAATTATATTTCGTGTTGACATCACACCGTTAAAAAAACGAGATATAGCCGTGGCCTACTGGTTAGCACTTAGGACTTGAAACCGGAGGGTTGTCGGTTCAAACCCCGACCAGTAGGAACGGCTGAGGTGCCCTTGAGCAAATTTCCCTCACGGGATCAAAAGAGTATATATACTTATACTTATACTTATACTTATATATATATATATATTATATAAGAAGCACGCACTACCCGACAGTAAGTGGAGGCAGTGGTTCTCAAACTTTGCCATATCCTACACTGGTGTAAAAGGCGTGTATGGTATCATATTTTTTTGTAAAGGTCTGCCAGGTATATTCTTAGGCCTATGAATGGTGTGCCTTCTCACAAAAGCATAGTCACTGGGCTCAGCTAGATGTAGCTTTCTCCTTCACCAACCTGTGAGCCTATGAGGCAGTCACGTCGTCAGTGGCACTCTCAGGTCCTTCTCATCTGCTGATACAGCAACATGAGTATTCCACTATAGCATTGCTCATCATTGCCTTACTCCTTTCCTTTTCAGAATGTTCTTTCTATCCATAATTATAAGTCTTTCTTCAGTGAATTAGCAAGATACCATCAGAAGCCAACAATCATAAAACACCTGTGTGCGCGCTCTCTCTCCCCTGCGTGTTGTAGGCTAGGTTTGCGTGAGTTCTTTCTATCTGCTTTACTTTTGTGAGTTGCGACCACCTAGGCTATATTATAGACGTTATATGAGGTACCAGCAGTGCTCGAATTACGTGGGAGCCAGAGGGAGCCGAGATCCCATAGAGTGAGGACTGGCTCCCATGAAATCAAAAACCTGAGGGGGTTTCTCATATCTGAAGGTGTCTGGCATTGCAATTTAATCCTAAACAACCGCTTATTATCCATCCCTGTGCGATCTCTTACCATTAAAGACGTTAAATTTAAATATAGGCTACTACGGGACGTAGACCTACCCTATACGCTCTTGAACGCAGCATGACACTTCACCACCACACCACTAGACTATATGAGCAAACCGTATACGATCGTTTTGACAGCACTCGCAAATCTGAAGAAGTCACCCTGCTTTGATGCGAGTGTTTTGTCTATTTACATAGGCGTTCATTGGGCTAGCCTATATGGTTTGATATGTGCTGAAAAATCCTGTTTGCTGTTGAACTTGCGCTTTACCTCTTCTATGTTGATTGACAAAGCCATAAATTATGGCCCATAATGCAGCCTACAATGATTGTGTTGTCTGATGATCTGTAGCTATCCTCTGCCATTCAGAGCTCCGGAAAGTTCCCAGATATTTTGAAACACCTGTTAGCAATCTCTGATGTCGAAATATTCAATGGCTACCCGACAACATCTCAGTGCAAACTCCAAAATTGTTCGTCTATTAATTTTCCACGGTTCAACAATACTAGAACATAGTTTGGCTGCAATGGCTTATAATTTCTGTATAATCCTACATGCATTATTGTGTTTGACACTGAGGATAGCCTATCTGAGACGGTGGTCTGAGTTACGTTGTGAAATTGAGAATGGCACAGACTAAATCGTTTAGTCTATTTCTTTGTATTGTGAAATTGAAATGAAATATGGACTATTACAATCAATAGTATGTTGAAATTAATTTGCAATCAATTTCTATGAAAAATCTATGTCTGTTGTGTGCGTGTGTCAAGGTAAAGCCTAGGCCTACCGTGCGCATATTGTACGCCTAGGCTATTTCATCGCCTTGTTAGGCTATGCACGGGGTGTGCCAACTTTTTATGAGATAGAGAGACCCCCTTAAAGACAAAAAGATAATTCGAGCCCTGGGTACCAGTGTTTAGCTGTGTCACAAAACAATAAGCTTTGTCAGACTACTTTTAAAATGATATTCAGGGCTATATACATTTTAAACATTTGGGGCTGAAGACCCAACAAGGCCTTGCGTTAATTCTTTAGGTGGGAAGTGTCAGGAATTTTCATACGAGAGACGCTCTCATGGGTGGTTAGTATATGGAGTAGGGGATTGACAGCAACATAGCCAATCACATTATCAGAGATGCTGAATTTAACATCAACTGCGATGTTTGATTTTAAATTAATGTAAATTTAGCCGGGACTGTAAGCTGGCACACGTGGGTGCTCGATATTTTCCGTGGGTGCTCGAGCGACGGAGCACGTATCTCGCGGTTGC
The DNA here is from genome assembly GCF_046254945.1 of Alosa pseudoharengus. Lineage (NCBI taxonomy): Eukaryota > Metazoa > Chordata > Actinopteri > Clupeiformes > Clupeidae > Alosa > Alosa pseudoharengus. The sequence goes on from NW_027468848.1 coordinate 43,265,590, forward strand.
ATCCATTACAAACAAACATGCAATGTGAACGTCTGGGATTGGGGAGAGCACTAAATGCTCTACTGAATAAGCAAGCATGAATGAAAAACACTCTTTAATAATCAAAAAAATAAACGCTAATGAAGTAAACTTGTGACCATCAAAAATCGTTTATCGCCTGTAACTTCGTGATAACAGGACGTAACAGGAAGGCATTTGGCTGAGCAACGGAGGTTAATATGCTCTATATTTTGTCCAAATGATGTCTGTCTATCATCGTTGCACTCGGAGAAAACCGGAATGTTTTATTTGTTCTGCGTTTCTTCTACGGCTGCAAACGGAATTTACTCGCAGTTAACCAAATATTTCTTTATTAGGGCAGGGCAGGCATATTTCTGGCTATTAAATTATTTCTAAACCAGTCTGCTGAAGTTTGTAGTGAAGTCTGTGTAGGGTTTTCCAGGCTCCATTTCTTTTTATGAGACACCCTGCTCACAAGAGACATCTGCCGGTTGTTGCAGCGTCGTTGCAGCGTCACTGGAAAAATACAAATTAAAGTTGCGTGATACCGCGTGATCCCGCGCGCGAACCACGAAGGAAGCTGGCCAAATCGAAGCAATGGCCACTGTATAAGTTGTGACCCATCAGTTATACTAGGGCACTCCAACATCCTCCAAAATTTCAGTGTAGATGCAATTGTATAAATTTGTCTAATAAATAATGCACAATCAAGGCATCTGTGACCTCAGAATCTCAGAAGTGACCAAGGGGACTAGTTTGAGGGCTGGCCTCTTGGGTTTTGATTGTTTGGAATTTAATAAGGTCTATGAGATGTTGTCTCTTGTGGGTGTGTTTTCTACCTATGGAATATTTTATTAATTGATTCAATCTAGAATGTGTTCTGGGTTATCTGTAATCAATGATCTTTTGTTGTGTTTAGATGGAAGTGCCATCTTCAAAGGATGTTACCGCAAACCAGAAAATGCCACATTGGCTCTACCCATCACTGCATTGATAAGAAATATGTCTGTGGATAAATGTGTTGACATGTGCACAGAGAAGGTATGACACTGTGACATCTGCGTGTGTTAATAAGTTAATAAGTTAAAAATGTATTTTACATGATGTGAGGTAATAGTAATCATTAATGTACTTTGCTAAAGCAGGCACATAAGCGTTATTCTTATTAGTGTGCTTGCTACTCTAAAATGTCCGACCGGAAGCAGTGTAAGTTGCTCACGGAGATGGTGTCGCTGGCCCTTTGTCGTTTTTTCACCATATAAGATTTTAGTGAAAGCAAAACTTATTTTTCACAGCTCACAAATTTTGTCTGATCTTCACAAAATGTACATGATCTTGTTATGGTTATGGTTATGGATTTAGCAGACGCCTTTGTCCAAAGCGACACATAAATACAAAACAACATAATAATATTTAAAATTGAACAGGGAACAGATTAGAATGTAGGTCAAATATAGTAAGGAGAATACCCAGATAGCAAACATACACTGGGACGGAACTGGGCCACACCTACCTCAACATCCGGCACGGATCTGCATAATGGACCTGATCCGGCGTCCAAACGCACATCGGTCCAAAATTGGTCTGGATCCGTTTGACGGATCTGGTACCAATAAGGGCTAAGACTGGCCCAGTTCCGTATGGTAGTCTGTGTTACTGACGTGTTCCAGATCTGCTTATCATATGCAATACGGGTCCGCTTATTGTGTGTGGTACGGACCCGTTTATCAGACATCAGCTGGCTTTATTTGACATGTGAAATGTGATTGGTAATTAGGCCTAATTATCCTGAAAAATCTGTTTGCTACACATTTGCTAACAGGTTCGTTATAGGTTCACCCAGGCTAAAGTTCGTAGGCCTAACGTTTTCCCAACAGCTCAACTGATAAACATAAGCTAGGCTACAAACAAGAGGGGGGTAAAAAAAACTTTACACATAAGTGTCTAATTATTTTTTTATTCAACAACCTGGCTGTAGAAGTGCAATCCCAGACAAAGTTTAAGTCGTGTTAATTCCACTGTTTCCATCGATATTCAGGCTGTCTTCCTCAGTCATCTCCATGGTCAATCTGAAACAACACAAAATAAACATTAGCCATTTATTTCTTTTTGAAAATAGGTAGTCACAATTACACTCGTTTTTTATCATCAGTGATCCTGTTAGCGTTATCAATGTTTTTTCCAAAATAGTTATTGTGATGGCTAAGGTAGTAGGCTAGCCCATATTGCTGGAAAGTATAACCTTAAAGTTATCAATCGCTCGGTTGCTTGTTGTTGTCTCTGAATAAAACAGATAAAAAGCAGATAACCTACCTTGAAAAATTGGGCTGTCCTAGTCCAACCCCAGGCTGGCAAATCATGTCAAAAGATTGATAGTGAGCAAACCAAAGATCCTTGATTAACGTTACTGCTTGGACTTCTGCATGCGTGGAAAGAATATGGGGTTGTCTCATAGCACTGTTAGATCTGACACAAACAACAATTGACTACTTTTACCACTGCTAGGTAATAATAAAAATAATGAAACGAACATATGATCGATCAATATTGAGCCAACTATATCTTCTTTTCCAGCCTTACTGTAGAAATGAAGTGGCCATGGGAACATAGTGCACCCCCATGGTTTCTAAATTTGTGCCATTCCAAAATACCTTTTTTTTTCTTTAGCAGCCAGTTGACAATGAAGTAGGGAAAGGACAGTCAATTTAGCAGAATCAGCACCTTAATTAATATCATTACCACCTGGGTCTGCTGTGAAAAAATGGTCCTTCGGTTCATATCCGTATCACAGGTTTGGGCCAAATCAGTGTTTTGTATTTTAAAAGCATCTCCTGACTTCCAGTTGAGTTGCGGAAATTGGACCTGGGACAAATCTGTAAACCGGTGATAAAACAGCATTGCTAGCAGAGCTGAAACCTGTATCAGGAGCAGACCTGGCCCACAGTCAGATACCGTATGTCCGCTACATGCGGATCTAAAGGCTTTTATGCAGATCCGGCCCAAAGGAAATTGCTATCTGGGTAGTTATAGTACACAATAATATCAATTCAATCAATAGCCTAATAAAAAACCAATGGAAAAAAAAAAGGGGAAAGGCAATAATAAACAATAATGTCCATTCAATCAATAATATAAAAACAATGACATGCTAAGACTACATTAAGGAGAATATCAATAATAAACAATAATGTCAAATTAATTAACAGCCCAATTAAAATAAAACAACATTATACAAACCATAACACATAAGCGCTTAAACAACTAAGTATATGTTGAATAGGAATGTCTTTAGACCCCTCTTAAACGACCCAAAACTACCACAGGAACGGAGAGCACTGGGCAATTCATTCCACCAACATGGAACCACTGAAGAAAAGAGTCTGGAATTAGACCCAGTTTTCATGACTGGTCGACACAACATGCGCTCACCAGAAGACCGCAGTGGGCGGTTGGGGATGTAAGGCTTGATTATTGAATTAAAATAACTAGGAGCAGATCAAGTTAGTGTCCTATAGGCCAAAGTGAGAGATTTAAATTTAATTCTGGCTACTATAGGGAGCCACTGGAGAGTAACTAGGAGAGGAGTTACATGTGTCCTCTTTGGCTGATTGAAGACCAGGCGTGCTCCAGCATTCTGAATCAGCTGTAATGATCTTGTTACACAAGCGGGTAAGCCAGCTAATAGTGAATTACAATAGTCCAGCTTAGAGATGACCATGGTCTGAACAAGAAGTTGTGTGGAATCTTGTGTCAGATAAGGTCTGATCTTCCTAATGTTGTAAAGCATAAACCGACATGATTTTGCAATAGAAGCTATATGCTCAGAGAAGTTAAGTCGGTCATCAATTACAACGCCCAAGTTTCGTGCCGATCTAGTTGGGGTCAGTGAAGTTGAGTCAAGCTGGATGTTAATCTGTTGGGGAATAGCTGTTTTAGCTGGAAACGCCAAAAACTCTGAAGGTGCCGATCTTTCATCCAGGCTGAAATATCCTTAAAGGTGCCATGTGTAAGAATTGAGGTAAAAATATCCAAAAAATTAGCTACACACATCAAAAGAATAAGAAGAAATAAGGGCGATGATGTCATTAAAAAAAATGACAAGGTATAGTGCTGCAGAGATATCAACCTGAATTAGCATGCTAAATTACTAGCCACAGCCCGACAGGTATCATAACACCAGTTTCGGCCATGGGAGGCGGTATGCGGGCAACATAACCGCCAGTCAAACTGCAATACACGTTTGTCGGTTGTTACTCTAGGGTAGACCAATTCACTTTCTGGAGGTTTAATGCCCCCATCTTTTATGGAATGTGGAGTATGAATTGATTTTTTGGCGGACATTACATATGGCACCTTTAAGGCATGCAGAAATCCGGTGGGAAACACTAGAGTCATCAGGTGGGAAAGACAGGTAAAGTTGAGTGTCGTCTTCATAACAGTGATAGTCAAATCCATGGGAGCGAATGGTATCACCTAAGGAAGTGGTTTAAATAGAGAAAAGCAAGGGTCCTAATGCTGAAAGGTTGTATCAGCGATTTCAGGCCCAAAAAAGGCCCAAACATAAATGATCACATTCATCTATCCTTTGCTAACGATCCGCTAGCTGTCTGCCCCATAAGCAGGCCATCAAAAAAATGCGTCTGTAGGCAGCCTAGGCTCCGAGATCTGTACACAAAAACAATTGCTACCAACAAGGGTTGGCAACCCACTCAAAGGCAAAATAAAGCGTTTCAGTCAATAACCGACGAGATCCGTGTTTAGGATAGTTTTAATTCCACGGGAGGGAGGGGGAGGGAGTAGCGAGCTAGCTCTCTCTTTTGTTTGAACATCAACAGAAGTGATGTATCCCCGCTATCGCAGATATATTATCTTGTTACTTAAAATGGGGCCAGGCGTGAACACATTGGCTGGTGATCAAAAAAGTTAATTTAGAACCCACCTGTTCACCTGTTTTGTGTTTGGGTGCTTTGCCATACATTCCGAGGTTGTTCTGTTTTTCATGAAGTGATAATCCATTCATATATTTGGAACATGCAAAAAGGCACTCGATCACAAATTAGCCAACTAGATATACCAGCAAAATGATGTGATGCCATGACATGTTAATAATCTGTCGCCTATGTATTTTCGCTATACTGTCCTGCTTAGCTTTTCACATAGGATGGCAGAAAGTTCCATTCTTATGATAAAGGAAAGGGATGTTGGCATTCAGAATTGAATGATGGTTGCATGTGATTGGTTTATTTAAATTCACTTCACTAGGCCTCACCCATTTCAGAGTCCCCGCATTGACATGCACCTTTGATTAGTGGTGTTGTAGTTTTACTCAAGTTGTCACTGTATCTAATTGATTTGCCCCTTTATTTCTGCAATTTGAATGTAGGAGCTTCCTCTGGCTGCACTGTCAGGCCAGCAGTGTCATTGTGGCTTCCGCACTACTCTGTTCACACTTCATGAGCGTGAGGATGAGGACCTGTGTATGCAACGCTGCAGTGGGGAAGATTTTGAGAGCTGTGGAAATGAGGAATTCTTTGTGGTGTACCAAACACAGGTTCAAGGTGAGCAACTACATCTTTATGCACAGGTCTTGTGTAGAAGCAGCAGTATCAAACATGCCATAAACATACACATTCATACACACTAATTGGATAAAACCCCTGTGCTCTGGCCTTTTCTGGGTCTCAGGTGCAGGGTGATGCGCAGAAATAACAGACTTTAAAAAAAAGAGACAATCTACGCACACTGGTCTATTAGTATTATGAATTGTTTATTATGAGCATATAGCTAAAAAACGCTCCTGATAACCAATTCCTAATATTAGACCATTGTGCGGTGATACTTTCTATTTTTTTAAGTACCGTATTTTCTGGACTAGTCGCTCCGGAGTATAAGTCGCATCAGTCAAAAATGCCTCACGAAGAGGAAAAAACATATATAAGTCGCTCCGGACTATAAGTTACCGTCTAATACTGGGGGGTATTTGATGGTTCACTGTTAAGTTTAATGTAGTTGAAAGAGTGTCGGGATTTCCACCTGCTGTTTATTGCGAGACAAGGCATCCGCTTTCATTCATTCATTGAACGTGTGCTGTGGTGTAATGGAAACCTTATTGTGTAGGCCTACGGTAGCCTAAATTAAGTTTTTTTTTTTTTTTTTAATTATGCATGATTTACTTTTTTATTAAATTTGTAGGCTGGAATGCCTCGTGGCAACAATTGTGTAAATGTAGGCTAGTACTGCTTCAGCCTCTGGCAATCTCAGAAGGGGGCGGCAAGCGACTGGTAGCTTGAGAACGATGTGTTGGAGACCCAGTGTAGGACAGCGACATTTTAAACAGTATTGAACCAACCAACAATATAAAATATTAAAGGAATTATCCGGAGTAAATTGCGCTTTAGATCAATTTACGGATGATTGGGAGTACATACGTTGAGTTGACATCCAAATCATGTCATTCGGATGTGTTTTGAGAAAGTTCGATTTTACCGTTTTTAGTCAAAACTCGTTAGCCTGGAAGTGACCAGGGCATGTCATTTCGCCGCTACAAAACGCTATTTTTATACCTCTTCTACAGTTCCAAACAACATTACGTTATTCATAGTAATGCTTGTGACTTTTACATTTATATACAGTTAACCCTTACAAGCCCGACCGTTCTAATTTCGTTAAAATTTTAACGATGACCAATCATCTAATATCTCAGCTGTCCAATGACTGATTTTATTTCTGAAATCTTCCCCGTAATGCTGACAACATAAGCTTCAATTTGATATGATTGGTTAAGGGGTTTATGGCGCGAAATGTTTTGGATACTTGAAGATGAGTCGTGAAAAAAAACTTTTCACTTCAGTCATACATTTTGACATGGACCGCCAGATGCCACCTGCACTTCGTTGGAGTTTACCTCGACTGGAAACCACACAGCTGGATAAACTGAGGTAATATATGTTTTTACATAGTTTCTAGTTATGGTTAATCTTAATTTGTAGTCATAAAATCATGTTATTTGACAGTAATATGCTTTCTCATCAGCGTCAACATTATGGCATAGCGGGGGCTAAGTGCATCGTCATGTAACTTTAGCTAGCTCCATTACTCTGAACTGCTTGCAGTATTCTCGTTTGCTTTTGATATCAGTTATTTTCATTTGACAATTTCATTTAAAAACCTGTTAGTATATAACCTGTAAGTAAGTTTGTTTTCTAGTACCAATTTGCTTGTTACTCCTCTCAATATGTAGTTGTAGAAAACAAGATGTGAAATCACGGATTCTGTCAGAAATGTAGTGCTAATTAACTTATTGCCTCTCCTCGGGTTGTTACCTCGCTAGGCAGTTTGTAGTGAACTGTTTTACCTTGCTAACTTCTAAATGACAAACATCAGACGTGCTTGTCTCAACATTTTCTAAGATGGCATGACTTGATATTCTACTCCTCTCAATATGTAGTTATAGAAAACATGATGTGAAATCACATATTATGTCAGAAATGTCATTATTGCATTTCAGCAGTTAGTTACTAGGTGAAATGTAATCTGTCTTTATCTTAATGCCAGCCAGGCAATCAGATTTAGGGTAGCTAAACCCATGTGTAATAAAATGACTTTTCATACTTCTAAATATTTTTGAGTTACTCAGAATGCTTCAATAGTTTAGGCTACCTCTTCTTGTGTATGTATGTGCACACACGCACGCATCTGTAGTTTTGTGATTTTATTTTTTAAATTAATAAAGGTATTACATTTGTATGATTTTACTGTTGTTTCAGATGGAGGATGACAAGACCTACACAGACCTCCTTGCAGGGCTGAAGAGGTAGCTGACTGCTGATGAGCTTGCGCTCACAATGTTGAAGACCATGTGAGGATGGAGGAAGAAGGTATAGATTTAGGTGGCGTGCGTAGGGTGGTGTAGACTGCCACTAAAACACTGTGAAATAGACTTGTTATGTTGTTTTTTATATGTTGTTGTCCCAGGCATATGTGGTTTTACCAACCGGAACGGGTGGGAGGTTGTGCTTAGTAGGCCGTCGTATGCAAACACACAGTACAGGGGCATGGGACGAAGAGACCCCAGAAGAGTTTCACAGTTTTCTGGGATTGATCATTGACATGGGACTTCACTTCCCTCCCTAATATCCATTGCTACTGGGGAACCAAGTCTCTGAAAGGATCAGGGAGCGTTGACCAAATGAGAAATACATATTGTGTACACTTTTTCTCCATTGACTTTGCCGTTGTCAGTAGTTTCTTATTATTTCAAATAGGGCTGCACGATATATCTAAAATCTATTGTTATCAACATTTGCGATGGACATACCGCAAAGATTACTTAATTTTCGATAAATTTCGATAAATTTTCTGTGCCGTGCGCATTCCATACAGTCTATGGTGTATTCACATTCTGAATGTCAACATATTTTACCAAACCGATGCTGTCATGCTGCCCTAGAAGCCCGTCCCCTACCAGTTTAGGTGTGTGGTGTTTTAGGTGTTGAGTCGGGAGCTAATGTCATGATGGCTGAAGATCGAGCGAGGTAGGTTACACTTAGGTGAAGAGGAATTGGTGACTAAAAGGAAAAGCATGTCTGTTCTATGGAAATATTTTGGTTTTATTAAGGATGACGTGTTACAAACATAACGCCAAATGCGTCCTTCTCCACTGTGTTAAAATAAACAATTTCTTTCGTTATCGTTATAGGATCAGAAGATATCTGTCTTTCACTGTAAGGCTTGTATTTCATGATTTGCATTTAGCAAAAGCCCCAGACAGCAGCAGAGAGGTAATCAGGATTCGTTATTTGTAAAAGTTGTTTAGCCTACTTCGTTGGACTGTGCGATGTGCCCCTTACTTTCACTTTCCGCTGCAGTTGGTATGCCGGTAGCCTAATAACGTGGGATGCGCAGCGTATGAGGTTGGAGAAAAACATGAGGTGGAGAAAAACATTAAATATTTAAATATCGCAAGTTATATCGTTATCGCAGTACTCAATAATGTTATCGCATACCGCATGTTTTCCTAATATCGTGCAGCCCTAATTTCAAGTTTGGCAATCTGAATCTGGTGTTGAACGTTTGGTAGCTACAGCCAGAAAGACTTTGGAGAAAATCTATCACAACAGCTGGCAGGCATTTCCGTCAAAATTTCAGCCTCGCCTTCAGCTGCTCCAACTACTACTTTGTCGTCTTTTCATCAAGTACATATTCCTGTACAGCAGGAGCCAAAGAAAAATTGTTGGCTTTGTTATAAAAACAATACATAATAACACTAAAGTAGCTTGTATGGCCTGGAGTTTAGCGGTAGGTGACTTTGTTTTTTTGGTAAACAAAATTGCTGTCAGATTTGGCATTCTACAAAAGGGGATGCGTTTCGTTATGAGTCATAGGTCTTCTGTGTTTAACCTTCAGGTTCCCCACCCCACCTTTCCCTATCCTCCTCTGTGTGTGTGTGTGTGTGTGTATGTGTGTGTGTGTGTGTGTGTGTGTGTGTGTGTGTGCGAGTTTGTGTGTATATGTGGCAGGCTTGTTCTATGTAATCCACTTTCAAATGTTTAGAACACATTGATTTTTGAGTGTTGTTGAAGTTGATTGTATTCCTAGCTTTTCATAAATAATACATTTTATAGATGTATATCATTTTCATATTACACTAATTTATATAAGGAAGTTGTATCTGTTGAATCAAATGTATTTTATGTCTCTATTCAGAATTGATCTTCAATAAATATACAGTACACTTACTTCCTGTATTACTGGTAAGGTACATGTTTTTCTTTTATATATCATTATTATTGACTGTAGCATTTGCTTATATACAAATAAATGGTTTATTCTTATGGACCAAATAAATCTAAACCATTGTGTCTGACTTCATTATTAGTTTTTATGCATACTTTTATGTTTTTGGTGAGAAAGAGAATGTGAATTCTGTCAACATTCTAAATCCCGTTTCCTGCATTTTTTTACACTGATCACTAAATTTATCATAACTTTTGAAAGGTTAATGATATTCCAATTCAGTCTTTTTTGTTAAATAGCCCACAATTTGCTGAACATGTCATACACTCTATATTTTTCTCTATCTCGTATAGAAACATGATGAAAATAATTTTTTATGTGAATGAAATTAAATTTTAACAAATTTCGGTATACATTTGGAGAGGATTTTCGAAGACTGTTCATTACTGTATCAACATTACCATATGTATTGTACATCATTTGATAGAACTGATCCTTCTGATTACAATGGTATGTATATCCCATTGATGGTATGGTATGGTTCTGTAGGGTTGGGTGTCATTTGGGTTTTATCGGATACCGATGCTAAGGGTATGTTCAGACTTTGCGTCTTTTTCTGACACAAGAAGTTGTGCAGACCGCTTTTTCAGTTTGAAAAAAAGCTGCCATCGTATTGTTCCAAAAAGCAGCCAGAAGCGTCTTTTTGCGATAGACAAAGTGAATAATGTTATGTGTGGGTACAAATTTTTGTGGAAGAGAAAACTCACGTTGGCTATTGCTTTTGGTATGTTATGGTAAAGTTGTGAAGTCATGTCAAACAATTCCCTATGCTCAGACACTAAAACGAGTCTCTCGACCGGTGTTCTGCCACCTTCTTCATTTTTTACTTGGTTGTCATGGGAAACCACAGGTCTCGGTAATCTGCTTGTGATTGGTCATCTGTAAAAAAGACAGCATGACGTATGCCGTTTTTCCACTAGAAGTTGAACATTTCTCAACTTCTGAGCTGCAGCAAAAGACTTTTTTGAAACTTTTTTGAAAACACGGTCTACTCCATAGGGTTATAATGTAAAATGCCAGCAGCTGAGAAAAAGACGCTTAGTCTGATTTTACTCTAAATCGATACTTTTAAAACGTTGGATTGTTATATTCAATTTACTATCAATGGGCTCTATTTTGCACACCAGCACAATTGACTTTGTATACTCGCGCTTTTGTCTTTCCTATTTTGCAGTCAGCGCATATTGGAATTTTCCCTCCACAGGTAGCCTACATGTGCGCCCACGGGGGCGTTTCAGCGAAAAGAGGGGGCGTGTTCCGGCGCAAACGCTCCCTGTTGATATTTTGCAGTTTCAGAAAACTATTCTGCCACAGACCAGGAACCTCCTGGTCTAAAGTCAGTGGCGCGAATTCAGATGCTATTTTAAGAGAGCATGCATGGCCACAGGCCTGCAGAAATGAATGCTATGCACACCGATCTACAGACACCCTGTGCACAGATGGAAACATTCAAAGCCTTGATAATATTTGTCCGTTTCCCGGCTTTGTTCGTGCATTGGTCAACTAAAAATTTTGTAGCCTATATAGTACATCTACATGCAATATCTTTACAACAACAACGCCTAATTACGTCCTATTAATTTGGACAACTTTATACAGCCCTGTAAAGGCTAAAGTTACCATTAGTTTTGTTCCAATTTACCGTTGTGTATGGCTTTAAACATCGTGTGTGCTTTAACATCAGCCTATAAGCATTACTCCAGCTGCGCTAAGGTTTTGACAAGCACCACAAATTTGCCTACCTTGTTGTAGCCCATCTGAAATAACTCCAAAACTTTGCTATGTTCCCTCCATCCTTTCGTTGTTTTATATCCATGATGGCCTTGAAGTCTTAAGTTTGTGAATTTGCTTAAATAAGCTTATTAAGTGCTGTTAACCAGCAACCATAGACAGTAAAAGAAAGCAGCAAGTAGCCTTAGATTTACGTCGGGCGCAACAGTCAATATTCCGCCGGTAAAATAGAGACAGCGCCCAAGATCCGCCTACAAAGCGATTTGCGCGAAGTCAATTGCGTTAAAGTGCAAGGTATAGCCCAATATCTCATTGCTTCGTTCTAAGCACGACAATACATTTAAATGTAAAAACAGCTTGCCATGGATGCACACACAGTGGTAAGCTCTGCTTTCAAGTTTGTCCAGTGTAGGCGGCTTGCCATAAAACCACTTGCCATGGAACTGCCAGGTCATGGACAACTTGCAAGCAACCTAATCTAACAAGGGACTATGCTTTCAAGTTCATTCAGTGTGTTCCCAAATGCTTCAAGAAATTCCCCCATAACACGCAATAGTTTTAAACATGTTACATATGCCGGTGTTGAAGTGTTTAGATTTAGGCGCTAGTAGGCATTTTAACAGCAACTATGCGCTAACATAGGCTACCCCCTGTCAGATCAGCTTAATTAGAAATAACGTACGGAGATGGTTCCGTAGCCTCTTTGACAGCTCAGGGATACCAATGCATGTAACATATTTATGTTTTTGCAAGCTAACTTTTAGCATGATATTCATATTCATTGTGATGCTAAATGGGCCTCATACACATGAAAGATTAATGTCATGTCATTATGTTGTTCGGAAGACACCGTGAAATAAAGTTTTCATATTACAACTTTGCTGATAACATTTCAAATAAATGCCAGTTAGCGCATTAGCAAGGTTATTGTGTAAAGTATAGCCTACTGTTGTTTCATAGCCTTTTGCTACTGTTAGATTTTAACAGGAGCTTGTGATATTGGTTTAAAGTAAGCTATTTGGCATGGGCTCAGGCAAGCTGTCAAACACTGTCCACTAGGCTATAGCCTATGTGGTGCACCCCTCTGCTTTAAGCTTATACATCTAGTGTTTATGTTAGCTTATTGTATCTGGATGTGTTCAGAGAAAGACGTTAGAGATGGCGCATGATGTGCAGTGGAAAAAAAACGGCAGATATTTAATGGCACCGAAATGAGGCACTGAAATCCACATTGTTATTCAATGTTGTTACTACCGTTTGCGTCAGCACTGGTGCCATATTAGAACCGTGTTTCGGTGCCCAACCCTTTTGTTCTGCCTTTAGTAGAAGAAGCTATATACAGCGGAAGTTGTGTGGTTAAAAAGCAAGTTAAAGCAAGATAAACCGAACACTGAAGAACTCACGTGTGAAAGTGGTATTAATATATGCCTGTTAGAGATAGTTACAGACATTACATGGTGTCGGTACGGAAGTCATGGTGAAGTTTAGAGCGCTGAGTGAGTTTAAGTTTGAGAGTCCAACTGAATGGCCGGAGTAGAAACGGTGATTTTGCCGCTACCGTATAGACACGAAACTTAGCCAAGAGGATGGAGAGATCCTAGTGAGTGCGCTTATTTACGCAATGGGCAGTGAAGCTGAAAAGATATTCAGTTAATTTGAGTTTGGAGAGGAAGATGATAAGGAAGACTTTGAGGAGGTAATGAAAAAGTTTGACGAGTACTTTATTCCACGACGCAATGTCATACATGAGCGTGGATGTTTCTACCAACGGTGCCAGCATCCTGGAGAAACGGCAGAGATTAGGACATTGTATGAATTGGCGGAACACTGTCAGTTTGGAGCTAGTGTTAATTTCGTCAGACGAGACGAGAGGAAAAATGTTCATCAACAACCTTTTTTTCCATGACTAAGACAAGACGATGACGAGACTGCACTAATGTCCTGAAACACTGACTAAGACTATCTTAACATGCATTTTTGTTGACGAAAAAAGACGAGACTAAAATGTTTTGCATGAAATAAAAACTAAGATAAAATCTCTCTTCATTTTCGTCTACAAAATGAGAAGACAGAATAGCTGTTACCTTTTCAAAATATTCCGAATGAGTTCATGGTTCACGCGCAGCAGCTTTCCTGTAGGCTACCCAGATAGCAAAAGGACGTTGAATCAACATTGAATCACCGTCAGCTGTTCAACATAATCACGTCGAATAAACGTTGATGTCTAACGTCGAATCAACGAAAATTTGCACATACCGTTCTGCGTCGAATCAACGTTGAGAACGTGACAAGAGATGACGGTGTATCGACCCCAGTTCAACCTTTATTCAACTATTTTTATTATTAGGCTTATTATTATTATTTTGGTCTAGATTCTAGAACATCCTGTTTTATCTACAACAGGATAGCAGACTAGCACTCTTACCATACACCATGACTATCCTCTCTCTACCGCCTTCTGACAGGATCATTTTGCTACATAACGTTTGTAGGAGACAAATGCACGTCCTGTATGCTATAAGGATAATAACCTACATCTAAATGGACTTTAAATTAATGCCATATCGACCATTACACCATGCTAAACGCAATTAGGATGGATTACCCAACATGTGTTTTATCAGGCCTACTACAACAGGGTAAGGTTGTTACAACTGATTGGTGATGTTTAGCTTGTTGGCTAATGATAACACAGTTGTGAGGATCAAATAATATTTATTTATTGTTTTCCTTTCTTCAATCTCGTCGTCAATCTTGTTGTCTGTAATACAGAAACAGATACAGAGCCCAATGAATACACCGCATCACATAAAACAAATCGACAAAATTGTCCAGCTGATTAATGACTCAATAGCCTACTTACGCGTCTATTTCCTGGGGACACCTCCTTCCCTCTCGGGAGCGTATTTTAGCCACTTTTTGACCGTCTCCCCGAAAACCAATACTGTGCTTCCGGGAAGCTGTTTCTGGAGTGCCGCTGAAACCGAGCAAAGCAAAGGACATCAAACATCAGGTAAATATCTATACTTCATTGTACGTAGCCATACATAGGCTACAAAAACATTGTATAACATTATACGAAAGTTAAGTGAAAGTTAAGTATGGACGCACGCATGTAGTATAATTCAAAATGCATTGCTTTATGCAGTGTTGGAAAGGTTGCTTTTAAAATGTATTTCACTACAGATTACAGAATACATGCCACCACTTTTTTGGCTACTGCATGCTAGCCCAGTCCCTTAGCCACTACACTACCACCCCCACCCCCCTTCTGTTATGTATAGAAAGTGTCTAGAATGTGCTCAGGAAGTTGCCATTGTGTTGACATGCTTTGCCATAACTGTCTTCAATAATGAATTAGTTCATTCATATCAAATTACATCTAGGGCCTATGCTTTTAGCCATACACTTGGTTCACCTACAGTACAGGCCAAATGTTTGGACACACCTTCTCATTCAATGTGTTTCCTTTATTTTCATGACTATTTACATTGTAGATTCATCAAAACTATTAATGAACACATGTCTTATATTCTAGTTTCTTCAAAGTAGCCACCCTTTGCTCTGATTACTGCTTTGCACACTCTTGGCATTCTCTTGATGAGCTTCAAGAGGTAGTCACCTGAAATGGTTTTCCAACAGTCTTGAAGGAGTTCCCAGAGATGCTTAGCACTTATTGGCCCTTTTGCCGTCACTCTGCGGTCCAGCTCACCCCAAACCATCTCGGGTTCAGGTCCGGTGACTGACCTTCATTTGTTAAAGTAATGATGGTCACTCGTTTCTCTTTACTTAGCTGATTGGTTCTTGCCATAATATGAATTCTAACAGTTGTCCAATAGGGCTGTCGGCTGTGTATCAACCTGACTTCTGCACAACACAACTGATGGTCCCAACCCCATTAATAAGGGAAAAAAATCCACTAATTAACCCTGACAAGGCATACATGTGAAGTGAAAACCATTTCAGGTGACTACCTCATGAAGCCCATTGAGAGAACACCAAGGGTTTGCAGCGCTATCAAAAAAGCAAAGGGTGGCTACTTTGAGGAATCTAAAATACAGACATGTTTTCAGTTATTTCACACTTTTTTGTTAAGTACATAATTCCATATGTGTTCATTCATAGTTTTGATGCTTTCAGTGAGAATCTACAATGTAAATACTCATGAAAATAAAGAAAATGCATTGAATGAGAAGGTGTGTCCAAACTTTTGGCCTGTACTGTATAACACATAATTGTGCAAACAAAGTATTGTGAAAATATACAGTTTAGAGTATTCAATCACTTGTTCCTTAATGGCACAGCCAACTTTTCAACTTACCAAACATGACATCATGTAGAACGGTATCTTTAAAGGCTCTTTTCTGGCCTTTGCCAGCCCAATTGAATTGGCTGGCCAGGCTGTTGGTCATAGCCTGGCACAGCATTCTCCTTGTGACATTCTCAGCCATGTGGCCGCCCACGAGGGCAAAGAAAGACACCTAACAACACAAAACGGTACACAAAAATAGGGATTAGTTGATCAGCTTGTTTCACAATCAATCTGTTATCAATCATGGCTTTCTATGTTTTTTCCCTTCAATTATACAATCCAAGGATAGCAGAAGATATTGCCTGCTGAAAAATAGAGAGCCAAGACGAGGTGGGTTTATAGTCATTCCCTCTAACTAACTCTTACTGCCCTTACAGTTGTAAGCCGTACCATTTTTTTTTTTTCAGAAGGGTCCCGCAGGATTGTCTCTGCCAGGTCAAACCCTTCCGTGTCACTCAGGGGAAACTTTATAGAACATGGTCCTTCTGACTCTCTGTTCCCCATCTCTCTTCTCAGAGCCCTGACCTCCTGTGATAGCTTTGCTATCTCGCCCCTCATGTCTTTGTTCTCATGTAGGACCTGGGCCAGCATCCCCAGGACCTTTGTAATGCCTATATCTGTAAGTACAGTCAGACTTTGCATAAATTAAAATGTTCTTATTTGACTCTAGTGTTATGTTACTTTCACACTGATCACATATAGTTGCTTACTTTTCTCCTTGACTTACCCCTCAATATCTGGCCTGGTTGAGGTGTGTCTAAAACATTGAAATTTCAGTTAACAAGTTGGGTTAAAGATTGGGTTAAAGTTATAAACCCATATCACAGTAATACAATCTGTGCTCATTTCTTTTCCTGACTTACCTAGCATCATGTTGTGTGCACGAGGAGTGTCTAAAACATTGAAATGCCATGTCAGTTAATAAGTTAAAACAATGGGGCTTGTTTAAAGTTATAAACCCATATCACAGTTTATAATCTGTGTTTTTTCCCCTGACTTACCCAGCACTGTGTGGCTTGGATGAGGTGAGTCTAAAACATTGAAATGTCTGGTCAGTCAACAGGTTATACCAGAAGGATTGGGTTAAAGTTACAAACCCAGGGTATATGTAGGAATCATAGAGATGAATTTACTACCTTTTACTACCTTTTTTGTCACAGTTTATAATCTGATTTTATTTTTCTCCATGCCTTACCTAGCGTCATGTAGTTTGCACGGGGAGGGTCTAAAACATTGAAATGCCATGTCAGTTAGTAAGTTAAAACAATGGGGCTTGTTTAAAGTTATAAACCCACGTCACAGTTTATAATCTGTGTTCATTTTTCTCCCTGATTTACCCAGCACCGTGCGGCTTGGACGAGGTAAGTCTAAAACATTAAAATGTCATGTCAGTCAACAGGTTACACCAGTGGGATTGGGTTAAAGTTATAAACCCATATCACAGTTTATAATCTGTGCTCATTTTTCACCCTGACTTACCTAACATCATGTTGGTTGCACGAGGAGTGTCTAAAACATTGAAATGCCATGTCAGTTAATAAGTTAAAACAATGGGGCTTGTTTAAAGTTATAAACCCACATCACCGTTTATAATCTGTGTTCATTTTTCTCCCTGACTTACCCAGCACCGTGTGGCTTGGACGAGGTAAGTCTAAAACATTAAAATGTCATGTCAGTCAACAGGTTACACCAGTGGGATTGGGTTAAAGTCATAAACCCATATCACAGTTTATAATCTGTGCTCATTTTCACCCTGACTTACCTAACATCATGTTGGTTGCACGAGGAGTGTCTAAAACATTGAAATGCCATGTCCGTTAATAAGTTAAAACAATGGGGATTGTTTAAAGTTATAAACCCACATCACAGTTTATAATCTGTTTTTTTTTCTTTTTTTTTTTTTCTGACTTACCCAGCACTGTGTGACTTGGATGAGGTGAGTCTAAAACATTGAAATGTCTTGTCAGTCAACAGGTTATACCAGAAGGATTGGGTTAAAGTTACAAACCCATATCACAGTTTATAATCTGTGCACATTTTTCACCCTGACTTACCTAGCATTGTGTTGGTTGCACGAGGAGTGTCTAAAACATTGAAATGCCATGTCAGTTAATAAGTTACACCAGTGGGATTGGGTTAAAGTCATTATACATAATATATATATCTATATATACACTATATTGGCAAAAGTATTGAGTCACCTGCCTTGACTCCCACATGAACTTAAGTGATATCCCATTCTTTATCCATAGGGTTTAATATGATGTCGGTCCACCGTTTGCAGCTTTAACAGCTTCAACTTTTCTGGGAAGGCTTTCCACAAGATTTAGGAGTGTGTTTAAGGGAATTTTTGACAATTCTTCCAGAAGTGCATTTGTGAGGTCACACACTGATGTTGGGCGAAGAGACTGGCTCTCAGTCTTCCTGTTCCAACATCAGTGTGCACCAATGCACAAAGTAAGGTCCATAGACATGGATGACAGAGTTTGGTGTGGATGAACTTGACTGGCCTGCACAGAGTCCTGAGCCAGTCATCTCATCCAACATCAGTGTGTGACCTCACAAATGCGCTTCTGGAAGAGCGGTCACAAATTCCCATAAACACACTCCTAAACCTTGTGGAAAGCCTTCCCAGAAGAGTTAAAGCGGTTATAGCTGCAAAGGGTGGACCGACGTCATATTAAACCCTACGGATTAAGAATGGAATGTCACTTAAGTGCATGTGGGAGACAAGGCAGGTGACCCAATACTTTTGGCAATATAGTGTATGTAGGACTCTTACCATCCTCTTCCCAGTTCAGCACATCTGCCGCTGCCCTGTAGCTGTTGCGAACATCTGTAAACAAGTAGTTAACCCTTAGAACCCTAAGCTGTTTTTAGGGCATTTTCACTACCTTTATTCATAAGGATTTATTCTGGTCATTGTAAGTGCCACACACATATATTATATATTGTTTTTTTCAGGAGAGTTTAGGCTATTCAGATCTGCCATCATTTCATGTATTAATACTAGCATTGATTTTATTTTGATTTTTAAAGAATTAAAATATAAAAAGTGTATTATAAAAATTCTTATATTTCGACATGTATCTGCCCACAGCAAGCTCACAGCTCTACATGCATTTCATGTGTGTGTAGGGCAGACTGTCCTGAATCGGGCAATATAATTGCCATGTTGGAGGGATACTCTGGGGCTGAGCAATTTACAGAAATATTTGCTGTGTGATTTACGGAAATAAATGCCATTTTTTATTTAGTGATGAAAAATGACCTTTCTGCGCTCCATATCTGTGACACGAACTGATCTGACCTGACTTGACCCGAGGTTGCGTGTTAGCCTGCGTGCCTGTGTGTATGCAGTCATAATAATTCTCAACTCTTTACTGCATTGCCATGAACAAAGTAAAGGCAAAAAAGGTGTTTATTTGTTGAAATTGGGATGCAATGTGAGCCTTGAATTGGATGCCATGCAGGAATTTGCTAGGATCTCAAAACCGGAATATGAACATGCTTTGCCATAGAGAAACACATGATAGCATTGGATTATAAACATGCTTTGCCACAAGAACAGACAAAAACGTGGGGTAAGTCCAGCTATATGAAGTTATTATTTTGCTGTCACTTCGTCTGTTTTATAACCCAGAAGGATGTACTTGGTATCAAATGATAGCTCTGAGTCTCCTCTTTCATCTGACATGCGTGGCATATCTATGCGATCACGGGTCCGCGAGTAATTCAAACGAGAGTAATGAGTGTGCAGCGTTGGTTTGTGTACATGACGTTATTATTTTGCAGTCACTTAGTCTGGTTTTATAAGCCAGAAGGATCGATAAACATGGTACCAATGGATAGCCCTGTGCCCCCTCTTTCATCTGATATGCTTGCCATATCGATGCGATCACGGGTTCGCGAGTAATTCAAACTAGAGTAATGTGTGTGCAGGTGAATGCAGAGAAGTATAGACTGTAAATATGATGCAATTTGATTTAATTTCATGATTTTTTTTAATTTTCATACTTGATCGTACAGACAAGTGTGTAGTCTCGTTGGAAAGCCCCACTTCTGCTCTGTCGTGCAATAAAGGTTTCATCTCGCTGCGATGAACCGTTCCGGAGCAATGTAACAGAGAAGAAAGGGTGTGTTTTTTGACGCACTTTGCGTCAATCGGGTTCTAAGGGTTAATGGATCATTCCGTGTTAAATCAGACAAAATCCAAGAAAACGGATGCTGCACTCTGTCAGATTTCGTTCAAAGTTTGTCTACCTAATATTTAGGTCCAAAAACCAAGACCTGTAAAGTATTTTTTTTATTTTTTTTTTATGAAATTCCAATGTTTTCCAAAAATGTTCACCCTTGATTTTTGTATAATTTTCACTCTCAGAAATGCCTAATCTTGGAGGCTATGTTTGGGCATTAATATCGTGAAAATTATTATTCCTCGCCTGCCCAAACTTTGTAGGGCAGAAGACAGACATGTTCCCGTTATGATTGGACCGTTAAAAGATTGTACTGCATGGCCATTAGTTTTAATGTAGTTACCAGGAGATATAATTTGCGGCCGCTTCTCAAATGCTTCTCGATCCTCCTCATACAGGTTTGGACTGTATTTGCGATTAGGCCTGTTAAAGACAGACATGTTTAACATCATTGCTCCAAATTATGTCATCACTGAGTCTGGAAAAACATTACCTGCCATTATAACTTACTTCAGTTTTCTTTTTTTCGGATACACAGTTTCCGTTTCTGTATCTATATCAGATGTTGCACAGTCCGGGTCGGTTGTTTTTTTCAGGCATTGCCGAGCCTTCTCATAGGTGTCTGAAACACAATTGTAGAGACACAACATGCAAATAAGACATTCTGCTTGTGCAAAATTCACAATTGAATTGAAAATGACAGTTCTTGAATTTGAATTGAGGTCAAAAACAGGATGAAGAATTACAATTTGAATATTAATTATAGGAAGTACAATTGGTAAGCCACAGGTCTCTGTTTTTCAGATATTTACTCACCACAAATGGCAAGGCAACGGACATCCTGAAAGATCTGCCAGTCTAAGGCGGGCAGTGTGCGCTGTCTTGCCGCCTTGGTCGCATCACGAGGGGGCCAGGCACATTTGCCCAAACCCTCCCAGGAATGTGGGACAATTGCTGTCCCTTTGTCCGCAAACTCCACAACCTTCCAATGATGCTCCATGGTCAGTCAGTACTGTTAAGGTAGGGTTTTTTTTTTTTATTATTTTAGACTGTGGATAGCATGCAGGTCAAAGTCAGTCAAGTCAAGTCAAGTCAGAACAGATTAGCAGTGAATTGCAAACAGTATGGATAGTGAAATTAGATTATTTCTCAACATTTTTTTTTTATTTATATATATATATATATCTTGGAAGTATGGAACCTATATACACTGGGCCTGGCTAGTCTTCGAAGGCTTGCCGGGCTCGAGGCAAATGTTGAGGCAGAAGGCAACAGATTGCTGCACTCAAACATGCCCCCTCCCCAGAGTTACCTTCAAACACAAAAAACTAAAATAAAAAAGCAAAGAAACAAACAGTACTCTGATGGAAGGACAGGGTCCAGCTGAGGCACTCTAACTACCCAGAATTCTACCTCTGCAGTTTTACTAATCTGTTTGCATTCACCTATCTGTGTTTGTTTGTTTTTTGTTTGTTTATTTTTTTTATTTTTATTTTTTTTATAGGGGGTACATCTCTAAATAGAACAGTGGACAAGAGGAATTGCTATGAGAGCATCTCCATCCTCATAAAGGGCACACTTTCTGGCAATCTGTGATATCTCACAAACTCTGTAGTTGCTCTGCAGGTTTGATACCTTGTAGCATCCAAGGTATGAGGATTGACAGGGATAATCGAAGTAAGTGCCCAATGTACTGAATTTATTATATACGATAAAGATTATATTGTTTTCTCTAATTATGTTTTTTACAATAACTATGTCACTGTTGATCTGTACACAGTTGTCCCCCAGGTCTGTGGAAATGGTGACCTCCTGCATTGAAGCCTTTCTGAATTGCTCTGCTGTTCTGAAATTTGGAAGCAATGGACCACTGTGATGTCTTTTATGCAGGGTAACTGAGTCAGTGGGAAAAGGTGTGACTGACACTGGAACCTCTGACAGTCTTTTTACTACTTGCTGTAGTGGCTGATTTGGTTTGCGCACCATTTTTTTTAATTTGCCTAAGCAATTTTCAAAAGGAAAGGCTGAGATGTTGTCGAGACACCCAAACTGTCTATATTCATTGGTTAGATGGACAACCTGGTGAACTGAAAAGACTAGTTCTTGTCTACCATACAACTCTTCAAAATGTTTCACAAAGCCTAGAAGGACCTCTTGTGCAAATTGAAGTCTCTCCTCTGGCAAACATGGGGTCAGCAACAAAAACATGCCAACGGAGAATAGCATAAAGTTATCATAAACGCCATCTGGCATACAATTTCGGAGCACCACAGGACCCGTATAAATCATGAATTGCCTTAATTCTGTCGCCTTCCAGCGGTCTAGGTCAGATAACTCCCGTGGTTTGCGTGAAAATTCGGAGGGGGTGTGGGGTCTTAAGTATACTAACTTTTTAGAAATGTCTGCAACTTTCCTGTGAGGTAGTCTTGTGGCTAGATTTTTTCCCCTCAACCAAAATTGAAGCAGCTTTTTCATGACTCCCAGGCAACAGAGATGCATATAGTCTAGTGGAAAGGCAGAGACCATATTTACTATGCCAGTCAAAGGGCCAAGTCGCTGCTGCAAGTGGTGCTCCTCGTCAGCCATTTCCCTGAAATCTGTATCCGTTCTGAGCTTGGCATGACTGTCAGGGTATGTCATCTTGTTGTGCCATTCGCCGCTCTGAGCGCACTTGTCGCACCCCGAATAGCCATTGTGTGCTTTAATGTTTTTGACAAATGCCCTGGCTGGGGCATCGCACACAAAGGCTGACACCACTACATGTAACACTTGCCCTTTGTGCTCAATACCAGACCTTAAAACCTGCGTTAAGTCTTGCACCAAATCACCAAGGTACTCAAATACGCTTCCCGGCTTGCTCATTCCTGAGAACAATCCTACCACGAATGGGTTTTTGGTGTAGTCACAGTCAATTAGACACAGTATGGGCCAAATTTGGGTTTTTGTACTTCTAAAAAGTGGGAGGCCATCAATGTTTAACTGTAATTTTATCTTTTGCAGGGCACTTGATACTGTTAGGCTCTCTAATTTTTTTTTTATGGAGTTTGCCAGGCCAAAATGAAAGTATTCTCCATTACAAATTTTCTTAGTGGCTACCTGGGTCTGAGTCCCTAGTAATGTCCTCCCATCTTGTGGGAGGTTCCCATGAAACACTCGCAGGATGGACAGAAGGGCACACAGTGCAACGTGAGACACTGCAAATCGTACTGCCCAGTCTTTAAGTTGATGGATGAGCATGCAGTCAGAGTCTGTGTCATCGGAGTCAGTCGAGTCTGTACTGTCATTATCAGCACAATGATCGGATGTGTCAGAGACTGTTGGGCTAGCAGGACAAGTCATGGACACCTGATCTAACCCTTCCCAATCTGGTCCAACAGAATCATTCCCAGCATGGTCAGGTTCCATGTAAACATGGTCAGGTTCCATGTGATTTTGGGAACTGACAGTTTGTTCATACTGTCGAACAATGTCCTGCTCTATGTGTTCTGTCAGTTGTGCAATTTTGCGTCTCTTGGACCAAAGAGACGACATGCCTACCACTATTGATGTCAGGCAGTTGACCTCCAAAGTGTCTGTAATGGGAGAGAAAAGCCAGTTAAAAAATGCCATTGACTGAGAGAATGTTATACGATGAATGTAGGCCTCATGCCGAAATGTTGTCATAAATAAAAACATTATTTTGGAGCCAGAGTCTATGGCACATCTCTTCCCTCTAATTATGGATATGTATTATAACAGTTTGCTGTAATGGCAGTGGCCCTTGAAAAAAAATATGTTTTGATATGCAGCGCTGCACTATGAAACCCATTATTTTCAATGGTTTGTCTTTGTTGTGTATAACGTGAACCCCCTACAATAACCATGCAATCAATTTAGCAGTACCCAATGTATTATGTAAGGGAAGCATAGGACAGGAGGGTCTCATGTTATGTTAGATCAATTTTGGTCATGGTACAGACTAGAATGTATTAGGCGTACTTTTCTTCTTTTTTTTTCGCCTAATACATAATTTACTTATGTAATTAATTCAGTATATTTCAATAGGAAATTTACTTCCGAAATCTTCAGCTTTGAGTTTGGAAAGTCCATCATACATATTTTTTGTCATGTGGGGGCATAGACAAACAAAGTGCATTAACAATCGGAGGTCCGGGTTAAGTTTAAGTTTTAACTTTTTCATGTAACTAAAAACATCTTTGCAAAAGTGCCACATATGGTTATATTGTAGAAGACCTCTACAATAATGATATGAGAGTAAAGTGGATTTAATGTAATACGTTTTTACTATAATTATATAACCAAGACTTTTGAAGTTTGAACCTTGAAAACAAAGGTGTTGGTTACATAAAAGTAAGAAGAACATTCAAAAATGTTATGTCGTTTTGCTACAAATTGGAAAAAAGTCAGAAGAGCCACTTCTTTCAAATGCAAATTTAGTTGAATGGGCCTGCTGCAGGCTAGAGGACTGAAAATCCTTGGATTTTCTTTTATTGTATTTACGAAACAATACATCTTTTTTTTTAATGTATATATATATATATTTGAAAACTAGAAGTTTCTAATGGTGTCACTTATGTGTTTCTAAGACAAAAACTCGCAGAGATTGAGATGTGTGTTTGGAACAGTTTTTCAAAAATCCAGGGGGGGATTTAAACTCCAGGGGTTAAACTTGGTTTGGTGCCCTGTGTGGCATGGAGTTTTGTAATGTAAAACCAGCACTTGCTTCATTGCACTAACGACAACTGATTTAGCTTTCTCTGATTGGGTGTAGTATATTAGATGATTTGTAATTGGTCAATTTTTGTGCATACGTCACATCTGGAATTCGCATTCTTCAGATTTGCCGCCACACACTCATTCCCACGGTAATTTTACAGAGGTAGGCTCATAGACATAATAGCAATGTGTTATGTCTATGGGTAGGCTGCCATGTGGCGTTTTTCAAGACCAAGTTCACAGAAAATATATATATTATTTGACTACACTCGACGAATTATGTTCACCGATTGTGCAGGTAAGAGTACAGCGTTAAGTTTTTAAATGTATTTTTGTTTTTAGAAATCGGCATTGTTGGTTAAACTTAATGTCACCATAGCTTGCATATGGCTAACGTTAGATATTGTTAGCCGGTTGGGTAATCCTTGATTGAACTGGTAATGTTAGCATGAATGTGCTTAGAGACCACATTCAGTATTAGCTAATATTTATTTGTGCCGTGGTTAGCTAGCTAGCTTACTAAATATTAAGAGTTTGATCATTTTGGTTGATACGTTTTTCATTTTAAGGTTTATGGCCTAAGGCTAAAGTTAATCATCTGTGTTTATCAGGTTGATGCAGCTAAAGACCATGACTAACTTAACGGAAGCTGATTGACTTGGATATACCTGAGGTAAGTACTTCTATTTACTGGTTAACGTTAGTTAAGACATTAACATCGATAGATTGTTGACATGTCCATGGGGCTGATTCCGATAGCCAGTTGGCCCCCTGATAGCCGTTTGAATTTACATTAACGTTAATGTATAAGCAGTAACAATCGGAAGGCAGCAGCTGCTTGAATGTGGTTGGCCGCCACTTTGTTTTGTTTCAACCCATTTCTGATAATTCTGGGTAGTGCTAGCAGCTAGAAGCTAGTCTTCGTGGTGATGAAGTTTATGGGATTCCGCTGTTACTTGCAACAGATTGCGACTGTTGACTTTTGTGATTCTAGACGCGCTGTGGTTACGA
Organism: Alosa pseudoharengus; assembly: GCF_046254945.1. NCBI lineage: Eukaryota > Metazoa > Chordata > Actinopteri > Clupeiformes > Clupeidae > Alosa > Alosa pseudoharengus. Next base: position 43,291,351 of record NW_027468848.1, read on the forward strand.
TGAAGGTTAAAAAGAACAACCGTTTTTCATGACATTTATCTACATGTCATGTTCTATTGGATACCGTTGGGTAAAGTCGATGTCAACAATAATTTAACATTCATTAACCAATACAGAGTGCTCGCGCAGGAAAGGACGGTCCACTTGAACTGCTAACGTTAACGTCAGCTGCTAGCTAGCGCCAAGTTTGCTAGCCTCGGTTATCGCCACCGTCACTCACCTTTCAGGTCTTCAAGACGAATCAAATCTAATTAAACTAATCCTACTACCTACTCTAAGCTTATCCACAATATATATTTAACTAAACTAAACTATTCTAACAGATAAGCAAATATTATAAAAACTATACAAACGAACAAAACGAACAAACACGTAAAAGGTGAATAAAAGATAAATATCTAAAAATGTAAGTTATCTATCTAACTATCTATGTATCTATCTATCGAAACTATAAACTAAACTATACTATATCTGAAAAAAATATTATTTAAATGTCAAACTATCTATCAAATCTATCTCTCTATCTCTCGCTGTCTTGTCTCTCTGTAAACCGCCAACATCTGCACAGATTGACGGTCGTCAGGGACGGCTGGTTGACAAGCACGCGACGGTTCGTGCATTACATGTCAGCAACATATGTCATGAATCCTATAACATATTATAACACTGATTGGTCCGCATGGATATACAATCAACTAGAAAAAGTCAGAATGTGAGATTGTTGAAACTCATTAATTGTATGAAACGATTAGCCATTGCTACCCTGGAAATTCAGAGTTCTCGCGAGAGCATAATTTGAATTGTCTCTGCAAGACACTCTGGCATCGAGTAATGATACCAGTTGCTCTTTCCCCGTTGCAGCATTAGCTCTAAGCTGCTATAATTAGCTCACAGCAGCCTTTAAATAATGGCATACATGAACTTGCATGAGTACTTACACGTTGTATGGAATCTCTGGGTCCAAACTGGCATCTTTCAGTCTGTCGTCATTCTTGTAGGTATGTAGGTGTACTTGAAATTTCCTGGTTGGTTTGTTTTGTAACTCATAAATTCAGTCATTAAATGAGTTTTGCAAAGAGAGATAGATAGAAAGACAGTGTGAGAGACGAGTGAGGTATGCTGTTATGATGGACTGTTTTGTGTGTCAGTGCATTGGGTCCTCAACTCTTAGAGGTTTCAGAGGTGGCGTAGTAATTTGCGTGTGTGTATGTGTTTGGCTGAGTCTTGCAATAAGCTGTCTAACTATGGCATAATATGTATGCTATCTGAAGGCTACTTGGCAGAATACTTGGCACCATGTCAGGCGTGCCCTATTCCCCTCCCCACAACTCTGTTGAACTCCTCTTCAGTGAAGAATGTAGCTGTCAGCTGTCAAATGATAATGTATCTGTGTTTGGTATCATTTTGAATGTTTCACTGTGAGAAGTAAGAGGGTCTAAGTTGGAGAATTGTATATTAAGTGTATATGGTTTTTCTGTGGTCTGGGAGAAAATGGTTTGTGTTCTGATGAAAAACACTCCCACCACCTTTGTTGTTGATAAGAGATACCCTGTGGAGGCCCATGCTCTTTTCGTATGTATAGTGTCTATATGTTAATTTCTGATGTGGAATTTTACAAGAAGAACCCTCTGTTCTGAGTGGATAGGCAAGAGGTTACACTGGGAGACTCTGTTTCTGAGAGCTCCAAGGTGAGAGTAGCTTAAGATATGCTATAGAGGTCTCTGCTTATCAAGACTTCCACGAGCGTGTAGGAGATTTCTGAATTTCAGAGCTCCAAGGTGAGAGTAGCTGAATCTAGATGTGAAGGAGCTAAGGGGGGGTTTAGGACACGCTTGCACGTCGTGCCTAATGACGTAACAGTGTAAACTGTGGGCTTACTGCTTAATGCTATGACCTGTGGATTCTTAGCGTTTGCCCTTTTTTTCTAATCAATAATACAGTCTATGAATGACTATAATAATCTGGTTTAGTGCTGTAGTAGTATTATTCTAACAAATAATTTTGTCTGTCTTTTTTCTCTCTCGCTCTCTCAGCCTGTACCTTCTTCAGAAGCCCACCACACTTATCCTGTATGATGACATGGTTCAGCTGTTGCTCAGATCTTCAGGTGAGTCACATACCTTTCTGACTTTCTATCTTTTAGCCTAATTTGCCTTAAATGATCAGCTCTGGAGTCATTGGAATGGTTATTTGACTTATTTCGGGTTGAACACACTGGGCGAGTTGACCAATCACAGTCTTTTGTATAAAGTTAAAGCAAACACATAGCCTTAATTCTCAAAATAGGTTTCTTTGTGAATGTTGATTAACTACTGACATATTCTGCTCCACATTTTCATAGTCTAATTCTGTAGGCCTATAGAGTTAATTTAAATGATTGTCTTTGAAATATTGCTTGAAATAATGGTGGCACAGGGCTATGTTTGTACTACTGACTCCCATCACATTTTCATGGCCTAGCCTTATATAGATAGGTTATTGTTCAGCTTTTTTTACTACTCTTTGTATACTGAAAAAAACAACAACATGTCATTGTCAAAAAGTTACTTTTGAGAGTGCGGATTAAATACTGGACATGTATGAAATATTGCCGTTTTTACTTAGTCTCCCTCACATTTGCATCTCTACTCTTACTAGTAGTAACCAAACCCATTCGATTTACTTAATGTTGTACAAGAACAGAATTTTCTGTTATTTCATTCATATGCATGCCAGGAGAGGTGCGACGTTGGTCTTGAATTTCATATACAGTGGTCTTAAAAAAGTCTTAAAGTCTTACATTTCAGATTCAAAATCCTGGGGGTACCCTGTGATATATATTTGTGATTTGCTATTAAAAAATTCCTCGAATACAAGTCAACTCCTATTTCCACTAGTAGGAACATTTTAATGTTTAGCGATTTCAGACACCCCTATTGTGTACCGTACCATTTTTAACCACTGTGGCGCTAGAAGCAACGAACGACTTCAGCAAGTGTCAATGCCAGGTCGGTGGCACTGACAAACAGAAAGTCTCCAGGCTCGTGATCATGCTCATGAAAAGGCAGACTGACCGGTTTGAGGAATGTTATAAAATATACATGCTAAAGCTGTAGGGGAAGCTCTGTAGAGAAACCTGCAAGTGTAAAACAAGCGTAAACGAAAAGCGAAACTGGCGAAGAAATTGCCAAACCTGCATAGTTTCCATTGAATTGTAAATGGTAAAACACAAGGTTACTGATTGTATGTTTCTCTTTTCACTGAAAAGCCCAAGGACTTAGAACATGAAGCCAACGAAGCCAACGAAGCAGACGAGGACTCAGCCCAGAGACACCAAATGGAAAAGCCCATTGCAGTAATCAACTACTGGAGATGAATGCATGATTACATTTTTTTTTTCTAAATCATGTTTTGACATTAGACTTCTACTGGCTTGAGTAGGTGGGGAAACATATAGTCTAATAGCCGTTTCAAGTCTGGCACCAAATCACCAAGGTACTCATGACTGTCAGGTAGGGGTGTAACGATATTTTAACACTATTTTAAGAAATCTTCAGTGATGACCTAGCCTGGCTCTGCCCTCCTACGTACTTCCGCTCAATTTGCATTTCCCTTCAGTACGAGGTCTGGGTTTGAGGTGTATTTGCGGGTTTTCTCCGGCAGAAAATCTGCAGGTCCAATCAACGAACAGAGGGAGTAGCTGAGAATGATGACGTTGAGGTCGTGCGCTAGTTTGAGCCAGACATACGTCACGACCAAACGTTAGCGATTGGTTAGGCAGATCCAAAGTGGCTCTGGGCAGATCCAATAGTTTTAAACTTCAACAGAGTACTCGTCTTCAAGGAAGTTAACGCTTGGCAATGGAAAAAGTCCAGACTCTCTGTACATTACGAAATGTACGAGAGTCTGGTAGGACCAGGCTAGTGATGACCTGTATTACAGTAAAGATAGCCTTTTGTAGACAGTCACAGAATACAAAACAATTCAGGAGATGAGGGGAGAGATTGCAAAGTTATCACAGGAGGTCAGGGCTCTGAGAAGAGAGATGGGGAACAGAGAGTCAGAAGGACCATGTGCTATAAAGTTTCCCCTGAGTGACACGGAAGGGTTTGACCTGGCAGAGACAATACTGCGGGACCCTTCTGAAAAAAAAAAAAATGGTACGGCTTACAACTGTAAGGGCAGTAAGAGTTAGAGGGAATGACTATAAACCCACCTCTACATTTTTTTTCTTGTAAATTTAGACTTCTACTGTGGCTTGAGTAGGAGGGGAAACGTATAGTCTAATAGACTGTCAGGTAGGGGTGTGACGATATTTTAACACCATATTAAGAAATCTTCAGTGATGACATGTATTACAGTAAAAATAGCCTTTTATAGACAGTCACAGAATATTAATAACACAGTGTTATTTGGATAAGATCCAAACATATGTAGTACTGAAATATGTATCTATTCATGCTAAAGTGAAGGTATTCTGTGTATTAAGGTAAGCATTAAGACCAGGCACCATTTAAGCCCATTTGCAACTTTGAAGTCAATTGTTTGGTTTTTTTGTTGTTGTTTTTTTTTAAGAGGGGCCTGTCGAATGCTATTCATTATTTTGTCCAATTATACAATTTCTTAATTATGTCAATTTTTATCATTCACATTTCAGTCAATCACATTTGTCAATATTAAATGAAGCTCGCTTACGTGCAGTCTCAAGGAGGCTCAGATAAAGTCGCTTCAAAACTTTCAAAACTGTTTTTGAACCCCTCAGATACCCATCTTTTAAACTATTTTCAGCCACTGGCTTAGTAAGTATGTTCATATTATGTAAAGTGGGAGATTATTGATTTTTTTCCCTGTATAACCAGGTAGTTCTTTGTAATTTTTTACTATTTATATGGAAAGATGAGTTTTGCTAGTTAGAGTAGTGAGCTTATCATTAGTCAATACATGTAGCCCTACTGATAGATACACTGCTTAAGGATTAAACATGTTGAGTATACACATTAAATGTTTTTCTGATTGATTTTACATAAATCTTCAAATTAAAACACAAATAAGGTTTTGGATGGGTGAAACATTTTCAAAAAATGCCTTTTTTCCAGCTAGCGTAAGCTAACTTTGAATAAGAATTCCTTGTTAATTCAGGAAGTTTGGCAAAAGAGGAATAACTATGATGGCAAATTTTAAAAGCATATTGAGGTTACAGGCACTTCTGTATACATTTGTTTCATTTAGTGAGAGCATATTTAACTTTATATCCCTGGTAGTCAGTGTGTTCCAATTAAGCCCATTTCATGTGTTTCAATAGGAATAATGAAATTTTGAGGTTTGATAGCTTTTTATTGCAGTCCTGTGTTTAGTCTTCGGCCTACTTAGTCATGTTTGTGGTGGTCCATTATTACAAGCCAAACATCAAATGCAAGTTCAAAAAAAATGAATTGTGTATAACATGTTACTGAATAATATGTGTTTACTACCTGAAGAAAAATACATTTTTATATTTGTGTAAATAAATATGGTTGTGGGCTTATTTGGAACACATATGGGCTTAAATGGTGAACTTAAATATGTGAACTTTTGGTGGGCTTAATGGGTACACTTACCTTACTACAATAAATAAAACTTTATTGTGATGTTCTTAAAAGGTGAATATTCTCTTGTAGCCTTTCACTGAGGTTTGTTTCTAGTCAGAAGTTGCAGTGTCTTCAAAAGGATGGACACTCATACTCTTTGGCCTTGAAGAATTTGTGTTATTTATGCTGAGATTTGTTAAGAGTATATGCAATAAAATGTTATTAAGAAACTGTCACTGAGTCCATTTTCTTGCCTCAAACACTACAAGTTAGTTTATTTTGCAATGCATGGTGCTCTTTCTCCATCCACAACCTGTCAACCCTTAAGTCGTGTGCCATTCCCCCCCTCCCCTCTATCTTGGCCTAGTTTTTCTCGTATATGTCTCATTCTCTCAATGCATTTATGAATAGTGTAATGGTTGTAATGGCATTCATTTTAAAGTCCATTCTAAAGTATGTAACCATCCCCATCATTTCAATTATATCTTGATTCAGTCAGCTACAGATGTAGGCTGTTCAAGTAGGTAGGCTATACTAGCAAGTTGACATTCCTGACAGTAAAGCAGACATTCAGTAATTTGATCATTCAATGTGTGAATTTGAGGTTGTGCTGTCGTTTTGTTGCAATATTGCCTCTTTATTCATTCATTCAACCTTTAATTATTCTCGGATGTGCATTGAGGGTAGCCCTCATTTTCAGTGAAGCCGAGATAAACAATAGATCTGGGAAAAACTATACACAGGTGATGTGCGTGCGTTAAGTACACTTTAGGTCCACTAATCCAGTTGCCAGAATCCGTTGTCGTCGCTTGTGCAGACTTGAACCAAAGATTGTTTATAAATCGTCTGCTTGAACGCTGTTTCGCTATCATCCACGTGTTGAAGTTACAACTATAATTCAACACAATTTCAATGTCTTTTTAACAACGTTGAATGACGTTGATAAAACAATGTTGATTCAACGAAATGCTTTCGACGCTCTACGACGGTTGCGAAATCAACCATTCATATCGTTGATTCACCGTTGAATTCCAGTCGTCTGACGGAAACCGACCAATCTGACCAGCAATCAACGTTGATTCAACTCTCCTTTGCTATCTGGGTAGTCTATGTGCTGTTGCTGCAACCCTGTGGCAGCAGCACAAAACTACATGGAACAAGAACACCGGAGATTTCTGCCAGAGTTAGCAAGGTAACTACCTAGGCTTTATGCCACAATGCTACATACCCAGAAGTTGAAGCTTCTCTCATACATATACAAATTAACATCCTCCAGAATGTCCATACGAAAATTTTCAGCAAGTAATGTCAACTATTTAACTAGTTACACTGATGATGCAAAATTTGCTAGCAAGTAAGCTAATATGGAAAGTTCGCTAGCAAGTTAGCTAAGATGGAGAGTTTGTGTTGCGTTTGAGCGCATATCGCCATCTAGCGTGGCGGAGTAAAACATTCATACTTGGCTCTAAACAGTGTTTCTCAAACTTTTTCAGATGAAGGACCACTTAACTAATCAATAAAAAAGAAACGCACGGACCACCTAGCTAAAAAATAAAATAAAAAAATAGACCTAGCAGTATATTAGCCTCACTGAACCACCTTGCTTATTGTCTTTGCACTTTGCTTAATTGTGTCAGAGGATTCATATGATTTAAACTGGCATATCTGACATAGACAGTGTTGTAGAACAGTTTGAATTTACATACAAGTTTGTTCAATATTGCAAACAACTCATCTATATTATATTTTACCACGTCTGCTCGTGGACCACTTGGGATAGCTTGCGGACCACCAGTGGTCCCAGGACCACACTTTGTGAAACACTGGTCTTATGAAGATGGTGGTCCAGTCAAAACGTTTACTGTCTATGGCCAAATCCCAGCCGAGCTATAACTGTAGCTCGACTTACCTATGCATGTAAACATACTGACTGACAAAAAATCAGAATAAGTAATTATAACAGACGAGTAGCCCTGTGGATACACAATATTGTTAGAAAATTGAGATGTGTGAAACACTATTTGACTGAAATGGTAATCAGAAATAATTTGTTATAAAAAAGACTAAAATGTTTTGACTAAAACTGACTAAGACTAAGATAGCTTTAGTTTTCTTTTGACTAAGACTAGACTAAAATGACGAGACTTTTAGTTGACTAAAACTTGACTAATAAAAATTATATTTGAATGACTAAATATGACAAAGACTAAAAAGGACATTTTGTCACAAGACTAAGACTAAATTAAAAATAGGTGACAAAATTAACACTATAATTGGGACAAGAATATACAGTGGGTCCCGTTTAGTAGTGGCCACTTCATTCGCGCTTTCCGTGATTCACGCAGCTGTGTGAAATGTATTACAACTTTTCAACACGAGGTGGCAGCTTAAGTCTGCTATAGCATTGCCGGTAAACAGAGCAGCGGACTGCATTCAGAGGCATTGTAACCAGCAGTGTGATTGATACTGTAAGCCATTGGTTCCCAAAGAGTATTTTTTATTGTGCTTATAGAGCGCCAAAACATTACACATGTATCATGGCGCTTTACAGAATGTAGGTAATCAGAGAAAAAGGAAAGAAAGGAAGAAAAGAAAGAGAGAGAGAGGCCCATGGGTAACAGGGGCGAGGAAAAACTCCCTAGAATTGGAGATACATATAGGAAGAAACCTCGAGCAGATCCACGACTCAAGGGCCTGACCCATCTGCCTAGGGTCAATACAGGACAGTAAGGTCTGTATACATGACAAATGCATATGATAGTCAGGTGTAGAGAATAAGACATGGTGTTAAAAAGCACTTGAGCTGAAAGTTACAAGAGGTGGGGTGATTACGTATCTGGTTTGATAATTCATTAATCCTGATTTAGTGACAGAAAGTTGAAATAGTCCAGCGTTGGATTTGTCCAGGGGAAGGGAGTTGTCAAGGGGCATGTGGTGGGTCGGCAGACAAGCCAGGAATCCGGGCAGAATTGTCATAGGCAGGTGGTGGGTCGCTAGGCTGTACGGGCCAGGAATCCAGATAGGGGGACAATAGGGCAGTCGAGGATGGGACTTCAGGTGAGATGGGTGAGAGGAGGGCCAACACATGGATAGTTGATGACTGGCGATGATATACCTCACAAGTGAGGTACAGTAAGGGGAAAGAAAGAGAGATGTAGAGTGGGTTAGTATTACTGAAAATCAAAATGGTTAATGTCAATAAGTAATTAGTGGTACTATATATTGTTACAGTATATAAAGACTGTGTAGCGACCCACAGGTGGGTCACCAGCATAGCCTAGTGACAATTTGTGTTGTGTAATAGGCCTAGCTTACACCTTATATAGCTTAGGAAAGCTAACAGCTTTCTATTAGGATCTAGTTTGTTAACAGTCAAGGTTTTGTCATAACTATAATAATAGTTCTGAAACTGGGGGGCGAACATGTCGCAGAGGGAACGCCAGAGCGTGGATATCTCACTCGCAAAAGGAAACAATATTTCTGTCGGGCGCCTACTATGGACCTCACGGTTGCAAAATGCAAGTCATGCTCTGCTCTGTTTACCGGCAGTGCTACAGCAGACTTAAGCTGCCACCTTGTGACGAAAAGTTGTAATACATTTCACGCAGCTGCGTGAATCACGGAAAGGGCGAATGAAGTGGCCACTTCTAAATGGGACCCATTGTAGCCAAGGCCCCCCAACACACACAAAAAAATACATTTTTATAGCCTATCATTTAGTATCAAAAGTAATTTTGTTTTAAAATATTAATTGTTTAAAAGAAAATACTGCTAATTTGATGCTGTTTAACAAATTTATAAATTGTGTACTGTCGCTTTAAGAACGATTCACGTTTAGTTCTCAATGATCTTCTGCCAGCTCTGCTCTACTATAGCTACTGCTGTACCCTCTCACAATTTATAAATGGTCTGTAGTGGGAACTACTGTTGCCTTCATGATTTAATTTTAAAAGTTTCTATCAATTATCAACAATGACAAGTCAGCTGGAACCTTTCACTCTCTCTCCCTCTCGTGAGCACTCAGCCGCTTTCCCAATTAAATGGAGTAGCATAACGTTCAAGAGTAGGCCTATCATCTGTTATGTAACATGATGTTTTGACATCAACATTGTAAACTAAGAGTGAAAGAGTGAAAAGCAGTTTGCAGTAAAGATAACCAATGTTGTCTATCGCAGGAAAAAAATAGCGAGCAGCCTGATAACCAAATGAAATGCTCGGCGGGCCGGATTAAAGTGCTTGGCGGGCCGGATCCGGCCCGTGGGCTGCAGTTCACCCACCGCTGCGCTAGAGTGTTCAATGTATACACATAAAAATTGCTGTGAGTGATTGGGACAGTGTCCTGACTAAGGGTATCGAATTGTGTTATGTTAACTCAAATCATCACCGAGATGTTAGCCCACTTCCTGTTTGGCGGCTTTGTCGCCATATTTGATTGGCTATCACTGGCAAATAAACTTGAATTTAAAAAATCTGACAAGTATAGTTTGTGCAGCTCGATCTGAAGATCATCTCCTTCAAGTGAAAATTGGAAGAAATTTGTTTAAACTTTTCGTAGAGTTTGGACTAAATCCAATATGGCGGAGGTCCAATATGGCGGAAAGTGACACGATAGGGGTTGGTGAACTTGGGATGGTCCAAGGATTCAGACACTACCTCAATTGTGAAAATCAGACAAAAGAGTCAAGGATCACACGCATGAACGCATGCCCAACATTGAACTGGTGGTGGCGCTAGAGCGTTCAATGTATATGCATATAAATTGCTGTGAGTGATTGGGACAGTGTCCTGACTAATGGTATCGAGTTTAGCTCAAAGTCTAATAGGAAAAGCTAGTAACTCAATGGGTGCCTTCACAGCTTCGATGCTAGGCCCCCAATAAGTCATGCACTGTAATAAGATGATGTAGCAGCCTCGCTGCTTGACCCCCAATGATGATAGGCATAATCATATTGGGTGCTTGCCTGCTATGGCAGGATTGGCAATAGTTATTTCAATATTGGAAAATTATTACAATATTAAGTCCTGCAAAAATAAGTTTAACGTAATAATGTATAACCTCCCATTAACAATATTTTTTGTACATCATTGGCATATTCTACAATGTTGCTATGCTCTGAACGTCTGTCAGATTCTGTATTACTGTGCTACTCCACTAGCGCATCATGCCTAACAATGCCCCTTAGCTGTTCTATAATCAGTGTAACCTACAGCCACTCAGGGTTTATTACTTACATAAATGGTGACCTTTACACTTTACATCTCGATCTTGAACTTCGAAATCAAAGGTTGAATCGATTATGTAGCCACACCCACAATGTCAAGTCCAAATGCATGCCAGGGAGTCTGTTCAACTGCAGCAACATTATCTCCTCGAGCTTTAAGCTGCAGCAAGTTAAAAAAAGGGTAAGGCTATTTGCACCCCTGGTACAATTAGCAGTGTATGCTATTCGTACCCTGGTGCAATAAGAAGTGAATTCTATTTGTACCCCGGTGCACACAGCAATGTGTCCTATTAGTACCCCGTCTGGTACAAATATCAATGTATGCTATTCGTACCCCGGTGCACACAGCAATGTGTTCTATTAGTACCTCGTCTGGTACAAATATCAATGTATGCTATTCGTACCCCGGTGCACACAGCAATGTGTTCTATTAGTACCTCGTCTGGTACAAATATCAGTGTATGCTATTTGCACCCCTGTGCATTTAATCTGGCATATTGATCACACAATGTAATAATATATATATATTTTTTTAAAAACAAACAACATGTTTTTTTTTGTTGTTACTTAACAGAGTGTGAATAGCTCAGCTGTGTAATATACACTCTGAATAAGGTATGCTGTTTGCATCAATGTACAGTTAGAAGTGGATGCTATTCGTACCCAGGTGTTTGTAGTACTGCATGCTATTTACACCCTGGTGCATGAACTAGCTCATTGTTGCAATCAAAACTAACGTTTGAGAACCGATTTCTTGTTCAAATTGCGCGCCTTCTCTCCAGAGACGTTGGTACACATGCACACTCACTCCGCCAAAACGCATGACACGGGAATCGAACCCCGGTCTCCCGCGTACCAGCCCTTGCCTGTGACCACTGCACTATCTGTTTCAACAAGAAGTTGAGGTTTGCAGGTAAACTTATAGTTTATAGGCCTGAACGTCATATTCACGAAATTTCTGTTAGCTAACAAACTGACGGTTGTATGTGTTCACTGAACAAAGATTATGAAAATAAAACACAACTTTTCCATCTCAACTTTAATTTGAACAGATATTAGACCTGAAACCGTTCAGAATTCTTCACTTTCTGCTGACGAAAAAACGAATGTCGGCCATGTTTTTTGGGCACGCGAGTAACATGTTTTTGTTGTTATGTAACAGAGTGTGAATAGCCCAGTTGTGTGACCAAGGCTATTCGTACCAGGGGTACGAATAGACACTCCGTTAAAAAAAAGACAGAACACAACAGAACTTGAAGCCCCTCCTGCAACTTTGAAATTAGGGATGTCCCGATCCGATATTTGGATCGGATCGGCCGCCGATATTAGCAAAAAATGCATATCAATATGGGATCGGCCTGCACGGGAAAATCCCGATCCGGACTCCCGATCCAGTTTGTTTTCAAAACTCCGGTCCGTGTTTTCCAGCGCACCAACGTAGGTAATCCATTGCATTTCTTTTTCAGCTTTTCCCCCAAGATCCGGTCCGCGTTTTTCGGCACACCTAGCGACCTGTCCAGCATTCCACTTGTCTGTGCATGTCCCACTAAGAATTTCAAGTTATCGAGCAAACATTTCATGTCACAGTTGAATTAATTTAATATAGCCTAATGTTAACCGCGACCGCGAGTGTCCGCTATACCCTCTTACATTATTATGGCTCTTATGCATGTTGCTCCTGACAGCTTTGCCTGTCTAACGAATGTTATCTCCGCGATTTAAGATTGTTTAGACACAGCACACACTTTAATTTCCCTATTTTTAGAATCGGTTAGCCTAACAAACGCATTTAATTTCAAAAAGCAACGTGATCAATCGCTAACAACTAAGTGCACCTAGGCCTACAACTCTACACATCCAAAAGGGTAGAAGCTTCCAGTAGGCTATCATAGCTTTTTTTACCGTTCCGTTTTTTTTACCGCGCAGCCTACGACGATGTGAATTAGTGACAGCTGTTGTCGCGGTAAACTTAAGCTCCTGTCTCTAAATAGTGTAGATGTACTTGAATGTTGCCTGATTTTCTCTAATAAATGCAGCCTGTAGCCTAGGTTACTTCAGCAAACCCAGATCAGTTGTGGCATCAGTTTCGCTTTTAAAACGCAACAGTAGTGATGTAGTACTCGAGTCCGGTCTCGGACTCGAGACCGGTCTCGAGACCAATTTCTGCTTTCTCGGTCTCGTCTCGGACTCGTTCCTTCAAAGACTCGGTCTTGACTCGGTCTCGGACCACAGTGGGTGGAGAAGGACTCGTAATTTCAGACCGAGTCCTCGAGACCAACGCATTTTTTATGTTCATATAAAAAAAAACACACAACACATAACAACAACAATAATAAAATGCAATGTTGACCGGCATTATTTAAAAATGACATCCCATGGTGCAATGCAAAGATACTGCCGTCAGAGCCGTTTATTTATCTCTATGGCTCTGCTGCCGGTGAGTGTCTGTAGGTCAGCATAGTCCATATTAAGACGTTAAGACTGCTCCTCTAAACAATTCCCAATCTAGCTTAGTCTGTAGGCCTAATGGTTGATTATTAACTGGGGTGATATTAAATTATGAATATGAAACCTGACATTTTTTTATGGTCTTGGTCTCGACTCGGTCTCGACTCCTAAAGGACTCGGTCTCGACTCGGACTTGCTTCCTCAAAGACTCGGTCTTGACTCGGACTCGACTGTATTTGGAAACCAACAGACTCAGTCTCGACTCGGTCTCGACCCTTCAAAGACTCGGTCTTGACTCGGACTCGGCATAGGCGGTCTCGTCCCCATCACTACGCAACAGTGAGAGGCTTTTTAGCGCAGTCTCACCTATCATTGATGAGCACAGGAGCAGGCTGACACCTGAGCATGTTGAAATGATCACCTTTGTGAAGAAGAATCTCCCCATCATACTCAGACTGCAGCCAGGGCAAACAGTAGAAATTGAAGGGAGTATGGAGATGGAGGAGTAAAGTGTGGAGGAGATAGCAATACTGTAGAAGGCGTGACAGTTATTCGGGTTGTTATAGCCAATTCAGTGTGTGTGTGGTAATTTGACTATTTTCTACTCAGGTTTTGTGTGTGTTGCTTTTATATATAATTTTATAATGTTTACAATATTGTTTACACTGATGGCTTTTTTTAAGCCTTGGTTTACACTCTTGAGCAGAGCACTGATGCCAATTCAGTTTGTGTGGTTAATTGACTATTTATTTTCTACTCAGCTTTTCGGTGTGTTTTGCTTTTTTTATACAGTTTACAATATTGTTTGCACTGATGGCTTTTTAAGCCTTGGTTTACACTCTTGCTGTTCAAGAGCAGAGCACTGATGCCAATTCAGTTTGTGTGGTTAATTGACTATTTATTATTTTGTGTTTATTTAACCCTGTTAAGAATAAACAGGTCAGCTTCTCATTACCAACCATTGTGGATTATTCAAACTAACCTAATTAAGTTGGCTAGTTGTTCTTAAGAGTAAAACCCTTTTTAACATGAGTATAACCAGAGACTTTCTAATGTGGAGACACAGCACTCAAAAAATACTCCATAGAAATGCATGGGGCTAGTTTGTCACGCCAATATGGCCGTTGTTTCCCCTTCCTCTGCAAAACGTCGACATGTGAATACATTGAGCCAATCATGTGGTGTGATGTGAATACATTGAGCCAATCATATGGTGTGTTGTGAAGACATCGTGCCAATCATGTGTTGTGATCTCGCCGCTGGAGCAAGATTGGTGTCATGAAGCCTTGCGCACACGCATTTCTGCCGAAATGGATGCCCAACGAGTGCCCAAAAAGCGTTATCAAATGGCTTTGATAAAGAACTTTGGTATAACAACAAAATAAGTAAATATCTTTATCTTAACCTTTGGGGACAGGGCCTATTGTGTGTCTGCCCCAACTCTTTGGAACCAACTCCCCCACCACATCCGCTGTGCCTCTTCTATGGGTCTGTTCAAAAAACATCTCAAAACACATCTCTTTACTGAGGCCTTTGGCCTCTAATTCCCCTCACCATCCCATCCAGCGCTCCTGCGTGCATACACATGCACACACACTTACTCCCACCCCTTCTTGTAAAGCGACCTTGAGTTTTTAGAAAGGCACTATATAAAACCAATTTATTAATATTACTATTACCTTTGTCTTTGTTTTACTCTTCTTTTCGTGAGTACGGGCCCAGGAAAGTAACAGCAATAACAATTTTGTAGGAAATTTTTTTTTTTTCCTTTACAAAATGGCTGCCATGTGATACACCACATGTCATCAGAAATATCAAAATCACTTAATTATTAAACATACTTTTAAATGTATTTATACATTCACACCTACAGCTATAAAATACAGTAAGTACCACCAATAACATTGCTTATGCCATGCTTAAAATTCTAAAACAAATCATATTTTAAACAAAGTAAAATATCTCACAAACATTATGCCTTTGTCCACTGCACTTCTTCAACTTACTTTTTTGTCCACTACAATTCTTCAACTGACCCCTTGACCCAAGATAAACTTCAAAGAGTTTGTGCATTATTTCAAAATAAAAGTGTTTTGTGTAGAGTAACACTAATGATGTAATTTTCGGAGACAAAAACTATTTCATATTGTTCACAGTAATAATGTTTTTTATCATTTCAGTGTTCTATTGATTTCATGCAGTGTTAAAGTTAAATGTAAAATTTGATTTAAGGGCCCCAGTCGTGGCGTGACTGGCTGGGGCACCTGCACCATACGCCGGCGACCTATGTTCGATTCCCGCCCCGTGGTCCTTTACGGATCACAACCCCAACTCTCTCTCCCGCTCGCTTCCTGATATTATCCACTGTTCTGTCATTAAAAGGCATAAAAAGGCCAAAAATATATATATAAAACATTTTTAAGAAAAAATATATCTTTGAAAAAAGTTTAAAAAAAAGAATAAATAAATAAACTCTGTCTTATCTCAAGAACAGTCTATATTTATTGAATATAATTATGTGATTATTAATGGGTCAAATTGAATGATTTAGGGGTCTACAAAAGAAAGGGACAAGCATTTCCACCTTCTTTTGTAGAATATAATAAAAAAGGATAAAAAATCTAATCGATTTGTGGTTTTAAAATCGAAAATTAAATTAAATGAAAGATTTGGAGAATCACGACACCCCTAGCTACAAATCAGCCATTCACTTCATTAATAACCTATGTATAAGTCATTCATAAACCCTTAATACTCTTGTTTGAAAGTGGTACCTGTTGAAGAAACCATTCCACCATTCTTCCAGGTTCCAACATTCTTTTCAGCCATGCTTTGTTCAACACAGGCACTGGAATTCACACACTGCAGAGCATTGCTACTACAGTGGGCAGTGCTTCGACTTGGCCAGCTTCCCTTGCGGTCCGCGCGCGGGATCACGCGGTATCACGCGACTTTAACCCTTTCGTGCCCGTGCCGAACATTCCATTTTTGGTGCTGGATGACCTCCTTACACAAAAAACCTTATTACTTGAGTATAATACATACCATCAATGGGATATACATACCATTGTAATCAGAAGGATCAGTTCTATCAAATGATGTAAAATACATTTGGCAATGTTGATATAGTAATGTACAGTCTTTGAAAATCCTCTCCAAATGTATGCCGAAATTTGTTCAAATTGAATTTCATTCACATAAAAATGAATTTTCATCATATTTCTATACGAGATAGAGAAATATATAGAGTGTATGACATGTTCAGCAAGTTGTGGGCTATTTAACAAAAAAGACTGAATTGGAATATCATTAACCTTTCAAAAGTTATGATAAATTTAGTGAGCAGTGTAAAAAAATGCAGGAAACGGGATTTAGAATGTTCAGAATTCACATTCTCTTTCTCACCAAAAACATAAAAGTATGCATAAAAACTAATAATGAAGTCAGACACAATGGTTTAGATTTATTTGGTCCATAAGAATAAACCATTTATTTGTATATAAGCAAATGCTACAGTCAATAATAATGATATATAAAAGAAAAACATGTACCTTACCAGTAATACAGGAAGTAAGTATACTGTATATTTACTGAAGATCAATTCTGAATAGAGACATAAAATACATTTGATTCAACAGATACAATTTCCTTATATAAATTAGTGTAATATGAAAATGATATACATCTATAAAATGTATTATTTATGAAAAGCTAGGAATACAATCAACTTCAACATCAAAAATCAATGTGTTCTAAACCAGTGGTTCCCAACCTTTTTTCTCCAGGGCCCCCCTAATTCACTTCTGTTGGAATTCGCGCCCCCCCCCCCCCAAAAAAAATTTGTTTAAAGGAAAATCATACGTCTTTATTTTGTGTGCCTTTATTTAATAAATGTAATTATTTTCATAGCTTACACAGAGTAGCAGCACGCAAGCAGCAGTTGACATTAAACATGTGAAATATCCAATCTGTGCTGTGCTTCAAAAAAAAAAAAGAACATCATTCTGTTCTAAAATCTTTTCCCTCAAGTTTCTTACCGCTTAGTAATCATTCCATCTTCACCAAGCAATGAACAACAAAATGAACAAATGAACAATGAACAAAAAAAAGATGAAATCATTAATGTGAACCTTGGGCTTGCATACCCACAGCCAGGGCTGGAATGTCAGGTGTAATATGAGTGACAGCCAGTCTAAAGTCGTTGTGCACCTCCAGTCTGTTGCGCGCTTTTGTTTTGATGGCGACAAGTGCACTGAAGGCCGTTTCTGAAAGATACGTGGTACTGAACGGGAGTATGATCCTTGTTGTGGCATGCAGTGTGAGTCTTGGAGCAATGCTGGGTGCCTTCCCGATCCAAAACTTTTTAAATCCGTGTTCCTTGAATGAATTAAAGAAAGAATGAAATGAATTATGCTTAATTATGTCCAACATCCCAATTAGCGCGAGCACAGAGGCTTATTGCTAACAGTGATACAATACTGAATAAAATAGTATAGGCCTACCTGGAAATATTTCTTTGACAGAGTGTTGGCCTGGATATCGGTGAGCTCATCTTCACAATTAAGGTATTGCACATCCTCGACTTTTGCAATAAAGGGATCCAACACCCACGATTCTTTCGATAAGTATTCATCTGTGTCAGCAAACCGTGATTTAATCTCATTTTGCAATGCGTTCATGTGTCTGGTAAACTCACGACGGACAGATACAGGGATCGTTTCAGGATAATTTCTGCATTGTTTCAGCAGTAGTGGGAACTGTTGTAGCTCTCCCTTTTCCATCTTCCCGACCCTATACTCCAGTTTACGCACGAATGCGTCAAGCGCCTCCTTACATTGTATGATGTTAGACTCCGCGCCTTGGAGACGCTTGTTCGTTTCATTGTACAGACTGAAGATATCGGCTAGGTATGCTGTTTTAATCCAGAATGATTCAGTTACTTTCTCTGACAGTGCTGGGCTGTGAGTTTTGAGAAATTCAGCTACTTTTTCACCCAATTCCACAAAACGCACCAGCACTCGGCCCTGTGAAAGCCAGCGCACATCTGTGTGCAGGAGTGTTTGATGCGCCTCATCCTCGCACAAATCTGCAAACAGACGCTGTCTGGTGGAGCGACCTTTGATGAAATTTATGATTTTAACTACAGTCGCGAGTGTTTCACTGAGGTCGTCAGACAGTTTTTTGCTGGCCAGTGCCTGGCGGTGTATCATGCAGTGAAATATTATGCAGTGTGGGGCCTTTTCTTTCAAGCGACTGTTAAATCCTTTGTTTTTACCCATCATCGAGGCAGCGCCATCTGAACAACATGCAACTACATTCTCATAGGGAAGCTTTTGGGACGAGAAGTAATTATCCACTGCTGTAAAAATATCCTCACCCCTGGTAGTGGTGCTAAGGTTGACAGACATAAGAATGTCCTGCTTCAGATCTTCCCCCTCTATAAATTGCACATAAACAATGAGCAGAGCCTCGTCTGCTACAGTTGCAGTTTCATCAAGCTGTATGGCAAACTGCCCCTTTCTAAGCTTTTCTACCAGCTGTTGCTCGCAGTTATTTGCCATCTTATCGATTCGGTCTTTCACTGTGTTATTCGAGAGTGGCACAGTTTTTAGTTTCTCTGCAACCTGTGGGCCACACAGTTTCTCAACTATTTTAATGCAAGCTGGTTTGATGAGCTGCTCGCCAATGTTGTGAGGTTTTTTTGCTTTTGCTATTAAAAGCGAGCACTCAAAAGAAGCTTCAGTAGCCTTCTGTATATCACTGCCAGCCCTATTAAACGCGGATCTGATATCCATTGGCTTGTTTGCCTTAAGAAGCTGTTCTTTCCGTAGAAAAAACCCCCGATCATTCCCAACCGTTTCAGGATGCTTTGTCACCTGGTGCCGCTTCATTTTGCTGGGTTTCATGCTATCATTAGCTAGCCTTTCACCGCATATCACACACTCTGGTCGGCAGTCCGTTCCCTGAGTAAACCCCATCATAATATATCTCTCGTGGTAGTTCCTAATTTTCTTTTTCACACTAGCTGTGCTGTCAGTGTCATTTTTGCGTTTGTCAGCCATAGTTTCAATTGTATTCATTCATTTCTTTCCTAACATTAACTTTGTGCACGAACAAGTAAACTTGTGAGCTCAGTCAGTATTCGAACGTTCTATCTACGGAGGCTGATACAGATAAAAATTATGGTTATGGTTATGATTGTGGGATTTTGCAGACAGGTTTTCATAGCTATTAGGCCTATGCTTATGCTTTGATTGGAGCTTTGCGACGATGTATTACTGTGTTATTACTGTTGTAAAATTTTGCATCTTACAATGCACCTGTTTCACGATAAAGCTTCGCGCACCCCCCGGACTCTCTAGCGCCCCCCCAAGGGGGTCGCGCCCCCCAGGTTGGGAAACACTGTTCTAAACAATTGAAAGTGGATTACATAGCCTGTTGAGAATAAACACATACACACATATACACACAAACACACACACACACACACACACACACACACACACACACACACACACAGAGGAGGATAGGGAAAGGTGGGGTGGGGAACCTGAAGGTTAAACACAGAAGACCTATGACTCATAACGAAATGCATCCCCTTCTGTAGAATGCCAAATCTGACAGCAATTTTGTTTACCAAAAAAACAAAGTCACCTACCGCTAAACTCCAGGCCATACAAGCTACTTTAGTGTTATTATGTATTGTTTTTATAACAAAGCCAACAATTTTTCTTTGGCTCCTGCTGTACAGGAATATGTACTTGATGAAAAGACGACAGAGTAGTAGTTGGAGCAGCTGAAGGCGAGGCTGAAATTTTGACGGAAATGCCTGCCAGCTGTTGTGATAGATTTTCTCCAAAGTCTTTCTGGCTGTAGCTACCAAACCTAGGTTCAACACCAGATTCTGCATTGCCAAACTTGAAATTAGGGCTGCACGATATTAGGAAAACATGCGGTATGCGATAACATTATTGAGTACTGCGATAACGATATAACTTGCGATATTTAAATATTTAATGTTTTTCTCCAACCTCATACGCTGCGCATCCCACGTTATTAGGCTACCAGCATGCCAAGTGCAGCGGAAAGTGAAAGTAAGGGGTTTGCGATCGCACAGTTTAACACAGTGGAGAAGGACGCATTTGGCGTTGTGTTTGTAACACGTCATCCTTAATAAAAACCAAAATATTTCCATAGAACAGACATGCTTTTCCTTTTAGTCACCAATTCCTCTTCACCCAAGTGTAACCTACCTCGCTCGATCTTCAGCCATCACGACATTAGCTCCCGCCTCAACACCTAAAACACCACACACCTAAACTGGTAAGGGACGGGCTTCTAGGGCAGCATGACAGCATCGGTTTGGTAAAATATGTTGACATTCAGAATGTGAATACACCATAGACTGTATGGAATGCGCACGGCACAGAAAATGTATTGAAAATTAAGTAATCTTTGCGGTATGTCCATCGCAAATGTTGATATCGCGATAACAATAGATTTTAGATATATCGTGCAGCCCTACTTGAATTAATAAGAAACTACTGACAACGGCAATGTCATTGGAGAAAAAGTGTACACAATGTATTTGTCATTTGGTCAACGCTCCCTGATCCCTTCAGAGACTTGGTTCCCCAGTAGCAATGGATATTATGGAGGGAAGTGAAGTCCCATGTCAATGATCAATCCCAGAAAACTGTGAAACTCTTCTGGGGTCTCTTCGTCCCATGCCCCTGCACTGTGTGTTTGCATACGACGGCCTACTAAGCACAACCTCCCACCCGTTCCGGTTGGTAAAACCACATATGCCTGGGACAACAACATATTATAAAAAACAACATATCAAGTCTATTTCACAGTGTTTTAGTGGCAGTCTACACCACCCTACGCACGCCACCTAAATCTATACCTTCTTCCTCCATCCTCACATGGTCTTCAACATTGTGAGCGCAAGCTCATCAGCAGTCAGCTACCTCTTCAGGCCTGCAAGGAGGTCTGTGTAGGTCTTGTCATCCTCCATCTGAAACAACAGTAAAATCATACAAATGTAATAACCTTTATTAATTTGAAAAAATAAAATCACAAAACTACAGATACGTGCGTGTGTGCACACACATACACAAGAAGAGGTAGCCTAAACTATTGAAGCATTCTGAGTAACTCAAAAATATTTAGAAGTATGAAAAGTCCTTTTATTACACATGGGTTTAGCTACCCTAAATCTGATTGCCTGGCTGGCATCAAAATAAAGACAGATTACATTTCACCTAGTAACTAACTGCTGAAATGCAATAATGACATTTCTGACATAATATGTGATTTCACATCATGTTTTCTATAACTACATATTGAGAAGAGTAGAATATCAAGTCATGCCATCTTAGAAAATGTTGAGACAAGCATGTCTGATGTTTGTCATTTAGAAGTTAGCAAGGTAAAACAGTTCACTACAAACTGCCTAGCGAGGTAACAACCCGAGGAGAGGCAATAAGTTAATTAGCACTACATTTCTGACAGAATCCGTGATTTCACATCTTGTTTTCTACAACTGCATATTGAGAGGAGTAAAAATATCGCTCAACTTATTTCATGTAAGAAATGCGGCGTCCATTGATTTATTCAGCTTTGGTATGCTATACTGACTTGCCAATATAATGCTTACCAGCAAATTGGTACTAGAAAACAAACTTACAGTACTTACAGGTTATATACTAACAGGTTTTTAAATGAAATTGTCAAATGAAAATAACTGATATCAAAAGCAAACGAGAATACTGCAAGCAGTTCAGAGTAATGCAGCTAGCTAAAGTTACATGACGATGCACTTAGCACCCGCTATGCCATAATGTTGATGCTGATGAGAAAGCATATTACTGTCAAATAACATAATTTTATGACTACAAATTAAGATAAACCATAACTACAAACGATGTAAAAACATATATTACCTCAGTTTATCCAGCTGTGTGGTTTCCAGTCGAGGTAAACTCCAACAAAGTGCAGGTGGCATCTGGCGGTCCATGTCAAAATGTACGACTGAAATGAAAAGTTTTTTTCACGACTCATCTTCAAGTATCCAAAACATTTTGCGCCATAAACCCCTTAACCAATCATATCAAATTGAAGCTTATGTTGTCAGCATTACGGGGAAGATTTCAGAAATAATTTCTAACGAAATTAGAACGGTCGGGCTTGTAAGGGTTCATTTGTATTTTTCTAGTGACGCTGCAACAACACTGCAACAACCCAAACAACCGGCAGATGTCTCAAGTGAGCAGGATGTCTCGTAAAAAGAAAGGGAGCCTGGACTACACAGACTTCACTACAGACTTTAGCAGACTGGTTTAGAAATAATTTAATAGCCAGAAATATGCCTGCCCTGCCCTAATAAAGAAATATTTGGTTAACTGTGAGTGAATCCCGTTTGCAGCCGTAGAAGAAACGCAGGACAAATTAAACATTCTGGTTTTCTCCGAGTGCAACGATGATAGACAGACATCATTTGGACAAAATATAGAGCATATTAACCTCTGTTGCTCAGCCAAATGCCTTCCTGTTACATCCTGTTATCACAGAGTTACAGGCGATAAACAATTTTTGATGGTCACAAGTTTACTTCATTAGCGTTAATTTTTTTGATTATTAAAGAGTGTTTTTCATTGAAAGGTTTGACTTGTGCTTATTCAGTAGAGCATTTAGTGCTCTCCCCAATCCCAGATGTTCACATTGCATGTTTGTTTGTAATGGATGCAACTGTGAGATACGCGCTTGTCATAGGCGCCGATACCGTGGGTGCTCCGTCACTCGCGCACTCACGGAAAACATCGAGCACCCACGTGTGCCAGCTTACAGTCCCGGCTAAATTTACATTAATTTAAAATCAAACATCGCAGTTGATGTTAAATTCAGCATCTCTCATAATGTGATTGGCTATGTTGCTGTCAATCCCCTACTCCATATACTAACCACCAATGAGAGCGTCTCTCGTATGACAATTCCTGACACTTCCCACCTGAAGAATTAACGCAAGGCTTTGTCGGGTCTTCACCCCCGAATGTTTAAAATGTATATAGCCCTGAATATCATTTTAAAAGTAGTCTGACAAAGCTTATTGTTTTGTGACACAGCTAAGCACAGGTACCTCATAGAACGTCTATAACATAGCCTAGGTGGTCGCAACTCACAAAAGTAAAGCAGATAGAAAGAACTCACGCAAATCTAGCCTACAACACGCAGACAGCTTCATGCGCAGGGGAGAGAGAGAGCGCGCACAGGTGTTTTATGATTGTTGGCTTCTGATGGTATCTTGCTAATTCACTGAAGAAAGACTTATGATTATGGATAGAAAGAACATTCTGAAAAGGAAAGGAGTAAGGCAATGAGGAGCAATTCTATAGTGGAATTACACCTACTTACTGTCGGGTAATGCACGCTTCTGGATGGATAGGCTATATCTTTTTTTAACGGCGTGATGTCAACACAAAATATAATTTCTGTTCATAAAAACAAAGGAAAGTGTTTTTCCTTTTAGTTTGGGTTAACGCAATTAACCTTCTGAGTTACGTAAACTGTTCAGGAGTCAAACGATGGATATAACTAGAGAATGTAATTCCAGGGAATTACGAGTGCATGAAAATGAATCTAGGACAGACATAGCATAGCTTAATAAAAAGTTGATAGTTTAGACATAGACAGTTTAAAAGTTGAATGTAGATAGTTTAACAGTTGTTAATAGACAGATAGTTTAATAGACAGATTGTTTAATGAATGTTGAAAGTTTAAAAGTTATATGTAGATAGTTTAAAAGTTGTTGACAGACTGATAGTTTAATGTGTGTTGATAGACAAATAGTTTAAAGGCTCTATATAGGTAGATAGTTGATGATAACTGACAGTTGGAATGGCTCTAATGTTTGCTAGCAGTTATGTTAACAAGGCTAATTATTTTGACCAAGTTACTTAGCTAACTTAGCTCATGTTTTCTAGCAGTTTTGGAAAAAATGTTAACTATGCTAACCATGTGATTTAGCTAACTTATCAAATCATTTTTAGTAGGTATGCTAAAATGTTAACAATGCTAACATGCTAACTATGCTAACCATTTTACTTAGCTAATTTAGATAATAATTTGTAGCAGTTTTACTAAAAATGCTAACTATGCTAACACTGCTAACCATGTGACTCAGCTAACTTAGCTAATAATTTTTAACAGTTTTGCTAAAATGTTAACTATGTTAACAATGCTAACTAGCTAACTAGCTAGTGAGGACTTTTATTTTGAAACAGTTGAAGGCAGAGGATACAGTTGATGAGAGTCATAGTTGACAAACAGTTACAGTAACAGTTGAACAGCTGATAACAGTTGAACAGTTAAAAAGTTGGATTGTTTAAAGGGACTTTTATTTTGAAACAGTTGTGGGCACAGGAAGCAGTTGAACAGGATCTGCAGTCTTAATACAGCCATATTGTATGCTTAAAGCCTGAGACAGTGGCTCCAGGTGGCCTGAACCAGAGCCATATAGATAGAGAGTTGCGACAACTCCATTGACGCTAATGTTCCATTTTTTTCCAACAATGGCGGCTAATGGAAGCCTCAAATAGTTCCCAGAAGTTAACAATTTATAATAGCAGCAGTACAGTTACAGCAGTATAGACTGTTTGTAGCCAACATTTCAGACTCAGATTTACATTATTGGCTCATCCGAATAATAATAATAACAGTAATAAAGTAGTAAAGTAATAGTATTAATAACCTAATTATAATAATAAACTATTTATGTATCGACTATGACAGCTTTTCTGCTGCTCAGTTTTTATCAGTTCTTATGAAATAAATTAAAAGAGGCTAAAGCCCAATACATTTGCCACACATAATAACCTAATACAAGATGCCTATCCCATTAGGCAGCACTAGGCTACACCACGAACAAGCTGTCATTAAGTTTTTGCATTTGTAGCCTACAACCTTTATGACGTGACGTGTTTTGGGCATTTAGCTTTATCATCATGTCAACATAGTTGTAACGTTATGTGCAATGCTCATCTAGGCTATGGATTTAAGTGTTTAATTTTAAAAAGGGCAGCAAAAATGGGATAAAGTGCAACTGCCTCCCCAAAACAGTTCCTTCATAACTGTGGATTTAATCGTTTGATATGTGGATAACTTTAAGTGGACTAAACACATAAAAGGTAAGATTTTGTTATCACAAAGCTAGCTGGTTCGTTAAATATGGCGAAGCATATTTACAGCCAACTTTGTAGGCCTACTTGCAGCAGTGAAGTAGCCTAGAAATCTAGACGCGCCCCTAGCAGTGAAGCTGAGTTTGTTGTTGTTGGTAACGTAAACGTTTCTTCAGTTTGGAGCAGGGCTGGGTTTTTTTTATTATTATTTTGCATTCATTTTCATTGGCAAAAGCTAGCCTAATTTGCATGAGAACCTAGATTTAAGGGAGCTGCAGCTGTTAGCATCAGCACGGTCATATTAACACAGCAGGGCACACTAGCCCAGTGATGAAGGATCGTGTAAAATCCCCATCCCCAAAAAGTTTCAAACCAAGCTTGCGCTCATATGATGCATGATCACTGATCAAATTGCTTTTCTGACACGATGCACAACCATTCCCAGGTGCTAACCTGTCTGAATCTCAAGCTCTTTAGCCTAGCATCGTAATGCTGTTCACAGCACGGTGAATGACAAACGATGACCAATGCTGTTCATGTTTGAGT
The DNA here is from genome assembly GCF_046254945.1 of Alosa pseudoharengus. Classification (NCBI taxonomy): domain Eukaryota; kingdom Metazoa; phylum Chordata; class Actinopteri; order Clupeiformes; family Clupeidae; genus Alosa; species Alosa pseudoharengus. The sequence goes on from NW_027468848.1 coordinate 43,317,292, forward strand.
TCATAGCCTGGTTATTTATCGAAGGACTTACATGTCACGTTTTATATTTTATTACGATCACTCGCATTACCATGGGGTTAGTGTGTAGGTAATGCCACGGTTAACTTAACATGCCCACCATTACACTGGAGAGATGTTAAAAAACTTTTTTTTATTCTCCCGCGACGATAGGCTACTTCAGGTAATTCGCTCATTAGCTCAGATCAGTGACTACCAAACGCTGGGGAGAAAACTCAAACAAGTTAATGTTAGACTAGCTGTGTTACAGTTTCTAGTTGCAAAATCAAAATTTCACTGGAGCTCCATGCGCTTTTGTAGGCTACACACAGTCTCAAAAAACTGTTTACAGCTTTTCGAGTTACTGTACAAGGTCATTTTTTTATAACGATAATTTAGATACACTTGGGTGGGTGCAATTGCGTTTTCTAAAGAATCTCCCGTCTTGGTTTTGTACAGAAATTAGGCCTAATATTAAGTGACACATACGTAAAAGGGAGAAAAAAGGTCACCTTCCTATATTTAGCAGGCTACAATATAAGGTCTGGAATTTAATTTAATATTGTTGTAATGGTAGGATAACTACACAGTTTACACAATAATTACACTGTGTTATAAATATTGTATATCAATGCATTTATTGACTGTCAATTACTTAAAATCGTGGCTCTGTCTATCATTGAACAGTAGCCTATTTAATGCACTCTAATCCATTGTCAATCACTTCCGGGAACTCTTTGAAGTTTACATGAACCACGTGACCTTAACGAATTTTGAACACCCATTGTCGCAACTCTCTATCTATAAGGCTCTGGCCTGAACACCTGGCATAGGATTCTAATTGCTCTATTGTGATGTCATAATCTAATGTTAAGTCAATGGGGAAATTTTAGTAGTTTTTAATTAATAGTTTAAAAAGTATAAAAGTTACAAAGTTGAAAAATGCATAGCTGAAGTCACATAAGTAAGACCTACGCAACGCAGTTTGAATGAAGTTTCTACCTTAAACAGTTGAAGCTGTATTAAACGCACAAAAAGCGTTAGAAGATGAACATGAAAATGCTAAAGTTGTGATGTAAAATATCATGTATAGTTAAAACAGATAATACAGAAATGGTTACTACGATGATGCTAGGATAGACATGGTAGACTGTTTAAAAGCTGAATGTAGATAGTTTAAAAGTTGTTGATAGACAGTAGATAGTTTAAAAATTGTTGATAGACAGCTAGTTTAATAGATAGTTTAAGGATAGTTTAAAAGTAGACAGTTTAAAAGTTGAAGGTAAATAGTTTAAAAGTTGTTGACAGACTGGAAGTTTAATGAATTTTGATATTCAAATAGTTTAATGGCTGTGTATAGGTAGATATTTGACGATAACTAAAAGTTGGAATGGCTCTAATGTTTGCTAGCAGTTATGCTAAGATTTTTAACTATACTAACCATGCTACTTACCTAATGTTTTATAGCAGTGCTAGCAATGCTAACATGCTAACCATGCTACTTAGCTAACTTAGCTAATGTTTTCTAGCAGTTTTGCTAAACATGCTAACTATGCTAACCATGCTACTTAGCTAACTTAACTAACGTTTTCTAGCTGTTTTGCTAAACATGCTAACTATGTTAGCAATGCTAACATGCTAACTATGTTAATCATGTGACTTAGCTAACCTAGCTTATCATTTTAGTAGTTATGCTAACTATGCTAACTAGCATGCTAACTATGATAACTATGTTAACCATGTGACTTAGCTAACCTAGCTAATCATTTTAGTTGTTATGCTAACTATGCTAACTAACATGCTAACTATGCTAACCATGTGACTTAGCTAACCTAGCTAATTATTTTTAGCAGTTTTGCTAACTTTATTACATTAATACACAGGATTAGATGTTAAAATCCCTTGTGCCAAAAACACATTCAGAAGCCCCAGCTCAAGTTTAACTTTAAAAAGCACACTACCCACAAATCCGCCAACAAATGGTCACAAGCACAATACAAATGGCCTATCCAACAGCAGTAGTCTATATAGTATGCGGCATGTCATTGGGGTTATCAAGTGGGCACCCTCATTCACCGATGTTTCGTTAAGTTAGGCCCACGACACCTCATGAAGGCTTAACAGTGAAACCAGCATCCTGGAGACACTCCCCTCCATGCTGACACCATATTACCACATTGAAATATCCAATACCCAAAATACTCTTAACCAGCCCAGGCATGGTCAAGGTTGGCTAGGTTGGTCCGTCCCATTGATGTGGACTGAACCATAACCATAAAAACCTTGGCCAACCAACCATCACCCTAGGCACAGCCCATCACAAACACAAAACAAATTAGCCAGTTAGCTTAGCCCGTTAGCTTAGGCCCCATCCCAAACACAAAACAAATTAGCCAGCAGTTAGCAGTTAGCTTACGCCCCATGCTGCCCCATATTACCACAACAAGCATCCAAATACCCTTAACCAACCTAGGCATGGTCTAAGTTGGCTAGGTCGGTCCGTCCCCGTGATGCGGACTGAACCATAAACCATAAAGAACCTTAGCCAAGTACCATCAACCTAGGCACATTCCATCACAAACACAAAACAAATGAGCCAGTTAGCTTACCTTAGCTTGCGCCCCAGGAAGGGTAACTTCTCCTTACCCACGACCATAACAAATGAGCCAGTTAGCTTACCTTAGCTTGCGCCCCAGTGGGGTGTACTACGAACCTCGATTAGTGGGTTAGCAAGGTATGTTGCGCTCAAAGCCAGGCTATGCTGTGACACGAAAGTGGATCTGTTTTAGTGTCGCTATATCACCATGGTATCTTATGCTGTCAACCAAACCTGGTCGGGAGGAGGTTATGTGCTAAGTTATAGCTCAAATCGTGTAATCTACCGGACACTGACCAATCAATTGTTTTAAAAACGAAGTTATCTCACGTGTAGGATTCTGTCATATATCTTACAGGTGGAACTCCGCCTCTACTAACATTTTTGATGTCGAATGCGCTTTAATAGGGCGGTGCGTGCAAATATCCCACTATGGACGTGCATACCATAGCCTACAACAACTGATGACAATTGATTTATTTGATGTTATAGGTTAGACACAAAAAATCACCGCAGTGTAGATTAAGCTATCGCTCATGAATGCGGAAGTAATTGTTTTTAAATAGAGGCGGTCTTGTGCGTCTCCACGTTACACGATTGGCCAAAGTCATCCCAACACCGAGAACGCGCACAGATCTGAGCTGAAAGCCTAGTTTGACAAATATATCACATAACTGCAATCGTAGTATCACTTAACGTATACCCCTGAGTCAAGGCTTTGTCAAGCCTCGATATGTCTACATAGCCTAGATATGTCTAACGTGCTTCGTAGTATACCCCACAGGAAGGGTAACTTCTCCTTACCCACGACCAAAACAAATGAGCCAGTTAGCTTACCTTAGCTTGCGCCCCAGGAAGGGTAACTTCTCCTTACCCACAACCATTCGCTTGCCCGTTCTGCTGCTAAAGACATGTTACTAACCACCTGCCTTAGACTTCGACCACAAATGCCCAATTCAGACAGCAAGCCAATAGCAGATCTGGCCACAAACCCACGTGCACCGATTTCAATAGGCCTTAATCGTGCACTCCAACCTCGCTTAGCTGCCTCCTCTGCTATTTCAGTATATTTAGCTCTCTTCAGCTCATTGGCCACTTCCACTCTGTCTTCCCAAGGAACAGTGAGTTCAATGAAGTAAACTATCTTCTCTGAATCCGACCATAGAATTACGTCGGGACGTAGCTTAGTACTCACTATATGTGGAGGTACCGCCATCTGCTGGCCAAGATCAACCTTCATTTTCCAGCCCGCCCCATTTTTCAACTAGCCGGTTTTACACCTGGCCTTCGCGGAACAAGGTTTATCCCCCTGACGTACAAAGTTAATTTGCCTTACCCCTTTACTAGCTGCTAATTAATTGACTTCTCTTCTTTTATCCTCTATTGCCGCTGCCACACATTTCAATACCTGGTTATGACGCCACGTATACTGCCCCTGGGTGAGACTTACCTTGCATCCTGATAGGATATGGTGGAGACTGCCCACACACGAGCAAAGTATGCATTTATCATCCTCACCAAACCATTGACTTAAATTCTTGGGAGATGGGAGCACATCATATGTAGCACCTAACATAAATCTGATCTTACCAGCTTCCATGCCCCATAGATCTTTCCATTTAATCCGTCTTTTTTCCACCCCTTCCCAGTTCACCCACTGCCCTTGTTTTGCCTGCGACACTGCCTTAGTACATCTTACAGCCTCCTCCTGTCTATGCATTTCCTCCACTACCATTTTCCTCTTTTCTCCTGCAGAAGCCTTACTCCACAAGGGTTTACTTGCACCCACCCCTAGACCCCCCCGCCCGTGCTGCACATGGCCCATTATATCTCAATGCTTCAATGCTGATTGAGCTTGCTTAACTGCCTGCTCTGGGTTCCACTTCCTCCCTGCATTAACTGTGGGTGCAACTTTCCTCACCACTGGGTCCTTGGACTGAGTAAGAGTCAATTCCAATCTAGCCTTAGCACACTTAAATTCCTCTGTCAGACTAGATATTGGCAACTCTACAATACCCTTTCCATACAAGGCTACACTGCTTAAGCAGCGTGGGACTCCGAGCCATTTTCTGACAAAGGAGTTGATCATTTTTTCCAACCTCTCTACCTTTGACAGAGGAACTTCATAAACTGTCAATGGCCACATTAGCCGATTAACCAAACTGCAAACACCACAGCTTGAGCTTACCTGGCAGCCCCGACTTGTCAATTTTTGCAATACCTTGCCTAGTGACCTGTCTCAAGTCTTCAACCTGTGATTTTTCACTAAGGCTTGCATCATACCACCTTCCCAGACTCTTCACTGGTTTCTCCAGAACTGTGGGAATCACCTCCTTATTTATAGCAAACTTCTTATCTGTTACCTTCCCTTTAATAATTGAGAGACTCCTAGACTTACTTGGTTTCACCTTCATTCTGGCCCATTGGAGATTACTATTTAACTTACCCAGCAACCTGTTGGTGCATGGAACGGTTGTCGTCAAGGTTGTCATGTCGTCCATGAAAGCCCGAATCGGGGGGAGGCGTGGCCCTCCCTGCAACTTCTCCCCGCCCACTACCCATTTTGAGGCCCTAATAATGACCTCCATTGCCATTGTAAAAGCAAGTGGGGAGATGGTACATCCGGCCATGATTCCTATCTCAAGTTGTTGCCAACCTGTGGTGTAATCAGCTGTAGTAAAACATAATTGAATATCCAGAAACTATGCTTTTACTAGGCTTTTAATGCTACCTGGGATTCTGAAATAATCAAAGGCCTCCCACAACAGACTATGCGGCACAGACCCAAAAGCATTAGCCAAATCCAAGAACACAACGTGCAGGTCTCTCTTCTCACGCTTTGCTAATTGAATTTGGTGCCAAATCCTGCTGGTATGCTCTAAGCACCCGGAGAAGCCAGGAATTCCAGCTTTTTGCACCGTGGTATCAATTAGTTTATTCCTTTCAAGGTAATTCGTCAGTCTCCGTGCCACCACACTGAAGAAAACCTTTCCTTCAACATTCAGTAGACTAATTGGCCTAAATTGATTAATCTCCACTGCGTCCTTTTCTTTGGGAATAAATATTCCCCCAGCCCTCCGCCAAGCCTTGGGAATACTCTGCTTTTTCCAAACTATCTTCATTAATTGCCATAAAAATCTTAAAACATCTGGTGCACTCTTATACAACCGGTAGGGTACTCCATTAGGTCCCGGGGCTGAAGAGGCCCTTGCACGTTTTATTACTTCTTGCACCTCTTTCCACCTTGGTGGACTATCGTCGCATTGGCTACTTAATTCACCAATAGGTGGGATATCAGCAGGAAGTACCATCTCCCTGAACCTCTCCCTATCTTTGTGCACTCCCTCTAAATACTCCTCAAGCTTCTGCTTAGGTTCCAAAAGACTACCACTCTTCTGCATTACGAATAAAGACTTAACAAACTTAAATGGGTCTTTATAGAATGCTAGTCGGGCTCGTGATTTCTTCTTCCTATTTTTCCTAATATTTTCAGCTCTTCTTAGCACTACTAACCGCTCCCTCACATCTGCCTGTAGACAGTCAATACCTTCCTTCTCATCATCTGTAGCTTTTCTCCACTGCTTCTTAAGCTGCCTCCTCTCCTTGATAAGTTTATCTATCTCCTGCTGGCGCCTAGATTTAACTACCTCATGTTGCCGTTTTGTCCTTCTCTCAATAGTCCCAAATCTTTCCTTACCATAGCTATAAATAATGTCTCCCATTTTCTCTAATTTGCTTTCAGCCGTCCCCTTGAGCTGACCCAGGATACTGACCAAATCATTATTAACATCTTCCCACATTCTACATTCTGCTGCGCCTGGCCATCTAACCCCAGGCCTATGACCATTAATCTTCTCCCTCCTTGGCTGACTGGCCTCTGTCTCTGCCTGAGTGCTAGAACTTACCTCAACAACAGGGGTACTGATGTCCTGCGAACTGTGGGTTTCTTCCTGTCGCTGAACTTCAACCGACTGACTTGATGCACTTCTTAAGAAATAGCTATCAATGTGGGGACCCTGTGTTCCCTCTACCAAGCACTTCTTTTTCCCTTGATGAATTTTCAGGCCCTTTAGACTTGTAACCTTCTGCCAACCACACACACACATCTGCAGCCTTTTCTCAGTTTTCTCTGAACTAGTGGCTTCCACAAACATGTTTTCCTTACTCGTAATCAAATTCGTTCCAGGATCAGTAACCATGTCTATCACAAGTGAGTCATCTTCCGCCCCTGCTCTCGCTGACTCTAGGGGTATTTTTTCATTATGTCGTACTGTAGCTTAAGTAGGGTGCAGCCCATAGCTTAGTGAAGCCTGGGCTACTGCCACAATGAGCTGCTAACCCATTGTAGCCCCGGCGGGGTCTATTCCCTCCTGTCAGCCGTCTTTCCGTGCTGTCACAAGGTCTTTCCCTAGTTGCCAGCTGCCCTATTCACAGCAGTCACTAGCCTACGCTAGCTTCAGCATTACATTAATACACAGGATTAGATGTTAAAACCCCTTGTGCCAAAATCCAAGGTAAAAACACATTCAGAAGCCCCTGCTCAAGTTTAACTTTAAAAAGCACACTACCCACAAATCCGCCAACAAATGGTCACAAGCACAATACAAATGGCCTATCCAACAGCAGTAGCCTATAGGGTTAGCTAACCATGTGACTTAGATAACCTAGCTAATCATTTTTAGCAGTTTTGCTAAAAATGTTAACAATGTTAGCAATGCTAACATGTTAACCATGCTAACCATGCTAACTAGCTACAGTGGGTAGGAGTCATAGTTGATGACAAGTGTTGACATAGTTGATGACAAGTTAAAAGTTGTTGATAGACAGCTAGTTTAATAGTTTAATAATAGTTTAAAAGTAGACTGTTTAAAGGTTGAATGTATATAGTTTAAAAGTTGAATGTAGATAGTTTAAAAGTTGTTGATAGACAGCTGAAAATTGGAATGGCTCTAATGTTTGCTAGTAGTTATGCTAAGATTTTTAACTATGCTAACCATGCTACTTAGCTATGTTTTATAGCAGTGTTAGCAATGCTAACATGTTAACCATGCTACTTAATTCAATTAGCTAACGTTTTCTAGCAGTTTTGCTAAACATGCTAACTATGTTAGCAATGCTAACCATGCTACTTAACTAACTTAACTAACATGTTCTAGCAGTTTTGCTAAACATGCTAACTATGTTAGCAATGCTAACTATGTTAACCATGTGACTTAGCTAACCTATCTTATCATTTTTAATAGTTATGCTAACTATGTTAACTAGCATGCTAACAATGTTAACAGGTTAACTATGCTAACCATGTGACTTAGCTAACCTAGCTAATCATTTTTAGCAGTTTTGCTAACTAGCATGCTAACGTGCTAACTATGTTAACCATGTGACTTAGCTAACCTAGCTAATCATTTTTAGCAGTTTTGCTAAAAATGCTAACAATGTTAGCAATGTTAACATGCTAACCATGCTAACTAGCTACAGTGGGTAGGAGTCATAGTTGATGACAAGTGTTGACATAGTTGATGACAAGTTAAAATTTGTTGATAGACAGCTAGTTTAATAGATAGTTTAATAATAGTTTAAAAGTAGACTGTTTAAAAGTTAAATGTATATAGTTTAAAAGTTGAATGTAGATAGTTTAAAAGTTGTTGATAGACAGCTAGTTTAATAGGTAGATAGTTTAATGATAGTTTAAAAGTAGACCATTTAAAAGTTGAATGTAAAAAGTTCAGTAGTTTAATGGGTTACATTGTTTAACAGTGGATTATTACAGTGCATGAAAATGCACTGTACTGTTCTTCCTAGGCAACTTCTTATTATTATTATTCCGCTTACCACTTTTTCTAGACGCAATTTCTCTTGAACAGTTTAACTTAGAAACTTCATTCAAACTTTGTAACGTAGGTCTTCAAACAGATCGGGTTGCTATGTCTTTTCAACTTTGAAACTTTTATACTTTTTAAACTAAAGAAAAGAAAAACTTTTTAAAAATCCCCATAGACTTAACATTGCCGATTATGACATCATAATACGGCCATTAAGCAATTAGAATCCTATGGCAGGTGTTCAGGCCACCTGCAGCCTCAGGCTTTAAGCATACAATCTGGGTCAATTAAGACTACACATCCTATTCAACTGTTTCCTCTGCCCAAAACTGTTTCAAAATAAAAGTCCTCACTACAATAATCCACTGTTAAACAATGTAACCCATTAAACTACTGAACTTTTTACATTCAACTTTTAAACGGTCTACTTTTAAACTATCATTAAACTATCTATCTATTAAACTAGCTGTCTATCAACAACTTTTAAACTATCTACATTCAACTTTTAAACTTTTAAACTATATACATTCACTAGCTGTCTATCAACAACTTTTAACTTGTCATCAACTATGTCAACACTTTTCATCAACTATGACTCCTACCCACTGTAGCTAGTTAGCATGGTTAACAAAGTTAGCATGTTAGCATTGCTAACAAAACTGCTAAAAATTATTAGCTAAGTTAGCTAAGTAACATGGTTAGCATAGTTAGCATGATAGCATGTTAGCATGCTAGTTAGCATTTTTAACAAAACTGCTAAAAATGATTAGCTAAGTTAGCTAAGCAACATGGTTAGCATAGTTAGCATGCTAGCATGTTAACATGCTAGTTAGCATTTTTAGCAAAACTGCTAAAAATGATTAGCTAGGTTAGCTAAGTAACATGGTTAACATAGTTAGCATGCTAACATGTTAACATGTTAGTTAGCATAGTTAGCTTAACTGCTAAAAATGATTATCTAAGTTAGCTAAGTAACATGGTTAACATAGTTACCATGCTAACATTGCTAGCATATTTAGCATGTTTAGCAAAACTGCTAGAAAATGTTAGTTAAGTTAGCTAAGTACCATGGTTAGCATGTTAGCATTGCTAGCACTGCTATAAAACATTAGCTAAGTAGCATGGTTAGCAGAATTAAAAATCTTAGCATAACTGCTAGCAAACATTAGAGCCGTTCCAACTTTCAGTTATTATCAAATATCTACCTATACACAGCCATTAAACTATTTGAATATCAACATTCATTAAACTGCTAGAAAACATTAGCTAAGTAACATGGTTAGCAGGTTAGCATTGCTAGCACTGCTATAAAACATTAGCTAAGTAGCATGGTTAGCATAGTTAAAAATTTTAGCATAACTGCTAGCAAACATTAGAGCCATTCCAACTTTCAGTTATCGTCAAATATCTACCTATACACAGCCATTAAACTATTTGAATATCAACATTCTTTCAACTTCCAGTCTGTCAACAACTTTTAAACTATTTACCTTCAACTTTTAAACGGTCTACTTTTAAACTATCATTAAACTATCTATTAAACTAGCTGTCTATCAACAACTTTTAAACTATCTACTGTCTATCAACAACTTTTAAACTATCTACATTCAGCTTTTAAACAGTCTACTTTTAAACTATCAACTTTTATTAAGCTATGCAACCACCATGTCTATCCTAGCATCACCGTAGTAACCATCTCTGTATTATCTGTTTTAACTATACATGATATTTTACATCACAACTTTAGCATTTTCATGCACTGGTAATTCCTTGGAATTGCATTTCTAGTTGTAGTGAGGACTTTTATTTTGAAACAATTTTGGGCAGAGGAAGCAGTTGAACAGGATGTGTAGTCTTAATAGGGCCAGTTTGTATGCTTAAAGCCTGAGGTTGGCAGTTGATCCAGGTGGCCTGAATACCTGCCATAGGATTCTAATTGCTTAACGCCCGTATTATGATGTCATAATCGGCAATGTTAAGTCTATGGGGATTTTTAAAAAGTTTTTTCTTTAATAGTTTAAAAAGTATAAAAGTTTCAAAGTTGAAAAGACATAGCAACCCGATCTGTTTGAAGACCTACGTTACAAAGTTAAAATGAAGTTTCTAAGTTAAACTGTTCAAGAGAAATTGCGTACGGAAAAAGTGGTAAGCGGAATAATAATAAGAAGAAGCTGTTGCCTAGGAAGAACAGTACAGTGCATTTTCATGCACTGTAATAAATCGGATAACAATAGAGTGCATTTTCATGCACTCTAATTAAGGCGTAGGGCCTAGTGTAGGTGACTGAAAGTGCACAAAAAGTATGCAACATATGCATACTTTGCTATTGTTTCAACCATCATCCTACCCCCCGCTACCACAGCTGTGAATAGTGTGGGATGCTCACGCGTTATGTCTCCTTGCAAACTAGGCCTATAGCCCAACCATTTAAGTCTTCAAAAAATAACAACTTGCCAGATATGCCTTCATATCTTTGGGCTTCATTCAGCATTTTGTTCTTCCACTGGAAATTACTCTTCTACATTTGCTGCCTGTTGCATCCTTTCTGTCTGTATTGTTTAGAAAACGTTTGACGTCTTGAGTTAATGCATTAAACATTATTTGCTGGTGACCCGCCACAAATAGCCTACAGATTCTTGTGTGCGTACATTCTCTATTTTCTCCAAAATGTGCCCGTTCTATAGGCTGGCCAAGTGCGTAATTCTGCGGCATAAAGCAGATGTATTTGTTTATTGTACAGAAAAATAAAAATAACATATTCGTTTTTTTATGATAGTATGAAGTACTTTTTGTATAGGCTACTATCTTAATTGCTTATACTCAATACTTGACCAATGGCTATTGCATCTGTCTATTGAAAGTTCGAATCTGGGTTAAGATTTTGACAACAATATTCACATCGTTGTTTACCTAAGTTTATCTTTTGTGCAGATCATATTATCTGAATCAGAATCAGCCTTCTTGGCCTGGTTTGCGTAAACTAACAAGGAATCCCCCCTCCATGAAAATCAAAGGCTATTCTCAACTGACTCGTCAAAAAGTGCGCACCTTATTATTATCAAGAAGTAGGGCAAATTAATTTACGAAACCAAAACATGGGTCATAGTTGTCTAAGCCTCTATTGCGTAGCCCGTTAAAAAGCCTCTCGGCTACAATTATGTTTAGTGGTAGCCTCCTGCTTTTTCAGAAGGGGCGGCAGGCAGAGCGATGTACAGTGGCAGAGCGACGCACAGTGGCTGAAAGTGGTAGTAAAGCTTCACGCAGCTTCACGCCTCATAATGCGCGACTGAAGTGGCCATTTGAAAGCGATGCCCACTGTATCAGTGAAAACAAGAGCAAGCACACTTTTGCATATTTATATTCTCTCTCTCTCTCTCTGTGAAAATGCAGCCGAACAACGGCCCTTAGCTTTTGTAAAATCACTGGGACCTACGGCCTCTTGGGGCTTATTTCTTAAAACCAGCATCCCCATTACTTTACTTCTCCAGTTCACCAATTTCCTTTACTTTCTTGTTAGATCATCGCTGTATGGACCGCAGGTTCCTTCCGACTCGCTCCACGCTACTTGTGGCCTTGGCCAGTTTTCCTGGGGCAGGGAATACCTGGACCCGTCACCTCATTGAGCTGGCTACAGGGTATTACACAGGAAGCTACTACTTTGATGGTTCCTTGTATAACAAAGGTGAGTATTACAAACAGCCATACTGAGCCTTAAATGAGTATGAATTAGTTGAGTAAAACATGATGGCAATGCAACATTATTTTTGGTGTATTGCTTTACTTAGGTTTCAAGGGGGAGCGTGATCATTGGCGCAGTGGCAGGACTGTCTGCATAAAGACCCATGAGAGCGGCAAGAAAGAAATAGAGGCCTATGATGCCAGCATCCTTGTAATCCGTAACCCATATAAAGCCCTGATGGCTGAATTCAACCGCAAGTATGGTGGTCACATTGGATTTGCTTCCCAAGCTCACTGGAGGGGTAAAGGTTAGCACTTGTATGATGTTCAATAATGTGTAATTTCCTGTTATGTCCAAAACCTATATTATTCATAGCTAATACTACTACTATTGCATAATAACTAGTATTGCAACTAACTAGCAAATTTGTCTTGAAATAAGACAGACTGCTATTAAATTAAGTCAAAATGATCTTACAAGAAAGCGCTAGGTAAGTCTTTTTATACAAAAAACAATACTAACTAGATTTTTTATAAGATTAACACTTAATTAGATCATTCATTTGCATGAGGAGGACAAATGGCAGCACCAAGCAACAATCAAACAAAGCTGAGCACATATGCTCTAGGTAGCAAACAAAGGTGTAGCTACTCAAAAATAGTACAGGAAACAGAGCCCTCAAAAGTTGAGGTACCTCCACCCGAGGTAGAACAAAACACAACCATGCTTTTTTATATCTTTGATATGTCTAGTTTATGAAATGGATTGTTGTATACAAAATATGGATGGTATTTGAGTCCTCCCCATAACCGGAAATTGTGAAAATTCCGGATTCTGCAAAAAGGACATTATTTGCTTTGTCACTTATATGTTTGGAAATAATGATCAGAAACTCACCAAATTTGGACTGTATGTCCACAGGTAGTTAGTCCATACAATGATAAAAGTGATAAATTAACCATTTTTTATGAGTATGTAGCAAATACATACCATTCAACATACATGGAATCTAGGCAACCCAATGAGCAATAAAAGAAGAACAGTGACCACCTTTGGAGGTGTATCCCATTTCGACTTCCAGCCCATAGTCAATTTCAATTTCAATTTCAATTTATTGTGCTTATATAGCGCCAAATCATTACACATGTATCATGGCGCTTTACAGAATGTAGGCAATCAGAGAAAAAGAAAAGAGGGAGAAAAGAAAAGGAAGAAAGAAAGAAGGAAGGCCCATGGGTAACAGGGGCAAGGAAAAACTCCCTAGAATTGGAGATACATATAGGAAGAAACCTTGAGCAGATCCACGACTCAAGGGCCTGACCCATCTGCCTAGGGTCAATATGGACAGTAAGGTCTGTAAACAATGACAAATGCATATGACAGTCAGGTGTGGAGAATAGGACATGGTGTTTAAAGCACCTGAGGTGAAAGTTACAAGAGGTGGGATGATTACGTATCTGGTATGATAAAGCATTAATCATGATTTAGTGAGAGAAAGTGCAATAGTCCGGCGTCGGAATTGTCCAGGAAAGAAAGTTGTCAGGGGGCAAGTGGTGGGTCAGCAGACAGGCCAGAATCCGGGCAGAGTTGTCATAGACAGGTGATTCCTGGCTGTACGGGCCAGGAATCCAGGTAGGGGGACAGTAATACAGCAGTCAAGGATGGGACTTCAGGTGGGATGGGTAAGAGGAGGGCCAGGCACACGGATGGTTGATGACTGGTGATGATATACCTCACAAGTGAAGTACAGTAAGGGAGAAGAAAGAGAAATGTAGGATGGGTTAGTATTACTTGAAATCAATGTGGTTAATGTCAAGAAGTGATCAGTGGTGCTATATATTGTCACAGTGAGAATGGGCGAGAGAGGAAGAGTTGAGAGAAAGAGAGTAGGGGAGAGAGGAGGGGGGGGGGGGTTGTACAGCGTGGCACAGTCAGCCCAGATGTTCCTATATACTATCCTAGCCACCTGATTATGGTACTCCATGTATGCCTTCCCTGCCAGCGTCTTGCATCATGCTGTTATTTGGACTGTCTCAGGGGCTTCCTTACACAGCGTGCACCTTGGATCTTGCCTTGTATGGTAGACCCCAGCAGGGGCGTATCAAGCTTTTTAAAAGTGTGGGGGTTCTGGGATAGGGAAGTGAAATAATCCCGGCCAATGATTATGAGCCACTTAGCCCCTGGACACAGTCATGAAAATGGCCCCCTGCCCACCTCAGAAAGTTAAAACATTTCCATGTATTCATTTAGCAGACACTTTTCTTCCAAAGTGACTTACATACTACAGTATGTCAATTCTGTTACAAGGGACTACACTGACAACCATAAGTTTAATTATTATATGATTTAAAACTCATTTGCTCTCAGCAAGGGAAAGCCTAAATGAAACAGTTAAATGTAAGTGAAGCTGCAAACATGAATAGGCCTACACAATGAGGCAAACTACACATCACAAGAAAGATCAACTCAATGGGGCTCAATAAACGTGAATTGCTTTCACTTCAACTTCAGTTATTTTACGATAATGGATAGTAGCCTATGCTAACCTCTGGTTAGCTGGTTCGGTTGATTTACCTTGTCCCTGGTGAATTTATATCTTGACCCATTTGTCTTCAATTTAAGCCCTGAATGATCATTGTGCTGCATGTAGAACTTGAGATAATGAGTATAGTATGTAAGTACCAATAGTTCGAAATTTTGTAGAAATCTCCATCTGCACAGGTTAACAGACATCCCTAGTAAGTAAGGTCACCAAATTTCTTGAGCGTTGCTTGCTGAGATATGAGCAGCTTCAGGGCAGCTTCAGGGGCGAATAGATTTGAATATGGCTGCGAAAAGCACGACTTTTCTGAGGCACTTGCTGAAGATCATGTGTATTAAAATTCTTGACGATTGGACAAAATTTGTGACCTGTGTAGCTAAAATCCAATATGGCGGAAAATCTATCATGGCAGAAATTGACCTTATAGAGCGCGTTGAATTTGGCTTGAATCATGGGATTGTCTAGCCTGATGTAGTCATACTCAATTCTAGTCAGAATTTGAGTCTGATACTGCTCCATTGAGCTGTGATTATGGGGCGTGTTTAAAACGAACCAGGAAAAAAAATGCCTCTGCACTCAATTGGATAGACCTACAACCAATCAGAGCAACGGAGTGTGTGACGTATGTTAAGCGACGCATAGTTGATGTCAACAGAACTCAACTGCACGCTGGAAGAAGTAGAAGAAGAAAATGAGTGTGAGCGATTTTCGCAGGTGTTGTAAAAATAATGTAAGGATACACGGAGTTCTTCAACACACAAACCTCATTTTTGAGAGAAACAGTACGGGAACACGGCAAACAAATCGCATCGCATTTGTCGGTCCTGTCAGAACTTTATAACACGGTTGGAACGCGACATGCCCGTGTTTAAAAAATGGACAGACGACGAAGGAGACCAGCCTGAAGAACCGTGTTCATCTGAGGCATCAGAGAAAAGAGACCGGTAGCCTACTCCTTCCAAGACGCCCCGGACTCTGAAGAAGTTCTGCTCCAATCCGTCAACTCCAACCGGTACAAAAACGCGAAGAAGCATTACAGAGGTAAGCTTGTTAATACATTTCTACTTCTTATGATATGACTATGAGAATAACCTCGATTGCCACGTTTCACATGAGTTAATAGTGAGTCGTGATTATTATCCAATGTGATAAACACTGTGCATTCCCACACTCCTCATTTCCGTGAAATCTATCTATGATTAAATCATCTAGTCATATTTTGACATGCCTAGTATTCTGGAAGCCAGCACGAATTTCAGTGTAGTGTGAGCAAATGTTACCAGGATAAACTTGTACCTGATGTGTAAGTTGGCCTCTGTCACTTTGTCAATATGTAGAAACTTCATTTTGTAATGGACTAGCATGTTATCCAACCCCCACTTCTGTGCTCTGCACCTCTGTGGGGGGTGGGCAGTGTTTCTCTGACCTGCTCAGCAATTGCATCTGGTGTCACCATATTTAACAGTCTGTATTTTCCAATGTATTGTCAATGCACGTTATACTTATTAGGCTATACTGTAATTCTTCACACTGATGTGTTCACTTATATTTCAGGTTGTCACCCATTTTCCATCCACTTGACCTCCACCTGGAACACCTAAACAATTTTCTCAAATCATTTATGAGAGGATTGGGACCAAACATGTCAAATGTCAGCAGCCAGAATCAGTAGGTCCATTGGCATCGTCAAAGAGCTAATGGACAAAACGGACACAGAGCTGGAGCTGACAAGGCCGACTGGCATTCATCATGTGGCCCGAGAACAGGAGGACGTTTTAACACTGGTAAACGTTTTCAGGGAGACACAACTTTCCCAACAAAAATCACCCAGGCAGGCAGTATCATGCATTCCCGAATTTCAAGAGAAACTTATTGGCAAAGCTGAATTACCAGGAGATGTGGATGAAGTCCAAAACTAGAGAATGTAATTCCAGGGAATTACGAGTGCATGAAAATGAAGCTAGGACAGACAGCATAGCTTAATAAAAGTTGATAGTTTACAAGTAGACAGTATAAAAGTTGAATGTAGATAGTTTAAAAGTTGTTAATAGACATATAGTTTAATGGATGTTGATACACATAGTTTTATGAATGTTGAACAACAATGCTAATGATGCTAACTAGCTAGTGAGGACTTTTATTTTGAAACGGTTAAATTATTTGCTAGATAGATGAGGTTTAGTATAGTTGGAATGACTGAGCAGTTAAATAGGTGGATAGTTTAAAAGGTTAAATTATTTACTAGGTAGATGCGGTTTAATGTAGTTGGAATGACTGAACTAGGTAGACGAGGTTTAATATAGTTGGAATGACTGAACAGTGAAATAGGTGGATGGTTTAAAAGGTTAAATTATTTGCTAGGTAGATGAGGTTTAATATAGTTGGAATGACTGAACTAGGTAGATGAGGTTTAATATAGTTGGAATGACTGAACAGTTAAATAGGTGGATGGTTTAAAAGGTTAAATTATTTGCTAGGTAGATGATGTTTAATATAGTTGGAATGACTGAACTAGGTAGACGAGGTTTAATATAGTTGGAATGACTGAACAGTTAAATAGGTGGATGGTTTAAAAGGTTAAATTATTTGCTAGGTAGATGAGGTTTAATATAGTTGGAATGACTGAACTAGGTAGATGAGGTTTAATATAGTTGGAATGACTGAACAGTTAAATAGGTGGATGGTTTAAAAGGTTAAATTATTTGCTAGGTAGATGATGTTTAATATAGTTGGAATGACTGAACTAGGTAGATTAGGTTTAATATAGTTGGAATGACTGAACAGTTAAATAGTTGGATAGTTTAAAAGGTTTAATTATAAGCTAGATATATGAGGTTTAATGTAGTTGGAGTGACTGAACTAGGTAGATGAGGTTTAATATAGTTGGAATGACCGAACAGTTAAATAGGTGGATAGTTTAAAAGGTTAAATTATTTGCTAGGTAGATGAGGTTTAATATAGTTGGAATGACTGAACAGTTTCTCAGGCTTATAGCATAGAATGAGACTGTATGCTTAAAGCCTGAAAAACTGACAGTTGATCAAGGTGGCCTGGCCACCTGGCACAATATTCTAATTCCTATGATGTCATAAAGCCTGAGAAACTCAGTTGATCCAGGTGGCCTGGCCAGAGCCATATATGGTGATCCAGGTGGCCTGAACACCTGGCATAGGATTCTAATTGCTATTGTGATGTCATAATCTAATGTTAAGTCAATGGGGAAATTTTAGTAGTTTTTAATTAATAGTTTTAAAAGTATAAAAGTTACAAAGTTGAAAAATACATAGCTGAAGTCACATAAGTAAGACCTACGCAACGCAGTTTGAATGAAGTTTCTACGTTAAACAGTTGAAGCTGTATTAAATGCACAAAAAGCGTTAGAAGATGAACATGAAAATGCTAAAGTTGTGATGTAAAATATCATGTATAGTTAAAACAGATAATACAGAAATGGTTACTACGGTGATGCTAGGATAGACATGGTAGACTGTTTAAAAGCTGAATGTAGATAGTTTAAAAGTTATTGATAGACAGTAGATAGTTTAAAAATTGTTGATAGACAGCTAGTTTAATAGATAGTTTAAGGATAGTTTAAAAGTAGACAGTTTAAAAGTTGAAGGTAAATAGTTTAAAAGTTGTTGACAGACTGGAAGTTTAATGAATTTTGATATTCAAATAGTTTAATGGCTGTGTATAGGTAGATATTTGACGATAACTAAAAGTTGGAATGGCTCTAATGTTTGCTAGCAGTTATGCTAAGATTTTTAACTATACTAACCATGCTACTTACCTAATGTTTTATAGCAGTGCTAGCAATGCTAACATGCTAACCATGCTACTTAGCTAACTTAGCTAATGTTTTCTAGCAGTTTTGCTAAACATGCTAACTATGTTAGCAATGTTAACTATGCTAACCATGCTACTTAGCTAACTTAACTAACGTTTTCTAGCTGTTTTGCTAAACATGCTAACTATGCTAGCAATGCTAACATGCTAACTATGCTAACCATGTGACTTAGCTAACCTAGCTAATCATTTTAGATGTTATGCTAACTAACATGTTAACTATGCTAACCATGTGACTTAGCTAACTTAGCTAATCATTTTTAGCAGTTTTTGTTAAAAATGCTAAATAACATGCTAACTATGCTAACCATGTGACTTAGCTAACTTAGCTAATCATTTTTAGCAGTTTTGCTAAAAATGCTAACTAGCATGCTAACATGTTAGCATGCTAACATGCTAGTATGCTAAACTATGCTAACCATGCTAACTAGCTACAGTGGGTAGGAGTCATAGTTGATGACAAGTAACAGTTACAATGGCTAAACGGTTAAAAAGTTAATTAGTTTAAAGGGTTAAATTGTTTAACAGTGAAATATTGTAGTGAGGACTTTTATTTTGAAACAGTTTTTGGCAGAGGAAGCAGTTGAACAGGATGTGCAGTCTTAATAGGGCCAGTTTGTATGCTTAAAGCCTGAGACTGGCAGTTGATGCAGGTGGCCTGGCCACCTGGCCTAGGATTCTAATTGCTTAACGGCAGTCTTAATAGAGCCATATTGTATGCTTAAAGCCTGAGACAGAGTATATAGTTTAAAAGTTAAATGTAGATAGTGTAATGGATGTTGATAGACAGAAAGTTGAATGGATGTTGATAGGCAGATTGTTTAATGGATGTTGATGAATAGTTTAATGGGTGGATGAGTGAATGGTTTGAAGAGGATGAATGGATAGAAAGTTGGATGAAATGTGTCTTATATCCTTGTAGAATGGAGAGACACAGAAAGAGTTGGTCTAGTTCAGTAGAAAGCAGTTGATACAGGTGCAATCAGTTGAACTGATTCTTTGATGGGGCCTAGATGAGCAGCTGGAAGATGATACAGTTGCAAATCAAGTTAATTAGTCCATTGTGATGTCATCAGCCCATGTTAAGTCTATGGGGAAATTTTGAATAGTTTTTTATTAATAGTTTAAAAAGTATAAAAGTTACAAAGATGAAATATACAAAGCCCCCATGTCCTAAGTAAGACCTACGCAACATAGTTTGAATGAAGTTTCTACGTTAAACGGTTGAAGCTGCATTAACTGCGTTAGAAGAAGAATAATAACTAGAAAACGCAATTCCAGGGAATTACTAGTGCATGAAAATGCAAAACATATGGTGTGAAATATATTGTTAAAACAGATGATGTGCTAATTGGCAACCAACATGATGAGGTTTAATATAGTTGAAATGACTGAACTAGGTAGATGAGGTTTAATATAGTTGGAGTGACTGAACAGTTAAATAGGTGGATAGTTTATATGGTTAAATGATTTGCTTGGTAGATAAGGTTTAATATAGTTGGAATGATTGAATGGTTAAATAGGTGGATAATACTTAACTTAGTTAACTTAGCTAATGTTTTCATTTTTAGTAGTTATGCTAACTAGCATGTTAGCAATGCTAACATGCTAACTATGTTAACCATGTTACTTAGCTAATCATTTTTACTTAACTTAGTTAACTTACTTAACTTAGCTAATCATTTTTAATAGTTTTGCTAAAAATGCTAATTAGCATGCTAACGTGTTAGCATGCTTACTATGCTAACCATGTGACTTAGCTAATCATTTTTAGCAGTTTTGCTAAAAATGCTAACTAGCATGCTAACATGCTAGCATGCTAACTATGCTAACCATGTGACTTAGCTAACTTAGCTAATCATTTTTAGTAGTTTTGCTAAAAATGCTAATTAGCATGCTAACTAGCATGCTAACATGCTAGCATGCTAACTATGCTAACCATGTGACTTAGCTAACTTAGCTAATCATTTTTAGCAGTTTTGCTAAAAATGTTAACTAGCATGCTAGCATGCTAACTATGCTAACCAAGTTACTTAGCTAACTTAGCTAACTAGCTACAGTGGGTAGGAGTCATAGTTGATGACAAGTAACAGTTACAATGGCTGAATAGTTAAAAAGTTCAGTAGTTTAAAGGGTTAAATTGTTTAACAGTGAAATATTGTAGTGAGGACTTTTATTTTGAAACAGGTTTTGGCAGAGGAAGCAGTTGAACAGGATGTGTAGTCTTAATAGGGCCAGTTTGTATGCTTAAAGCCTGAGACTGGCAGTTGATGCTGGTGGCCTGGCCACCTGGCCTAGGATTCTAATTGCTTAACGGCAGTCTTAATAGAGCCATATTTATTGTATGCTTAAAGCTTTAGACAGAGTATATAGTTTAAAAGTTAAATGTAGATAGTGTAATGGATGTTGATAGACAGAAAGTTGAATGGATGTTGATAGTCAGATTGTTTAATGGATGTTGATGAATAGTTTAATGGGTGGATGAGTGAATGGTTTGAAGAGGATGAATGGATAGAAAGTTGGATGAAATGTGTCTTATATCCTTGTAGAATGGAGAGACAGAGAGAGTTGGTCTAGTTCAGTAGAAAGCAGTTGATACAGGTGCAATCAGTTGAACTGATTCTTTGATGGGGCCTAGATGAGCAGCTGGAAGATGATACCAGGTGCAAATCAAGTTAATTAGTCCATTGTGATGTCATCAGCCCATGTTAAGTCTATGGGGAAATTTTGAGTAGTTTTTAATTAATAGTTTAAAAAGTATAAAAGTTACAAAGATGAAAAATACAAAGCCCACATGTCATAAGTAAGACCTACGCAACGCAGTTTGAATGAAGTTTCTACGTTAAGCGGTTGAAGCTGCATTAATTGCGTTAGAAGAAGAAGAATAAGAAGCCTAGGAAGAACAGTACAGTGCATTTTCATGCACTGTAATAAGAAATTTTGGAAGAACAGTATAGTGCATTTTCATGCACTATAATAAAATGCCTTGGAATAACAGTACAGTGCATTTTCATGCACTGTAATAAGAAGAAGCCTAGGAAGAACAGTACAGTGCATTTTCATGCACTGTAATAAAATGCCTTGGAATAACAGTACAGTGCATTTTCATGCACTGTAATAAGAAGAAGCCTAGGAAGAACAGTACAGTGCATTTTCATGCACTGTAATAATAAGAATAAGAAGAAGCCTAGGAAGAACAGTACAGTGCATTTTCATGCACTGTAATAAGAAGAAGCCTAGGAAGAACATTACAGTGCATTTTCATGCACTGTAATAAAATGCCTAGGAAGAACAGTACAGTGCATTTTCATGCAGTGTAATAAAATGCCTAGGAAGAACAGTACAGTGCATTTTCATGCACTGTAATAAGAAGCCTAGGAAGAACAGTATAGTGCATTTTCATGCACTATAATAAGAAGCCTAGGAAGAACAGTATAGTGCATTTTCATGCACTATAATAAGAAGAAGAAGCCTAGGAAGAACAGTAGAGTGCATTTTCATGCACTCTAATAAGAAGAAGAAGAAGCCTAGGAAGAACAGTAGAGTGCATTTTCATGCACTCTAATAAGAAGAAGAAGAAGAAGAAGAAGCCTAGGAAGAACAGTACAGTGCATTTTCATGCACTGTAATCAGAAGAATAAGAAGAAAAAGCCTTGGAATAACAGTACAGTGCATTTTCATGCACTGTAATAAGAAGAAGCCTAGGAAGAACAGTAGAGTGCATTTTCATGCACTCTAATAAGAAGACTTGGAAGAACAATATAGTGCATTTTCATGCACTATAATAATCGTAAGAATAAGAAGACTTGGAAGAACAGTATAGTGCATTTTCATGCACTATAAAAAGCCTAGGAAGAACAGTACAGTGCATTTTCATGCACTGTAATAAATCGGATAACAATAGAGTGCATTTTCATGCACTCTAATAAGAAGAAGCCTAGGAAGAACAGTACAGTGCATTTTCATGCACTGTAATAAGAAGCATAAGAATAAGAAGCCTAGGAAGAACAGTAGAGTGCATTTTCATGCACTCTAATAATGGACTGGCAAAATGTGCCTATTTAAATAATTAAGTAAATGTGAAATGTAAATGGTGATGGTAATTACAGTGCATGGAAATGCACTGTACTGTTCTTCCTAGGCTTCTTATTCTTCTTCTTCTAAGGCATTTAATGCAGCTTCAACCGTTTAACGTAGAAACTTCATTCAAACTATGTTACGTAGGTCTTACTTAGGACACCCGGGCAATGTATTTTTCAACTTTGTAACTTTTATACTTTTTAAACTATTAATTAAAAACTGTTCAAAATTTCCCCATAGACTTAATATGGGCTGATGACATCACAATAGAGCCGTTAAGCAATTAGAATCCTATGGTAGGTGTTCGGGCCACCTGCATCAACTGCCAGTCACAGGCTTTAAGCATACAAACTGGCCCTATTAAGACTACACATCCTGTTCAACTGCTTCCTCTGCCAAAAACTGTTTTAAAATAAAAGTCCTCACTACAATATTTCACTGTTAAACAATTTAAGCCTTTAAACTACTGAACTTTTTAACTGTTCAGCCATTGTAACTGTTACTTGTCATCAACTATGACTCCTACCCACTGTAGCTAGTTAGCTAAGTTAGCTAAGTAACATGGTTACCATAGTTAGCATGCTAGCATGTTAACATGCTAGTTAGCATTTTTAGCAAAACTGCTAAAAATGATGAGCTAAGTTAGCTAAGTAACATGGTTACCATAGTTAGCATGCTAGCATGTTAACATGTTAATTAGCATAGTTAGCATAACTGTTAAAAATGATTAGCTAAGTTAGCTAAGTAACATGGTTAGCATATTTGGCATGCTAGCATGTTAGCATGCTAGTTAGCATTTTTAGCAAAACTGCTAAAAACGATTAGCTAAGTTAGCTAAGTCACATGGTTAGTATAGTTAGCATGCTAACATGTTAGCTAAATGATTAGCTAAGTTAGCTAAGCATTGCTAACATGCTAGTTAGCATAACTACTAAAGTTAAGTATTATCCACCTATTTAACCGTTCAATCATTCCAACTATATTAAACCTTATCTACTAAGCAAATCATTTAACCATATAAACTATCCACCTATTTAACTGTTCAGTCACTCCAACTATATTAAACCTCATCTACCTAGCAACCAATATAGTTTCTTTTTACTCTGTATGATATTTTACATCATATTTTTAGCATTTTCATGCACTGTATTTCCTTCAGGAAATGCTTTTCTAGTTTGTAAATATTGTTTTCATAAATGACAATGTAAATAATTGTGTTTTCATATAATAGTTTAGTCTCTAGTTCTTGAAATCATTTTTGTGTGTTTTCTTATTGGTTGTATGTTCAAAGTTCAGCGTATATCTTGAAACATTACCTATTATGTGTAGATATTAAAAAATCTTTATTGACATGTCTTATTGTTTGTCTTTTAAATGCAGAAACATCACCAACCAGTAGAGAAGTATACTGCCCTACAAAGCCAAAAGGCAGTAACTGCATTTTTGGTCAAAAATGAGTTAATGTCATTTTTGGGATATTAAAGACTTCCTTTATCATGTGGATAAATATCTATACTCAATTTGACTATTTTTTTAAAAAAATAGAGGGCTGTGTTCACCGTAACTCCCAAAACCATACAAGCAACCATGGCAGAGAGCCACAACTGCAGTTACTGTTCTTTGGCTTTGTTCTTCGACGTGCAAGTACAGTTACCATTGGTAGCAAATATTGATTATATGTCAGTTACTGCCTTTTGCCTTTGCACGACTCCTTATTTTTAGTACATAATATAAAGGCAGAGTACAGTATCTGACAAATAAGGGTCAAAGGTCAACTTTGAGCACAAGTTTTTTTTATATACACACATTTCTTCATCAGGGCAACAATTCACCAGATTTGCATTGCTCTACCTATAATACATTTGTGTAGACAAAACAAAAAGCCTTTTGCCTTTGTAGGGCAGTATAAACCATTTTAATTTTATTCAAAAATATTAATGTAACAGAGGTAAAAAAAGGCATTTGCACAACAACAGGACCCTGAAGCTACAAATTTGAGCCTGAATTTAAAGTTAGTCTGAGATCTTCAACATTGACAAGCTTGATTCCAAGTTACTTGGTGATGATTGTCTTATCATTCTCATCCTCATCATCAAAGTAACCAGTGTAATCCATGTCAACCTGAACACGGTCATCCTGAACAACACTGTCATCAAACAAATTAGTTTGACTCTGTTCGATGTCATCAAAAACCTCATGCATAATTCATAGTATCTCTTTTGGATGTTCCAGTTTGTATGTAGGGAGATTATGGATAATGAAGTCCAGGTCAAATATCTGTGTGCACTGTTCTAAAACCGATCAATGAGTTCATCTCCAAAACCAGTGCAGGCTGTGTAAAGTGGTATGTTTGTATGGTCCTGAAGTAAACTACTCCTGTAAGTTTGTAACAGTTCCACTTTTGCGGGATCTCATTGCGGGATCTCGCAAAGTTTTGCGAGATCTCGCAAAAACTTTTGCGAGATCTCGCAAAAGTTTTGCGAGATCCCGCAAAAGTTTTGCGAGATCCCGCAAAACTTTAGCGAGATCTCGCAAAACTTTTTTTCTACTTTTGGAACTTGCTGGGCTTCCTACTTGACCCCAATAGGCCCACAAACCACCACCGCCAGATGGCAATCGTATCATGATACTCTGATTGCTCTATCACTGTTGCGTGTTGTGGGTTTTCTGGACACATTACATAGGCCTATGACAAGGGAGGGAGAGGGAGACACCTGCGTGCAGACACGCACACACAGCAGGCTACAATAAATTGCCTAACAGACAGCAGCCTAATTTCGAGGTATCACCAGGGTGCGATTTGTAGGGGGGGATGGTGAGGATTTCCCCAACTCTGGTTTTCCTATCCCTACCTCTGCTAAATTATTTTTATCTCCGGTGGGGACAAGGATTAAACCCCTTGATAGCGATGAATGCAACTTAACTGCTAGCCTACTTAAACCCTTGAAATCTAGCGATCTTCAGTGTCAATACATCAGAGTAGGCTATTCAGTAGCCTTCTGGCAGACGGCGCATATTTCTGAACGTCATCGAACACAAAAA
This sequence comes from Alosa pseudoharengus, assembly GCF_046254945.1. Lineage (NCBI taxonomy): Eukaryota > Metazoa > Chordata > Actinopteri > Clupeiformes > Clupeidae > Alosa > Alosa pseudoharengus. The sequence goes on from NW_027468848.1 coordinate 43,342,896, forward strand.
CATTGTAACATTTTCAGTCCCTCTCAACATTTTAGTGCGGGAACTTCCGCAGGGAAAACAGCGCTGAACCAAACATGAAACGCGCTCAGAGCAGCATATCGTCTTACTTTAAACACCTAGTAGTTTGCGGTGGACGAACGAGAAAGCACTCGTTTGATAAATCAGCCAGTAGGCTAGGCCTAGTAGACAAATAACTTACAGAAATAATCTGTACAGCAAAAACAAATGTTGGTGGGTATTTAAACTATCTAGCGGGTGTTTTAACAGCTGCAAGAAATAGAAGCTTATGGCCCATATGTTCTGGTTCGTAAATTATTTTCATAAAACTTCAAGTTGCCCTATAACTTCTCTCCAAACTCTTCACTGCACTGTAGCCAATTAACTGACAGTATGATAGTAAGCTATTTATTTTCTGTAGGCTTCAATAATCACATTTATTTTTTCAACTTTTACAATATTACGCACTTGGCTACTGAACGCAAATCTGCAGGAGAGAGAATGCACGCAGCCTACGCAGCGTGTAGCGCAATGTGTAGGCTATTTGTATACCAACTAACACTGTTAGCCAATTCACTAACTCAAGACTTCAGTGTCATCATATACAACATTTTACATAACAAATACAGAAAGGATGGAGGCAGCAAAGGTAGAGGAGTCATTTCAGATGGGTCAAGAACAAGGTGAATTTGTATGTTTCTCAAAACGTAGTCCAACCCTGCATTAGAGGAGCTGATCACACTCGCTGTTTAAAGTCATACACAACGGTAAACTAAAACTAAGCTAAAGGTAAATGTTACAAAGTTGGCAAAATTAATATAGGCTATAATTAGCTATGAAATTATTCGTTCGTTAATTTTTTTTTTTTTTTGTTTGGGGGGGGGGGGGTTACAAACATATTCAAAATCCCCCCCCTCTGTTTTTTACACAAATCGCACCCTGGGTATCACTAATACCTATTAAATAAATGTAAAGGACACAGAACTGTAAGCTCAAATTCAAAAACGTTTGAAGTCTACCCAAACATATGCAAAGGGAATATATATAAATTGTGTTGCATATAGCCAGCTTAATTAATGTCAATTTAAAGATTATGATTAGCAGTTTCTATGCATTTTTCCATTGATAGTTACAGGAAGCCACGTTTTGTTTAAACTATTATTGCTTCTAGCCCACGTTACCTCCAGTTTCACTTGCTGCAGGGACGCACACATTGCATGATCGATCATAAGCGTTCTATCTCCGATGTAGAACTCAAATGTGTCTTGACGCCGCCGTTTGTAAGATCAGATCAAATAAAACGTTCTAAATGGAACGCGATGTAATTAAGCTGTTCCTTTCCAAGCGTCTTGGAGACGTACTGTATGTGTGCTGACTGGGCTATGTCTATATAGTTGATGACACCAAATGAATAAGTATTGTAATTATGTTATTGGTAGTCGGAGGAGGAGTTACACACACACACACACACACACACACACACACACACACACACAACTCGGGATTTACTTTTCACAGTTTATTCACAAGAATTAATTAATACACCACTACCTCCCACACACAACCACCCCGCATTCATACAACCCGCTTAAACTAGCCCTCTCTATGGCCGAGTTAAACTAGGGGAAGGGACTGGCCATTAACCCCGGCCGGGGGCTAAACTCAAAGCGCGCACACACACGCGCGCGCACACACACACACACACACACAGTAGGCCACACTAGACTGCAATAACAAGGCAATCAATAGACTGAGCTAGATCACAGGGTCCTATGACCGGCTTTGAGAAAGTACTTGTTTAGTCCGTACAGCAGCTCCAGCCTGGAGCGTTATGAGACTGACCGTAAATGTCCAGAGATAATTCAGAGTCCGCAAGTAGCCTAATCCACAGAGTTCGCAAGTATCCACAGTGTTCGCAAGTAATCCACAATGTTCGCAAGTAATCCACAACGTTCGCAAGTAGCCATTCACTACAGTATGCTGCAAATGAGCAGATGTGTGAGGCACCGGGCATAACTTAATTTCGCGGCTACGTGGAGCAGTAGTAGGTTCATTGTTGAGGAGGCCCATAGTTTGAGAAAAGCTGCAGATCATAGGCAGAGAAAGCATAATGCTCTGAGAACAGTAGCCAAAGGTTTTCCTGCAGAAACAGGTGCCTTGGTGCACGCACCCCGCTTTCACTTTGACTCCCTGCATTGTGGCAAAAACTGTCAGTCAGACAGTGAATTTTGGTTTACTAAATTAGCATAATGCGGTAACAATTATCATTTCAATTCTATCTGAAATCTGCTCACTGCAGACGTTACAATGCAGACCCAAGCAGCAGCCTTGAAAGACGTACACTTTGAATTTGATCAGAGCGGCTCTGGTTCTTCACCTAACTTGGTGTGATTGGCTGGATGACCGTTCAATCAAATCAACAGACCTATTTGTGTCTCTGTGTGTTCGTTATAGATACGGTTCCAACTCTTTACGGGAGCGTTTACCATATTTTACTTTCAATTTAATCTGACAAAAAGTGTGAGGGATATAATCGTGTTCCAGCAAAACTGTGTACATTATAACACCCACATCCCCCACGCTTGCTACGCGCCTGCGTGTGTGCGTGTCTGCACGCAGGTGTCTCCCTCTCCCTCCCGTGTCATAGGCCTATGTAATGTGTCCAGAAAACCCACAACACGCAACAGTGATAGAGCAATCATAGTATCATGATACGATTGCCATCTGGCGGTAGTGGTTTGTGGGCCTATTGGGGTCAAGTAGGAAGCCCAGTAAGTTCCAAAAGTAGAAAAAAAGTTTTGCGAGATCTTGCAATTTTGCGAGATCCCGCAAAACTTTGCGAGATCCCGCAATGAGATCCCGCAAAAGTGCATCGTTTTTTTTTTCTTCCTCATGTTTTTTTTCCCCACTACTTTTTTTTTTTTTTTTCTAACCCATGTTTTTTTTCCCCCATGTCACCCGGAGGGCTCCGTAGTTCACAGCATTTTCTACAGGTTGAGAGAGGAATTGCTGCAGTACATTGACTAAGGATGGTCTATTTTACTGTCATGATGTAGAATAACTCCACACTAGTGGAAATGCAGTTTTGCATGGCCCCAGAAAATGATGCTGTTTACAAAGAGCCACTCATGATTCTAATGAAGAATCTAATCAAAATGCAAAGACAATTGCAGTCAAAATACAGAAGTTTTACTGTGCAAATTTCACAAACATCTTGTATAAGACCAATACAAAAATTATACTTTTTTGAAAATGATACAATTTAAAATAAAACCTCTCTGTTAACTCTGCTTACTCTGTCAAATAGGCCTATCAGAAATGTATTGTTATTGTGTGGTTTACATGACGTTAGTGGTAGGCTAACGTTAACTTCATGTGGATGTCTTGTTAGCCTGCCATGCCATGAGCTTCGGTTCGGTTCGCTAGGCAAAACATTAACAAAAAAGTTTGTTTTGCTGCACTGATGACAGTCAGGATCATTTCTAACTAGCCAGCTAGTATTGCTCAGTGCATGTCTATAACACGCTTTACTTGCTACCTGGATAACTTCAGCGAATATTCTTAAGGTGAGATGAATGATAAGATCATTAAACTTCACTGTGTTCGGTGGGTTGCTAACTAACGACATCACCTACTAGCCAGCTACAGCTGTGGAACAATCTCAATAGAATTTTCGTGACGGTAAATCCTTTTCAATGCAGTATCCCTTAACGTATTAAGGTATTATTTCTGTGCAACACCCTTAAATAAACCCCTTACCTAAGGAGAAATTAAGCCTTAAGGGTCATACTTCAGGGGAAAAACTTAAGGTGTTTTGTGTTTACCCTCACTATGCCTCGCAGTGGCACCATGCGTGCATGTGAAAAAAGTCCCGTCTGAAACACTGTCGCGCGGTGCAGCGTTCCAAACGTTGTGTAATCAAATACACCGGTATGGCGGTATATTAAAAATTCATATCATAACGAAAATATACACCGGTATACGGTGTGAACCGGTATACCGCCCAGCACTATTCACTAGTCATTATAAGTTGTTATATTAATAGTTGTTCACAGTGACATAGAACCTCCTTTTTGACAGATGATGAAAACTGTTTTAAGGCCGTACCAGAAACTTCCACTAAAAGACCATTGGTAACATTCAGTAGTGCTGTCTCAGTGCTGTGATCATTTCAGAAACCACATTGAAACATTTTGGAAATATAACTATTACTCCTTTTGTGTGTATTTTACAGAATGGCCAGAGTTTGTGAACAATTATGCACCATGGTGGGCCTCACACACACTTGACTGGCTGAAATTTGGGAAGAAGGTGCATGTGGTCCACTTTGAAGCACTGAAGAATGACCTTTTTGCCCATCTTAAGACTATGGTGATATTCCTAGGTCTGGAGGTATCAGAGGACAGATTGCTCTGTGTGGAAGGGCAGAAGGATGGAAACTTTAAGCGGTCAGGCCTGAGGAAACTTGAGTACAATCCCTACACTCCAGAGATGCGGGCGATGATTGATGGCCTGATAAATACAATTGATTCTGCTCTCAAAAAAAGGAAGATGTCAGGTGTGCCCGAAGAATACAGACCAAGATGATAAAGACTTTACACTTCTCTTCCATCCTTAAACCATTGATACCTTTATTGTTCACCATACTAATTGACCAAAGAGTTTCATGGAATATGGAACTGATCATTACAGTTCAGAGCAGACTAAATTGTACGGGTTAGATGATTGATCTGTATAAAATGGCACTGAAATGAGTGAATCTAATGTTATTCTCTCATGCACACTTGTCTTAACTCTGCAACAGTCTAACTGTGACAAATTTACCACTCTACTGTATATATTTTTTGCTGGCACTTTATTTGAATTTGCTTAAAATGTTACTTTATTTTTCTCACAAAAAGAATAACATTAGTAAACTGCCATCCTGTAAGTTAAAGCACTAGAGATCCACAGTAGATTCTTATGAGTGTTTATGTTGTCTGTTATCAACATAAAAATAAATAAAAGAAGAAGAAAAAAGGTGAAATATGGTCATTTTAGTTTCAACCATTAAGAAATATAAAAATAAATAAAACTAGATACGCATAGTGGTATAAAATATAACCGCCAATCAGTATACGCTTGTCAATTTGTCTCCATCTCCTACTCCATCCCCTACTCTTGCAACTCATGCAATGTGTACGGTATGTAAGTGAGTTTGTGGATGTGTGTTTGCTTTTTGTGTGTATGCATGCTTCTGTGTGTGTGTGTGTGTGTGTGTGTGTGCACGCTCGTGCTTGTGCATGTGTTTGTGTGCCAGGTTATGATATGTGTGTGTGAGACAGTCCTGCCTCACAGTTCTGCCATCAACATCTCATTTCTCAATGGGAAATGGCCCCCGGGGAACAAACATATTTTCCATTAGAGTCTAGTGGGGCTAACATGCCCACCCAGTTTCATGTGCCACTGTTTTGGTGTCCTGACAACTCCTATAGTGTTGTGCCCAACGTGTCTGATTTTCTGAAGCACTGACAATGTCAAGCATTTATTGTAGGCTACAATACTATATAAAAAACACAACCAACACTATTAGAAAATGCAAAGAGAAAATTAAAAAAATTCGCAATGAGAGTTGGATGTACAGTGGGTCCCATTTTCAAGTGGTCACTTCATTCGCGCTTTCCGTGATTCACGCAGCTACGTGTAATGTATTACAACTTATCACCACGAGGTGGCAGCTTAAGTCTGCTGTAGCATTGCCGGTAAACAGGGCAGCGGACTACATTCAAAGGCGCTGCAAGCGGCAGTGTGATTGATACAGAACAATACTAATGATCACCTTGTTGAAGTCATACAGTAGACTAGGCTAAATCAGAGCTAATTTTTTTTATCAAGCTGGGGCCAGAGATGATGACCTTTGGCGAACAGTTTAGGCCTACTCAAAATGAGTAAAACTAAATTTGGCGAAATCTCGCACTTTTTTCCATTTCCACTTTGCCCAGTCATTTTATTAATTCCAATTGGAGGAAAGAAAGACACATGCCGTTTTCTTGTTTAATTAATAGGAGTGTCTACCCTACGAATAGCCTTGGCCACACATCTGGGCTATTCACACCCTGTGACATAACAACAAAAACACGTTGCTCGCTTGCACAAAAAACATGGCGGACATTTCATTTTTTCATAGATAGATAGATAGATAGATACTTTATTGATCCCCAAGGGCAAATTCAAGGTCTCAGTAGCATACAGACATCACACAACAAGTATTTAAATATAAAAAACTCCCCTGCACAATAGAGACAGTAGAAGATAAAAAAAATACTTAAATACTAAAAAACTAAATCAAATATCCACATAGTGTGCTTAAGGATGATCAAGCATGAGGCTCTTGCAATGATAGGGCAGGGACTGAGTCTGTAGTTCCATATGCATGGTAAGGTGCTCTATGAGAGTGAGTGTCATGGTGATGGTGCAAATAAGTAAGTCCAACAGTGCAACAGAGACCAGCATAAAATAAATATGGACATGTAAGAGAATAATGTAGACAAGTAATATACAAACTATATCAGTGCAAGAATAAGTTGAAGTAATAGGGTTACAGCCATTGGTCAAGTATTAAATAAAAAGTATTCATTGATAGGTGATTTGATGACAGTGTTTAGAGAATTGGAGTAGCTCAAAGAGAGAATGCGCTGAATAGGTCGGTCTGGTTCATAGGTGTCAAAATTATAGCCTTTATTTTACATGTCTTTTGTCCGAGTGGTTGTAGTGTAGTGATCATGGGGTAAATATGAAATGCGACTTCAAATCTGTCTAAAACAACTTGTTTGTGAATGTTTGACAACTCCTGGGGCGTCATTTATAAAGCGTTCTTACGCACAGATTTGATCTTAGACCGTGCGTACGCTCAAATCCATGCCAACGCTCAGATTTATAAAAACCGTCTTTGACGTGGAAAAGTGCTTATCTCCACGTCAGGTTCAAACTTGACGTACGACCATTTCCTTGTGGTAATGCCGGGGTACTGCAAGTAATCTGAGGTCCAAGTGCGATGCATTTTCAAAATTCCAAGACCAACGATCTCATGTCTTTCTTTGCCATATGCATGATCAATATCAGAAGATTTTTAAAGACGTTTTTGGACGCAGCTTAATGTTTCATGGTTTGGCATAAAACTGCTAATGAGAACTATAGCCCACTTAAGAAAGTGAAAAGACGTATACTTATTTCACAATATCTAAAAAAAACCCACCAAGACCTACGATAGAATAGCCTAATTGAAACATTCTTACAGGTGATCTAGTATATTTAGTGTTCTCACCAATCTAATATTGACCATCAAATGTCCAATTACCCTCGTTTAGGAGAGGAAGGCATTCAAAAAGGCATTCGAACAGTTTGATAATGTTGGAGGTTATTGTGCAGTATTGGGAATAGTTTTGAATGTTAAAAGTGGATAAACTCTAATAAGAGGTGGGTAGGCCTAAACTCTATTTCTGAAATTTCAGAGGTGGATAAACTGCGTTTACTCGCGTTTAGCCTCCACTACATCCTAATTTGCGCTCATAGGCCTATTCCCAGCTTCGTAACAGAAAGGTAATATTTGACTGTAAGCTATACAATGTAGGCTATAGTTATTTTATATCATATATAGCCTACACAACCAAGGGACGGAAGTTATCCTCTGAAAGCAGGGCATCTTCATATTTAGTGTTGCGTAAAGAGGTGCAGAGCGCGCACCTGTTTGCTTTTTTTGACTGGCAGTGCCCAAGATCAGATGACAATACGTGAGTTGAATAATGTATAATGAAATATAAAGGTAAGCCTAAAGCAAACAATAAAGGACAATGTTTAAGCCATTGGACATTATTGAAAGAAAACGATAGCAAAGATATGCAGAATGAATGAAAAATGACCGGCAGACTAGGCTACTTTTTCAGCAAAAACATAGCCTACCCTAAAAGAAACGTTAAGCCTACATGACATATCACGCTTATAATTTAGTCCTCTGTTTTGTAGGCTAAATCAGCATATTACCCTGGGTCATACTGGAAACGTACAGTAGCCTACTGTACCATAACGTACAGGATTATATAGGCCTAGAGGTCTTTCCTTCATAAGCTAGGCCTACCCATTTTTTTTCTACAAAGTAGGCCTAAACATACGAAATGTTGATTATTCACATTACTGCAAGCAAAAGGAATGAAAGCGAACAGAGGACAATGGACATGGATGCATACGATCTCTTTCCAGAAAGCTTTGCTGGAAAAAACATAATTAGGTAAGCTATTCGAACTGACGCATATAGGCTAGTTAACATCAGATGGCATAGGCTAGGCCTATACAATGTTTTCAATATATCATTTTACATAAGCTACAGCTTTTAGGCCATTGATTTCATTAAAACATATGCTAATGATATTGATGAGGGGGTGTTTACAACCATCCGGCTGCGCACAAGTTGACGTTCATTTGTGATTTATAATGGGCACATCTGGAAGGGTGGCGTACACACGTTTTTTTGTGCGTACGTTCGTTTTCTCTGAATCACACGTACGATCATTTCAGAAATGATCTAAGATCAGATGAAGGATGGTTTCTACGCAACCCTTTTATAAATGAGGCCCCTGCAGCTGTTGTAAGCAATGTGAGCACGCACAGGGAAACCAGTAGGTGGGAAAAACCAGGGGCCTCATTTATAAAAGCTGGCGGCACCTAAACACCCCCTCATCAATATCATTAGCATATGTTTTAATGAAATCAATGGCCTAAAAGCTGTAGCTTATGTAAAATTATATATTGAAAACATTGTATAGGCCTAGCCTATGCCATCTGATGTTAACTAGCCTATATGCGTCAGTTCGAATAGCTTACCTAATTATGTTTTTTTCCAGCAAACCTTTCTGGAAAGAGATCGTATGCATCCATGTCTATTGTCCTCTGCTCGCTTTCATTCCTTTTGCTTGCAGTAATGTGAATAATCAACATTTCGTATGTTTAGGCCTACTTTGTAGAATAAAAATGGGTAGGCCTAGCTTATGAAGGAAAGACCTCTAGGCCTATATAATCGTGTACATTATGGTACAGTAGGCTACTCTACGTTTCCAATATGACCCAGGGTAATATGCTGATTTAGCCTACAAAACAGAGGACTAAATTATAAGCGTGATATGTCATGTAGGCTTAACGTTTCTTTTAGGGTATATGTTTTTGCTGAAAAAGTAGCCTAGTTCGCTGGTCATTTTTCATTCATTCTGCATATCTTTGCTATCATTTTCTTTCAATAATGTCCAATGGCTTAAACATTGTCCTTTATTGTTTGCTTTAGGCTTACCTTTATATTTTATCCTACATTATTCAACTCACGTATTGTCATCTGATCTTGGGCACTGCCAGTCAAAAAAAGCGTGCGCGCTCTGCACCTCTTTACGCAACTCTGACGCAACGCTAAATATAAAGATGCCCTGCTTTCAGGGGATAACTTCCATCCCTTGGTTGTGTAGGCTATATATGATATAAAATATATATAGGCTACATTGTATAGCTTACAGTCAAATATTACCTTTCTGAAATTTCAGAAATAGAGTTTAGGCCTACCCACCTCTTATTAGAGTTTATCCACCTCTCAAAAAAGTTTATTCACTTTTAACATTCAAAACTGTATGATTAAATACTATCCTATATTCCCAATACTGCACAATAACCTCCAACATTATCAAACTGTTCGAATGCCTTCTTGAATGCCTTCCTCTCCTAAACGAGGGCAATTGGACATTTGATGGTCAATATTAGATTGGTGAGAAGACTAAATATACTAGATCACCTGTAAGAATGTTTCAATTATTCTATCGTAGGTCTTGGTGGGTTTTAGTGGGCTATAGTTCTCATTAGCAGTTTTATGCCAAACCATGAAACATTAAGCTGCGTCCAAAAACGTCTTTAAAAATCTTCTGATATTGATCATGCATATGGCAAAGAAAGACATGAGATCGTTGGAATTTTGAAAATGCATTGCACTTGGACCTCAGATTACTTGCAGTACCCCGGCATTACCACAAGGAAATGGTTGTACGTCAAGTTTGAACCTGACGTGGAGATAAGCACTTTTCCACGTCAAAGACGGTTTTTATAAATCTGAGCGTTGACATGGATTTGAGCGTACACACGGTCTAAGATCAAATCTGTGCGTAAGAACGCTTTATAAATGAGGCCCCAGAAGGCACACAACACCGGTAAACAGGGCAGTGGTCTGCATTCAGAGGTGTTGCAAGCGGCAGTGTGATTGATAGGCCTACTGTAGGCCTAAGCTATTGGTTCCCAAAGGAGATTTTATTTGGGTCACCAGATAGTGACAATTTATCAGGGGTGGGTAGTAATGTGTTACAAGTAAAGCACATGAGTAAAAAAGTTTTTTTTTTTTGAGGAAGGCAACTTTCCATATTCCTTTTTCACCCCAGTGCTGGAGCCTACCATCCCCCCCTCATATGAGGCTGACTTCTGCGCTTTAGAAGACGTGCTACGCCACTAGCTCCCCTACCCCAGCTTATTTCCATGACAGTAGCCAGCAGAGACAGGCCAGCAAAATTCCCGACACTTATTCAACAATGAAAATCTTGACAGTGGACCAGAATCTCCCTCGGAGTGCAGTGCCCATAATTTGCATCGAACAGTACAGGGGTAAATTGAGACAAAAAACACTTAAAGTGTTGTGAATATTTTCCTTTCCATGTTAAAAATGCCAGGGGACACGAATCAATCAGAAGGAGATAGTAGGTTATACAGTATAAAAGTAGCCTACTTTATTATAAATATTCGCTAAAATGAATAGCAATTGGAATAGAAAAATTGTAAAAGAAATACACACATTTTCGCCAGGTGAGACGACCCCCCCCCCTCCAACTCGAACTGAAGCATGATCTTCCAACAAAAATCTGCATTTCTAGGAGAGAGGGAGATGGAGAGATACTAATTAATCTGGTGGTAGAGCAGTGTTTCCCAAACTTTTTTCTGGGGACCCACTTTTTAAAAATGACAGACCATCCCGACCCATTTCACCACCAATATTGTTTCTCCAACTTTTCTATGCCTTCCCCAACCATACATTGCTATAGCCTAGGATCTAGATAAATAGATCCTGCTTTGAACACGGTTGTGTTGCATTTTGAGCAGGGATGGATTACTGCACGGGCCTACCGGGCCCAGGCCCAGGGGCCCAAGGGGTCAGGGGGCCCTGAAGCCCAAGCCTTTGCCTGGAATCATTGCCTCAATATCAACATATCAGGATGTAGGCTATGAATCTGATTGAATTTAGTATTGGCCATCCCCAAATGCACCAGAATACAGGAAATCACAGCAAACAAATTAAAAATGTTCTGGGGGAGGACCCCCAAACCCCCCCTCCCACATATATGACAATAAGTGGGGGGCACTTAATACATCTGGGCCCAGGGGCCCGAAAGTTCATAATCCGCCCATGATTTTGAGCACCATCAGCGTGAAAGTTGGAAATGACTACTGAAAAGATTGGGGAAATTCTCGGATGTTGCGCAGTCGTCATTCGTCAGCATAGTAAGCTGTTCCTGTATTTCTAAAACAATGTTGTAGGCTACTTTGCGTTGCAGACAAATGGGTCCATAACACTGTGGATGTCAATTCCGATGTAAACAGCAAATAACTCAAGTCGTTATATTGTATTGTTGTATTATATGGTGCGTCGGGAAATGAGATATTTTACTTTTTATTTTTTCCCAAAAAGTGGGGTAGCCGCTGGCCTCGTGACCCACGGATGTTTGACCCTCAAAGACACTAAGACACTTGTCATTTTGCTTATAAGTAAGTAAAGTATAAGTATACTCTTTTGATCCAGTGAGGGAAATTTGGTCTCTGCATTTATCCCAATTTGTGAATTAGTGAAACACAAACAGCACGAAGTGAACACACAATGAGGTGTAGCACACACTAATTCCGACGCAGTGAGCTGCCTGCTACAACAGCGGCGCTTGGGGAGCAGTGAGGGGTTAGGTGCCTTGCTCAAGGGCACTTCAGCCATTCCTACTGATCGGGGTTCGAACCGGCAACCCTCCGGTTACAAGTCCGAAGCACGGCTGCCCTCTATAGACACTACACTAGACAGGCAACTGTGTTCTGTTCCCAGAGCATGCTTTCTACAGGCTTAGGTCCTCCTCGATGAGGAGATTGCCCACGGATAATTTGCGACACAATTAATTAGTAGCCTATTATGGAACCGCGGACCTGATTAGAAAATATTCCTTCATTTAGTATTATCAAATAAAGAGACATGGGTAACACTTTACTTGACGGGTGAGTTCATAACACATTCATAGCAGCTGTCATAAACTGCACATAAAGCATTCATGACTGTTTCATGAGACATGACTCAACATTCATACCAAACCTTTAATGAATGTGGAAGACAGAACGACGACAACTTGTCAAAATAAAAGTCGACTTTTACAGCTTTGAGTGTATATGTGCCAGTATGCTACAGTATGGACCATACATTTAGACCCAACGTTTGTTTGCACAATATTGAACCTGGGGCCTGTTGCACAAAAGCAGAATTAAGACATCCGGGATAAGTTACTAAGCTGCGCTCAATGAATCCAAAACACGAGCGTACAGGCTTAATTGGTTGCACAACGAGCAAGCCAGGATGAGCAGACACGGATTCATCAAGCCAGGTGAAACCTATCCTGGATAAGTGCGCGCTCACGGCTCCCTCAAATAGACCCCGCCACCGATCACAGATTCACTGATTCACCATGGCAACTAGACATAACTAAAGCGGCTTCATTGCTTCTTCCACGGTGAGAAGTAGGAAGCGATAGCCTTTTCACAACAGCAGCAAACAGCAACACCTCTGTTTAGGAGAATATTGCAACTAGTGCCGCGACCACCACGTGCGAAATGGTTAGGCACTCCTGTGACGTCACATTGTTGCATGACAGGTCGGAAATGGCGATATGTAAAAGTTAATTAATGATCACAAACGTTTAAATAATGACAGTGGGTCTAGGTATATGTGATAACAATGTGTAGTGGGCAGTGGAATAACTATTGGTTTCCGTTTGTGGTGACTGCTGACTGAGATAAGGGATGAGATTAAATAGATCCTGGAACAGCCTGGTCTGGAGCAGGCTAGCTCCACAGAATAAATCGCCATGGTAACTTATACCATAACATATCCTGCTGCCCCCTATCCCGCTTTTGTGCAACTGGATCACGGATAAATTGAGCCAGGATAACCAAGATATCCCGGCTTAATCCCTTATCCTAGTTTTGTGCAATAGGCCTCCGGAGATGACGTGTGCAGAAGCAACAAACAACTCTAATCAAAACAACGAACAAAGCGGATCCTTGCTGTCATTTGTCAGATATTGTCCAAATTATTTTTTATTTCACATCTAGACATGTGAAATGCATTAACTAGGGCAAAAAAACATAAAAAAATGGTTGTGAAATGCATGAATTAGGGCAAAAAAAATTGGAAAAAAAATTGTTTTGATTTTTTTCGTACTTTTCAGATTTTCTTAGTTTTCGCGGTCAGGATGAGACAGATTTTTTGACAAATTTCAAAATCTGTCAGATATTGTCCAAATTATTTTTTATTTCATTTCTAGACATGTGAAATGCATGAATTTTGGCAAAATAATTGAAGAAATAATGGTCTGATTTTTTTTGTACTTTTCAGATTTTCTTAGTTTTCGTATAAGGTCCGTGGTCAGGACGAGAGACAGATTTTTGATAAATTTAAAAATCTGTCAGATATTGTCCAAATTATTTTTTTTTCACGTTTAAACATGTGAAATGCTACCCTGGAAATCCAGAGTTCTCGCGAGAGCACAATTTGAATTGTGCCCGCAAGATACTCTGGCCACGAGCAATGATCCAAATTTCTTCTATCTCTCGAGCGAGACGGACCAATCAAATCGGTGTAGGCGGGACAAAGGCGAGCTACACTGATGACGACAAATTTCAAAATCTGTCAGATATTGCCCAAATTATTTTTTATTTCACGTTTAAACATGTGAAATGCAAAAAAAACTAGGGCAAGAGAAGTAAAAAAAAAATTGGTCTGATTTTTTTTGTACTTTTCAGATTTTCTCAGTTTTGGCGGTCAGGACGAGACAGATTTTTTGACAATTTTCTAAATCTGTCAGATATTGTCCAAATTATTTTTTTATTTTACGTCTAGACATGTGAAATGCATGAACTATGGCAAAAAAGTGAAAAAAAATTGGTCTGATTTTTTTCGTACTTTTCAGATTTTCTTAGTTTTCGTGGTCAGGATGAGACAGATTTTTTAACACATTTAAAAATCTGTCAATTATCGTCCAAATTATTTTTTATTTCACGTCTAGACATGTGAAATGCATGAACTATGGCAAAAAAAGTGAAAAATAATTGGTCTGATTTTTTTCGTAGATTTTCTCAGTTTTCACATAAGGGGCGGTATGCACCAACTTGGTTTAACTTTTAAACTGGATTAAATCATGGGTTAATGACTAATTATGTTGCACCAACCTTTAAATTGAGTTACAGTTAATCCCAGATTAATTTTCCACTTAAACCTAGATTAAATGCAAGTCTGTTGCAGTAATTTTAAACCCAGGATAAAGATTGAATAGCAGTTTCATTTAAACCACCCCTGGAGGAGGTTTAAGTTAGAAGTTGTCAGTGGTACCAGGGATGTAGTGGAGGCTAAACGCAATTAAACGCAGTTTATCCACCTCTGTACTGACAGTAATAGAGTGTATCCACCTCCTGATAGAGTTTATTTACCAAATGCAAGTTTTACAATTCCGAAATCACATTGCATTATCCACCTTCACAACAGTACACTCATCAACTCTCACTGAGACATTTAATACCATTGAACCATCATCAAACAGGCCCTGAATGTCTTTTTGAAACTCTTAATTCCATGTCACGGCACACATCTTGATCATGGAATTCATAGTTTACTCACCTATTTTTATGTGGTAGGCTACTGACCAGATGGATTTTTGACAACAGCCATCTGTGCACTACTGGAGGGAGGGGAGATAGGTGGATACTGGGTGACAGTGGCTATGCAGGTCGCACATACCTGACATGAGGATGAGGAGGTGGGAGATATGCCTAAAAATGCTGCAAATTCCAATGGAAATGCTGTAAGAACATCGATTAACTTAGCCTATATGACAAATTATCTAAACAAGGAGAAACTCATGGGACTTCTATTCTAAAATGCAATATTTATTAGAAATTAAACTATATTAATGGAAAAACAGTAAACAAACAAATATGTGATATGGTTGCATCATTTCATTAAGGAGAGCCTCAAGGGAGTCCTGGGGTGGTTGGCTCATTTTTGCTTTTATAAGTTCAAACTTCCTTGTGTAATTTTCAATGTCCAAAAGAAACCGCTCCTTCTTCTCAATTCGCTTATTTTGTGGTTTTTGGTCTAACAATACTGTCACCTATTAAAAACACAAACACACAATAGTATTCTCATTAGATCAGTTGCTGTTCTAGCATATCATTCACAACACTTCTACTTATCATTTGTTTTGCATCATCACAACAAATGCTAAGAAAATGTCCAGTGCCGACTATAACAATCATATAAATGACAGCTATGTCCACTTATCCAGTTGTGAGTAAGGCTGCAGAACTTAGGGTATATGCACAAGTTATACATTGGGTACTTATGCGATATTTATTTGTTTTTGCAGAATATCAATCAATGAATCAATATAATTTCTAGTTTAGTATGGCTAATGAGGAGGGGGATGTGTACATTGCAACTATAGGATTGGATATATAGCTCTTAGAAAATACCAGCTAGCCTAGTTAAAGCGATGGTTCGGAGTAATTTCACCCTAGGGTCCTTTGCACCATGAACCCGAGCCAAACACCCTCCCAGAACCTTTTTTCCCTTGGTCGAACCCTGGTCGAGTAGCGCTGTCAGAAACTAATGACGTTCTGCAGTCGTGATGGAACCAACTTTTATCTCGTAAATTACCCCACTAATAATGCCCTGAATGGTACGAAACTTCTGCAGTAGTACAGTAGTAATGAGGCATTAGATCATTCTTAGATCATTCTTACAGACACAAATTCTGGAAACACTGTTTTTTTCTAGAAATGGAGATATAACGTCTTTCATGAAATATGAAGTGTTGCCTGTTACTTACTCGTGTAAACATTCCGGGAAGTCATCAGTGAGACCTGGCGAGACTGCCACCTAGTGATAGACCCACGAAAATGGCCTGGTTTTGACCTGACGTGCATGCGTCACTGATTCGACCCAAAGCGGCAACCGAGTTATGATAAAATGTCCAGATAAAATGTTCAGATTGTGCGTTTTCATGAGTTTCACGATCGTCATACATATATTTCATTTCCATTCATCACAGAGTTCCCAAAATCACATATAAGGTGTATTATTTAAAAAAAAGCTAAAAACGTAATATTACGTTTTTGGCACTCAACGCATGGGAAGGAAAAACGGAATATTACGTTTTTGGCACTCAATGAGTTAACCTACGTTAACAAAATACTATCGTCATATAAGTTAACAACACCGGTGTTTTGTTTGCAGACGATCAACATTAGCCAAGTGTATATGGTGCAGTAATGTTAAAAGTTAAGTTAGCAGCTAACGTTAGCGTAGCAACTTACTGAAGTCTGTCGTATCCAGTTCACCTTCATCGTCGTGTTGAGAAGGGGAGCCATCTGATCCAAACAGCATTCAGATCGTTTCAACCACTACGCCTCCACCGTCTCTGAGATCGTGCTGTCATGTTTTTTGTCTTCAATTATTTCCCCAAACGTACCATAAGGACTCCTCTACCTTGCTGTAATAACTGTAATGCGTGTTAGGCGACCTTTACCGTTAAACATTTATGGCACTGTGGTCACAGTGATACAATGTAACGGCTACCGTCTATTAAAAAGTATCGAAAGTGATATGGGTACATGGTTTACAGCGATTGGTTTACAGATAGGCTATAATTTTGGTCCGTTTGGGGCCATTTAACATCCTGATTTGTTTACATCTTGTCCATCATGACGGACAATTAGTATAAATTAATCTTTTGTTAATCTTTGTTTAAACTGGATTAACTAATCCAGGGTTAAAATTAAGATGTGCAACGAGTCTCTGGTTAATTTAAACCCCTATTTAAACCTAGATTTACTAAACCTAGTTTAGGCCTAAACTAGGATTCATTTAAACCACGTTGGTGCAACCTGCCGTATGTCACGGCTGTTGGAATGTTTTTGCTATGGTAATGCAATGATATTGCAATGTTATTTGCAACATTATTATGTACTTATTACAACGTTCTTGGGACGTTTTTGCCATGTTATGATGGTTATATGGTATGAAATTGCAAAGTTTTTTTATACTTACTACTATGCTCTTGCCATTGTTTTGCCGTGTAATTGCAATGATATTGGAAGGTTATTTGAAATGATGGCCCATACTTATTTCAAGGTAGTTGGGATGTTTTTGCCATTTTATCGCAATTAAAATGGGCAGATAACAATGAAGAATGTATACTTTCATTTCAAACATCTTACATAGGTGTAATGACATGCATAATGTTATTTAAAACATAGCTTGCATTGGTGTACTGAGCATTTACAACTGGACAAAATGAAACATGTTTAATGTTATTTCAAACATTTGATCTGTCGTGAGTTCTTAGAGCAGGTCACAATGAAGAATGCATAATGTCATTTCAAACATATATTGCAGTGGTATAAGTGAGCATTTATAACAGGACAAAATGAAACATATATAATGTTATTTCAAACATGTGTGGTGCCGTGAGTAGTTTGAACAGATAACAATGGAGATTGAATAATTTTATTTCCTGAAATGCCCACTACACCAATGTGTAAAATAATTACAAGGTTGTTGGAATGATTTTGCCATGTTATTGCAAATTTATTTTGTAATTATTTAAAGGTTCTTGGGATGTTTTTGCCATGTTATTGCAATTAAACTGCAATGTTATTATACACTTATTACAAGGTTGTTAGCATGGCATAACATTCCAGGAAACTTGAAATAAGTTTGGTAAACATTGTGATTATCTTGCAATAACTTAGTAAAACCATTCCAACAAACTTGTATTAAGTATATAATAACATTGCAATATCATTGCGATAACATGACAAAAACAACCCAAGAACCTTGAATAAGTATGGAATAGTGTTACAAATAACCTTCCAATATCATGGCTAAAACATCCGAAGAACTTAGAAGAACTTAGAAGAACTGAAATAAGTATGGAATGTAATTGCAATAACATGGCAAAATCATTCCAACCACCTTGTAAATAATAATGCTATAAATAACTTTGCAATATTATTGCATTACCATGGCAAAAACATTCCAAGAACCTTGAAATCAGTATGGGATTTGGAAATTATATGGCAACCTTGAAATAAGTATGAAATAACATTGCAAATAACCTTACAAAATCATTACAAAATCAACATCATTGACATTGACACTCTATTCTATACTTTCTATACTATTACAAGGTTGTTAGATTCGTTTTGCAATGTTATTGCAATGATATTGCAGGCTTATTTGCAACTTTATCATGTATTTTTTTCAAGGTTCTTGGCATATTTTTGCCATGTTATTGCTATGAAATTGCAAGGTTATTTTATAGTTACCACAAGATTGTTGGCATTGTTATTGTAATGATATTGGAAGGTTATTTTCAACACTACTATGAGATTATTTTAAGGTTCTTAGGATGGTTTTGCACTGTTATTGCAATGAAATTGCGCAGATAATAATGAAGAATGTATACTTTCATTTTAAACATATCTTGCATTGGTGTAGTGAGCATTTATAACTGGACAAAATGAAACATGTGACAAACATATGTGGTGTCCTGAGTAGTTTGAGGAGATCACATTGAAGAATGTATAATGTAATTTTAAGCACATCTTAAATTGGTGTAGTGAGCATTCATAACGGGACACAAAGAATCATATATATTGTTTATTTCAAACATATTTTGCATTGGTGTGGTAAGTTATAAATGTATAAGACCAAATAGACCAAATAGTACAGAGCTGAGTTGGACTGGGGCCAAGATCTTAACCGAATACTATCACCTCTCTCTCCTGCACCCAACATTTTTTCTGCCAACCTTGAGACGAGCCTCTGATAAGCGCTCAGTGGCCATACAGACGGAACAAGCGGATGACATCAACATCTCAGCTAAATCAAAACACTCTGCACAGGCTGAAACAGAGATATGCCCACCCCCTCTGCTGTGGGGCCCTCTGGTAATCACCCGGTAGCCTCCACTGAAATGCAGACCTTGGAGAAACATAAACAACCAGCTCAATGCCCAGCCATGTCCACTGGACAAGATAAGATGGGTGCCGCTAAAATTACTCAAAGTCAATTACTGGCGTCAAACTCCCTGGAATCTCAGCAAACAAATAGATGCGATGAGCATGAGGAGATAGCACCTATCAAAGCTGCTCAGAAAGGAAGGGTCATGTAACACTAGTACCCATCTCCGTCGACTCCTTGTCACCACAAAGACACAACAACTTGGAATACACTACTGGAATACATGCTGAAAGCGGAGGGTCTGCAACAAACTCCCCAGGGCCTCAGCAGGCAAATGGAGACTCTGAACCAATATTCAACCCCATCTTCCTTGATTTCCCATCACCACCTACACCCAATCACGTCCCCACCCGATCAAATTCCCCAGGCCACCCAAACCCCCCTGTATATCCATCCTCATCCCAACACTCCCCCACCCGCTCAAACTCCCCAGGATCCCCTGTATACCCATCACCATCCCCACCACAGCACATGATTTTCCCTGCAAGAATGGAAGGACTGCTGCCAGTAGCCCTGCAACTTGTTAGTAGCCCAAGACCTTCAACTGTATACCCATCAACATCCCACCTTGTTGGTAGACCAAGACCTTCAACTGTATACCCATCAACATCCCACCTTGTTGGTAAACCAAGACCTTCAACTGTATACCCATCAACATCCCACCTTGTTGGTCAGCTGGCATATAGCAGCTGCAGTGGACAATTATTTGATGATGATGATGATGATGATGACTGTATTGTATGATATTCTCAGGGTCCCTGCCATATAAATGGTACTGACAGTAGTTTTGAGAACATGCCGGGACCCAGTAAGTCCATGACATTCTCTATTCCTGTATTGACAAGAAATGGAAGCGTTAGCGTTAAATTCTGTCAGGAAGACTCAATGCATGCGTCACTCATTTACTCATTACTTCCGACCAATCACCAGTCTGCATCAGCCTTTATAATCACTTTACTTTGCACCTGCCTGTTGCTTTCAGGTGCCGATTTTCGATGTTCCGTATCCATGAACGGGTAGCTAGTCATTCACTTCGCCACAACTTTAACATGTGATGCAGTCACAGACCAGTAGCTTAGCCTACCTTACGTTCGCTTCAACTGAGTTGGACGCATCTCACCAAAGTCTCGGGGGTTTCCATTAATGTAGCATAGTAGCTTGTAAACGTCGGAGAGTAAGGTAGGCCAAATTGTTGCCACTGTTCGGGTTGTCCGCCCGGTCTTATCAACGGAAAGAGACAAGTTCCGCGGCTTGAAGGTTCTCTTTCACCCTAGTCTCGTGTTAGATCCTAGTTGCTTAATGAGGTTAACGTCGTATCGCTAACAACGCAAACATGGTTGCTAAACTTTTCTGACGAAAACCGTCAGTCTTATCAGGCTACGCTGTTAACATACATGTATACGGAACTTTAAAAAAAACTCAGTTAGGCTACTCCAGTTATCGACACTCGCGATGGTTTCCCTGCCAAAGTTGCCATGATACAGCTTTGCTAGGTCCACATCCTAGGCAAATTGTCTCGCTGGTCAGGCTGTTGTGTATGGAAGGCCAACAGGGACAAAAGTACTCTTCCTTCTTGGCTGCAGTGTTAGTCGCAGAGATGCTGTTGGTATTGTCTGCAGGGCGGTAGGCTACTAATGTCATTAACCCATAATATTTCCGATGCACCTGAAGGCCATATTAATCTTATTTTCATTATCTCATGTCTGGCTGATCATTATTGTCTGTCATTGTCTGTTACTGTCATTGGTTATGTGTCTACATAATATGTAGGCCCATACATTGTGTTTGTTGATTTAACTAATGGCAACGTAATGGCAACATAATGTATCATGGCTGTTTATTTGCCTGCGTGCTAGGTCCCTTGAAAATGCTATGTCTCCTCTCTAACCACTCCATTCCTCCTTGCAGGTCTTCAGGCTGTAGGGACTAGAACAAGATCTTTCCTCAAACTCTTCTCTGCCAAAAGAGCAACACCTCTAGCAGGCACAAACTCTCCTTTAGGCCAATACTGCCCTCACCCTTATACTTTTTCCAAGCACAACGCACTTTGCTTGTCGTCATTCGTAATCTCCCATTACGTCACGGCAGCCGCAAGCACAGGGATGGCATTCCTTCACATTTCTTCATTACTTAACATCTTAATAATCTTTCAATTTCAGGAGCAGCTCCTCTTCGTTTAATGTAAATGCCTCTCTCTCTTTAATTTAAGGGTATGCATCTGTCGGCAGTGGAGTACTGACCCTCACCGTAACTATCTACTTCATGCAGGGATGCGGGGCTGGTTCACGTAGGCCTATAGCCAAAACGTTCATCAAGGGACAGTGCTTTGGTTCATATTTAATCTTACTTCATCCAGGTCATGTGATGTCAACTTATTTACCTCCTCATCTAAGCTATACGCTAACCCTTCATGTCTTTATCCCACCACAGTAGGAGCAGCAGCATTAGCGAACTTGCACTGTTAAATCATTCGATTTTGCAATTCACTATCGCATATCCATATGTCCTCGGATCTCCATCACATAATTCTCAATCGTCATATAATCAAATCAATCAGCAATTACTAGGCTACATCACCAATTCACTCTAACTATTTAAATTACAAGGTCTGTGATGCTGGTTCACATATTCTAAATACCCACTTACTCTTGGCTCTGGAGCAGTGCTTTGTTCACATTTAATCTTATTTCACCCAGTCAGCATGATGAGGCAGGCTTGTTCTATGTAATCCACTTTCAAATGTTTAGAACACATTGATTTTTGAGTGTTGTTGAAGTTGATTGTATTCCTAGCTTTTCATAAATAATACATTTTATAGATGTATATCATTTTCATATTACACTAATGTATATAAGGAAGTTGTATCTGTTGAATCAAATGTATTTTATGTCTCTATTCAGAATTGATCTTCAATAAATATACAGTATACTTACTTCCTGTATTACTGGTAAGGTACATGTTTTTCTTTTATATATCATTATTATTGACTGTAGCATTTGCTTATATACAAATAAATGGTTTATTCTTATGGACCAAATAAATCTAAACCATTGTGTCTGACTTCATTATTAGTTTTTATGCATACTTTTATGTTTTTGGTGAGAAAGAGAATGTGAATTCTGTCAACATTCTAAATCCCGTTTCCTGGATTTTTTTACACTGATCACTACATTTATCATAACTTTTGAAAGGTTAATGATATTCCAATTCAGTCTTGTTTGTTAAATAGCCCACAACTTGCTGAACATGTCATACACTCTATATTTTTCTCTATCTCGTATAGAAATATGATGAAAATTAATTTTTATGTGAATGAAATTAAATTTTAACAAATTTCGGTATACATTTGGAGAGGATTTTCAAAGACTGTTCATTACTGTATCAACATTACCATATGTATTTTACATCATTTGATAGAACTGATCCTTCTGATTACAATGGTATGTATATCCTATTGATGGTATGTATTATACTCAAGTAATAAGGTTTTTTGTGTAAGGAGGTCATCCAGCACCAAAAATGGAATGTCGGCACGGGCACGAAAGGGTTAATGCAAAAATGGCAAACATTATGGATGACATTGCTCCATTACAATTCAAGAAAGTTAAGGACAAACAGAAAGCACCATGGAGGCAAAATCCAGTAGTTAAACTTCTAAAAAGAGAGTGTAGGAAGACTGAAAGAAAATGGCGAAAATACAAACTTCAGATCCACTATGAAATCCATAAAGATATGCTCCGCACATATAACTCTGAAATATGCAAAGCAAGACAGTCCTTTTTTCTAACATTATCAATAGAAGTTCAAATAACACTCGTATTCTATTTTCAACTGTTGATAAATTAACAAATCCCCCCTCACAATTAGCACCTGAACTTCTCTCAACTAATAAATGCAATGAGTTTTCATCTTTTTTTAAAGGTAAAATTGACAAAATCAGACTCAACATATCTGCTCAATTACTAATTCAACAACCTGAACTTCCAGCAACAAACAGAGGGAAACTAAACTTAATGTCAGAGTTCAGCTTGATAGACTACGAAACACTTAAAAAAACGGTACAGAATCTCAGCTCTTCCACATGTGTCTTAGACACTCTGCCTACCAATTTCTTCAAAACTGTTTTTCATCTCATAGCGGCGGATGTCCTTCAAATTGTAAATGTATCACTGCTGTCTGGCACTTTTCCTAAGTCACTGAAAACAGCTGTTGTAAAGCCACTTCTCAAGAAGAATAACCTGGATGCCTCCATGCTAAACAATTACAGGCCCATATCCAATCTACCTTTTACTGGCAAAATTATTGAAAAAGTAGTCTTTAATCAATTAACCACCTTCCTAACATCAAATGGGTATTTTGATTACTTTCAGTCTGGTTTTCGGGCAAATCACAGCACTGAAACACCTCTCATTAAAGTTTCCAATGACATACGCCTAAACACAGATTCAGGTAAAACATCAGTCCTAGTGCTACTGGACCTTAGTGCAGCATTTGACACTGTTGATCACAATATTTTACTACACAGACTAAAAAACTGGGTTGGATTTACAGACATAGTTATCAGCTGGCTAAAATCATATCTACAAGAAAGGAGCTTCTTTGTTGCAATTGGAAACTGTACCTCAACACCAACGTCCTTGACCTGTGGTGTTCCCCAGGGGTCGATCTTAGGGCCACTATTATTCAACCTCTATATGCTCCCACTTGGACAAATCATCCAAAATAACTTGATTTCATATCATAGCTATGCAGATGACACACAAATTTACTTAGCTCTGTCACCAAACGACTATGGTCCTCTTGAATCTATGTGTCAGTGTATAGAACAAAACTGAAGTAATTATATTTGGTAAAAAGGAGGAAAGACTTAGGGTTGCCAGTCTCCTTGACACAAAAGGGTTGAAGGCAAAGGATACAGTTAAAAATCTTGGTGTATTAATTGACAGTGATCTAAATTTCAACAGCCACATGAAAGCGACAACTAAATCAGCTTTTTACCACCTTTTACCACCATTGATTACTGCAATGGACTGTTCACAGGCCTTCCTAAAAAGACTATTAAACAGCTTCAGATGATACAAAATGCAGCAGCTAGGATTCTAACAAAAACTAAAAGAACTGACCACATTACTCCAATTCTTAAGTCCTTGCACTGGCTTCCAGTAAGTCACAGAATTGACTTTAAATCTGTATTGCTTGTTTATAAATCAGTAAATAGAGCAGGACCTAAATACCTGTCAGACATGCTTCAGCAGTACACACCTTCGCGTCCTCTCAGGTCCCAGGTGAAAAACCTGCTAGTAAAACCTACTGTTAGAGCTAAACATGGTGAAGCAGCTTTTAGCTGCTATGCGGCTCAGCTGTGGAATCAACTTTCGGATGACATCAAAAAGGCCCCAACTGTAGCCAGTTTTAAATCTAGACTTAAGACCAAACTGTTCTCAGATGCTTTCTGCTAACTGTGCCGAGTTACAAATTCTGAATCTGCCTTGATAATTATTCTACTTTATCTTTTATTACTTTTTTTTACTACTTTTGCCTTTGTTTTTTGCTTACTAATTATCCTTTATTTTTAAATGATTTTACCTTGTGTTTTATGTTTTCTTTTTATTATGATCTTTACCTTTTAACTATTCTTTGACTATATTGCCTTTCTATGCTTTTTATTTGTTATTATTGTTTGGTTTTGTTTATGTAAAGCACATTGAATGACCTCTGTGTATGAAATGCACTATATAAATAAACTTGACTTGACTTGACTTGACTTGACTTATAATGTTATTTCAATCTTATCTTGCATTGATGTGGTAAGCAGTTACAACTGGATAAAATTAAACATGTATAATGTTATTTGAAACATTTGATCTATCGTGAGTTCCTTGAGCAGGTCAAGATGAAGAATGTAAGATTTCATATCAAACACAGGTCACAAGAAAGAAAGTATGATGTCAATTGCATCATATAACCTTCTTGAAATAAGTATGGAATGTTATTGCAATCACATTGCAAGGTTATTTGTAACATTATTGTATACTACTTACAATTTTGTTGATATGGTTTTGTCATGTCATTGCAATGATACTGCAACCATGAGAACGGCTGTTTGAATGGTTTTGCTATGTTATTGCAATATTATTCAATACTTATTTAAAAGTTCTGATGTTTTTGCCATGTTATCGCAATGATATTGCGACATTATTATATATTAGAAGGGTTTTGGAATGGCATTACATTCCAAGAACCTTGAAATAAGTATGGTATAACATTGTAACATTATTTAAAGGTTCTTGAGATGTTTTTGCCATCGTAATGCAAGGTTATTTGCAACATTATTACATACTTATTACAAAGTTCTTGGATGTGTTTGCCATGTTATTGGTATGAAATTGCAACGTTATTTTCTACTTACTTACTACTATGTTGTTGGCATTATTTTGCCATGTTATTGCAATGATATTGGAAAGTTATTTGAAAAGTTGGTCCATACTTATTTCAAGGTTCTTGGGATGTTTTTGCCATGTTATCGCTATTAAATAGCGCAGATAACAATGAATATATCTTGAAGAGTGTAGTGAGTGTTTATAACTGGACAAAATGAAACATGTATAATATTATTTCATACATCTTTACTTGGAGTGGTAAGTTATAAAATGCTCACTTCACCAATGCAAGATATAACTAGACACAGTGAAGCATGTCTAATTCTAATAATTCAGTTTAAGTAATATTAAAACAATCCTAATTTGGTTTTGGGTTGAGCAGGTACAGTGAAGAATGTATAATGCCCTTTCAAACATATACATTGGTGTACTGAGCATTTATAACTGAACAAAATGAAACACGAATAATGTTATTTCAAACATTTTTCGTGTTTAATTTTGTAGTTAGTAGTTTGAGCAGGTCACAATGAAGAATGTATGATGTCATTTCAAACATTTGTGGTGTCGTGTGTAGTTTGAGCAGATAACAATGAAGAATGTATACTGTCATTTCAAACATATCTAGGATTGATGTGGTAATTTATAAATCCACACTAAGCAGGTCAGAATGAAGAATGTATAATGCCATTTCAAACATATCTTGCGAGTAGTAGTGAGCATGTATAATTGGACACAATTAAGTACATATAATGTTATTTCGAACATAAATGCTCACTACACTAATGCAAGATATAACTGGACAGAGTGAAGCATGTCAGAATGAAGAATGTTACATTGATGTAGTGAGAATTTATAACTAGACACAATGAAGCCTGTATACTGCCATTTCAAACATGCATTGGTGTACTGAGCATTTATAAGTGGACAAAATTAAACATGTATAATGTTATTTCAAACATTTGTGCTGTTGTGAGTTCTACAAGCAGGTCACAATGAAGAATGTATGTTTTCATGGCAGACGTGTCGTGAGTAGTTTGGGTAGGTCTCAATGAAGAATGTCATTTCAAACATATCTTGTATTCGTGTAGTGAGCAGTTATAACTGGACATAGTGAGCTTTCATAATGGGACACAAAGAACCATATTTAATGTTATTTCAATCATATCAAAGATTCATTGGTGTGGTAATCAGTTATTAAAATTAACAAAATTAAACATGTATAATGTTATATCAAATATTTGTGCTGTCGTGAGTTCTTCGAGCAGGTTACAATGAAGAATGTATGATTTCAATTCAAACATATCTTGAATTGGTGTAGTGAGCATTTTTAACTGGACAAAATGAAACATGTCTAATGTTATTTCAGACATTATCTTGCAAACATTATCTTGCATTGGTGGGGTAAATTATAAATGCTCACTACACTAAACCGGTCAGAATGACGAATGTAATTCGTTATGCCATTTCAAACATATGTTGCATTGCTGTAGTGAGCATTTATAACATGACACAGGAAACATATCTTGTATTAGTGTGGTAAGTTATACATGCTCACTACACGAATGTAAGATATAACTGATTACAAGGTTGTTGGAATGGATTTGCCATGTTATTTGCAATGATATTGTAGGTCAGGAAAAGAGACATATTTTTGACAAATTTCAAAATCTGTCAGATATTGTCCAAATTATTTTTTATTTCACATCTGAAATGCATGAACTAGGGCAAAAAAAATTGGTTTAATTTTTTTCATACTCTTCAGATTTTCTTAGTTTTCGCGGTCAAGATGAGAGACATATTTTTTGACAAATTTCAAAATCTGTCAGATATTGTCCAAAATATTTTTTATTTCACATCTGAAATGCATGAACTAGGGCAAAAAAATTGAAATAAAATTGGTCTGAATTTTTTGTACTTTTCAGATTTTCTTAGCTTTCACATAAGGTCTGCGGTCAGGAAAAGAGACATATTTTTGACAAATTTCAAAATCTGTCAGATATTGTCCAAATTATTTTTTATTTCACATCTAGACATGTGATATGCATGAACTAGGGCAAAAAATTTGAAAAGAAATGGTTTGATTTTTTTCATACTGTTCAGATTTACTTAGTTTTCGCTGTCAAGATGAGAGACATATTTTTTGACAAATTTCAAAATCTGTCAGATATTGTCCAAAATATTTTTTATTTCACATCTAAAATGCATGAACTAGGGCAAAAAAAATTGGTTTGATTTTTTTCATACTCTTCAGATTTTCTTAGTTTTCGCAGTCAAGACGAGAGACATATTTTTTAACAAATTTCAAAATCTGTCAGATATTGTCCAAAATATTTTTTATTTCACATCTGAAATGCATGAACTAGGGCAAAAAAAATTGGTTTAATTTTTTTCGTACTTTTAAGATTTTCTTAGTTTTCGCTGTCAAGATGAGAGACATATTTTTTGACAAATTTCAAAATCTGTCAGATATTGTCCAAAATATTTTTTATTTCACATCTGAAATGCATGAACTAGGGCAAAAAAAATTGGTTTAATTTTTTTCATACTCTTCAGATTTTCTTAGTTTTCGCTGTCAAGATGAGAGACATATTTTTTGACAAATTTCAAAATCGGTCAGATATTGACCAAATTATTTTTTATTTCACGTCTAGACATGTGAAATGCATGAACTAGGGCAAAAAAATTGAAAAAAGATTTGGGTTTGATTTTTTTCATACTCTTCAGATTTTCTTAGTTTTCGCTGTCAAGATGAGAGACATATTTTTTGACAAATTTCAAAATCTGTCAGATATTGTCCAAATTATTTTTTATTTCACATCTGAAATGCATGAAATAGGGCAAAAAAAATTGGTTTGATTTTTTTCATACTCTTCAGATTTTCTTAGTTTTCGCAGTCAAGATGAGAGACATATTTTTTGACAAATTTCAAAATCTGTCAGATTGTACTTTTCAGATTTTCTTAATTTTCACATAAGGTCTGCGGTCAGGAAAAGAGACATATTTTTGACAAATTTCAAAATCTGTCAGATATTGTCCAAATTATTTTTTATTTCACATCTGAAATGCATGAAATAGGGCAAAAAAAATTGGTTTGATTTTTTTCATACTCTTCAGATTTTCTTAGTTTTCGCAGTCAAGACGAGAGACATATTTTTTAACAAATTTCAAAATCTGTCAGATATTGTCCAAAATTATTTTTTATTTCACATCTGAAATGCATGAAATAGGGCAAAAAAAATTGGTTTGATTTTTTTCATACTCTTCAGATTTTCTTAGTTTTCGCAGTCAAGACGAGAGACATATTTTTTAACAAATTTCAAAATCTGTCAGATATTGTCCAAAATATTTTTTATTTCACATCTGAAATGCATGAACTAGGGCAAAAAAAATTGGTTTAATTTTTTTCATACTCTTCAGATTTTCTTAGTTTTCGCGGTCAAGATGAGAGACATATTTTTTGACAAATTTCAAAATCTGTCAGATATTGTCCAAAATATTTTTTATTTCACATCTGAAATGCATGAAATAGGGCAAAAAAAAATTGATCTGATGTTTTTTCGTACTTTTAAGATTTTCTTAATTTTCGCAGTCAGGACAAAAGACAGATTTTTGACAAATTTCAAAATCTGTCAGATATTGTCCAAAATATTTTTTATTTCACATCTGAAATGCATGAACTAGGGCAAAAAAAACTGGTTTGATATTTTTCATACTCTTCAGATTTTCTTAGTTTTTGCAGTCAAGACGAGAGACATATTTTTTGACAAATTTCAAAATCTGTCAGATTGTACTTTTCAGATTTTCTTAGTTTTCACATAAGGTCTGCGGTCAGGAAAAGAGACATATTTTTGACAAATTTCAAAATCTGTCAGATGTTGTCCAAATTATTTTTTATTTCACATCTGAAATGCATGAACTAGAGCAAAAAAATTTGGTTTAATTTTTTTCATACTCTTCAGATTTTCTTAGTTTTCGCCGTCAAGATGAGAGACATATTTTTTGACAAATTTCAAAATCTGTCAGATATTGTCCAAAATATTTT
Source organism: Alosa pseudoharengus (assembly GCF_046254945.1). Classification (NCBI taxonomy): domain Eukaryota; kingdom Metazoa; phylum Chordata; class Actinopteri; order Clupeiformes; family Clupeidae; genus Alosa; species Alosa pseudoharengus. The sequence continues at coordinate 43,372,693 of NW_027468848.1, forward strand.
TTATTTCACATCTGAAATGCATGAACTAGGGCAAAAAAATCTGATCTGATGTTTTTTCGTACTTTTAAGATTTTCTTAGTTTTCGCAGTCAGGACAAAAGACAGATTTTTGACAAATTTCTAAATCGGTCAGATATTGACCAAATTATTTTTTATTTCACGTCTAAACATGTGAAATGCATGAACTAGGGGAAATAATTTTTTTTTAAAATGGTCTGATTTTTTTTGTATTTTTCAAATTTTCTTAGTTTTTGCGGTCAGGATGAGAGACATATTTATTGACAAATTTCAAAATCTGTCAGATATTGTCCAAAATATTTTTATTTCACGTCTAAACATGTGAAATGCATGAGCTAGGGGAAATAATTTGAAAAAAAATGGTCTGATTTTTTTTGTATTTTTCAAATTTTCTTAGTTTTCGCAGTCAGGACAAAAGACATATTTTTGACAAATTTCAAATTCTGTCAGATATTGTCCAAATTATTTTTTATTTCACATATAAACATGTGAAATGCATGAACTAGGGGAAATATTTTTTTTAAAAAATGGTTTAATTTTTTTCATACTCTTCAGATTTTCTTAGTTTTCGCTGTCAAGATGAGAGACATATTTTTTGACAAACTTCAAAATCTGTCAGATATTGTCCAAATTATTTTTTATTTCACATCTGAAATGCATGAACTAGGGCAAAAAAAATTGGTTTGATTTTTTTCATACTCTTCAGATTTTCTTAGTTTTCGCCGTCAAGATGTGAGACATATTTTTTGACAAATTTCAAAATCTGTCAGATATTGTCCAAAATATTTTTTATTTCACATCTGAAATGCATGAACTAGGGCAAAAAAATCTGATCTGATGTTTTTTCGTACTTTTAAGATTTTCTTAGTTTTCGCAGTCAGGACAAAAGACAAATTTTTGACAAATTTCAAAATCTGTCAAATATTGTCCAAATTATTTTTTATTTCACGTCTAGACATGTGAAATGCATGAACTAGGGCAAAAAAGTGATAAAAAATTGGTTTGATTTTTTTCTCACTTTTCAGATCTTTTTAGTTTTCGCGGTCAGGATGAGAAAAATATTTTTTGACAATTTTCTAAATCTGTCAGATATTGTCCAAATTATTTTTTATTTCACGTCTAGACATGTGAAATGCATGAACTAGGGCAAAAAAGTGATAAAAAATTGGTTTGATTTTTTTCTCACTTTTCAGATCTTTTTAGTTTTCGCGGTCAGGATGAGAAAAATATTTTTTGACAATTTTCAAAATCTGTCAGATATTGTCCAAAATATTTTTTATTTCATGTCTAGACATGTGAAATGCATGAACTAGGCCTAGGCTAAGTTTTTCTTAGTTTTCACATAAGGTCCGGGGTCAGGACAAAAGACAGATTTTTGACAAATTTCAAAATCTGTCAGATATTGTCCAAATTATTTTTTATTTCACGTCTAGACATGTGAAATGCATGAACTAGGGCAAAAAAAGTTTTTTAAAATTGTTTGATTTGTTTCTCACTTTTCAGACTTTTTAGTTTTCGCGGTCAGGATCAGAAAAATATTTTTTGACAATTTTCAAAATCTGTCAGATATTGTCCAAATTATTTCTTATTTCACGTCTAGACATGTGAAATGCATGAACTAGGGCAAAAAAAGTGAAAAAAAAATTGTTTGATTTGTTTCTCACTTTTCAGACTTTTTTAGTTTTCGCGGTCAGGATGAGAAAAATATTTTTTGACAATTTTCAAAATCTGTCAGATATTGTCCAAATTATTTTTTATTTCACGTCTAGACATGTGAAATGCATGAACTAGGGCAAAAAAGTGATAAAAAATTGGTTTGATTTTTTTCTCACTTTTCAGATCTTTTTAGTTTTTGCGGTCAGGATGAGAAAAATATTTTTTGACAATTTTCAAAATCTGTCAGATATTGTCCAAAAATTTTTTTATTTCATGTCTAGACATGTGAAATGCATGAACTAGGCCAAGGCTAAGTTTTTCTTAGTTTTCACATAAGGTCCGGGGTCAGGACAAAAGACAGATTTTTGACAAATTTCAAAATCTGTCAGATATTGTCCAAATTATTTTTTATTTCACGTCTAGACATGTGAAATGCATGAACTAGGGCAAAAAAAGTTTTTTAAAAATTGTTTGATTTGTTTCTCACTTTTCAGACTTTTTTAGTTTTCGCGGTCAGGATGAGAAAAATATTTTTTGACAATTTTCAAAATCTGTCAAATATTGTCCAAAATATTTTTTATTTCACGTCTAGACATGTGAAATGCATGAACTAGGGCAAAAAAGTGTAACAAAATTGGTTTGATTTTTTTTAGTACTTTTCAGTTTTTCTTAGTTTTCACACAAGGTTCGGGGTCAGGACAAAAGACAGATTTTTGACAAATTTCAAAATATGTCAGATATTGGCTTAAATTATTTTTTATTTCACTTCTAGACATGTGAAATGCATGAACTAGTGCAAAAAAGTTTTAAAAAATTGGTTTGATTTTTTTTAGTACCTTTCAGTTTTTCTTAGTTTTTACATAAGGTCCGGGGTCAGGACAAAAGACAGATTTTTGACAAATTTCAAAATCTGTCAGATATTGTCCAAATTATTTTTTATTTCACTTCTAGACATGTGAAATGCATGAACTAGGGCAAAAAAAGTGAAAAAAAATTGGTCTGATTTTTTTTAATACCTTTCAGTTTTTCTTAGTTTTCACATAAGGTCCGGGGTCAGGACAAAAGACAGATTTTTGACAAATTTCAAAATCTGTCAGATATTGTCCAAATTATTTTTTATTTCACTTCTAGACATGGGAAATGCATGAACTAGGGCAAAAAAAGTGAAAAAAAATTGGTCTGATCTTTTTTAGTACCTTTCAGTTTTTCTTAGTTTTCACATAAGGTCCGGGGTCAGGACAAAAGACAGATTTTTGACAAATTTCAAAATATGTCAGATATTGGCTTAAATTATTTTTTATTTCACTTCTAGACATGTGAAATGCATGAACTAGGGCAAAAAAGTGTAAAAAAATTAGTTTAATTTTTTTTATACCTTTCAGTTTTTCTTAGTTTTCACATAAGGTCCGGGGTCAGGACAAAAGACAGATATTTGACAAATTTCAAAATCTGTCAGATATTGTCCAACTCATTTTTTATTTCACTTCTAGACATGTGAAATGCATGAACTAGGGCAAAAAAGTTTTAAAAAATTGGTTTGATTTTTTTTAGTACCTTTCATTTTTTCTTAGTTTTCACATAAGGTCCGGGGTCAGGACAAAAGACAGATTTTTGACAAATTTCAAAATATGTCAGATATTGTCCAAATTATTTTTTATTTCACGTCTAGACATGTGAAATGCACGAACAAGTGCAAAAAAGTGTAACAAAATTGGTTTGATTTTTTTTAGTACTTTTCAGTTTTTCTTAGTTTTCACATAAGGTCCGGGGTCAGGACAAAAGACAGATTTTTGACAAATTTCAAAATATGTCAGATATTGTCCAAATTATTTTTTATTTCACTTCTAGACATGTGAAATGCATGAACAAGTCCAAAAAAGTGTAACAAAATTGGTTTGATTTTTTTTAGTACCTTTCAGTTTTTCTTAGTTTTCACATAAGGTCCGGGGTCAGGACAAAAGACAGATTTTTGACAAATTTCAAAATATGTCAGATATTGTCCAAATTATTTTTTATTTCACGTCTAGACATGTGAAATTCATGAACTAGGGCAAAAAAAGTGAAAAAAAATTGGTCTGATTTTTTTTAGTACTTTTCAGTTTTTCTTAGTTTTCACATAAGGTCCGGGGTCAGGACAAAAGACAGATTTTTGACAAATTTCAAAATCTGTCAGATATTGTCCAAATTATTTTTTATTTCACTTCTAGACATGTGAAATGCATGAACTAGGGCAAAAAAAGTGAAAAAAAATTGGTCTGATTTTTTTTAGTACTTTTCAGTTTTTCTTAGTTTTCACATAAGGTCCGGGGTCAGGACAAAAGACAGATTTTTGACAAATTTCAAATATGTCAGATATTGTCCAAATTATTTTTTATTTCACTTCTAGACATGTGAAATGCATGAACTAGGGCAAAAAAAGTGAAAAAAAATTGGTCTGATTTTTTTTAGTACTTTTCAGTTTTTCTTAGTTTTCACATAAGGTCCGGGGTCAGGACAAAAGACAGATTTTTGACAAATTTCAAAATATGTCAGATATTGTCCAAATTATTTTTTATTTCACTTCTAGACATGTGAAATGCATGAACTAGGGCAAAAAAAGTGAAAAAAAATTGGTCTGATTTTTTTTAGTACCTTGCAGTTTTTCTTAGTTTTCACATAAGGTCCGGGGTCAGGATAAAAGACAGATTTTTGACAAATTTCAAAATATGTCAGATATTGTCCAAATTATTTTTTATTTCACGTCTAGACATGTGAAATGCACGAACTAGTGCAAAAAAGTGTAACAAAATTGATTTGATTTTTTTTAGTACCTTTCAGTTTTTCTTAGTTTTCACACAAGGTCCGGGGTCAGGACAAAAGACAGATTTTTGACAAATTTCAAAATATGTCAGATATTGTCCAAATTATTTTTTATTTCACTTCTAGACATGTGAAATGCATGAACTAGGGCAAAAAAGTGTAACAAAATTGGTTTGATTTTTTTTAGTACCTTTCAGTTTTTCTTAGTTTTCACACAAGGTCCGGGGTCAGGACAAAAGACAGATTTTTGACAAATTTCAAAATATGTCAGATATTGTCCAAATTATTTTTTATTTCACTTCTAGACATGTGAAATGCATGAACTAGGGCAAAAAAAGTGAAAAAAAATTGGTCTGATTTTTTTTAGTACCTTGCAGTTTTTCTTAGTTTTCACATAAGGTCCGGGGTCAGGATAAAAGACAGATTTTTGACAAATTTCAAAATATGTCAGATATTGTCCAAATTATTTTTTATTTCACGTCTAGACATGTGAAATGCACGAACTAGTGCAAAAAAGTGTAACAAAATTGATTTGATTTTTTTTAGTACCTTTCAGTTTTTCTTAGTTTTCACACAAGGTCCGGGGTCAGGACAAAAGACAGATTTTTGACAAATTTCAAAATATGTCAGATATTGTCCAAATTATTTTTTATTTCACTTCTAGACATGTGAAATGCATGAACTAGGGTAAAAAAGTGTAACAAAATTGGTTTGATTTTTTTTAGTACCTTTCAGTTTTTCTTAGTTTTCACACAAGGTCCGGGGTCAGGACAAAAGACAGATTTTTGACAAATTTCAAAATATGTCAGATATTGTCCAAATTATTTTTTATTTCACTTCTAGACATGTGAAATGCATGAACTAGGGCAAAAAAAGTGAAAAAAAATTGGTCTGATTTTTTTTAGTACCTTGCAGTTTTTCTTAGTTTTCACATAAGGTCCGGGGTCAGGATAAAAGACAGATTTTTGACAAATTTCAAAATATGTCAGATATTGTCCAAATTATTTTTTATTTCACGTCTAGACATGTGAAATGCACGAACTAGTGCAAAAAAGTGTAACAAAATTGGTTTGATTTTTTTTAGTACCTTTCAGTTTTTCTTAGTTTTCACACAAGGTCCGGGGTCAGGACAAAAGACAGATTTTTGACAAATTTCAAAATATGTCAGATATTGTCCAAATTATTTTTTATTTCACTTCTAGACATGTGAAATGCATGAACTAGGGCAAAAAAAGTGGAAAAAAATTGGTCTGATTTTTTTTAGTACTTTTCAGTTTTTCTTAGTTTTCACATAAGGTCCGGGGTCAGGACAAAAGACAGATTTTTGACAAATTTCAAAATCTGTCAGATATTGTCCAAATCATTTTTTATTTCACTTCTAGACATGTGAAATGCATGAACTAGGGCAAAAAAGTGTAACAAAATTGGTTTGATTTTTTTTAGTACCTTTCAGTTTTTCTTAGTTTTCACACAAGGTCCGGGGTCAGGACAAAAGACAGATTTTTGACAAATTTCAAAATATGTCAGATATTGTCCAAATTATTTTTTATTTCACGTCTAGACATGTGAAATGCACGAACTAGTGCAAAAAAGTGTAACAAAATTGGTTTGATTTTTTTTAGTACCTTTCAGTTTTTCTTAGTTTTCACACAAGGTCCGGGGTCAGGACAAAAGACAGATTTTTGACAAATTTCAAAATATGTCAGATATTGTCCAAATTATTTTTTATTTCACTTCTAGACATGTGAAATGCATGAACTAGGGCAAAAAAAGTGAAAAAAAATTGGTCTGATTTTTTTTTGTACTTTTCAGTTTTTCTTAGTTTTCACATAAGGTCCGGGGTCAGGACAAAAGACAGATTTTTGACAAATTTCAAAATATGTCAGATATTGTCCAAATTATTTTTTATTTCACGTCTAGACATGTGAAATGCACGAACTAGTGCAAAAAAGTGTAACAAAATTGGTTTGATTTTTTTTAGTACCTTTCAGTTTTTCTTAGTTTTCACACAAGGTCCGGGGTCAGGACAAAAGACAGATTTTTGACAAATTTCAAAATATGTCAGATATTGTCCAAATTATTTTTTATTTCACTTCTAGACATGTGAAATGCATGAACTAGGGCAAAAAAGTGTAACAAAATTGGTTTGATTTTTTTTAGTACCTTTCAGTTTTTCTTAGTTTTCACACAAGGTCCGGACAGTTTTTTGACAAATTTCAAAATATGTCAGATATTGTCCAAATTATTTTTTATTTCACTTCTAGACATGTGAAATGCATGAACTAGGGCAAAAAAAGTGAAAAAAAATTGGTCTGATTTTTTTTAGTACTTTTCAGTTTTTCTTAGTTTTCACATAAGGTCCGGGGTCAGGACAAAAGACAGATTTTTGACAAATTTCAAAATATGTCAGATATTGTCCAAATTATTTTTTATTTCACGTCTAGACATGTGAAATGCACGAACTAGTGCAAAAAAGTGTAACAAAATTGGTTTGATTTTTTTTAGTACCTTTCAGTTTTTCTTAGTTTTCACACAAGGTCCGGGGTCAGGACAAAAGACAGATTTTTGACAAATTTCAAAATATGTCAGATATTGTCCAAATTATTTTTTATTTCACTTCTAGACATGTGAAATGCATGAACTAGGGCAAAAAAAGTGAAAAAAAATTGGTCTGATTTTTTTTAGTACCTTGCAGTTTTTCTTAGTTTTCACATAAGGTCCGGGGTCAGGATAAAAGACAGATTTTTGACAAATTTCAAAATATGTCAGATATTGTCCAAATTATTTTTTATTTCACGTCTAGACATGTGAAATGCACGAACTAGTGCAAAAAAGTGTAACAAAATTGGTTTGATTTTTTTTAGTACCTTTCAGTTTTTCTTAGTTTTCACACAAGGTCCGGGGTCAGGACAAAAGACAGATTTTTGACAAATTTCAAAATATGTCAGATATTGTCCAAATTATTTTTTATTTCACTTCTAGACATGTGAAATGCATGAACTTGGGCAAAAAAAGTGAAAAAAAATTGGTCTGATTTTTTTTAGTACTTTTCAGTTTTTCTTAGTTTTCACATAAGGTCCGGGGTCAGGACAAAAGACAGATTTTTGACAAATTTCAAAATCTGTCAGATATTGTCCAAATTATTTTTTATTTCACGTCTAGACATGTGAAATGCACGAACTAGTGCAAAAAAGTGTAACAAAATTGGTTTGATTTTTTTTAGTACCTTTCAGTTTTTCTTAGTTTTCACACAAGGTCCGGGGTCAGGACAAAAGACAGATTTTTGACAAATTTCAAAATATGTCAGATATTGTCCAAATTATTTTTTATTTCACTTCTAGACATGTGAAATGCATGAACTAGGGCAAAAAAAGTGGAAAAAAATTGGTCTGATTTTTTTTAGTACTTTTCAGTTTTTCTTAGTTTTCACATAAGGTCCGGGGTCAGGACAAAAGACAGATTTTTGACAAATTTCAAAATCTGTCAGATATTGTCCAAATCATTTTTTATTTCACTTCTAGACATGTGAAATGCATGAACTAGGGCAAAAAAGTGTAACAAAATTGGTTTGATTTTTTTTAGTACCTTTCAGTTTTTCTTAGTTTTCACACAAGGTCCGGGGTCAGGACAAAAGACAGATTTTTGACAAATTTCAAAATATGTCAGATATTGTCCAAATTATTTTTTATTTCACTTCTAGACATGTGAAATGCATGAACTAGGGCAAAAAAAGTGAAAAAAAATTGGTCTGATTTTTTTTTGTACTTTTCAGTTTTTCTTAGTTTTCACATAAGGTCCGGGGTCAGGACAAAAGACAGATTTTTGACAAATTTCAAAATATGTCAGATATTGTCCAAATTATTTTTTATTTCACGTCTAGACATGTGAAATGCACGAACTAGTGCAAAAAAGTGTAACAAAATTGGTTTGATTTTTTTTAGTACCTTTCAGTTTTTCTTAGTTTTCACACAAGGTCCGGGGTCAGGACAAAAGACAGATTTTTGACAAATTTCAAAATATGTCAGATATTGTCCAAATTATTTTTTATTTCACTTCTAGACATGTGAAATGCATGAACTAGGGCAAAAAAGTGTAACAAAATTGGTTTGATTTTTTTTAGTACCTTTCAGTTTTTCTTAGTTTTCACACAAGGTCCGGACAGTTTTTTGACAAATTTCAAAATATGTCAGATATTGTCCAAATTATTTTTTATTTCACTTCTAGACATGTGAAATGCATGAACTAGGGCAAAAAAAGTGAAAAAAAATTGGTCTGATTTTTTTTAGTACTTTTCAGTTTTTCTTAGTTTTCACATAAGGTCCGGGGTCAGGACAAAAGACAGATTTTTGACAAATTTCAAAATATGTCAGATATTGTCCAAATTATTTTTTATTTCACGTCTAGACATGTGAAATGCACGAACTAGTGCAAAAAAGTGTAACAAAATTGGTTTGATTTTTTTTAGTACCTTTCAGTTTTTCTTAGTTTTCACACAAGGTCCGGGGTCAGGACAAAAGACAGATTTTTGACAAATTTCAAAATATGTCAGATATTGTCCAAATTATTTTTTATTTCACTTCTAGACATGTGAAATGCATGAACTAGGGCAAAAAAAGTGAAAAAAAATTGGTCTGATTTTTTTTAGTACCTTGCAGTTTTTCTTAGTTTTCACATAAGGTCCGGGGTCAGGATAAAAGACAGATTTTTGACAAATTTCAAAATATGTCAGATATTGTCCAAATTATTTTTTATTTCACGTCTAGACATGTGAAATGCACGAACTAGTGCAAAAAAGTGTAACAAAATTGGTTTGATTTTTTTTAGTACCTTTCAGTTTTTCTTAGTTTTCACACAAGGTCCGGGGTCAGGACAAAAGACAGATTTTTGACAAATTTCAAAATATGTCAGATATTGTCCAAATTATTTTTTATTTCACTTCTAGACATGTGAAATGCATGAACTAGGGCAAAAAAAGTGGAAAAAAATTGGTCTGATTTTTTTTAGTACTTTTCAGTTTTTCTTAGTTTTCACATAAGGTCCGGGGTCAGGACAAAAGACAGATTTTTGACAAATTTCAAAATCTGTCAGATATTGTCCAAATTATTTTTTATTTCACTTCTAGACATGTGAAATGCATGAACTAGGGCAAAAAAAGTGAAAAAAAATTGGTCTGATTTTTTTTAGTACCTTGCAGTTTTTCTTAGTTTTCACATAAGGTCCGGGGTCAGGATAAAAGACAGATTTTTGACAAATTTCAAAATATGTCAGATATTGTCCAAATTATTTTTTATTTCACGTCTAGACATGTGAAATGCACGAACTAGTGCAAAAAAGTGTAACAAAATTGGTTTGATTTTTTTTAGTACCTTTCAGTTTTTCTTAGTTTTCACACAAGGTCCGGGGTCAGGACAAAAGACAGATTTTTGACAAATTTCAAAATATGTCAGATATTGTCCAAATTATTTTTTATTTCACTTCTAGACATGTGAAATGCATGAACTAGGGCAAAAAAAGTGAAAAAAAATTGGTCTGATTTTTTTTTGTACTTTTCAGTTTTTCTTAGTTTTCACATAAGGTCCGGGGTCAGGACAAAAGACAGATTTTTGACAAATTTCAAAATATGTCAGATATTGTCCAAATTATTTTTTATTTCACGTCTAGACATGTGAAATGCACGAACTAGTGCAAAAAAGTGTAACAAAATTGGTTTGATTTTTTTTAGTACCTTTCAGTTTTTCTTAGTTTTCACACAAGGTCCGGGGTCAGGACAAAAGACAGATTTTTGACAAATTTCAAAATATGTCAGATATTGTCCAAATTATTTTTTATTTCACTTCTAGACATGTGAAATGCATGAACTAGGGCAAAAAAGTGTAACAAAATTGGTTTGATTTTTTTTAGTACCTTTCAGTTTTTCTTAGTTTTCACACAAGGTCCGGACAGTTTTTTGACAAATTTCAAAATATGTCAGATATTGTCCAAATTATTTTTTATTTCACTTCTAGACATGTGAAATGCATGAACTAGGGCAAAAAAAGTGAAAAAAAATTGGTCTGATTTTTTTTAGTACCTTGCAGTTTTTCTTAGTTTTCACATAAGGTCCGGGGTCAGGATAAAAGACAGATTTTTGACAAATTTCAAAATATGTCAGATATTGTCCAAATTATTTTTTATTTCACGTCTAGACATGTGAAATGCACGAACTAGTGCAAAAAAGTGTAACAAAATTGGTTTGATTTTTTTTAGTACCTTTCAGTTTTTCTTAGTTTTCACACAAGGTCCGGGGTCAGGACAAAAGACAGATTTTTGACAAATTTCAAAATATGTCAGATATTGTCCAAATTATTTTTTATTTCACTTCTAGACATGTGAAATGCATGAACTAGGGCAAAAAAAGTGGAAAAAAATTGGTCTGATTTTTTTTAGTACTTTTCAGTTTTTCTTAGTTTTCACATAAGGTCCGGGGTCAGGACAAAAGACAGATTTTTGACAAATTTCAAAATCTGTCAGATATTGTCCAAATTATTTTTTATTTCACTTCTAGACATGTGAAATGCATGAACTAGGGCAAAAAAAGTGAAAAAAAATTGGTCTGATTTTTTTTAGTACCTTGCAGTTTTTCTTAGTTTTCACATAAGGTCCGGGGTCAGGATAAAAGACAGATTTTTGACAAATTTCAAAATATGTCAGATATTGTCCAAATTATTTTTTATTTCACGTCTAGACATGTGAAATGCACGAACTAGTGCAAAAAAGTGTAACAAAATTGGTTTGATTTTTTTTAGTACCTTTCAGTTTTTCTTAGTTTTCACACAAGGTCCGGGGTCAGGACAAAAGACAGATTTTTGACAAATTTCAAAATATGTCAGATATTGTCCAAATTATTTTTTATTTCACTTCTAGACATGTGAAATGCATGAACTAGGGCAAAAAAAGTGAAAAAAAATTGGTCTGATTTTTTTTTGTACTTTTCAGTTTTTCTTAGTTTTCACATAAGGTCCGGGGTCAGGACAAAAGACAGATTTTTTACAAATTTCAAAATATGTCAGATATTGTCCAAATTATTTTTTATTTCACGTCTAGACATGTGAAATGCACGAACTAGTGCAAAAAAGTGTAACAAAATTGGTTTGATTTTTTTTAGTACCTTTCAGTTTTTCTTAGTTTTCACACAAGGTCCGGGGTCAGGACAAAAGACAGATTTTTGACAAATTTCAAAATATGTCAGATATTGTCCAAATTATTTTTTATTTCACTTCTAGACATGTGAAATGCATGAACTAGGGCAAAAAAGTGTAACAAAATTGGTTTGATTTTTTTTAGTACCTTTCAGTTTTTCTTAGTTTTCACACAAGGTCCGGACAGTTTTTTGACAAATTTCAAAATATGTCAGATATTGTCCAAATTATTTTTTATTTCACTTCTAGACATGTGAAATGCATGAACTAGGGCAAAAAAAGTGAAAAAAAATTGGTCTGATTTTTTTTAGTACTTTTCAGTTTTTCTTAGTTTTCACATAAGGTCCGGGGTCAGGACAAAAGACAGATTTTTGACAAATTTCAAAATATGTCAGATATTGTCCAAATTATTTTTTATTTCACGTCTAGACATGTGAAATGCACGAACTAGTGCAAAAAAGTGTAACAAAATTGGTTTGATTTTTTTTAGTACCTTTCAGTTTTTCTTAGTTTTCACACAAGGTCCGGGGTCAGGACAAAAGACAGATTTTTGACAAATTTCAAAATATGTCAGATATTGTCCAAATTATTTTTTATTTCACTTCTAGACATGTGAAATGCATGAACTTGGGCAAAAAAAGTGAAAAAAAATTGGTCTGATTTTTTTTAGTACCTTGCAGTTTTTCTTAGTTTTCACATAAGGTCCGGGGTCAGGATAAAAGACAGATTTTTGACAAATTTCAAAATATGTCAGATATTGTCCAAATTATTTTTTATTTCACGTCTAGACATGTGAAATGCACGAACTAGTGCAAAAAAGTGTAACAAAATTGGTTTGATTTTTTTTAGTACCTTTCAGTTTTTCTTAGTTTTCACACAAGGTCCGGGGTCAGGACAAAAGACAGATTTTTGACAAATTTCAAAATATGTCAGATATTGTCCAAATTATTTTTTATTTCACTTCTAGACATGTGAAATGCATGAACTAGGGCAAAAAAAGTGGAAAAAAATTGGTCTGATTTTTTTTAGTACTTTTCAGTTTTTCTTAGTTTTCACATAAGGTCCGGGGTCAGGACAAAAGACAGATTTTTGACAAATTTCAAAATCTGTCAGATATTGTCCAAATTATTTTTTATTTCACTTCTAGACATGTGAAATGCATGAACTAGGGCAAAAAAAGTGAAAAAAAATTGGTCTGATTTTTTTTAGTACCTTGCAGTTTTTCTTAGTTTTCACATAAGGTCCGGGGTCAGGATAAAAGACAGATTTTTGACAAATTTCAAAATATGTCAGATATTGTCCAAATTATTTTTTATTTCACGTCTAGACATGTGAAATGCACGAACTAGTGCAAAAAAGTGTAACAAAATTGGTTTGATTTTTTTTAGTACCTTTCAGTTTTTCTTAGTTTTCACACAAGGTCCGGGGTCAGGACAAAAGACAGATTTTTGACAAATTTCAAAATATGTCAGATATTGTCCAAATTATTTTTTATTTCACTTCTAGACATGTGAAATGCATGAACTAGGGCAAAAAAAGTGGAAAAAAATTGGTCTGATTTTTTTTAGTACTTTTCAGTTTTTCTTAGTTTTCACATAAGGTCCGGGGTCAGGACAAAAGACAGATTTTTGACAAATTTCAAAATCTGTCAGATATTGTCCAAATCATTTTTTATTTCACTTCTAGACATGTGAAATGCATGAACTAGGGCAAAAAAGTGTAACAAAATTGGTTTGATTTTTTTTAGTACCTTTCAGTTTTTCTTAGTTTTCACACAAGGTCCGGGGTCAGGACAAAAGACAGATTTTTGACAAATTTCAAAATATGTCAGATATTGTCCAAATTATTTTTTATTTCACTTCTAGACATGTGAAATGCATGAACTAGGGCAAAAAAAGTGAAAAAAAATTGGTCTGATTTTTTTTTGTACTTTTCAGTTTTTCTTAGTTTTCACATAAGGTCCGGGGTCAGGACAAAAGACAGATTTTTGACAAATTTCAAAATATGTCAGATATTGTCCAAATTATTTTTTATTTCACGTCTAGACATGTGAAATGCACGAACTAGTGCAAAAAAGTGTAACAAAATTGGTTTGATTTTTTTTAGTACCTTTCAGTTTTTCTTAGTTTTCACACAAGGTCCGGGGTCAGGACAAAAGACAGATTTTTGACAAATTTCAAAATATGTCAGATATTGTCCAAATTATTTTTTATTTCACTTCTAGACATGTGAAATGCATGAACTAGGGCAAAAAAGTGTAACAAAATTGGTTTGATTTTTTTTAGTACCTTTCAGTTTTTCTTAGTTTTCACACAAGGTCCGGGGTCAGGACAAAAGACAGATTTTTGACAAATTTCAAAATATGTCAGATATTGTCCAAATTATTTTTTATTTCACTTCTAGACATGTGAAATGCATGAACTAGGGCAAAAAAAGTGGAAAAAAATTGGTCTGATTTTTTTTAGTACTTTTCAGTTTTTCTTAGTTTTCACATAAGGTCCGGGGTCAGGACAAAAGACAGATTTTTGACAAATTTCAAAATATGTCAGATATTGTCCAAATTATTTTTTATTTCACTTCTAGACATGTGAAATGCATGAACTAGGGCAAAAAAAGTGAAAAAAAATTGGTCTGATTTTTTTTAGTACCTTGCAGTTTTTCTTAGTTTTCACATAAGGTCCGGGGTCAGGATAAAAGACAGATTTTTGACAAATTTCAAAATATGTCAGATATTGTCCAAATTATTTTTTATTTCACGTCTAGACATGTGAAATGCACGAACTAGTGCAAAAAAGTGTAACAAAATTGGTTTGATTTTTTTTAGTACCTTTCAGTTTTTCTTAGTTTTCACACAAGGTCCGGGGTCAGGACAAAAGACAGATTTTTGACAAATTTCAAAATATGTCAGATATTGTCCAAATTATTTTTTATTTCACTTCTAGACATGTGAAATGCATGAACTAGGGCAAAAAAGTGTAACAAAATTGGTTTGATTTTTTTTAGTACCTTTCAGTTTTTCTTAGTTTTCACACAAGGTCCGGGGTCAGGACAAAAGACAGATTTTTGACAAATTTCTAAATATGTCAGATATTGTCCAAATTATTTTTTATTTCACTTCTAGACATGTGAAATGCATGAACTAGGGCAAAAAAAGTGAAAAAAAATTGGTCTGATTTTTTTTAGTACTTTTCAGTTTTTCTTAGTTTTCACATAAGGTCCGGGGTCAGGACAAAAGACAGATTTTTGACAAATTTCAAAATCTGTCAGATATTGTCCAAATCATTTTTTATTTCACTTCTAGACATGTGAAATGCATGAACTAGGGCAAAAAAGTGTAACAAAATTGGTTTGATTTTTTTTAGTACCTTTCAGTTTTTCTTAGTTTTCACACAAGGTCCGGACAGTTTTTTGACAAATTTCAAAATATGTCAGATATTGTCCAAATTATTTTTTATTTCACTTCTAGACATGTGAAATGCATGAACTAGGGCAAAAAAAGTGAAAAAAAATTGGTCTGATTTTTTTTAGTACTTTTCAGTTTTTCTTAGTTTTCACATAAGGTCCGGGGTCAGGACAAAAGACAGATTTTTGACAAATTTCAAAATATGTCAGATATTGTCCAAATTATTTTTTATTTCACGTCTAGACATGTGAAATGCACGAACTAGTGCAAAAAAGTGTAACAAAATTGGTTTGATTTTTTTTAGTACCTTTCAGTTTTTCTTAGTTTTCACACAAGGTCCGGGGTCAGGACAAAAGACAGATTTTTGACAAATTTCAAAATATGTCAGATATTGTCCAAATTATTTTTTATTTCACTTCTAGACATGTGAAATGCATGAACTAGGGCAAAAAAGTGTAACAAAATTGGTTTGATTTTTTTTAGTACCTTTCAGTTTTTCTTAGTTTTCACACAAGGTCCGGGGTCAGGATAAAAGACAGATTTTTGACAAATTTCAAAATATGTCAGATATTGTCCAAATTATTTTTTATTTCACGTCTAGTCATGTGAAATGCACGAACTAGTGCAAAAAAGTGTAACAAAATTGGTTTGATTTTTTTTAGTACCTTTCAGTTTTTCTTAGTTTTCACACAAGGTCCGGGGTCAGGACAAAAGACAGATTTTTGACAAATTTCAAAATATGTCAGATATTGTCCAAATTATTTTTTATTTCACTTCTAGACATGTGAAATGCATGAACTAGGGCAAAAAAGTGTAAAAAAATTGGTTTGATTTTTTTTAGTACCTTTCAGTTTTTTTTAGTTTTCACATAAGGTCCGGGGTCAGGACAAAAGACAGATTTTTGACAAATTTCAAAATATGTCAGATATTGTCAAAATTATTTTTTATTTCACGTCTAGACATGTGAAATGCATGAACTAGTGCAATAAAGTCTAACAAAATTGGTCTGATTTTTTTTAGTACTTTTCAGTTTTTCTTAGTTTTCACATAAGGTCCGGGGTCAGGACAAAAGACAGATTTTTGACAAATTTCAAAATCTGTCAGATATTGTCCAAATCATTTTTTATTTAATTTCTAGACATGTGAAATGCATGAACTAGTGCAAAAAAGTGTAACAAAATTGGTTTGATTTTTTTTAGTACTTTTCAGTTTTTCTTAGTTTTCACATAAGGTCCGGGGTCAGGATAAAAGACAGATTTTTGACAAATTTCAAAATCTCTCAGATATTGTCCAAATCATTTTTTATTTCACTTCTAGACATGTGAAATGCATGAACTAGTGCAAAAAAGTGTAAAAATATTGGTTTGATTTTTTTTAGTACCTTTCAGTTTTTCTTAGTTTTCACATAAGGTCCGGGGTCAGGATAAAAGACAGATTTTTTACAAATTTCAAAATCTCTCAGATATTGTCCAAATCATTTTTTATTTCACTTCTAGACATGTGAAATGCATGAACTAGTGCAAAAAAGTGTAAAAATATTGGTTTGATTTTTTTTAGTACCTTTCAGTTTTTCTTAGTTTTCACATAAGGTCCGGGGTCAGGACAAAAGACAGATTTTTGACAAATTTCAAAATCTGTCAGATATTGTCCAAATCATTTTTTATTTCATTTCTAGACATGTGAAATGCATGAACTAGGGCAAAAAAAGTGAAAAAAAATTGGTCTGATTTTTTTTAGTACTTTTCAGTTTTTCTTAGTTTTCACATAAGGTCCGGGGTCAGGACAAAAGACAGATTTTTGTCAAATTTCAAAATCTGTCAGATATTGTCCAAATCATTTTTTATTTCATTTCTAGACATGTGAAATGCATGAACTAGGGCAAAAAAGTGTAAAAAAATTGGTTTGATTTTTTTTTAGTACCTTGCAGTTTTTCTTAGTTTTCACATAAGGTCCGGGGTCAGGACAAAAGACAGAATTTTGACAAATTTCAAAATATGTCAGATATTGTCCAAATCATTTTTTATTTCACTTATAGACATGTGAAATGCATGAACTAGGGCAAAAAAGAGTAAAAAAATTGGTTTGATTTTTTTTAGTACCTTTCAGTTTTTTTTAGTTTTCACATAAGGTCCGGGGTCAGGACAAAAGACAGATTTTTGACAAATTTCAAAATCTGTCAGATATTGTCCAAATCATTTTTTATTTCACTTCTAGACATGTGAAATGCATGAACTAGGGCAAAAAAGTGTAAAAATATTGGTTTGATTTTTTTTTAGTACCTTTCAGTTTTTCTTAGTTTTCACATAAGGTCCGGGGTCAGGACAAAATACAGATTTCTGACAAATTTCAAAATATGTCAGATATTGTCCAAATCATTTTTTATTTCACTTCTAGACATGTGAAATGCATGAACTAGGGCAAAAAAGTGTAAAAAAATTGGTTTGATTTTTTTTAGTACCTTTCAGTTTTTTTTAGTTTTCACATAAGGTCCGGGGTCAGGACAAAAGACAGATTTTTGACAAATTTCAAAATATGTCAGATATTGTCCAAATTATTTTTTATTTCACGTCTAGACATGTGAAATGCATGAACTAGTGCAAAAAAGTGTAACAAAATTGGTTTGATTTTTTTTTAGTACTTTTCAGTTTTTCTTAGTTTTCACATAAGGTCCGGGGTCAGGATAAAAGACAGATTTTTGACAAATTTCAAAATCTCTCAGATATTGTCCAAATTATTTTTTATTTCACTTCTAGACATGTGAAATGCATGAACTAGGGCAAAAAAAGTGAAAAAAAAATTGGTCTGATTTTTTTTAGTACTTTTCAGTTTTTCTTAGTTTTCACATAAGGTCCGGGGTCAGGACAAAAGACATAATTTTGACAAATTTCAAAATATGTCAGATATTGTCCAAATCATTTTTTATTTCACTTATAGACATGTGAAATGCATGAACTAGGGCAAAAAAGAGTAAAAAAATTGGTTTGATTTTTTTTAGTACCTTTCAGTTTTTTTTAGTTTTCACATAAGGTCCGGGGTCAGGACAAAAGACAGATTTTTGACAAATTTCAAAATCTGTCAGATATTGTCCAAATCATTTTTTATTTCACTTCTAGACATGTGAAATGCATGAACTAGGGCAAAAAAGTGTAAAAATATTGGTTTGATTTTTTTTAGTACCTTTCAGTTTTTCTTAGTTTTCACATAAGGTCCGGGGTCAGGACAAAATACAGATTTCTGACAAATTTCAAAATATGTCAGATATTGTCCAAATCATTTTATATTTCACTTCTAGACATGTGAAATGTATGAACTAGGGCAAAAAAGTGTAAAAAAATTGGTTTGATTTTTTTTAGTACCTTTCAGTTTTTTTTAGTTTTCACATAAGGTCCGGGGTCAGGACAAAAGACAGATTTTTGACAAATTTCAAAATCTGTCAGATATTGTCCAAATCATTTTTTATTTCACTTCTAGACATGTGAAATGCATGAACTAAGGCAAAAAAGTGTAAAAATATTGGTTTGATTTTTTTTAGTACCTTTCAGTTTTTCTTAGTTTTCACATAAGGTCCGGGGTCAGGACAAAAGACAGATTTTTGACAAATTTCAAAATCTGTCAGATATTGTCCAAATCATTTTTTATTTCACTTCTAGACATGTGAAATGCATGAACTAGGGCAAAAAAGTCTAACAAAATTGGTTTGATTTTTTTTTTGTACTTTTCAGTTTTTCTTAGTTTTCACATAAGGTCCGGGGTCAGGATAAAAGACAGATTTTTGACAAATTTCAAAATCTCTCAGATATTGTCCAAATTATTTTTTATTTCACTTCTAGACATGTGAAATGCATGAACTAGGGCAAAAAAGTGTAAAAAAATTGGTTTGATTTTTTTTAGTACCTTTCAGTTTTTTTTAGTTTTCACATAAGGTCCGGGGTCAGGACAAAAGACAGATTTTTGACAAATTTCAAAATCTGTCAGATATTGTCCAAATCATTTTTTATTTCACTTCTAGACATGTGAAATGCATGAACTAGGGCAAAAAAGTGTAAAAATAATGGTTTGATTTTTTTTAGTACCTTTCAGTTTTTCTTAGTTTTCACATAAGGTCCGGGGTCAGGACAAAATACAGATTTCTGACAAATTTCAAAATCTGTCAGATATTGTCCAAATCATTTTTTATTTAATTTCTAGACATGTGAAATGCATGAACTAGGGCAAGAAAGTGTGAAAAAATTGGTTTGATTTTTTTTTAGTACCTTGCAGTTTTTCTTAGTTTTCACATAAGGTCCGGGGTCAGGACAAAAGACAGATTTTTGACAAATTTCAAAATATGTCAGATATTGTCCAAATCATTTTTTATTTCACGTCTAGACATGTGAAATGCATGAACTAGTGCAAAAAAGTGTAACAAAATTGGTTTGATTTTTTTTTAGTACTTTTCAGTTTTTCTTAGTTTTCACATAAGGTCCGGGGTCAGGATAAAAGACAGATTTTTGACAAATTTCAAAATCTCTCAGATATTGTCCAAATCATTTTTTATTTCACTTCTAGACATGTGAAATGCATGAACTAGGGCAAAAAAGTGTAAAAATATTGGTTTGATTTTTTTTAGTACCTTTCAGTTTTTCTTAGTTTTCACATAAGGTCCGGGGTCAGGACAAAATACAGATTTCTGACAAATTTCAAAATATGTCAGATATTGTCCAAATCATTTTATATTTCACTTCTAGACATGTGAAATGTATGAACTAGGGCAAAAAAGTGTAAAAAAATTGGTTTGATTTTTTTTAGTACCTTTCAGTTTTTTTTAGTTTTCACATAAGGTCCGGGGTCAGGACAAAAGACAGATTTTTGACAAATTTCAAAATCTGTCAGATATTGTCCAAATCATTTTTTATTTCACTTCTAGACATGTGAAATGCATGAACTAAGGCAAAAAAGTGTAAAAATATTGGTTTGATTTTTTTTAGTACCTTTCAGTTTTTCTTAGTTTTCACATAAGGTCCGGGGTCAGGACAAAAGACAGATTTTTGACAAATTTCAAAATCTGTCAGATATTGTCCAAATCATTTTTTATTTCACTTCTAGACATGTGAAATGCATGAACTAGGGCAAAAAAGTCTAACAAAATTGGTTTGATTTTTTTTTTGTACTTTTCAGTTTTTCTTAGTTTTCACATAAGGTCCGGGGTCAGGATAAAAGACAGATTTTTGACAAATTTCAAAATCTCTCAGATATTGTCCAAATTATTTTTTATTTCACTTCTAGACATGTGAAATGCATGAACTAGGGCAAAAAAGTGTAAAAAAATTGGTTTGATTTTTTTTAGTACCTTTCAGTTTTTTTTAGTTTTCACATAAGGTCCGGGGTCAGGACAAAAGACAGATTTTTGACAAATTTCAAAATCTGTCAGATATTGTCCAAATCATTTTTTATTTCACTTCTAGACATGTGAAATGCATGAACTAGGGCAAAAAAGTGTAAAAATATTGGTTTGATTTTTTTTAGTACCTTTCAGTTTATCTTAGTTTTCACATAAGGTCCGGGGTCAGGACAAAATACAGATTTCTGACAAATTTCAAAATCTGTCAGATATTGTCCAAATCATTTTTTATTTAATTTCTAGACATGTGAAATGCATGAACTAGGGCAAGAAAGTGTGAAAAAATTGGTTTGATTTTTTTTTAGTACCTTGCAGTTTTTCTTAGTTTTCACATAAGGTCCGGGGTCAGGACAAAAGACAGATTTTTGACAAATTTCAAAATATGTCAGATATTGTCCAAATCATTTTTTATTTCACTTCTAGACATGTGAAATGCATGAACTAGGGCAAAAAAGTGTAAAAAAATTGGTTTGATTTTTTTTAGTACCTTTCAGTTTTTTTTAGTTTTCACATAAGGTCCGGGGTCAGGACAAAAGACAGATTTTTGACAAATTTCAAAATATGTCAGATATTGTCCAAATCATTTTTTATTTCACTTCTAGACATGTGAAATGCATGAACTAGGGCAAAAAAGTGTAAAAATATTGGTTTGATTTTTTTTTAGTACCTTTCAGTTTTTCTTAGTTTTCACATAAGGTCCGGGGTCAGGACAAAAGACAGAATTTTGACAAATTTCAAAATCTGTCAGATATTGTCCAAATCATTTTTTATTTCACTTCTAGACATGTGAAATGCATGAACTAGGGCAAAAAAGTCTAACAAAATTGGTTTGATTTTTTTTTTGTACTTTTCAGTTTTTCTTAGTTTTCACATAAGGTCCGGGGTCAGGATAAAAGACAGATTTTTGACAAATTTCAAAATCTCTCAGATATTGTCCAAATTATTTTTTATTTCACTTCTAGACATGTGAAATGCATGAACTAGGGCAAAAAAGTGTAAAAAAATTGGTTTGATTTTTTTTAGTACCTTTCAGTTTTTTTTAGTTTTCACATAAGGTCCGGGGTCAGGACAAAAGACAGATTTTTGACAAATTTCAAAATCTGTCAGATATTGTCCAAATCATTTTTTATTTCACTTCTAGACATGTGAAATGCATGAACTAGGGCAAAAAAGTGTAAAAATATTGGTTTGATTTTTTTTAGTACCTTTCAGTTTTTCTTAGTTTTCACATAAGGTCCGGGGTCAGGACAAAATACAGATTTCTGACAAATTTCAAAATCTGTCAGATATTGTCCAAATCATTTTTTATTTAATTTCTAGACATGTGAAATGCATGAACTAGGGCAAGAAAGTGTGAAAAAATTGGTTTGATTTTTTTTTAGTACCTTGCAGTTTTTCTTAGTTTTCACATAAGGTCCGGGGTCAGGACAAAAGACAGATTTTTGACAAATTTCAAAATATGTCAGATATTGTCAAAATTATTTTTTATTTCACGTCTAGACATGTGAAATACATGAACTAGTGCAATAAAGTCTAACAAAATTGGTCTGATTTTTTTTAGTACTTTTCAGTTTTTCTTAGTTTTCACATAAGGTCCGGGGTCAGGACAAAAGACAGATTTTTGACAAATTTCAAAATCTGTCAGATATTGTCCAAATCATTTTTTATTTAATTTCTAGACATGTGAAATGCATGAACTAGTGCAAAAAAGTGTAACAAAATTGGTTTGATTTTTTTTAGTACTTTTCAGTTTTTCTTAGTTTTCACATAAGGTCCGGGGTCAGGATAAAAGACAGATTTTTGACAAATTTCAAAATCTCTCAGATATTGTCCAAATCATTTTTTATTTCACTTCTAGACATGTGAAATGCATGAACTAGGGCAAGAAAGTGTGAAAAAATTGGTTTGATTTTTTTTTAGTACCTTGCAGTTTTTCTTAGTTTTCACATAAGGTCCGGGGTCAGGACAAAAGACAGATTTTTGACAAATTTCAAAATATGTCAGATATTGTCCAAATCATTTTTTATTTCACGTCTAGACATGTGAAATGCATGAACTAGTGCAAAAAAGTGTAACAAAATTGGTTTGATTTTTTTTTAGTACTTTTCAGTTTTTCTTAGTTTTCACATAAGGTCCGGGGTCAGGATAAAAGACAGATTTTTGACAAATTTCAAAATCTCTCAGATATTGTCCAAATTATTTTTTATTTCACTTCTAGACATGTGAAATGCATGAACTAGGGCAAAAAAAGTGAAAAAAAAATTGGTCTGATTTTTTTTAGTACTTTTCAGTTTTTCTTAGTTTTCACATAAGGTCCGGGGTCAGGACAAAAGACATAATTTTGACAAATTTCAAAATATGTCAGATATTGTCCAAATCATTTTTTATTTCACTTATAGACATGTGAAATGCATGAACTAGGGCAAAAAAGAGTAAAAAAATTGGTTTGATTTTTTTTAGTACCTTTCAGTTTTTTTTAGTTTTCACATAAGGTCCGGGGTCAGGACAAAAGACAGATTTTTGACAAATTTCAAAATCTGTCAGATATTGTCCAAATCATTTTTTATTTCACTTCTAGACATGTGAAATGCATGAACTAGGGCAAAAAAGTGTAAAAATATTGGTTTGATTTTTTTTAGTACCTTTCAGTTTTTCTTAGTTTTCACATAAGGTCCGGGGTCAGGACAAAATACAGATTTCTGACAAATTTCAAAATATGTCAGATATTGTCCAAATCATTTTATATTTCACTTCTAGACATGTGAAATGTATGAACTAGGGCAAAAAAGTGTAAAAAAATTGGTTTGATTTTTTTTAGTACCTTTCAGTTTTTTTTAGTTTTCACATAAGGTCCGGGGTCAGGACAAAAGACAGATTTTTGACAAATTTCAAAATCTGTCAGATATTGTCCAAATCATTTTTTATTTCACTTCTAGACATGTGAAATGCATGAACTAGGGCAAAAAAGTGTAAAAATATTGGTTTGATTTTTTTTAGTACCTTTCAGTTTTTCTTAGTTTTCACATAAGGTCCGGGGTCAGGACAAAATACAGATTTCTGACAAATTTCAAAATATGTCAGATATTGTCCAAATCATTTTATATTTCACTTCTAGACATGTGAAATGTATGAACTAGGGCAAAAAAGTGTAAAAAAATTGGTTTGATTTTTTTTAGTACCTTTCAGTTTTTTTTAGTTTTCACATAAGGTCCGGGGTCAGGACAAAAGACAGATTTTTGACAAATTTCAAAATCTGTCAGATATTGTCCAAATCATTTTTTATTTCACTTCTAGACATGTGAAATGCATGAACTAAGGCAAAAAAGTGTAAAAATATTGGTTTGATTTTTTTTAGTACCTTTCAGTTTTTCTTAGTTTTCACATAAGGTCCGGGGTCAGGACAAAAGACAGATTTTTGACAAATTTCAAAATCTGTCAGATATTGTCCAAATCATTTTTTATTTCACTTCTAGACATGTGAAATGCATGAACTAGGGCAAAAAAGTGTAAAAATATTGGTTTGATTTTTTTTAGTACCTTTCAGTTTTTCTTAGTTTTCACATAAGGTCCGGGGTCAGGACAAAATACAGATTTCTGACAAATTTCAAAATCTGTCAGATATTGTCCAAATCATTTTTTATTTAATTTCTAGACATGTGAAATGCATGAACTAGGGCAAGAAAGTGTGAAAAAATTGGTTTGATTTTTTTTTAGTACCTTGCAGTTTTTCTTAGTTTTCACATAAGGTCCGGGGTCAGGACAAAAGACAGATTTTTGACAAATTTCAAAATATGTCAGATATTGTCAAAATTATTTTTTATTTCACGTCTAGACATGTGAAATGCATGAACTAGTGCAATAAAGTCTAACAAAATTGGTCTGATTTTTTTTAGTACTTTTCAGTTTTTCTTAGTTTTCACATAAGGTCCGGGGTCAGGACAAAAGACAGATTTTTGACAAATTTCAAAATCTGTCAGATATTGTCCAAATCATTTTTTATTTAATTTCTAGACATGTGAAATGCATGAACTAGTGCAAAAAAGTGTAACAAAATTGGTTTGATTTTTTTTAGTACTTTTCAGTTTTTCTTAGTTTTCACATAAGGTCCGGGGTCAGGATAAAAGACAGATTTTTGACAAATTTCAAAATCTCTCAGATATTGTCCAAATCATTTTTTATTTCACTTCTAGACATGTGAAATGCATGAACTAGGGCAAGAAAGTGTGAAAAAATTGGTTTGATTTTTTTTTAGTACCTTGCAGTTTTTCTTAGTTTTCACATAAGGTCCGGGGTCAGGACAAAAGACAGATTTTTGACAAATTTCAAAATATGTCAGATATTGTCCAAATCATTTTTTATTTCACGTCTAGACATGTGAAATGCATGAACTAGTGCAAAAAAGTGTAACAAAATTGGTTTGATTTTTTTTTAGTACTTTTCAGTTTTTCTTAGTTTTCACATAAGGTCCGGGGTCAGGATAAAAGACAGATTTTTGACAAATTTCAAAATCTCTCAGATATTGTCCAAATTATTTTTTATTTCACTTCTAGACATGTGAAATGCATGAACTAGGGCAAAAAAAGTGAAAAAAAAATTGGTCTGATTTTTTTTAGTACTTTTCAGTTTTTCTTAGTTTTCACATAAGGTCCGGGGTCAGGACAAAAGACATAATTTTGACAAATTTCAAAATATGTCAGATATTGTCCAAATCATTTTTTATTTCACTTATAGACATGTGAAATGCATGAACTAGGGCAAAAAAGAGTAAAAAAATTGGTTTGATTTTTTTTAGTACCTTTCAGTTTTTTTTAGTTTTCACATAAGGTCCGGGGTCAGGACAAAAGACAGATTTTTGACAAATTTCAAAATCTGTCAGATATTGTCCAAATCATTTTTTATTTCACTTCTAGACATGTGAAATGCATGAACTAGGGCAAAAAAGTGTAAAAATATTGGTTTGATTTTTTTTAGTACCTTTCAGTTTTTCTTAGTTTTCACATAAGGTCCGGGGTCAGGACAAAATACAGATTTCTGACAAATTTCAAAATATGTCAGATATTGTCCAAATCATTTTATATTTCACTTCTAGACATGTGAAATGTATGAACTAGGGCAAAAAAGTGTAAAAAAATTGGTTTGATTTTTTTTAGTACCTTTCAGTTTTTTTTAGTTTTCACATAAGGTCCGGGGTCAGGACAAAAGACAGATTTTTGACAAATTTCAAAATCTGTCAGATATTGTCCAAATCATTTTTTATTTCACTTCTAGACATGTGAAATGCATGAACTAGGGCAAAAAAGTGTAAAAATATTGGTTTGATTTTTTTTAGTACCTTTCAGTTTTTCTTAGTTTTCACATAAGGTCCGGGGTCAGGACAAAATACAGATTTCTGACAAATTTCAAAATATGTCAGATATTGTCCAAATCATTTTATATTTCACTTCTAGACATGTGAAATGTATGAACTAGGGCAAAAAAGTGTAAAAAAATTGGTTTGATTTTTTTTAGTACCTTTCAGTTTTTTTTAGTTTTCACATAAGGTCCGGGGTCAGGACAAAAGACAGATTTTTGACAAATTTCAAAATCTGTCAGATATTGTCCAAATCATTTTTTATTTCACTTCTAGACATGTGAAATGCATGAACTAAGGCAAAAAAGTGTAAAAATATTGGTTTGATTTTTTTTAGTACCTTTCAGTTTTTCTTAGTTTTCACATAAGGTCCGGGGTCAGGACAAAAGACAGATTTTTGACAAATTTCAAAATCTGTCAGATATTGTCCAAATCATTTTTTATTTCACTTCTAGACATGTGAAATGCATGAACTAGGGCAAAAAAGTGTAAAAATATTGGTTTGATTTTTTTTAGTACCTTTCAGTTTTTCTTAGTTTTCACATAAGGTCCGGGGTCAGGACAAAATACAGATTTCTGACAAATTTCAAAATCTGTCAGATATTGTCCAAATCATTTTTTATTTAATTTCTAGACATGTGAAATGCATGAACTAGGGCAAGAAAGTGTGAAAAAATTGGTTTGATTTTTTTTTAGTACCTTGCAGTTTTTCTTAGTTTTCACATAAGGTCCGGGGTCAGGACAAAAGACAGATTTTTGACAAATTTCAAAATATGTCAGATATTGTCAAAATTATTTTTTATTTCACGTCTAGACATGTGAAATGCATGAACTAGTGCAATAAAGTCTAACAAAATTGGTCTGATTTTTTTTAGTACTTTTCAGTTTTTCTTAGTTTTCACATAAGGTCCGGGGTCAGGACAAAAGACAGATTTTTGACAAATTTCAAAATCTGTCAGATATTGTCCAAATCATTTTTTATTTAATTTCTAGACATGTGAAATGCATGAACTAGTGCAAAAAAGTGTAACAAAATTGGTTTGATTTTTTTTAGTACTTTTCAGTTTTTCTTAGTTTTCACATAAGGTCCGGGGTCAGGATAAAAGACAGATTTTTGACAAATTTCAAAATCTCTCAGATATTGTCCAAATCATTTTTTATTTCACTTCTAGACATGTGAAATGCATGAACTAGGGCAAGAAAGTGTGAAAAAATTGGTTTGATTTTTTTTTAGTACCTTGCAGTTTTTCTTAGTTTTCACATAAGGTCCGGGGTCAGGACAAAAGACAGATTTTTGACAAATTTCAAAATATGTCAGATATTGTCCAAATCATTTTTTATTTCACGTCTAGACATGTGAAATGCATGAACTAGTGCAAAAAAGTGTAACAAAATTGGTTTGATTTTTTTTTAGTACTTTTCAGTTTTTCTTAGTTTTCACATAAGGTCCGGGGTCAGGATAAAAGACAGATTTTTGACAAATTTCAAAATCTCTCAGATATTGTCCAAATTATTTTTTATTTCACTTCTAGACATGTGAAATGCATGAACTAGGGCAAAAAAAGTGAAAAAAAAATTGGTCTGATTTTTTTTAGTACTTTTCAGTTTTTCTTAGTTTTCACATAAGGTCCGGGGTCAGGACAAAAGACATAATTTTGACAAATTTCAAAATATGTCAGATATTGTCCAAATCATTTTTTATTTCACTTATAGACATGTGAAATGCATGAACTAGGGCAAAAAAGAGTAAAAAAATTGGTTTGATTTTTTTTAGTACCTTTCAGTTTTTTTTAGTTTTCACATAAGGTCCGGGGTCAGGACAAAAGACAGATTTTTGACAAATTTCAAAATCTGTCAGATATTGTCCAAATCATTTTTTATTTCACTTCTAGACATGTGAAATGCATGAACTAGGGCAAAAAAGTGTAAAAATATTGGTTTGATTTTTTTTAGTACCTTTCAGTTTTTTTTAGTTTTCACATAAGGTCCGGGGTCAGGACAAAAGACAGATTTTTGACAAATTTCAAAATCTGTCAGATATTGTCCAAATCATTTTTTATTTCACTTCTAGACATGTGAAATGCATGAACTAAGGCAAAAAAGTGTAAAAATATTGGTTTGATTTTTTTTAGTACCTTTCAGTTTTTCTTAGTTTTCACATAAGGTCCGGGGTCAGGACAAAAGACAGATTTTTGACAAATTTCAAAATCTGTCAGATATTGTCCAAATCATTTTTTATTTCACTTCTAGACATGTGAAATGCATGAACTAGGGCAAAAAAGTCTAACAAAATTGGTCTGATTTTTTTTTTGTACTTTTCAGTTTTTCTTAGTTTTCACATAAGGTCCGGGGTCAGGATAAAAGACAGATTTTTGACAAATTTCAAAATCTCTCAGATATTGTCCAAATTATTTTTTATTTCACTTCTAGACATGTGAAATGCATGAACTAGGGCAAAAAAGTGTAAAAAAATTGGTTTGATTTTTTTTAGTACCTTTCAGTTTTTTTTAGTTTTCACATAAGGTCCGGGGTCAGGACAAAAGACAGATTTTTGACAAATTTCAAAATCTGTCAGATATTGTCCAAATCATTTTTTATTTCACTTCTAGACATGTGAAATGCATGAACTAGGGCAAAAAAGTGTAAAAATATTGGTTTGATTTTTTTTAGTACCTTTCAGTTTTTCTTAGTTTTCACATAAGGTCCGGGGTCAGGACAAAATACAGATTTCTGACAAATTTCAAAATCTGTCAGATATTGTCCAAATCATTTTTTATTTAATTTCTAGACATGTGAAATGCATGAACTAGGGCAAGAAAGTGTGAAAAAATTGGTTTGATTTTTTTTTAGTACCTTGCAGTTTTTCTTAGTTTTCACATAAGGTCCGGGGTCAGGACAAAAGACAGATTTTTGACAAATTTCAAAATATGTCAGATATTGTCCAAATCATTTTTTATTTCACTTCTAGACATGTGAAATGCATGAACTAGGGCAAAAAAGTGTAAAAAAATTGGTTTGATTTTTTTTAGTACCTTTCAGTTTTTTTTAGTTTTCACATAAGGTCCGGGGTCTGGACAAAAGACAGATTTTTGACAAATTTCAAAATATGTCAGATATTGTCCAAATCATTTTTTATTTCACTTCTAGACATGTGAAATGCATGAACTAGGGCAAAAAAGTGTAAAAATATTGGTTTGATTTTTTTTTAGTACCTTTCAGTTTTTCTTAGTTTTCACATAAGGTCCGGGGTCAGGACAAAAGACAGAATTTTGACAAATTTCAAAATCTGTCAGATATTGTCCAAATCATTTTTTATTTCACTTCTAGACATGTGAAATGCATGAACTAGGGCAAAAAAGTCTAACAAAATTGGTTTGATTTTTTTTTTGTACTTTTCAGTTTTTCTTAGTTTTCACATAAGGTCCGGGGTCAGGATAAAAGACAGATTTTTGACAAATTTCAAAATCTCTCAGATATTGTCCAAATTATTTTTTATTTCACTTCTAGACATGTGAAATGCATGAACTAGGGCAAAAAAGTGTAAAAAAATTGGTTTGATTTTTTTTAGTACCTTTCAGTTTTTTTTAGTTTTCACATAAGGTCCGGGGTCAGGACAAAAGACAGATTTTTGACAAATTTCAAAATCTGTCAGATATTGTCCAAATCATTTTTTATTTCACTTCTAGACATGTGAAATGCATGAACTAGGGCAAAAAAGTGTAAAAATATTGGTTTGATTTTTTTTAGTACCTTTCAGTTTTTCTTAGTTTTCACATAAGGTCCGGGGTCAGGACAAAATACAGATTTCTGACAAATTTCAAAATCTGTCAGATATTGTCCAAATCATTTTTTATTTAATTTCTAGACATGTGAAATGCATGAACTAGGGCAAGAAAGTGTGAAAAAATTGGTTTGATTTTTTTTTAGTACCTTGCAGTTTTTCTTAGTTTTCACATAAGGTCCGGGGTCAGGACAAAAGACAGATTTTTGACAAATTTCAAAATATGTCAGATATTGTCAAAATTATTTTTTATTTCACGTCTAGACATGTGAAATGCATGAACTAGTGCAATAAAGTCTAACAAAATTGGTCTGATTTTTTTTAGTACTTTTCAGTTTTTCTTAGTTTTCACATAAGGTCCGGGGTCAGGACAAAAGACAGATTTTTGACAAATTTCAAAATCTGTCAGATATTGTCCAAATCATTTTTTATTTAATTTCTAGACATGTGAAATGCATGAACTAGTGCAAAAAAGTGTAACAAAATTGGTTTGATTTTTTTTAGTACTTTTCAGTTTTTCTTAGTTTTCACATAAGGTCCGGGGTCAGGATAAAAGACAGATTTTTGACAAATTTCAAAATCTCTCAGATATTGTCCAAATCATTTTTTATTTCACTTCTAGACATGTGAAATGCATGAACTAGTGCAAAAAAGTGTAAAAATATTGGTTTGATTTTTTTTAGTACCTTTCAGTTTTTCTTAGTTTTCACATAAGGTCCGGGGTCAGGACAAAAGACAGATTTTTGACAAATTTCAAAATCTGTCAGATATTGTCCAAATCATTTTTTATTTCATTTCTAGACATGTGAAATGCATGAACTAGGGCAAAAAAAGTGAAAAAAAATTGGTCTGATTTTTTTTAGTACTTTTCAGTTTTTCTTAGTTTTCACATAAGGTCCGGGGTCAGGACAAAAGACAGATTTTTGTCAAATTTCAAAATCTGTCAGATATTGTCCAAATCATTTTTTATTTCATTTCTAGACATGTGAAATGCATGAACTAGGGCAAAAAAAGTGAAAAAAAATTGGTCTGATTTTTTTTAGTACTTTTCAGTTTTTCTTAGTTTTCACATAAGGTCCGGGGTCAGGACAAAATACAGATTTCTGACAAATTTCAAAATCTGTCAGATATTGTCCAAATCATTTTTTATTTCACTTATAGACATGTGAAATGCATGAACTAGGGCAAAAAAGTGTAAAAAAATTGGTTTGATTTTTTTTTAGTACCTTGCAGTTTTTCTTAGTTTTCACATAAGGTCCGGGGTCAGGACAAAAGACAGAATTTTGACAAATTTCAAAATATGTCAGATATTGTCCAAATTATTTTTTATTTCACGTCTAGACATGTGAAATGCATGAACTAGGGCAAAAAAGTGTAAAAAAATTGGTTTGATTTTTTTTTAGTACCTTGCAGTTTTTCTTAGTTTTCACATAAGGTCCGGGGTCAGGACAAAAGACAGAATTTTGACAAATTTCAAAATCTCTCAGATATTGTCCAAATCATTTTTTATTTCACTTCTAGACATGTGAAATGCATGAACTAGGGCAAGAAAGTGTGAAAAAATTGGTTTGATTTTTTTTTAGTACCTTGCAGTTTTTCTTAGTTTTCACATAAGGTCCGGGGTCAGGACAAAAGACAGATTTTTGACAAATTTCAAAATATGTCAGATATTGTCCAAATCATTTTTTATTTCACGTCTAGACATGTGAAATGCATGAACTAGTGCAAAAAAGTGTAACAAAATTGGTTTGATTTTTTTTTAGTACTTTTCAGTTTTTATTAGTTTTCACATAAGGTCCGGGGTCAGGATAAAAGACAGATTTTTGACAAATTTCAAAATCTCTCAGATATTGTCCAAATTATTTTTTATTTCACTTCTAGACATGTGAAATGCATGAACTAGGGCAAAAAAAGTGAAAAAAAAAATTGGTCTGATTTTTTTTAGTACTTTTCAGTTTTTCTTAGTTTTCACATAAGGTCCGGGGTCAGGACAAAAGACATAATTTTGACAAATTTCAAAATATGTCAGATATTGTCCAAATCATTTTTTATTTCACTTATAGACATGTGAAATGCATGAACTAGGGCAAAAAAGAGTAAAAAAATTGGTTTGATTTTTTTTAGTACCTTTCAGTTTTTTTTAGTTTTCACATAAGGTCCGGGGTCAGGACAAAAGACAGATTTTTGACAAATTTCAAAATCTGTCAGATATTGTCCAAATCATTTTTTATTTCACTTCTAGACATGTGAAATGCATGAACTAGGGCAAAAAAGTGTAAAAATATTGGTTTGATTTTTTTTAGTACCTTTCAGTTTTTCTTAGTTTTCACATAAGGTCCGGGGTCAGGACAAAATACAGATTTCTGACAAATTTCAAAATATGTCAGATATTGTCCAAATCATTTTATATTTCACTTCTAGACATGTGAAATGTATGAACTAGGGCAAAAAAGTGTAAAAAAATTGGTTTGATTTTTTTTAGTACCTTTCAGTTTTTTTTAGTTTTCACATAAGGTCCGGGGTCAGGACAAAAGACAGATTTTTGACAAATTTCAAAATCTGTCAGATATTGTCCAAATCATTTTTTATTTCACTTCTAGACATGTGAAATGCATGAACTAAGGCAAAAAAGTGTAAAAATATTGGTTTGATTTTTTTTAGTACCTTTCAGTTTTTCTTAGTTTTCACATAAGGTCCGGGGTCAGGACAAAAGACAGATTTTTGACAAATTTCAAAATCTGTCAGATATTGTCCAAATCATTTTTTATTTCACTTCTAGACATGTGAAATGCATGAACTAGGGCAAAAAAGTCTAACAAAATTGGTCTGATTTTTTTTTTGTACTTTTCAGTTTTTCTTAGTTTTCACATAAGGTCCGGGGTCAGGATAAAAGACAGATTTTTGACAAATTTCAAAATCTCTCAGATATTGTCCAAATTATTTTTTATTTCACTTCTAGACATGTGAAATGCATGAACTAGGGCAAAAAAGTGTAAAAAAATTGGTTTGATTTTTTTTAGTACCTTTCAGTTTTTTTTAGTTTTCACATAAGGTCCGGGGTCAGGACAAAAGACAGATTTTTGACAAATTTCAAAATCTGTCAGATATTGTCCAAATCATTTTTTATTTCACTTCTAGACATGTGAAATGCATGAACTAGGGCAAAAAAGTGTAAAAATATTGGTTTGATTTTTTTTAGTACCTTTCAGTTTTTCTTAGTTTTCACATAAGGTCCGGGGTCAGGACAAAATACAGATTTCTGACAAATTTCAAAATCTGTCAGATATTGTCCAAATCATTTTTTATTTAATTTCTAGACATGTGAAATGCATGAACTAGGGCAAGAAAGTGTGAAAAAATTGGTTTGATTTTTTTTTAGTACCTTGCAGTTTTTCTTAGTTTTCACATAAGGTCCGGGGTCAGGACAAAAGACAGATTTTTGACAAATTTCAAAATATGTCAGATATTGTCCAAATCATTTTTTATTTCACTTCTAGACATGTGAAATGCATGAACTAGGGCAAAAAAGTGTAAAAAAATTGGTTTGATTTTTTTTAGTACCTTTCAGTTTTTTTTAGTTTTCACATAAGGTCCGGGGTCTGGACAAAAGACAGATTTTTGACAAATTTCAAAATATGTCAGATATTGTCCAAATCATTTTTTATTTCACTTCTAGACATGTGAAATGCATGAACTAGGGCAAAAAAGTGTAAAAATATTGGTTTGATTTTTTTTTAGTACCTTTCAGTTTTTCTTAGTTTTCACATAAGGTCCGGGGTCAGGACAAAAGACAGAATTTTGACAAATTTCAAAATCTGTCAGATATTGTCCAAATCATTTTTTATTTCACTTCTAGACATGTGAAATGCATGAACTAGGGCAAAAAAGTCTAACAAAATTGGTTTGATTTTTTTTTTGTACTTTTCAGTTTTTCTTAGTTTTCACATAAGGTCCGGGGTCAGGATAAAAGACAGATTTTTGACAAATTTCAAAATCTCTCAGATATTGTCCAAATTATTTTTTATTTCACTTCTAGACATGTGAAATGCATGAACTAGGGCAAAAAAGTGTAAAAAAATTGGTTTGATTTTTTTTAGTACCTTTCAGTTTTTTTTAGTTTTCACATAAGGTCCGGGGTCAGGACAAAAGACAGATTTTTGACAAATTTCAAAATCTGTCAGATATTGTCCAAATCATTTTTTATTTCACTTCTAGACATGTGAAATGCATGAACTAGGGCAAAAAAGTGTAAAAATATTGGTTTGATTTTTTTTAGTACCTTTCAGTTTTTCTTAGTTTTCACATAAGGTCCGGGGTCAGGACAAAATACAGATTTCTGACAAATTTCAAAATCTGTCAGATATTGTCCAAATCATTTTTTATTTAATTTCTAGACATGTGAAATGCATGAACTAGGGCAAGAAAGTGTGAAAAAATTGGTTTGATTTTTTTTTAGTACCTTGCAGTTTTTCTTAGTTTTCACATAAGGTCCGGGGTCAGGACAAAAGACAGATTTTTGACAAATTTCAAAATATGTCAGATATTGTCAAAATTATTTTTTATTTCACGTCTAGACATGTGAAATGCATGAACTAGTGCAATAAAGTCTAACAAAATTGGTCTGATTTTTTTTAGTACTTTTCAGTTTTTCTTAGTTTTCACATAAGGTCCGGGGTCAGGACAAAAGACAGATTTTTGACAAATTTCAAAATCTGTCAGATATTGTCCAAATCATTTTTTATTTAATTTCTAGACATGTGAAATGCATGAACTAGTGCAAAAAAGTGTAACAAAATTGGTTTGATTTTTTTTAGTACTTTTCAGTTTTTCTTAGTTTTCACATAAGGTCCGGGGTCAGGATAAAAGACAGATTTTTGACAAATTTCAAAATCTCTCAGATATTGTCCA
Organism: Alosa pseudoharengus; assembly: GCF_046254945.1. NCBI lineage: Eukaryota > Metazoa > Chordata > Actinopteri > Clupeiformes > Clupeidae > Alosa > Alosa pseudoharengus. The sequence goes on from NW_027468848.1 coordinate 43,407,165, forward strand.
AATCATTTTTTATTTCACTTCTAGACATGTGAAATGCATGAACTAGTGCAAAAAAGTGTAAAAATATTGGTTTGATTTTTTTTAGTACCTTTCAGTTTTTCTTAGTTTTCACATAAGGTCCGGGGTCAGGACAAAAGACAGATTTTTGACAAATTTCAAAATCTGTCAGATATTGTCCAAATCATTTTTTATTTCATTTCTAGACATGTGAAATGCATGAACTAGGGCAAAAAAAGTGAAAAAAAATTGGTCTGATTTTTTTTAGTACTTTTCAGTTTTTCTTAGTTTTCACATAAGGTCCGGGGTCAGGACAAAAGACAGATTTTTGTCAAATTTCAAAATCTGTCAGATATTGTCCAAATCATTTTTTATTTCATTTCTAGACATGTGAAATGCATGAACTAGGGCAAAAAAAGTGAAAAAAAATTGGTCTGATTTTTTTTAGTACTTTTCAGTTTTTCTTAGTTTTCACATAAGGTCCGGGGTCAGGACAAAATACAGATTTCTGACAAATTTCAAAATCTGTCAGATATTGTCCAAATCATTTTTTATTTCACTTATAGACATGTGAAATGCATGAACTAGGGCAAAAAAGTGTAAAAAAATTGGTTTGATTTTTTTTTAGTACCTTGCAGTTTTTCTTAGTTTTCACATAAGGTCCGGGGTCAGGACAAAAGACAGAATTTTGACAAATTTCAAAATATGTCAGATATTGTCCAAATTATTTTTTATTTCACGTCTAGACATGTGAAATGCATGAACTAGGGCAAAAAAGTGTAAAAAAATTGGTTTGATTTTTTTTTAGTACCTTGCAGTTTTTCTTAGTTTTCACATAAGGTCCGGGGTCAGGACAAAAGACAGAATTTTGACAAATTTCAAAATATGTCAGATATTGTCCAAATTATTTTTTATTTCACGTCTAGACATGTGAAATGCATGAACTAGTGCAAAAAAGTGTAAAAATATTGGTTTGATTTTTTTTAGTACTTTTCAGTTTTTCTTAGTTTTCACATAAGGTCCGGGGTCAGGACAAAAGACAGATTTTTGACAAATTTCAAAATCTGTCAGATATTGTCCAAATCATTTTTTATTTAATTTCTAGACATGTGAAATGCATGAACTAGTGCAAAAAAGTGTAACAAAATTGGTTTGATTTTTTTTAGTACTTTTCAGTTTTTCTTAGTTTTCACATAAGGTCCGGGGTCAGGATAAAAGACAGATTTTTGACAAATTTCAAAATCTCTCAGATATTGTCCAAATCATTTTTTATTTCACTTCTAGACATGTGAAATGCATGAACTAGTGCAAAAAAGTGTAAAAATATTGGTTTGATTTTTTTTAGTACCTTTCAGTTTTTCTTAGTTTTCACATAAGGTCCGGGGTCAGGACAAAAGACAGATTTTTGACAAATTTCAAAATCTGTCAGATATTGTCCAAATCATTTTTTATTTCATTTCTAGACATGTGAAATGCATGAACTAGGGCAAAAAAAGTGAAAAAAAATTGGTCTGATTTTTTTTAGTACTTTTCAGTTTTTCTTAGTTTTCACATAAGGTCCGGGGTCAGGACAAAAGACAGATTTTTGTCAAATTTCAAAATCTGTCAGATATTGTCCAAATCATTTTTTATTTCATTTCTAGACATGTGAAATGCATGAACTAGGGCAAAAAAAGTGAAAAAAAATTGGTCTGATTTTTTTTAGTACTTTTCAGTTTTTCTTAGTTTTCACATAAGGTCCGGGGTCAGGACAAAATACAGATTTCTGACAAATTTCAAAATCTGTCAGATATTGTCCAAATCATTTTTTATTTCACTTATAGACATGTGAAATGCATGAACTAGGGCAAAAAAGTGTAAAAAAATTGGTTTGATTTTTTTTTAGTACCTTGCAGTTTTTCTTAGTTTTCACATAAGGTCCGGGGTCAGGACAAAAGACAGAATTTTGACAAATTTCAAAATATGTCAGATATTGTCCAAATTATTTTTTATTTCACGTCTAGACATGTGAAATGCATGAACTAGGGCAAAAAAGTGTAAAAAAATTGGTTTGATTTTTTTTTAGTACCTTGCAGTTTTTCTTAGTTTTCACATAAGGTCCGGGGTCAGGACAAAAGACAGAATTTTGACAAATTTCAAAATATGTCAGATATTGTCCAAATTATTTTTTATTTCACGTCTAGACATGTGAAATGCATGAACTAGTGCAAAAAAGTGTAAAAATATTGGTTTGATTTTTTTTAGTACTTTTCAGTTTTTCTTAGTTTTCACATAAGGTCCGGGGTCAGGACAAAAGACAGATTTTTGACAAATTTCAAAATCTGTCAGATATTGTCCAAATCATTTTTTATTTCATTTCTAGTCATGTGAAATGCATGAACTAGGGCAAAAAAAGTGAAAACAAATTGGTCTGATTTTTTTTAGTACTTTTCAGTTTTTCTTAGTTTTCACATAAGGTCCGGGGTCAGGACAAAATACAGATTTCTGACAAATTTCAAAATCTGTCAGATATTGTCCAAATCATTTTTTATTTAATTTCTAGACATGTGAAATGCATGAACTAGGGAAAGAAAGTGTGAAAAAATTGGTTTGATTTTTTTTTAGTACTTTGCAGTTTTTCTTAGTTTTCACATAAGGTCCGGGGTCAGGACAAAAGACAGATTTTTGACAAATTTCAAAATATGTCAGATATTGTCCAAATCATTTTTTATTTCACTTCTAGACATGTGAAATGCATGAACTAGGGCAAAAAAGTGTAAAAAAATTGGTTTGATTTTTTTTTAGTACCTTGCAGTTTTTCTTAGTTTTCACATAAGGTCCGGGGTCAGGACAAAAGACAGAATTTTGACAAATTTCAAAATATGTCAGATATTGTCCAAATCATTTTTTATTTCACTTATAGACATGTGAAATGCATGAACTAGGGCAAAAAAGTGTAAAAAAATTGGTTTGATTTTTTTTAGTACCTTTCAGTTTTTTTTAGTTTTCACATAAGGTCCGGTGTCAGGACAAAAGACAGAATTTTGACAAATTTCAAAATATGTCAGATATTGTCCAAATCATTTTTTATTTCATTTCTAGACATGTGAAATGCATGAACTAGGGCAAAAAAAGTGAAAAAAAATTGGTCTGATTTTTTTTAGTACTTTTCAGTTTTTCTTAGTTTTCACATAAGGTCCGGGGTCAGGACAAAAGACAGAATTTTGACAAATTTCAAAATATGTCAGATATTGTCCAAATCATTTTTTATTTCACTTATAGACATGTGAAATGCATGAACTAGGGCAAAAAAGTGTCAAAAAATTGGTTTGATTTTTTTTTGTACCTTTCAGTTTTTTTTAGTTTTCACATAAGGTCCGGGGTCAGGACAAAAGATAGATTTTTGACAAATTTCAAAATATGTCAGATATTGTCCAAATTATTTTTTATTTCACGTCTAGACATGTGAAATGCATGAACTAGTGCAAAAAAGTGTAACAAAATTGGTTTGATTTTTTTTAGTACTTTTCAGTTTTTCTTAGTTTTCACATAAGGTCCGGGGTCAGGATAAAAGACAGATTTTTGACAAATTTCAAAATCTCTCAGATATTGTCCAAATCATTTTTTATTTCACTTCTAGACATGTGAAATGCATGAACTAGTGCAAAAAAGTGTAAAAATATTGGTTTGATTTTTTTTAGTACCTTTCAGTTATTCTTAGTTTTCACATAAGGTCCGGGGTCAGGACAAAAGACAGATTTTTGACAAATTTCAAAATATGTCAGATATTGTCCAAATTATTTTTTATTTCACGTCTAGACATGTGAAATGCATGAACTAGTGCAAAAAAGTCTAACAAAATTGGTCTGATTTTTTTTAGTACTTTTCAGTTTTTCTTAGTTTTCACATAAGGTCCGGGGTCAGGATAAAAGACAGATTTTTGACAAATTTCAAAATCTCTCAGATATTGTCCAAATTATTTTTTATTTCACTTCTAGACATGTGAAATGCATGAACTAGGGCAAAAAAAGTGAAAAAAAATTGGTCTGATTTTTTTTAGTACTTTTCAGTTTTTCTTAGTTTTCACATAAGGTCCGGGGTCAGGACAGAAGAGAGAATTTTTACAAATTTCAAAATATGTCAGATATTGTCCAAATCATTTTTTATTTCACTTCTAGACATGTGAAATGCATGAACTAGTGCAAAAAAGTGTAACAAAATTGGTTTGATTTTTTTTTTAGTACTTTTCAGTTTTTCTTAGTTTTCACATAAGGTCCGGGGTCAGGACAAAAGACAGATTTTTGACAAATTTCAAAATCTGTCAGATATTGTCCAAATCATTTTTTATTTCATTTCTAGACATGTGAAATGCATGAACTAGTGCAAAAAAGTGTAACAAAATTGGTTTGATTTTTTTTTAGTACTTTTCAGTTTTTCTTAGTTTTCACATAAGGTCCGGGGTCAGGACAAAAGACAGATTTTTGACAAATTTCAAAATATGTCAGATATTGTCCAAATTATTTTTTATTTCACGTCTAGACATGTGAAATGCATGAACTAGTGCAAAAAAGTGTAAAAAAATTGGTTTGATTTTTTTTAGTACCTTTCAGTTTTTTTTAGTTTTCACATAAGGTCCGGGGTCAGGACAAAAGACAGATTTTTGACAAATTTCAAAATATGTCAGATATTGTCCAAATTATTTTTTATTTCACGTCTAGACATGTGAAATGCATGAACTAGTGCAAAAAAGTCTAACAAAATTGGTCTGATTTTTTTTAGTACTTTTCAGTTTTTCTTAGTTTTCACATAAGGTCCGGGGTCAGGATAAAAGACAGATTTTTGACAAATTTCAAAATCTCTCAGATATTGTCCAAATTATTTTTTATTTCACTTCTAGACATGTGAAATGCATGAACTAGGGCAAAAAAAGTGAAAAAAAATTGGTCTGATTTTTTTTAGTACTTTTCAGTTTTTCTTAGTTTTCACATAAGGTCCGGGGTCAGGACAAAAGACAGAATTTTTACAAATTTCAAAATATGTCAGATATTGTCCAAATCATTTTTTATTTCACTTCTAGACATGTGAAATGCATGAACTAGGGCAAAAAAGTGTAAAAAAATTGGTTTGATTTTTTTTTAGTACCTTGCAGTTTTTCTTAGTTTTCACATAAGGTCCGGGGTCAGGACAAAAGACAGAATTTTTACAAATTTCAAAATATGTCAGATATTGTCCAAATCATTTTTTATTTCACTTCTAGACATGTGAAATGCATGAACTAGGGCAAAAAAAGTGAAAAAAAATTGGTCTGATTTTTTTTAGTACTTTTCAGTTTTTCTTAGTTTTCACATAAGGTCCGGGGTCAGGACAAAAGACAGATTTTTGACAAATTTCAAAATCTGTCAGATATTGTCCAAATCATTTTTTATTTCATTTCTAGACATGTGAAATGCATGAACTAGGGCAAAAAAAGTGAAAAAAAATTGGTCTGATTTTTTTTAGTACTTTTCAGTTTTTCTTAGTTTTCACATAAGGTCCGGGGTCAGGACAAAATACAGATTTCTGACAAATTTCAAAATCTGTCAGATATTGTCCAAATCATTTTTTATTTAATTTCTAGACATGTGAAATGCATGAACTAGGGCAAGAAAGTGTGAAAAAATTGGTTTGATTTTTTTTTAGTACCTTGCAGTTTTTCTTAGTTTTCACATAAGGTCCGGGGTCAGGACAAAAGACAGATTTTTGACAAATTTCAAAATATGTCAGATATTGTCCAAATCATTTTTTATTTCACTTCTAGACATGTGAAATGCATGAACTAGGGCAAAAAAGTGTAAAAAAATTGGTTTGATTTTTTTTTAGTACCTTGCAGTTTTTCTTAGTTTTCACATAAGGTCCGGGGTCAGGACAAAAGACAGAATTTTGACAAATTTCAAAATATGTCAGATATTGTCCAAATCATTTTTTATTTCACTTATAGACATGTGAAATGCATGAACTAGGGCAAAAAAGTGTAAAAAAATTGGTTTGATTTTTTTTAGTACCTTTCAGTTTTTTTTAGTTTTCACATTAGGTCCGGGGTCAGGACAAAAGATAGATTTTTGACAAATTTCAAAATATGTCAGATATTGTCCAAATTATTTTTTATTTCACGTCTAGACATGTGAAATGCATGAACTAGTGCAAAAAAGTGTAACAAAATTGGTTTGATTTTTTTTTAGTACTTTTCAGTTTTTCTTAGTTTTCACATAATGTCCGGGGTCAGGACAAAAGACAGATTTTTGACAAATTTCAAAATATGTCAGATATTGTCCAAATCATTTTTTATTTCACTTCTAGACATGTGAAATGCATGAACTAGGGCAAAAAAGTGTAAAAAAATTGGTTTGATTTTTTTTTAGTACCTTGCAGTTTTTCTTAGTTTTCACATAAGGTCCGGGGTCAGGACAAAAGACAGAATTTTGACAAATTTCAAAATATGTCAGATATTGTCCAAATTATTTTTTATTTCACGTCTAGACATGTGAAATGCATGAACTAGTGCAAAAAAGTGTAAAAATATTGGTTTGATTTTTTTTAGTACTTTTCAGTTTTTCTTATTTTTCACATAAGGTCCGGGGTCAGGACAAAAGACAGATTTTTGACAAATTTCAAAATCTGTCAGATATTGTCCAAATCATTTTTTATTTCATTTCTAGACATGTGAAATGCATGAACTAGGGCAAAAAAAGTGAAAAAAAATTGGTCTGATTTTTTTTAGTACTTTTCAGTTTTTCTTAGTTTTCACATAAGGTCCGGGGTCAGGACAAAATACAGATTTCTGACAAATTTCAAAATATGTCAGATATTGTCCAAATCATTTTTTATTTCACTTCTAGACATGTGAAATGCATGAACTAGGGCAAAAAAGTGTAAAAAAATTGGTTTGATTTTTTTTTAGTACCTTGCAGTTTTTCTTAGTTTTCACATAAGGTCCGGGGTCAGGACAAAAGACAGATTTTTGACAAATTTCAAAATCTGTCAGATATTGTCCAAATCATTTTTTATTTCACTTCTAGACATGTGAAATGCATGAACTAGGGCAAAAAAGTCTAACAAAATTGGTTTGATTTTTTTTTTGTACTTTTCAGTTTTTCTTAGTTTTCACATAAGGTCCGGGGTCAGGATAAAAGACAGATTTTTGACAGATTTCAAAATCTCTCAGATATTGTCCAAATTATTTTTTATTTCACTTCTAGACATGTGAAATGCATGAACTAGGGCAAAAAAAGTGAAAAAAAATTGGTCTGATTTTTTTTAGTACTTTTCAGTTTTTCTTAGTTTTCACATAAGGTCCGGGGTCAGGACAAAAGACAGAATTTTTACAAATTTCAAAATATGTCAGATATTGTCCAAATCATTTTTTATTTCACTTCTAGACATGTGAAATGCATGAACTAGGGCAAAAAAGTGTAAAAAAATTGGTTTGATTTTTTTTTAGTACCTTGCAGTTTTTCTTAGTTTTCACATAAGGTCCGGGGTCAGGACAAAAGACAGAATTTTGACAAATTTCAAAATATGTCAGATATTGTCCAAATTATTTTTTATTTCACGTCTAGACATGTGAAATGCATGAACTAGTGCAAAAAAGTGTAAAAATATTGGTTTGATTTTTTTTAGTACTTTTCAGTTTTTCTTATTTTTCACATAAGGTCCGGGGTCAGGACAAAAGACAGATTTTTGACAAATTTCAAAATCTGTCAGATATTGTCCAAATCATTTTTTATTTCATTTCTAGACATGTGAAATGCATGAACTAGGGCAAAAAAAGTGAAAAAAAATTGGTCTGATTTTTTTTAGTACTTTTCAGTTTTTCTTAGTTTTCACATAAGGTCCGGGGTCAGGACAAAATACAGATTTCTGACAAATTTCAAAATCTGTCAGATATTGTCCAAATCATTTTTTATTTAATTTCTAGACATGTGAAATGCATGAACTAGGGCAAAAAAGTGTAAAAAAATTGGTTTGATTTTTTTTAGTACCTTTCAGTTTTTTTTAGTTTTCACATAAGGTCCGGGGTCAGGACAAAAGACAGAATTTTGACAAATTTCAAAATATGTCAGATATTGTCCAAATCATTTTTTATTTCATTTCTAGACATGTGAAATGCATGAACTAGGGCAAAAAAAGTGAAAAAAAATTGGTCTGATTTTTTTTAGTACTTTTCAGTTTTTCTTAGTTTTCACATAAGGTCCGGGGTCAGGACAGAAGACAGAATTTTTACAAATTTCAAAATATGTCAGATATTGTCCAAATCATTTTTTATTTCACTTCTAGACATGTGAAATGCATGAACTAGTGCAAAAAAGTCTAACAAAATTGGTTTGATTTTTTTTTTGTACTTTTCAGTTTTTCTTAGTTTTCACATAAGGTCCGGGGTCAGGATAAAAGACAGATTTTTGACAGATTTCAAAATCTCTCAGATATTGTCCAAATTATTTTTTATTTCACTTCTAGACATGTGAAATGCATGAACTAGGGCAAAAAAAGTGAAAAAAAATTGGTCTGATTTTTTTTAGTACTTTTCAGTTTTTCTTAGTTTTCACATAAGGTCCGGGGTCAGGACAAAAGACAGAATTTTTACAAATTTCAAAATATGTCAGATATTGTCCAAATCATTTTTTATTTCACTTCTAGACATGTGAAATGCATGAACTAGGGCAAAAAAGTGTAAAAAAATTGGTTTGATTTTTTTTAGTACCTTGCAGTTTTTCTTAGTTTTCACATAAGGTCCGGGGTCAGGACAAAAGACAGAATTTTTACAAATTTCAAAATATGTCAGATATTGTCCAAATCATTTTTTATTTCACTTCTAGACATGTGAAATGCATGAACTAGGGCAAAAAAAGTGAAAAAAAATTGGTCTGATTTTTTTTAGTACTTTTCAGTTTTTCTTAGTTTTCACATAAGGTCCGGGGTCAGGACAAAAGACATAATTTTGACAAATTTCAAAATATGTCAGATATTGTCCAAATCATTTTTTATTTCACTTCTAGACATGTGAAATGCATGAACTAGGGCAAAAAAGTGTAAAAAAATTGGTTTGATTTTTTTTTAGTACCTTGCAGTTTTTCTTAGTTTTCACATAAGGTCCGGGGTCAGGACAAAAGACAGAATTTTTACAAATTTCAAAATATGTCAGATATTGTCCAAATCATTTTTTATTTCACTTCTAGACATGTGAAATGCATGAACTAGGGCAAAAAAAGTGAAAAAAAATTGGTCTGATTTTTTTTAGTACTTTTCAGTTTTTCTTAGTTTTCACATAAGGTCCGGGGTCAGGACAAAAGACATAATTTTGACAAATTTCAAAATATGTCAGATATTGTCCAAATCATTTTTTATTTCACTTCTAGACATGTGAAATGCATGAACTAGGGCAAAAAAGTGTAAAAAAATTGGTTTGATTTTTTTTTAGTACCTTGCAGTTTTTCTTAGTTTTCACATAAGGTCCGGGGTCAGGACAAAAGACAGAATTTTTACAAATTTCAAAATATGTCAGATATTGTCCAAATCATTTTTTATTTCACTTCTAGACATGTGAAATGCATGAACTAGGGCAAAAAAAGTGAAAAAAAATTGGTCTGATTTTTTTTAGTACTTTTCAGTTTTTCTTAGTTTTCACATAAGGTCCGGGGTCAGGACAAAAGACATAATTTTGACAAATTTCAAAATATGTCAGATATTGTCCAAATCATTTTTTATTTCACTTATAGACATGTGAAATGCATGAACTAGGGCAAAAAAGAGTAAAAAAATTGGTTTGATTTTTTTTAGTACCTTTCAGTTTTTTTTAGTTTTCACATAAGGTCCGGGGTCAGGACAAAAGACAGATTTTTGACAAATTTCAAAATCTGTCAGATATTGTCCAAATCATTTTTTATTTCACTTCTAGACATGTGAAATGCATGAACTAGGGCAAAAAAGTGTAAAAATATTGGTTTGATTTTTTTTAGTACCTTTCAGTTTTTCTTAGTTTTCACATAAGGTCCGGGGTCAGGACAAAATACAGATTTCTGACAAATTTCAAAATATGTCAGATATTGTCCAAATCATTTTATATTTCACTTCTAGACATGTGAAATGTATGAACTAGGGCAAAAAAGTGTAAAAAAATTGGTTTGATTTTTTTTAGTACCTTTCAGTTTTTTTTAGTTTTCACATAAGGTCCGGGGTCAGGACAAAAGACAGATTTTTGACAAATTTCAAAATCTGTCAGATATTGTCCAAATCATTTTTTATTTCACTTCTAGACATGTGAAATGCATGAACTAAGGCAAAAAAGTGTAAAAATATTGGTTTGATTTTTTTTAGTACCTTTCAGTTTTTCTTAGTTTTCACATAAGGTCCGGGGTCAGGACAAAAGACAGATTTTTGACAAATTTCAAAATCTGTCAGATATTGTCCAAATCATTTTTTATTTCACTTCTAGACATGTGAAATGCATGAACTAGGGCAAAAAAGTCTAACAAAATTGGTTTGATTTTTTTTTTGTACTTTTCAGTTTTTCTTAGTTTTCACATAAGGTCCGGGGTCAGGATAAAAGACAGATTTTTGACAAATTTCAAAATCTCTCAGATATTGTCCAAATTATTTTTTATTTCACTTCTAGACATGTGAAATGCATGAACTAGGGCAAAAAAGTGTAAAAAAATTGGTTTGATTTTTTTTAGTACCTTTCAGTTTTTTTTAGTTTTCACATAAGGTCCGGGGTCAGGACAAAAGACAGATTTTTGACAAATTTCAAAATCTGTCAGATATTGTCCAAATCATTTTTTATTTCACTTCTAGACATGTGAAATGCATGAACTAGGGCAAAAAAGTGTAAAAATATTGGTTTGATTTTTTTTAGTACCTTTCAGTTTTTCTTAGTTTTCACATAAGGTCCGGGGTCAGGACAAAATACAGATTTCTGACAAATTTCAAAATCTGTCAGATATTGTCCAAATCATTTTTTATTTAATTTCTAGACATGTGAAATGCATGAACTAGGGCAAGAAAGTGTGAAAAAATTGGTTTGATTTTTTTTTAGTACCTTGCAGTTTTTCTTAGTTTTCACATAAGGTCCGGGGTCAGGACAAAAGACAGATTTTTGACAAATTTCAAAATATGTCAGATATTGTCCAAATCATTTTTTATTTCACGTCTAGACATGTGAAATGCATGAACTAGTGCAAAAAAGTGTAACAAAATTGGTTTGATTTTTTTTTAGTACTTTTCAGTTTTTCTTAGTTTTCACATAAGGTCCGGGGTCAGGATAAAAGACAGATTTTTGACAAATTTCAAAATCTCTCAGATATTGTCCAAATTATTTTTTATTTCACTTCTAGACATGTGAAATGCATGAACTAGGGCAAAAAAAGTGAAAAAAAAATTGGTCTGATTTTTTTTAGTACTTTTCAGTTTTTCTTAGTTTTCACATAAGGTCCGGGGTCAGGACAAAAGACATAATTTTGACAAATTTCAAAATATGTCAGATATTGTCCAAATCATTTTTTATTTCACTTATAGACATGTGAAATGCATGAACTAGGGCAAAAAAGAGTAAAAAAATTGGTTTGATTTTTTTTAGTACCTTTCAGTTTTTTTTAGTTTTCACATAAGGTCCGGGGTCAGGACAAAAGACAGATTTTTGACAAATTTCAAAATCTGTCAGATATTGTCCAAATCATTTTTTATTTCACTTCTAGACATGTGAAATGCATGAACTAGGGCAAAAAAGTGTAAAAATATTGGTTTGATTTTTTTTAGTACCTTTCAGTTTTTCTTAGTTTTCACATAAGGTCCGGGGTCAGGACAAAATACAGATTTCTGACAAATTTCAAAATCTGTCAGATATTGTCCAAATCATTTTTTATTTAATTTCTAGACATGTGAAATGCATGAACTAGGGCAAGAAAGTGTGAAAAAATTGGTTTGATTTTTTTTTAGTACCTTGCAGTTTTTCTTAGTTTTCACATAAGGTCCGGGGTCAGGACAAAAGACAGATTTTTGACAAATTTCAAAATATGTCAGATATTGTCCAAATCATTTTTTATTTCACTTCTAGACATGTGAAATGCATGAACTAGGGCAAAAAAGTGTAAAAAAATTGGTTTGATTTTTTTTTAGTACCTTGCAGTTTTTCTTAGTTTTCACATAAGGTCCGGGGTCAGGACAAAAGACAGAATTTTGACAAATTTCAAAATATGTCAGATATTGTCCAAATCATTTTTTATTTCACTTCTAGACATGTGAAATGCATGAACTAGGGCAAAAAAGTGTAAAAAAATTGGTTTGATTTTTTTTTAGTACCTTGCAGTTTTTCTTAGTTTTCACATAAGGTCCGGGGTCAGGACAAAAGACAGATTTTTGACAAATTTCAAAATATGTCAGATATTGTCCAAATCATTTTTTATTTCACTTCTAGACATGTGAAATGCATGAACTAGGGCAAAAAAGTGTAAAAAAATTGGTTTGATTTTTTTTAGTACCTTTCAGTTTTTTTTAGTTTTCACATAAGGTCCGGGGTCAGGACAAAAGACAGATTTTTGACAAATTTCAAAATATGTCAGATATTGTCCAAATTATTTTTTATTTCACGTCTAGACATGTGAAATGCATGAACTAGTGCAAAAAAGTGTAACAAAATTGGTTTGATTTTTTTTTAGTACTTTTCAGTTTTTCTTAGTTTTCACATAAGGTCCGGGGTCAGGATAAAAGACAGATTTTTGACAAATTTCAAAATCTCTCAGATATTGTCCAAATTATTTTTTATTTCACTTCTAGACATGTGAAATGCATGAACTAGGGCAAAAAAAGTGAAAAAAAAATTGGTCTGATTTTTTTTAGTACTTTTCAGTTTTTCTTAGTTTTCACATAAGGTCCGGGGTCAGGACAAAAGACATAATTTTGACAAATTTCAAAATATGTCAGATATTGTCCAAATCATTTTTTATTTCACTTATAGACATGTGAAATGCATGAACTAGGGCAAAAAAGAGTAAAAAAATTGGTTTGATTTTTTTTAGTACCTTTCAGTTTTTTTTAGTTTTCACATAAGGTCCGGGGTCAGGACAAAAGACAGATTTTTGACAAATTTCAAAATCTGTCAGATATTGTCCAAATCATTTTTTATTTCACTTCTAGACATGTGAAATGCATGAACTAGGGCAAAAAAGTGTAAAAATATTGGTTTGATTTTTTTTAGTACCTTTCAGTTTTTCTTAGTTTTCACATAAGGTCCGGGGTCAGGACAAAATACAGATTTCTGACAAATTTCAAAATATGTCAGATATTGTCCAAATCATTTTATATTTCACTTCTAGACATGTGAAATGTATGAACTAGGGCAAAAAAGTGTAAAAAAATTGGTTTGATTTTTTTTAGTACCTTTCAGTTTTTTTTAGTTTTCACATAAGGTCCGGGGTCAGGACAAAAGACAGATTTTTGACAAATTTCAAAATCTGTCAGATATTGTCCAAATCATTTTTTATTTCACTTCTAGACATGTGAAATGCATGAACTAAGGCAAAAAAGTGTAAAAATATTGGTTTGATTTTTTTTAGTACCTTTCAGTTTTTCTTAGTTTTCACATAAGGTCCGGGGTCAGGACAAAAGACAGATTTTTGACAAATTTCAAAATCTGTCAGATATTGTCCAAATCATTTTTTATTTCACGTCTAGACATGTGAAATGCATGAACTAGTGCAATAAAGTCTAACAAAATTGGTCTGATTTTTTTTAGTACTTTTCAGTTTTTCTTAGTTTTCACATAAGGTCCGGGGTCAGGATAAAAGACAGATTTTTGACAAATTTCAAAATCTCTCAGATATTGTCCAAATTATTTTTTATTTCACTTCTAGACATGTGAAATGCATGAACTAGGGCAAAAAAGTGTAAAAAAATTGGTTTGATTTTTTTTAGTACCTTTCAGTTTTTTTTAGTTTTCACATAAGGTCCGGGGTCAGGACAAAAGACAGATTTTTGACAAATTTCAAAATCTGTCAGATATTGTCCAAATCATTTTTTATTTCACTTCTAGACATGTGAAATGCATGAACTAGGGCAAAAAAGTGTAAAAATATTGGTTTGATTTTTTTTAGTACCTTTCAGTTTTTCTTAGTTTTCACATAAGGTCCGGGGTCAGGACAAAATACAGATTTCTGACAAATTTCAAAATCTGTCAGATATTGTCCAAATCATTTTTTATTTAATTTCTAGACATGTGAAATGCATGAACTAGGGCAAGAAAGTGTGAAAAAATTGGTTTGATTTTTTTTTAGTACCTTGCAGTTTTTCTTAGTTTTCACATAAGGTCCGGGGTCAGGACAAAAGACAGATTTTTGACAAATTTCAAAATCTGTCAGATATTGTCCAAATCATTTTTTATTTCACTTCTAGACATGTGAAATGCATGAACTAGGGCAAAAAAGTGTAAAAAAATTGGTTTGATTTTTTTTAGTACCTTTCAGTTTTTTTTAGTTTTCACATAAGGTCCGGGGTCAGGATAAAAGACAGATTTTTGACAAATTTCAAAATCTCTCAGATATTGTCCAAATTATTTTTTATTTCACTTCTAGACATGTGAAATGCATGAACTAGGGCAAAAAAGTGTAAAAAAATTGGTTTGATTTTTTTTAGTACCTTTCAGTTTTTTTTAGTTTTCACATAAGGTCCGGGGTCAGGACAAAAGACAGATTTTTGACAAATTTCAAAATCTGTCAGATATTGTCCAAATCATTTTTTATTTCACTTCTAGACATGTGAAATGCATGAACTAGGGCAAAAAAGTGTAAAAATATTGGTTTGATTTTTTTTAGTACCTTTCAGTTTTTCTTAGTTTTCACATAAGGTCCGGGGTCAGGACAAAATACAGATTTCTGACAAATTTCAAAATCTGTCAGATATTGTCCAAATCATTTTTTATTTAATTTCTAGACATGTGAAATGCATGAACTAGGGCAAGAAAGTGTGAAAAAATTGGTTTGATTTTTTTTTAGTACCTTGCAGTTTTTCTTAGTTTTCACATAAGGTCCGGGGTCAGGACAAAAGACAGATTTTTGACAAATTTCAAAATATGTCAGATATTGTCAAAATTATTTTTTATTTCACGTCTAGACATGTGAAATGCATGAACTAGTGCAATAAAGTCTAACAAAATTGGTCTGATTTTTTTTAGTACTTTTCAGTTTTTCTTAGTTTTCACATAAGGTCCGGGGTCAGGACAAAAGACAGATTTTTGACAAATTTCAAAATCTGTCAGATATTGTCCAAATCATTTTTTATTTCACTTCTAGACATGTGAAATGCATGAACTAGGGCAAAAAAGTGTAAAAATATTGGTTTGATTTTTTTTAGTACCTTTCAGTTTTTCTTAGTTTTCACATAAGGTCCGGGGTCAGGACAAAATACAGATTTCTGACAAATTTCAAAATCTGTCAGATATTGTCCAAATCATTTTTTATTTAATTTCTAGACATGTGAAATGCATGAACTAGGGCAAGAAAGTGTGAAAAAATTGGTTTGATTTTTTTTTAGTACCTTGCAGTTTTTCTTAGTTTTCACATAAGGTCCGGGGTCAGGACAAAAGACAGATTTTTGACAAATTTCAAAATATGTCAGATATTGTCAAAATTATTTTTTATTTCACGTCTAGACATGTGAAATGCATGAACTAGTGCAATAAAGTCTAACAAAATTGGTCTGATTTTTTTTAGTACTTTTCAGTTTTTCTTAGTTTTCACATAAGGTCCGGGGTCAGGACAAAAGACAGATTTTTGACAAATTTCAAAATCTGTCAGATATTGTCCAAATCATTTTTTATTTAATTTCTAGACATGTGAAATGCATGAACTAGTGCAAAAAAGTGTAACAAAATTGGTTTGATTTTTTTTAGTACTTTTCAGTTTTTCTTAGTTTTCACATAAGGTCCGGGGTCAGGATAAAAGACAGATTTTTGACAAATTTCAAAATCTCTCAGATATTGTCCAAATCATTTTTTATTTCACTTCTAGACATGTGAAATGCATGAACTAGTGCAAAAAAGTGTAAAAATATTGGTTTGATTTTTTTTAGTACCTTTCAGTTTTTCTTAGTTTTCACATAAGGTCCGGGGTCAGGACAAAAGACAGATTTTTGACAAATTTCAAAATCTGTCAGATATTGTCCAAATCATTTTTTATTTCATTTCTAGACATGTGAAATGCATGAACTAGGGCAAAAAAAGTGAAAAAAAATTGGTCTGATTTTTTTTAGTACTTTTCAGTTTTTCTTAGTTTTCACATAAGGTCCGGGGTCAGGACAAAAGACAGATTTTTGTCAAATTTCAAAATCTGTCAGATATTGTCCAAATCATTTTTTATTTCATTTCTAGACATGTGAAATGCATGAACTAGGGCAAAAAAGTGTAAAAAAATTGGTTTGATTTTTTTTAGTACCTTTCAGTTTTTTTTAGTTTTCACATAAGGTCCGGGGTCAGGACAAAAGACAGATTTTTGACAAATTTCAAAATCTGTCAGATATTGTCCAAATCATTTTTTATTTCACTTCTAGACATGTGAAATGCATGAACTAGGGCAAAAAAGTGTAAAAATATTGGTTTGATTTTTTTTAGTACCTTTCAGTTTTTCTTAGTTTTCACATAAGGTCCGGGGTCAGGACAAAATACAGATTTCTGACAAATTTCAAAATCTGTCAGATATTGTCCAAATCATTTTTTATTTAATTTCTAGACATGTGAAATGCATGAACTAGGGCAAGAAAGTGTGAAAAAATTGGTTTGATTTTTTTTTAGTACCTTGCAGTTTTTCTTAGTTTTCACATAAGGTCCGGGGTCAGGACAAAAGACAGATTTTTGACAAATTTCAAAATATGTCAGATATTGTCAAAATTATTTTTTATTTCACGTCTAGACATGTGAAATGCATGAACTAGTGCAATAAAGTCTAACAAAATTGGTCTGATTTTTTTTAGTACTTTTCAGTTTTTCTTAGTTTTCACATAAGGTCCGGGGTCAGGACAAAAGACAGATTTTTGACAAATTTCAAAATCTGTCAGATATTGTCCAAATCATTTTTTATTTCACTTCTAGACATGTGAAATGCATGAACTAGGGCAAAAAAGTGTAAAAATATTGGTTTGATTTTTTTTAGTACCTTTCAGTTTTTCTTAGTTTTCACATAAGGTCCGGGGTCAGGACAAAATACAGATTTCTGACAAATTTCAAAATCTGTCAGATATTGTCCAAATCATTTTTTATTTAATTTCTAGACATGTGAAATGCATGAACTAGGGCAAGAAAGTGTGAAAAAATTGGTTTGATTTTTTTTTAGTACCTTGCAGTTTTTCTTAGTTTTCACATAAGGTCCGGGGTCAGGACAAAAGACAGATTTTTGACAAATTTCAAAATATGTCAGATATTGTCAAAATTATTTTTTATTTCACGTCTAGACATGTGAAATGCATGAACTAGTGCAATAAAGTCTAACAAAATTGGTCTGATTTTTTTTAGTACTTTTCAGTTTTTCTTAGTTTTCACATAAGGTCCGGGGTCAGGACAAAAGACAGATTTTTGACAAATTTCAAAATCTGTCAGATATTGTCCAAATCATTTTTTATTTAATTTCTAGACATGTGAAATGCATGAACTAGTGCAAAAAAGTGTAACAAAATTGGTTTGATTTTTTTTAGTACTTTTCAGTTTTTCTTAGTTTTCACATAAGGTCCGGGGTCAGGATAAAAGACAGATTTTTGACAAATTTCAAAATCTCTCAGATATTGTCCAAATCATTTTTTATTTCACTTCTAGACATGTGAAATGCATGAACTAGTGCAAAAAAGTGTAAAAATATTGGTTTGATTTTTTTTAGTACCTTTCAGTTTTTCTTAGTTTTCACATAAGGTCCGGGGTCAGGACAAAAGACAGATTTTTGACAAATTTCAAAATCTGTCAGATATTGTCCAAATCATTTTTTATTTCATTTCTAGACATGTGAAATGCATGAACTAGGGCAAAAAAAGTGAAAAAAAATTGGTCTGATTTTTTTTAGTACTTTTCAGTTTTTCTTAGTTTTCACATAAGGTCCGGGGTCAGGACAAAAGACAGATTTTTGTCAAATTTCAAAATCTGTCAGATATTGTCCAAATCATTTTTTATTTCATTTCTAGACATGTGAAATGCATGAACTAGGGCAAAAAAAGTGAAAAAAAATTGGTCTGATTTTTTTTAGTACTTTTCAGTTTTTCTTAGTTTTCACATAAGGTCCGAGGTCAGGACAAAATACAGATTTCTGACAAATTTCAAAATCTGTCAGATATTGTCCAAATCATTTTTTATTTCACTTATAGACATGTGAAATGCATGAACTAGGGCAAAAAAGTGTAAAAAAATTGGTTTGATTTTTTTTTAGTACCTTGCAGTTTTTCTTAGTTTTCACATAAGGTCCGGGGTCAGGACAAAAGACAGAATTTTGACAAATTTCAAAATATGTCAGATATTGTCCAAATTATTTTTTATTTCACGTCTAGACATGTGAAATGCATGAACTAGTGCAAAAAAGTCTAACAAAATTGGTTTGATTTTTTTTTTGTACTTTTCAGTTTTTCTTAGTTTTCACATAAGGTCCGGGGTCAGGATAAAAGACAGATTTTTGACAAATTTCAAAATCTCTCAGATATTGTCCAAATTATTTTTTATTTCACTTCTAGACATGTGAAATGCATGAACTAGGGCAAAAAAAGTGAAAAAAAATTGGTCTGATTTTTTTTAGTACTTTTCAGTTTTTCTTAGTTTTCACATAAGGTCCGGGGTCAGGACAAAAGACAGAATTTTTACAAATTTCAAAATATGTCAGATATTGTCCAAATCATTTTTTATTTCACTTCTAGACATGTGAAATGCATGAACTAGGGCAAAAAAGTGTAAAAAAATTGGTTTGATTTTTTTTTAGTACCTTGCAGTTTTTCTTAGTTTTCACATAAGGTCCGGGGTCAGGACAAAAGACAGATTTTTGACAAATTTCAAAATATGTCAGATATTGTCCAAATCATTTTTTATTTCACTTCTAGACATGTGAAATGCATGAACTAGGGCAAAAAAGTCTAACAAAATTGGTTTGATTTTTTTTTAGTACTTTTCAGTTTTTCTTAGTTTTCACATAAGGTCCGGGGTCAGGATAAAAGACAGATTTTTGACAAATTTCAAAATCTCTCAGATATTGTCCAAATTATTTTTTATTTCACTTCTAGACATGTGAAATGCATGAACTAGGGCAAAAAAAGTGAAAAAAAATTGGTCTGATTTTTTTTAGTACTTTTCAGTTTTTCTTAGTTTTCACATAAGGTCCGGGGTCAGGACAAAAGACAGAATTTTTACAAATTTCAAAATATGTCAGATATTGTCCAAATCATTTTTTATTTCACTTCTAGACATGTGAAATGCATGAACTAGGGCAAAAAAGTGTAAAAAAATTGGTTTGATTTTTTTTTAGTACCTTGCAGTTTTTCTTAGTTTTCACATAAGGTCCGGGGTCAGGACAAAAGACAGATTTTTGACAAATTTCAAAATATGTCAGATATTGTCCAAATCATTTTTTATTTCACTTCTAGACATGTGAAATGCATGAACTAGGGCAAAAAAGTGTAAAAAAATTGGTTTGATTTTTTTTAGTACCTTTCAGTTTTTTTTAGTTTTCACATAAGGTCCGGGGTCAGGACAAAAGACAGATTTTTGACAAATTTCAAAATATGTCAGATATTGTCCAAATTATTTTTTATTTCACGTCTAGACATGTGAAATGCATGAACTAGTGCAAAAAAGTGTAACAAAATTGGTTTGATTTTTTTTTAGTACTTTTCAGTTTTTCTTAGTTTTCACATAAGGTCCGGGGTCAGGATAAAAGACAGATTTTTGACAAATTTCAAAATCTCTCAGATATTGTCCAAATTATTTTTTATTTCACTTCTAGACATGTGAAATGCATGAACTAGGGCAAAAAAAGTGAAAAAAAATTGGTCTGATTTTTTTTAGTACTTTTCAGTTTTTCTTAGTTTTCACATAAGGTACGGGGTCAGGACAAAAGACAGAATTTTTACAAATTTCAAAATATGTCAGATATTGTCCAAATCATTTTTTATTTCACTTCTAGACATGTGAAATGCATGAACTAGGGCAAAAAAGTGTAAAAAAATTGGTTTGATTTTTTTTTAGTACCTTGCAGTTTTTCTTAGTTTTCACATAAGGTCCGGGGTCAGGACAAAAGACAGAATTTTGACAAATTTCAAAATATGTCAGATATTGTCCAAATTATTTTTTATTTCACGTCTAGACATGTGAAATGCATGAACTAGTGCAAAAAAGTCTAACAAAATTGGTTTGATTTTTTTTTTGTACTTTTCAGTTTTTCTTAGTTTTCACATAAGGTCCGGGGTCAGGATAAAAGACAGATTTTTGACAAATTTCAAAATCTCTCAGATATTGTCCAAATTATTTTTTATTTCACTTCTAGACATGTGAAATGCATGAACTAGGGCAAAAAAAGTGAAAAAAAATTGGTCTGATTTTTTTTAGTACTTTTCAGTTTTTCTTAGTTTTCACATAAGGTCCGGGGTCAGGACAAAAGACAGAATTTTTACAAATTTCAAAATATGTCAGATATTGTCCAAATCATTTTTTATTTCACTTCTAGACATGTGAAATGCATGAACTAGGGCAAAAAAGTGTAAAAAAATTGGTTTGATTTTTTTTTAGTCCCTTGCAGTTTTTCTTAGTTTTCACATAAGGTCCGGGGTCAGGACAAAAGACAGAATTTTGACAAATTTCAAAATATGTCAGATATTGTCCAAATCATTTTTTATTTCACTTCTAGACATGTGAAATGCATGAACTAGGGCAAAAAAGTGTAAAAATATTGGTTTGATTTTTTTTTAGTACCTTTCAGTTTTTCTTAGTTTTCACATAAGGTCCGGGGTCAGGACAAAAGACAGAATTTTGACAAATTTCAAAATATGTCAGATATTGTCCAAATCATTTTTTATTTCACTTATAGACATGTGAAATGCATGAACTAGGGCAAAAAAGTGTAAAAAAATTGGTTTGATTTTTTTTAGTACCTTTCAGTTTTTTTTAGTTTTCACATAAGGTCCGGGGTCAGGACAAAAGACAGATTTTTGACAAATTTCAAAATATGTCAGATATTGTCAAAATTATTTTTTATTTCACGTCTAGACATGTGAAATGCATGAACTAGTGCAATAAAGTCTAACAAAATTGGTCTGATTTTTTTTAGTACTTTTCAGTTTTTCTTAGTTTTCACATAAGGTCCGGGGTCAGGACAAAAGACAGATTTTTGACAAATTTCAAAATCTGTCAGATATTGTCCAAATCATTTTTTATTTCATTTCTAGACATGTGAAATGCATGAACTAGTGCAAAAAAGTGTAACAAAATTGGTTTGATTTTTTTTAGTACTTTTCAGTTTTTCTTAGTTTTCACATAAGGTCCGGGGTCAGGACAAAAGACAGAATTTTTACAAATTTCAAAATATGTCAGATATTGTCCAAATCATTTTTTATTTCACTTCTAGACATGTGAAATGCATGAACTAGGGCAAAAAAGTGTAAAAAAAATTGGTTTGATTTTTTTTTAGTACCTTGCAGTTTTTCTTAGTTTTCACATAAGGTCCGGGGTCAGGACAAAAGACAGATTTTTGACAAATTTCAAAATATGTCAGATATTGTCCAAATCATTTTTTATTTCACTTCTAGACATGTGAAATGCATGAACTAGGGCAAAAAAGTGTAAAAAAATTGGTTTGATTTTTTTTAGTACCTTTCAGTTTTTTTTAGTTTTCACATAAGGTCCGGGGTCAGGACAAAAGACAGATTTTTGACAAATTTCAAAATATGTCAGATATTGTCCAAATTATTTTTTATTTCACGTCTAGACATGTGAAATGCATGAACTAGTGCAAAAAAGTGTAACAAAATTGGTTTGATTTTTTTTTAGTACTTTTCAGTTTTTCTTAGTTTTCACATAAGGTCCGGGGTCAGGATAAAAGACAGATTTTTGACAAATTTCAAAATCTCTCAGATATTGTCCAAATTATTTTTTATTTCACTTCTAGACATGTGAAATGCATGAACTAGGGCAAAAAAAGTGAAAAAAAATTGGTCTGATTTTTTTTAGTACTTTTCAGTTTTTCTTAGTTTTCACATAAGGTCCGGGGTCAGGACAAAAGACAGAATTTTTACAAATTTCAAAATATGTCAGATATTGTCCAAATCATTTTTTATTTCACTTCTAGACATGTGAAATGCATGAACTAGGGCAAAAAAGTGTAAAAAAATTGGTTTGATTTTTTTTTAGTACCTTGCAGTTTTTCTTAGTTTTCACATAAGGTCCGGGGTCAGGATAAAAGACAGATTTTTGACAAATTTCAAAATCTCTCAGATATTGTCCAAATCATTTTTTATTTCACTTCTAGACATGTGAAATGCATGAACTAGTGCAAAAAAGTGTAAAAATATTGGTTTGATTTTTTTTAGTACCTTTCAGTTTTTCTTAGTTTTCACATAAGGTCCGGGGTCAGGACAAAAGACAGATTTTTGACAAATTTCAAAATCTGTCAGATATTGTCCAAATCATTTTTTATTTCATTTCTAGACATGTGAAATGCATGAACTAGGGCAAAAAAAGTGAAAAAAAATTGGTCTGATTTTTTTTAGTACTTTTCAGTTTTTCTTAGTTTTCACATAAGGTCCGGGGTCAGGACAAAAGACAGAATTTTGACAAATTTCAAAATATGTCAGATATTGTCCAAATTATTTTTTATTTTACGTCTAGACATGTGAAATGCATGAACTAGTGCAAAAAAGTCTAACGAAATTGGTTTGATTTTTTTTTTGTACTTTTCAGTTTTTCTTAGTTTTCACATAAGGTCCGGGGTCAGGATAAAAGACAGATTTTTGACAAATTTCAAAATCTCTCAGATATTGTCCAAATTATTTTTTATTTCACTTCTAGACATGTGAAATGCATGAACTAGGGCAAAAAAAGTGAAAAAAAATTGGTCTGATTTTTTTTAGTACTTTTCAGTTTTTCTTAGTTTTCACATAAGGTCCGGGGTCAGGACAAAAGACAGAATTTTTACAAATTTCAAAATATGTCAGATATTGTCCAAATCATTTTTTATTTCACTTCTAGACATGTGAAATGCATGAACTAGGGCAAAAAAGTGTAAAAAAATTGGTTTGATTTTTTTTTAGTACCTTGCAGTTTTTCTTAGTTTTCACATAAGGTCCGGGGTCAGGACAAAAGACAGATTTTTGACAAATTTCAAAATATGTCAGATATTGTCCAAATCATTTTATATTTCACTTCTAGACATGTGAAATGTATGAACTAGGGCAAAAAAGTGTAAAAAAATTGGTTTGATTTTTTTTAGTACCTTTCAGTTTTTTTTAGTTTTCACATAAGGTCCGGGGTCAGGACAAAAGACAGATTTTTGACAAATTTCAAAATATGTCAGATATTGTCCAAATTATTTTTTATTTCACGTCTAGACATGTGAAATGCATGAACTAGTGCAAAAAAGTGTAACAAAATTGGTTTGATTTTTTTTAGTACTTTTCAGTTTTTCTTAGTTTTCACATAAGGTCCGGGGTCAGGATAAAAGACAGATTTTTGACAAATTTCAAAATCTCTCAGATATTGTCCAAATCATTTTTTATTTCACTTCTAGACATGTGAAATGCATGAACTAGTGCAAAAAAGTGTAAAAATATTGGTTTGATTTTTTTTAGTACCTTTCAGTTTTTCTTAGTTTTCACATAAGGTCCGGGGTCAGGATAAAAGACAGATTTTTGACAAATTTCAAAATCTCTCAGATATTGTCCAAATCATTTTTTATTTCACTTCTAGACATGTGAAATGCATGAACTAGTGCAAAAAAGTGTAAAAATATTGGTTTGATTTTTTTTAGTACCTTTCAGTTTTTCTTAGTTTTCACATAAGGTCCGGGGTCAGGACAAAAGACAGATTTTTGACAAATTTCAAAATCTGTCAGATATTGTCCAAATCATTTTTTATTTCATTTCTAGACATGTGAAATGCATGAACTAGGGCAAAAAAAGTGAAAAAAAATTGGTCTGATTTTTTTTAGTACTTTTCAGTTTTTCTTAGTTTTCACATAAGGTCCGGGGTCAGGACAAAAGACAGATTTTTGTCAAATTTCAAAATCTGTCAGATATTGTCCAAATCATTTTTTATTTCATTTCTAGACATGTGAAATGCATGAACTAGGGCAAAAAAAGTGAAAAAAAATTGGTCTGATTTTTTTTAGTACTTTTCAGTTTTTCTTAGTTTTCACATAAGGTCCGGGGTCAGGACAAAAGACAGAATTTTTACAAATTTCAAAATATGTCAGATATTGTCCAAATCATTTTTTATTTCACTTCTAGACATGTGAAATGCATGAACTAGGGCAAAAAAGTGTAAAAAAATTGGTTTGATTTTTTTTTAGTACCTTGCAGTTTTTCTTAGTTTTCACATAAGGTCCGGGGTCAGGACAAAAGACAGATTTTTGACAAATTTCAAAATCTGTCAGATATTGTCCAAATCATTTTTTATTTCACTTCTAGACATGTGAAATGCATGAACTAGGGCAAAAAAGTGTAAAAATATTGGTTTGATTTTTTTTAGTACCTTTCAGTTTTTCTTAGTTTTCACATAAGGTCCGGGGTCAGGACAAAATACAGATTTCTGACAAATTTCAAAATATGTCAGATATTGTCCAAATCATTTTATATTTCACTTCTAGACATGTGAAATGTATGAACTAGGGCAAAAAAGTGTAAAAAAATTGGTTTGATTTTTTTTAGTACCTTTCAGTTTTTTTTAGTTTTCACATAAGGTCCGGGGTCAGGACAAAAGACAGATTTTTGACAAATTTCAAAATATGTCAGATATTGTCCAAATTATTTTTTATTTCACGTCTAGACATGTGAAATGCATGAACTAGTGCAAAAAAGTGTAACAAAATTGGTTTGATTTTTTTTTAGTACTTTTCAGTTTTTCTTAGTTTTCACATAAGGTCCGGGGTCAGGATAAAAGACAGATTTTTGACAAATTTCAAAATCTCTCAGATATTGTCCAAATTATTTTTTATTTCACTTCTAGACATGTGAAATGCATGAACTAGGGCAAAAAAAGTGAAAAAAAATTGGTCTGATTTTTTTTAGTACTTTTCAGTTTTTCTTAGTTTTCACATAAGGTCCGGGGTCAGGACAAAAGACAGAATTTTGACAAATTTCAAAATATGTCAGATATTGTCCAAATTATTTTTTATTTCACGTCTAGACATGTGAAATGCATGAACTAGTGCAAAAAAGTCTAACAAAATTGGTTTGATTTTTTTTTTGTACTTTTCAGTTTTTGTTAGTTTTCACATAAGGTCCGGGGTCAGGATAAAAGACAGATTTTTGACAAATTTCAAAATCTCTCAGATATTGTCCAAATTATTTTTTATTTCACTTCTAGACAAGTGAAATGCATGAACTAGGGCAAAAAAAGTGAAAAAAAAATTGGTCTGATTTTTTTTAGTACTTTTCAGTTTTTCTTAGTTTTCACATAAGGTCCGGGGTCAGGACAAAAGACATAATTTTGACAAATTTCAAAATATGTCAGATATTGTCCAAATCATTTTTTATTTCACTTATAGACATGTGAAATGCATGAACTAGGGCAAAAAAGAGTAAAAAAATTGGTTTGATTTTTTTTAGTACCTTTCAGTTTTTTTTAGTTTTCACATAAGGTCCGGGGTCAGGACAAAAGACAGATTTTTGACAAATTTCAAAATCTGTCAGATATTGTCCAAATCATTTTTTATTTCACTTCTAGACATGTGAAATGCATGAACTAGGGCAAAAAAGTGTAAAAATATTGGTTTGATTTTTTTTAGTACCTTTCAGTTTTTCTTAGTTTTCACATAAGGTCCGGGGTCAGGACAAAATACAGATTTCTGACAAATTTCAAAATATGTCAGATATTGTCCAAATCATTTTATATTTCACTTCTAGACATGTGAAATGTATGAACTAGGGCAAAAAAGTGTAAAAAAATTGGTTTGATTTTTTTTAGTACCTTTCAGTTTTTTTTAGTTTTCACATAAGGTCCGGGGTCAGGACAAAAGACAGATTTTTGACAAATTTCAAAATATGTCAGATATTGTCCAAATTATTTTTTATTTCACGTCTAGACATGTGAAATGCATGAACTAGTGCAAAAAAGTGTAACAAAATTGGTTTGATTTTTTTTAGTACTTTTCAGTTTTTCTTAGTTTTCACATAAGGTCCGGGGTCATGACAAAAGACAGATTTTTGACAAATTTCAAAATATGTCAGATATTGTCCAAATTATTTTTTATTTCACGTCTAGACATGTGAAATGCATGAACTAGTGCAAAAAAGTGTAACAAAATTGGTTTGATTTTTTTTTAGTACTTTTCAGTTTTTCTTAGTTTTCACATAAGGTCCGGGGTCAGGATAAAAGACAGATTTTTGACAAATTTCAAAATCTCTCAGATATTGTCCAAATTATTTTTTATTTCACTTCTAGACATGTGAAATGCATGAACTAGGGCAAAAAAAGTGAAAAAAAATTGGTCTGATTTTTTTTAGTACTTTTCAGTTTTTCTTAGTTTTCACATAAGGTCCGGGGTCAGGACAAAAGACAGAATTTTTACAAATTTCAAAATATGTCAGATATTGTCCAAATCATTTTTTATTTCACTTCTAGACATGTGAAATGCATGAACTAGGGCAAAAAAGTGTAAAAAAATTGGTTTGATTTTTTTTTAGTACCTTGCAGTTTTTCTTAGTTTTCACATAAGGTCCGGGGTCAGGACAAAAGACAGATTTTTGACAAATTTCAAAATATGTCAGATATTGTCCAAATCATTTTTTATTTCACTTCTAGACATGTGAAATGCATGAACTAGGGCAAAAAAGTGTAAAAAAATTGGTTTGATTTTTTTTTAGTACCTTGCAGTTTTTCTTAGTTTTCACATAAGGTCCGGGGTCAGGACAAAAGACAGAATTTTGACAAATTTCAAAATATGTCAGTTATTGTCCAAATCATTTTTTATTTCACTTATAGACATGTGAAATGCATGAACTAGGGCAAAAAAGTGTAAAAAAATTGGTTTGATTTTTTTTAGTACCTTTCAGTTTTTTTTAGTTTTCACATAAGGTCCGGGGTCAGGACAAAAGACAGATTTTTGACAAATTTCAAAATATGTCAGATATTGTCCAAATTATTTTTTATTTCACGTCTAGACATGTGAAATGCATGAACTAGTGCAAAAAAGTGTAACAAAATTGGTTTGATTTTTTTTTAGTACTTTTCAGTTTTTCTTAGTTTTCACATAAGGTCCGGGGTCAGGATAAAAGACAGATTTTTGACAAATTTCAAAATATGTCAGATATTGTCCAAATCATTTTTTATTTCACTTCTAGACATGTGAAATGCATGAACTAGGGCAAAAAAGTGTAACAAAATTGGTTTGATTTTTTTTTAGTACTTTTCAGTTTTTCTTAGTTTTCACATAAGGTCCGGGGTCAGGACAAAAGACAGATTTTTGACAAATTTCAAAATCTGTCAGATATTGTCCAAATCATTTTTTATTTCACTTCTAGACATGTGAAATGCATGAACTAGGGCAAAAAAGTGTAAAAATATTGGTTTGATTTTTTTTAGTACCTTTCAGTTTTTCTTAGTTTTCACATAAGGTCCGGGGTCAGGACAAAATACAGATTTCTGACAAATTTCAAAATCTGTCAGATATTGTCCAAATCATTTTTTATTTAATTTCTAGACATGTGAAATGCATGAACTAGGGCAAGAAAGTGTGAAAAAATTGGTTTGATTTTTTTTAGTACCTTTCAGTTTTTTTAGTTTTCACATAAGGTCCGGGG